>NW_026947546.1:0-1200000 GCF_034190915.1 Cavia porcellus
TGAATCTAATGTAACACACAACCATACAATGCGCACCGCCCCGTGATGTTTCTCACTGCTACTAGTGAATCTGATGTAACACACACCCATACAATGCGCACCACCCCGTGATGTTTTTCTCACTCCTGCTAGTGAATCTGATGTAACACACACCCATACAATGCGCACCACCCCGTGATGTTTTTCTCACTGCTGCTAGTGAATGTGATGTAACACACACCCATACAATGCGCACCACCCCGTGATGTTTTTCTCACTCCTGCTAGTGAATCTAATGTAACACACACCCATACAATGCGCACCACCACGTGATGTTTTCCTCACTCCTGCTAGTGAATGTAATGTAACACACACCCATACAATGCGCACCACCCCGTGATGTTTTTCTCACTCCTGCTAGTGAATGTAATGTAACACACACCCATACAAGGCGCACCACCCCGTGATGTTTTTCTCACTCCTGCTAGTGAATGTAATGTAACACACACCCATACAAGGCGCACCACCCCGTGATGTTTTTCTCACCCCTGCTAGTGAATGTAATGTAACACACACCCATACAAGGCGCACCACCCCGTGATGTTTTTCTCACCCCTGCTAGTGAATGTAATGTAACACACACCCATACAAGGCGCACCACCCCGTGATGTTTTTCTCACCCCTACTAGTGAATGTAATGTAACACACACCCATACAATGCGCACCACCCCGTGATGTTTTTCTCACCCCTACTAGTGAATGTAATGTAACACACACCCATACAAGGCGCACCACCCCGTGATGTTTTTCTCACCCCTACTAGTGAATGTAATGTAACACACACACATACATGGCGCACCACCCCGTGATGTTTTTCTCACTGCTACTAGTGAATGTAATGTAACACACACCCATACAAGGCGCACCACCCCGTGATGTTTTTCTCACTCCTACTAGTGAATCTAATGTAACACACACCCATACAAGGCGCACCACCCCGTGATGTTTTTCTCACTCCTACTAGTGAATCTAATGTAACACACACCCATACAATGCGCACCACCCCGTGATGTTTTTCTCACTGCTACTAGTGAATGTAATGTAACACACACCCATACAATGCGCACCACCCCGTGATGTTTTTCTCACTGCTACTAGTGAATGTAATGTAACACACACCCATACAATGCGCACCACCCCGTGATGTTTTTCTCACTGCTACTAGTGAATGTAATGTAACACACACCCATACAATGCGCACCACCCCGTGATGTTTTTCTCACTGCTACTAGTGAATGTAATGTAACACACACCCATATAATGCCCACCACCCCGTGATGTTTATCTCACTCCTACTAGTGAATGTAATGTAACACACACCCATACAATGCGCACCACCCCGTGATGTTTTTCTCACTCCTGCTAGTGAATCTAATGTAACACACACCCATACAATGCGCACCACCCCGTGATGTTTTTCTCACTCCTGCTAGTGAATCTAATGTAACACACACGCATACAATGCGCACCACCCCGTGATGTTTTTCTCACTCCTGCTAGTGAATGTAATGTAACACACACCCATACAATGCGCACCACCCCGTGATGTTTTTCTCACTCCTGCTAGTGAATGTAATGTAACACACACCCTTACAAGGCGCACCACCCCGTGATGTTTTTCTCACTCCTGCTAGTGAATGTAATGTAACACACACCCGTACAAGGCGCACCACCCCGTGATGTTTTTCTCACCCCTGCTAGTGAATGTAATGTAACACACACCCATACAAGGCGCACCACCCCGTGATGTTTTTCTCACCCCTACTAGTGAATGTAATGTAACACACACCCATACAATGCGCACCACCCCGTGATGTTTTTCTCACCCCTACTAGTGAATGTAATGTAACACACACCCATACAGGGCGCACCACCCCGTGATGTTTTTCTCACCCCTACTAGTGAATGTAATGTAACACACACCCATACAAGGCGCACCACCCCGTGATGTTTTTCTCACTCCTACTAGTGAATATAATGTAACACACACCCATACAAGGCGCACCACCCCGTGATGTTTTTCTCACTCCTACTAGTGAATGTAATGTAACACACACCCATACAAGGCGCACCACCCCGTGATGTTTTTCTCACTCCTACTAGTGAATCTAATGTAACACACACCCATACAAGGCGCACCACCCCGTGATGATTTTCTCCCTCCTACTAGTGAATCTAATGTAACACACACCCATACAATGCGCACCACCCCGTGATGATTTTCTCACTCCTACTAGTGAATGTAATGTAACACACACCCATACAATGCGCACCACCCCGTGATGTTTTTCAAACTCCTACTAGTGAATGTAATGTAACACACACCCATACAATGCGCACCACCCCGTGATGTTTTTCTCACTCCTACTAGTGAATCTAATGTAACACACACCCATACAATGCGCACCACCCCGTGATGTTTTTCTCACTCCTACTACTGAGTCTAATGTAACACACACCCATACAATGCGCACCACCCCGTGATGTTTTTCTCACTCCTGCTAGTGAATGTAATGTAACACACACCCATACAATGCGCACCACCCCGTGATGTTTTTCTCACTCCTGCTAGTGAATGTAATGTAACACACACCCATACAAGGCGCACCACCCCGTGATGTTTTTCTCACCCCTGCTAGTGAATGTAATGTAACACACACCCATACAAGGCGCACCACCCCGTGATGTTTTTCTCACCCCTACTAGTGAATGTAATGTAACACACACCCATACAATGCGCACCACCCCGTGATGTTTTTCTCACCCCTACTAGTGAATGTAATGTAACACACACCCATACAGGGCGCACCACCCCGTGGTGTTTTTCTCACCCCTACTAGTGAATGTAATGTAACACACACCCATACAAGGCGCACCACCCCGTGATGTTTTTCTCACTCCTACTAGTGAATATAATGTAACACACACCCATACAAGGCGCACCACCCCGTGATGTTTTTCTCACTCCTACTAGTGAATGTAATGTAACACACACCCATACAAGGCGCACCACCCCGTGATGTTTTTCTCACTCCTACTAGTGAATCTAATGTAACACACACCCATACAAGGCGCACCACCCCGTGATGATTTTCTCCCTCCTACTAGTGAATCTAATGTAACACACACCCATACAATGCGCACCACCCCGTGATGATTTTCTCACTCCTACTAGTGAATGTAATGTAACACACACCCATACAATGCGCACCACCCCGTGATGTTTTTCAAACTCCTACTAGTGAATGTAATGTAACACACACCCATACAATGCGCACCACCCCGTGATGTTTTTCTCACTCCTACTAGTGAATCTAATGTAACACACACCCATACAATGCGCACCACCCCGTGATGTTTTTCTCACTCCTACTACTGAGTCTAATGTAACACACACCCATACAATGCGCACCACCCCGTGATGTTTTTCTCACTCCTGCTAGTGAATGTAATGTAACACACACCCATACAATGCGCACCACCCCGTGATGTTTTTCTCACTCCTGCTAGTGAATGTAATGTAACACACACCCATACAAGGCGCACCACCCCGTGATGTTTTTCTCACTCCTGCTAGTGAATGTAATGTAACACACACCCATACAAGGCGCACCACCCCGTGATGTTTTTCTCACTCCTGCTAGTGAATGTAATGTAACACACACCCATACAAGGCGCACCACCCCGTGATGTTTTTCTCACCCCTGCTAGTGAATGTAATGTAACACACACCCATACAAGGCGCACCACCCCGTGATGTTTTTCTCACCCCTACTAGTGAATGTAATGTAACACACACCCATACAATGCGCACCACCCCGTGATGTTTTTCTCACCGCTACTGGTGAATGTAATGTAACACACACCCATACAATGCGCACCACCCCGTGATGTTTTTCTCACTGCTACTAGTGAATCTAATGTAACACACACCCATACAATGCGCACCACCCCGTGATGTTTTTCTCACTGCTACTAGTGAATGTAATGTAACACACACCCATACAATGCGCACCACCCCGTGATGTTTTTCTCACTGCTACTAGTGAATGTAATGTAACACACACCCATACAATGCGCACCACCCCGTGATGTTTTTCTCACTGCTACTAGTGAATGTAATGTAACACACACCCATACAATGCGCACCACCCCGTGATGTTTTTCTCACTGCTACTAGTGAATGTAATGTAACACACACCCATATAATGCCCACCACCCCGTGATGTTTATCTCACTCCTACTAGTGAATGTAATGTAACACACACCCATACAATGCGCACCACCCCGTGATGTTTTTCTCACTGCTACTAGTGAATGTAATGTAACACACACCCATACAATGCGCACCACCCCGTGATGTTTTTCTCACTGCTACTAGTGAATGTAATGTAACACACACCCATACAATGCGCACCACCCCGTGATGTTTTTCTCACTGATACTAGTGAATGTAATGTAACACACACCCATACAATGCGCACCACCCCGTGATGTTTTTCTCACTGCTACTAGTGAATGTAATGTAACACACACCCATACAATGCCCACCACCCCGTGATGTTTATCTCACTCCTACTAGTGAATGTAATGTAACACACACCCATACAATGCGCACCACCCCGTGATGTTTTTCTCACTCCTACTAGTGAATGTAATGTAACACACACCCATACAATGCGCACCGCCCCGTGATGTTTTTCTCACTGCTACTAGTGAATCTAATGTAACACACACCCATACAATGCGCACCGCCCCGTGATGTTTTTCTCACTGCTACTAGTGAATCTAATGTAACACAAACCCATACAATGCGCACCGCCCCGTGATGTTTTTCTCACTGCTACTAGTGAATCTAATGTAACACACACCCATACAATGCGCACCGCCCCGTGATGTTTTTCTCACTGCTACTAGTGAATCTAATGTAACACACACCCATACAACGCGCACCGCCCCGTGATGTTTTTCTCACTGCTACTAGTGAATCTAATGTAACACACACCCATACAATGCGCACCGCCCCGTGATGTTTCTCACTGCTACTAGTGAATCTGATGTAACACACACCCATACAATGCGCACCACCCCGTGATGTTTTTCTCACTCCTGCTAGTGAATCTGATGTAACACACACCCATACAATGCGCACCACCCCGTGATGTTTTTCTCACTGCTGCTAGTGAATGTGATGTAACACACACCCATACAATGCGCACCACCCCGTGATGTTTTTCTCACTCCTGCTAGTGAATCTAATGTAACACACACCCATACAATGCGCACCACCACGTGATGTTTTCCTCACTCCTGCTAGTGAATGTAATGTAACACACACCCATACAATGCGCACCACCCCGTGATGTTTTTCTCACTCCTGCTAGTGAATGTAATGTAACACACACCCATACAAGGCGCACCACCCCGTGATGTTTTTCTCACTCCTGCTAGTGAATGTAATGTAACACACACCCATACAAGGCGCACCACCCCGTGATGTTTTTCTCACCCCTGCTAGTGAATGTAATGTAACACACACCCATACAAGGCGCACCACCCCGTGATGTTTTTCTCACCCCTACTAGTGAATGTAATGTAACACACACCCATACAATGCGCACCACCCCGTGATGTTTTTCTCACCCCTACTAGTGAATGTAATGTAACACACACCCATACAAGGCGCACCACCCCGTGATGTTTTTCTCACCCCTACTAGTGAATGTAATGTAACACACACCCATACATGGCGCACCACCCCGTGATGTTTTTCTCACTCCTACTAGTGAATGTAATGTAACACACACCCATACAAGGCGCACCACCCCGTGATGTTTTTCTCACTCCTACTAGTGAATCTAATGTAACACACACCCATACAAGGCGCACCACCCCGTGATGTTTTTCTCACTCCTACTAGTGAATCTAATGTAACACACACCCATACAATGCGCACCACCCCGTGATGTTTTTCTCACTGCTACTAGTGAATGTAATGTAACACACACCCATACAATGCGCACCACCCCGTGATGTTTTTCTCACTGCTACTAGTGAATGTAATGTAACACACACCCATACAATGCGCACCACCCCGTGATGTTTTTCTCACTGCTACTAGTGAATGTAATGTAACACACACCCATACAATGCGCACCACCCCGTGATGTTTTTCTCACTGCTACTAGTGAATGTAATGTAACACACACCCATATAATGCCCACCACCCCGTGATGTTTATCTCACTCCTACTAGTGAATGTAATGTAACACACACCCATACAATGCGCACCACCCCGTGATGTTTTTCTCACTGCTACTAGTGAATGTAATGTAACACACACCCATACAATGCGCACCACCCCGTGATGTTTTTCTCACTGCTACTAGTGAATGTAATGTAACAAACACCCATACAATGCGCACCACCCCGTGATGTTTTTCTCACTGATACTAGTGAATGTAATGTAACACACACCCATACAATGCGCACCACCCCGTGATGTTTTTCTCACTGCTACTAGTGAATGTAATGTAACACACACCCATACAATGCCCACCACCCCGTGATGTTTATCTCACTCCTACTAGTGAATGTAATGTAACACACACCCATACAATGCGCACCACCCCGTGATGTTTTTCTCACTCCTACTAGTGAATGTAATGTAACACACACCCATACAATGCGCACCACCCCGTGATGTTTTTCTCACTCCTACTAGTGAATGTAATGTAACACACACCCATACAATGCGCACCACCCCGTGATGTTTTTCTCACTGCTACTAGTGAATCTAATGTAACACACACCCATACAATGCGCACCGCCCCGTGTTTTTCTCACTGCTACTAGTGAATCTAATGTAACACAAACCCATACAATGCGCACCGCCCCGTGATGTTTTTCTCACTGCTACTAGTGAATCTAATGTAACACACACCCATACAACGCGCACCGCCCCGTGATGTTTTTCTCACTGCTACTAGTGAATCTAATGTAACACACACCCATACAATGCGCACCGCCCCGTGATGTTTCTCACTGCTACTAGTGAATCTGATGTAACACACACCCATACAATGCGCACCACCCCGTGATGTTTTTCTCACTCCTGCTAGTGAATCTGATGTAACACACACCCATACAATGCGCACCACCCCGTGATGTTTTTCTCACTCCTGCTAGTGAATGTAATGTAACACACACCCATACAAGGCGCACCACCCCGTGATGTTTTTCTCACTCCTGCTAGTGAATGTAATGTAACACACACCCATACAATGCGCACCGCCCCGTGATGTTTCTCACTGCTACTAGTGAATCTGATGTAACACACACCCATACAATGCGCACCACCCCGTGATGTTTTTCTCACTCCTGCTAGTGAATCTAATGTAACACACACCCATACAATGCGCACCACCCCGTGATGTTTTTCTCACTCCTGCTAGTGAATGTAATGTAACACACACCCATACAATGCGCACCACCCCGTGATGTTTTTCTCACTCCTGCTAGTGAATCTAATGTAACACACACCCATACAGGGCGCACCACCCCGTGATGTTTTCCTCACTCCTGCTAGTGAATGTAATGTAACACACACCCATACAATGCGCACCACCCCGTGATGTTTTTCTCACTCCTGCTAGTGAATGTAATGTAACACACACCCATACAAGGCGCACCACCCCGTGATGTTTTTCTCACTCCTGCTAGTGAATCTAATGTAACACACACCCATACAAGGCGCACCACCCCGTGATGTTTTTCTCACCCCTGCTAGTGAATGTAATGTAACACACACCCATACAAGGCGCACCACCCCGTGATGTTTTTCTCACCCCTACTAGTGAATGTAATGTAACACACACCCATACAATGCGCACCACCCCGTGATGTTTTTCTCACCCCTACTAGTGAATGTAATGTAACACACACCCATACAAGGCGCACCACCCCGTGATGTTTTTCTCACCCCTACTAGTGAATGTAATGTAACACACACCCATACATGGCGCACCACCCCGTGATGTTTTTCTCACTCCTACTAGTGAATGTAATGTAACACACACCCATACAAGGCGCACCACCCCGTGATGTTTTTCTCACTCCTACTAGTGAATCTAATGTAACACACACCCATACAAGGCGCACCACCCCGTGATGTTTTTCTCACTCCTACTAGTGAATCTAATGTAACACACACCGATACAATGCGCACCACCCCGTGATGTTTTTCTCACTGCTACTAGTGAATGTAATGTAACACACACCCATACAATGCGCACCACCCCGTGATGTTTTTCTCACTGCTACTAGTGAATGTAATGTAACACACACCCATACAATGCGCACCACCCCGTGATGTTTTTCTCACTGCTACTAGTGAATGTAATGTAACACACACCCATACAATGCGCACCACCCCGTGATGTTTTTCTCACTGCTACTAGTGAATGTAATGTAACACACACCCATATAATGCCCACCACCCCGTGATGTTTATCTCACTCCTACTAGTGAATGTAATGTAACACACACCCATACAATGCGCACCACCCCGTGATGTTTTTCTCACTGCTACTAGTGAATGTAATATAACACACACCCATACAATGCGCACCACCCCGTGATGTTTTTCTCACTGCTACTATTGAATGTAATGTAACACACACCCATACAATGCGCACCACCCCGTGATGTTTTTCTCACTGATACTAGTGAATGTAATGTAACACACACCCATACAATGCGCACCACCCCGTGATGTTTTTCTCACTGCTACTAGTGAATGTAATGTAACACACACCCATACAATGCCCACCACCCCGTGATGTTTATCTCACTCCTACTAGTGAATGTAATGTAACACACACCCATACAATGCGCACCACCCCGTGATGTTTTTCTCACTCCTACTAGTGAATGTAATGTAACACACACCCATACAATGCGCACCACCCCGTGATGTTTTTCTCACTCCTACTAGTGAATGTAATGTAACACACACCCATACAATGCGCACCACCCCGTGATGTTTTTCTCACTGCTACTAGTGAATCTAATGTAACACACACCCATACAATGCGCACCGCCCCGTGATGTTTTTCTCACTGCTACTAGTGAATCTAATGTAACACAAACCCATACAATGCGCACCGCCCCGTGATGTTTTTCTCACTGCTACTAGTGAATCTAATGTAACACACACCCATACAACGCGCACCGCCCCGTGATGTTTTTCTCACTGCTACTAGTGAATCTAATGTAACACACACCCATACAATGCGCACCGCCCCGTGATGTTTCTCACTGCTACTAGTGAATCTGATGTAACACACACCCATACAATGCGCACCACCCCGTGATGTTTTTCTCACTCCTGCTAGTGAATCTGATGTAACACACACCCATACAATGCGCACCACCCCGTGATGTTTTTCTCACTGCTGCTAGTGAATGTGATGTAACACACACCCATACAATGCGCACCACCCCGTGATGTTTTTCTCACTCCTGCTAGTGAATCTAATGTAACACACACCCATACAATGCGCACCACCCCGTGATGTTTTTCTCACTCCTGCTAGTGAATGTAATGTAACACACACCCATACAATGCGCACCACCCCGTGATGTTTTTCTCACTCCTGCTAGTGAATGTAATGTAACACACACCCATACAAGGCGCACCACCCCGTGATGTTTTTCTCACTCCTGCTAGTGAATGTAATGTAACACACACCCATACAAGGCGCACCACCCCGTGATGTTTTTCTCACCCCTGCTAGTGTATGTAATGTAACACACACCCATACAAGGCGCACCACCCCGTGATGTTTTTCTCACCCCTACTAGTGAATGTAATGTAACACACACCCATACAATGCGCACCACCCCGTGATGTTTTTCTCACCCCTACTAGTGAATGTAATGTAACACACACCCATACAAGGCGCACCACCCCGTGATGTTTTTCTCACCCCTACTAGTGAATGTAATGTAACACACACCCATACATGGCGCACCACCCCGTGATGTTTTTCTCACTCCTACTAGTGAATGTAATGTAACACACACCCATACAAGGCGCACCACCCCGTGATGTTTTTCTCACTCCTACTAGTGAATCTAATGTAACACACACCCATACAAGGCACACCACCCCGTGATGTTTTTCTCACTCCTACTAGTGAATGTAATGTAACACACACCCATACAAGGCGCACCACCCCGTGATGTTTTTCTCACTCCTACTAGTGAATCTAATGTAACACACACCCATACAAGGCGCACCACCCCGTGATGTTTTTCTCACTCCTACTAGTGAATCTAATGTAACACACACCCATACAATGCGCACCACCCCGTGATGATTTTCTCACTCCTACTAGTGAATGTAATGTAACACACACCCATACAATGCGCACCACCCCGTGATGTTTTTCAAACTCCTACTAGTGAATGTAATGTAACACACACCCATACAATGCGCACCACCCCGTGATGTTTTTCTCACTCCTACTAGTGAGTCTAATGTAACACACACCCATACAATGCGCACCACCCCGTGATGTTTTTCTCACTCCTACTACTGAGTCTAATGTAACACACACCCATACAATGCGCACCACCCCGTGATGTTTTTCTCACTCCTACTAGTGAATCTAATGTAACACACACCCATACAAGGCGCACCACCCCGTGATGTTTTTCTCACTCCTACTAGTGAATCTAATGTAACACAAACCCATACAAGGCGCAAAACCCCGTGATGTTTTTCTCACTCCTACTAGTGAATCTAATGTAACACACACCCATACAATGCGCACCACCCCGTGATGTTTTTCTCACTCCTATTAGTGAATCTAATGAAACACACACCCATAAAATGCGCACCACCCCGTGATGTTTTTCTCACTCCTACTAGTGAATGTAATGTAACACACACCCATACAATGCGCACCACCCCGTGATGTTTTTCTCACTCCTACTAGTGAATGTAACACACACCCATACAATGCGCACCACCCCGTGATGATTTTCTCACTCCTACTAGTGAAAGTAATGTAACACACACCCATACAATGCGCACCACCCCGTGATGTTTTTCTCACTCCTACTAGTGAATGTAATGTAACACACACCTTTCAATGCGCAGCACCCCGTGATGTTTTTCTCACTGCTACTAGTGAATCTAATGTAACACACACCCATACAATACGCACCACCCCGTGATGTTTTTCTCACTGCTACTAGTGAATCTAATGTAACACACACCCATACAATGCGCACCACCCCGTGATGTTTTTCTCACTCCTACTAGTGAATCTAATGTAACACACACCCATACAATGCGCACCACCCCGTGATGTTTTTCTCACTGCTACTAGTGAATCTAATGTAACACACACCCATACAATGCGCACCACCCCGTGATGTTTTTCTCACTCCTACTAGTGAATCTGATGTAACACACACCCATACAATGCGCACCACCCCGTGATGTTTTTCTCACTCCTACTAGTGAATCTAATGTAACACACAACCATACAAGGCGCACCACCGCGTGATGTTTTTCTCACTGCTACTACTGAATCTAATGTAACACACACCCATACATTGCGCACCACCCCGGGATGTTTTTCTCACTCCTACTAGTGAATCTAATGTAACACACACCCATACAATGCGCACCACTCCGTGATGTTTTTCTCACTCCTACTAGTGAATCTAATGTAACACACACCCATACAATGCGCACCACCCCGTGATGTTTTTCTCACTCCTACTAGTGAATCTAATGTAACACACACCCATACAATGCGCACCACTCCGTGATGTTTTTCTCACTCCTACTAGTGAATCTAATGTAACACACACCCATACAATGCGCACCACCCCGTGATGTTTTTCTCACTCCTACTAGTGAATGTAATGTAACACACTCCCATACAATGCGCACCACCCCGTGATGTTTTTCTCACTCCTACTAGTGAATGTAATGTAACACACACCCATACAATGCGCACCACCCCGTCATGTATTTCTCACTCCTACTAGTGAATGTAATGTAACACACACCCATACAATGCGCACCACCCCCTGATGTTTTTCTCACTCCTACTAGTGAATGTAATGTAACACACTCCCATACAATGCGCACCACCCCGTGATGTTTTTCTCACTCCTACTAGTGAATGTAATGTAACACACACCCATACAATGCGCACCACCCCATGATGTTTTTCTCACTCCTTCTAGTGAATGTAATGTAACACACACCCATACAATGCGCACCACCCAGTGATGTTTTTCTCACTCCTACTAGTGAATGTAATGTAACACACACCCTTACAATGCGCACCACCCCGTGATGTTTTTCTCACTGCTACTAGTGTATGTAATGTAACACACACCCATACAATGCGCACCACCCCGTGATGTTTTTCTCACCGCTACTAGTGAATCTAATGTAACACACACCCATACAATGCGCACCACCCCATGATGTTTTTCTCACCGCTACTAGTGAATCTAATGTAACACACACGCATACAATGCGCACCACCCCGTAATGTTTTTCTCACTCCTACTAGTGAATCTAATGTAACACACACCCATACAATGCGCACCACCCCGTGATGTTTTTCTCACTGCTACTAGTGAATCTAATGTAACACACACCCATACAATGCGCACCACCCCGTGATGTTTTTCTCACTGCTACTAGTGAATGTAATGTAACACACACCCATACAATGCGCACCACCCCGTGATGTTTTTCTCACTGCTACTAGTGAATGTAATGTAACACACACCCATACAATGCGCACCACCCCGTGATGTTTTTCTCACTGCTACTAGTGAATCTAATGTAACACACACCCATACAATGCGCACCACCCCGTGATGTTTTTCTCACTGCTACTAGTGAATGTAATGTAACACACACCCATACAATGCGCACCACCCCGTGATGTTTTTCTCACTGCTACTAGTGAATGTAATGTAACACACACCCATACAATGCGCACCACCCCGTGATGTTTTTCTCACTCCTACTAGTGAATGTAATGTAACACACACCCATACAATGCGCACCACCCCGTGATGTTTTTCTCACTGCTACTAGTGAATGTAATGTAACACACACCCATACAATGCCCACCACCCCGTGATGTTTATCTCACTCCTACTAGTGAATGTAATGTAACACACACCCATACAATGCGCACCACCCCGTGATGTTTTTCTCACTGCTACTAGTGAATGTAATGTAACACACACCCATACAATGCGCACCACCCCGTGATGTTTTTCTCACTGCTACTAGTGAATGTAATGTAACACACACCCATACAATGCGCACCACCCCGTGATGTTTTTCTCACTGCTACTAGTGAATGTAATGTAACACACACCCATACAATGCGCACCACCCCGTGATGTTTTTCTCACTGCTACTAGTGAATGTAATGTAACACACACCCATACAATGCGCACCACCCCGTGATGTTTTTCTCACTGCTACTAGTGAATGTAATGTAACACACACCCATACAATGCCCACCACCCCGTGATGTTTATCTCACTCCTACTAGTGAATGTAATGTAACACACACCCATACAAGGCGCACCACCCCGTGATGTTTTTCTCACCCCTACTAGTGAATGTAATGTAACACACACCCATACATGGCGCACCACCCCGTGATGTTTTTCTCACTCCTACTAGTGAAATTAATGTAACACACACCCATACAAGGCGCACCACCCCGTGATGTTTTTCTCACTCCTACTAGTGAATCTAATGTAACACACACCCATACAAGGCGCACCACCCCGTGATGTTTTTCTCACTCCTACTAGTGAATCTAATGTAACACACACCCATACAATGCGCACCACCCCGTGATGATTTTCTCACTCCTACTAGTGAATGTAATGTAACACACACCCATACAATGCGCACCACCCCGTGATGTTTTTCAAACTCCTACTAGTGAATGTAATGTAACACACACCCATACAATGCGCACCACCCCGTGATGTTTTTCTCACTCCTACTAGTGAGTCTAATGTAACACACACCCATACAATGCGCACCACCCCGTGATGTTTTTCTCACTCCTACTACTGAGTCTAATGTAACACACACCCATACAATGCGCACCACCCCTGATGTTTTTCTCACTCCTACTAGTGAATCTAATGTAACACACACCCATACAAGGCGCACCACCCCGTGATGTTTTTCTCACTCCTACTAGTGAATCTAATGTAACACAAACCCATACAAGGCGCACCACCCCGTGATGTTTTTCTCACTCCTACTAGTGAATCTAATGTAACACACACCCATACAATGCGCACCACCCCGTGATGTTTTTCTCACTCCTACTAGTGAATCTCATGAAACACACACCCATAAAATGCGCACCACCCCGTGATGTTTTTCTCACTCCTACTAGTGAATGTAATGTAACACACACCCATACAATGCGCACCACCCCGTGATGTTTTTCTCACTCCTACTAGTGAATGTAACACACACCCATACAATGCGCACCACCCCGTGATGATTTTCTCACTCCTACTAGTGAAAGTAATGTAACACACACCCATACAATGCGCACCACCCCGTGATGTTTTTCTCACTCCTACTAGTGAATGTAATGTAACACACACCTTTCAATGCGCAGCACCCCGTGATGTTTTTCTCACTGCTACTAGTGAATCTAATGTAACACACACCCATACAATACGCACCACCCCGTGATGTTTTTCTCGCTGCTACTAGTGAATCTAATGTAACACACACCCATACAATGCGCACCACCCCGTGATGTTTTTCTCACTCCTACTAGTGAATCTAATGTAACACACACCCATACAATGCGCACCACCCCGTGATGTTTTTCTCACTGCTACTAGTGAATGTAATGTAACACACACCCATACAATGCGCACCACCCCGTGATGTTTTTCTCACTGCTACTAGTGAATGTAATGTAACACACACCCATACAATGCCCACCACCCCGTGATGTTTATCTCACTCCTACTAGTGAATGTAATGTAACACACACCCATACAATGCGCACCACCCCGTGATGTTTTTCTCACTGCTACTAGTGAATGTAATGTAACACACACCCATACAATGCGCACCACCCCGTGATGTTTTTCTCACTGCTACTAGTGAATGTAATGTAACACACACCCATACAATGCGCACCACCCCGTGATGTTTTTCTCACTGCTACTAGTGAATGTAATGTAACACACACCCATACAATGCGCACCACCCCGTGATGTTTTTCTCACTGCTACTAGTGAATGTAGTGTAACACACACCCATACAATGCGCACCACCCCGTGATGTTTTTCTCACTGCTACTAGTGAATGTAATGTAACACACACCCATACAATGCCCACCACCCCGTGATGTTTATCTCACTCCTACTAGTGAATGTAATGTAACACACACCCATACAATGCGCACCACCCCGTGATGTTTTTCTCACTGCTACTAGTGAATCTAATGTAACACAAACCCATGCAATGCGCACCGCCCCGTGATGTTTTTCTCACTGCTACTAGTGAATCTAATGTAACACACACCCATACAATGCGCACCACCCCGTGATGTTTTTCTCACTGCTACTAGTGAATCTAATGTAACACACACCCATACAATGCGCACCGCCCCGTGATGTTTCTCACTGCTACTAGTGAATCTGATGTAACACACACCCATACAATGCGCACCACCCCGTGATGTTTTTCTCACTCCTGCTAGTGAATCTGATGTAACACACACCCATACAATGCGCACCACCCCGTGATGTTTTTCTCACTGCTGCTAGTGAATGTGATGTAACACACACCCATACAATGCGCACCACCCCGTGATGTTTTTCTCACTCCTGCTAGTGAATCTAATGTAACACACACCAATACAATGCGCACCACCCCGTGATGTTTTTCTCACTCCTGCTAGTGAATGTAATGTAACACACACCCATACAATGCGCACCACCCCGTGATGTTTTTCTCACTCCTGCTAGTGAATGTAATGTAACACACACCCATACAAGGCGCACCACCCCGTGATGTTTTTCTCACTCCTGCTAGTGAATGTAATGTAACACACACCCATACAAGGCGCACCACCCCGTGATGTTTTTCTCACCCCTGCTAGTGAATGTAATGTAACACACACCCATACAAGGCGCACCACCCCGTGATGTTTTTCTCACCCCTGCTAGTGAATGTAATGTAACACACACCCATACAAGGCGCACCACCCAGTGATGTTTTTCTCACTCCTACTAGTGAATCTAATGTAACACACACCCATACAAGGCGCACCACCCCGTGATGTTTTTCTCACTCCTACTAGTGAATGTAATGTAACACACACCCATACAAGGCGCACCACCCCGTGATGTTTTTCTCACTCCTACTAGTGAATCTAATGTAACACACACCCATACAACGCGCACCACCCCGTGATGATATTCTCACTCCTACTAGTGAATCTAATGTAACACACACCCATACAACGCGCACCACCCCGTGATGATTTTCTCACTCCTACTAGTGAATGTAATGTAACACACACCCATACAACGCGCACCACCCCGTGATGTTTTTCAAACTCCTACTAGTGAATGTAATGTAACACACACCCATACAATGCGCACCACCCCGTGATGTTTTTCTCACTCCTACTAGTGAATCTAATGTAACACACACCCATACAATGCGCACCACCCCGTGATGTTTTTCTCACTCCTACTACTGAGTCTAATGTAACACACACCCATACAATGCGCACCACCCCGTGATGTTTTTCTCACTCCTGCTAGTGAATGTAATGTAACACACACCCATACAAGGCGCACCACCCCGTGATGTTTTTCTCACTCCTGCTAGTGAATGTAATGTAACACACACCCATACAAGGCGCACCACCCCGTGATGTTTTTCTCACTGCTACTAGTGAATCTAATGTAACACACACCCATACAATGCGCACCACCCCGTGATGTTTTTCTCACTGCTACTAGTGAATCTAATGTAACACACACCCATACAATGCGCACCACCCCGTGATGTTTTTCTCAGTGCTACTAGTGAATCTAATGTAACACACACCCATACAATGCGCACCACCCCGTGATGTTTTTCTCACTGCTACTAGTGAATCTATTGTAACACACACCCATACAATGCGCACCACCCCGTGATGTTTTTCTCACTGCTACTAGTGAATCTAATGTAACACACACCCATACAATGCGCACCACCCCGTGATGTTTTTCTCACTGCTACTAGTGAATCTAATGTAACACACACCCATACAATGCGCACCACCCCGTGATGTTTTTCTCAGTGCTACTAGTGAATCTAATGTAACACACACCCATACAATGCGCACCACCCCGTGATGTTTTTCTCACTGCTACTAGTGAATCTATTGTAACACACACCCATACAATGCGCACCACCCCGTGATGTTTTTCTCACTGCTACTAGTGAATTTAATGTAACACACACCCATACAATGCGCACCACCCCGTGATGTTTTTCTCACTGCTACTAGTGAATGTAATGTAACACACACCCATACAATGCGCACCACCCCGTGATGTTTTTCTCACTGCTACTAGTGAATCTAATGTAACACACACCCATACAATGCGCACCACCCCGTGATGTTTTTCTCACTGCTACTAGTGAATGTAATGTAACACACACCCATACAATGCGCACCACCCCGTGATGTTTTTCTCACTGCTACTAGTGAATGTAATGTAACACACACCCATACAAGGCGCACCACCCCGTGATGTTTTTCTCACTCCTACTAGTGAATCTAATGTAACACACACCCATACAAGGCGCACCACCCCGTGATGTTTTTCTCACTCCTACTAGTGAATCTAATGTAACACACACCCATACAATGCGCACCACCCCGTGATGATTTTCTCACTCCTACTAGTGAATGTAATGTAACACACACCCATACAATGCGCACCACCCCGTGATGTTTTTCAAACTCCTACTAGTGAATGTAATGTAACACACACCCATACAATGCGCACCACACCGTGATGTTTTTCTCACTCCTACTAGTGAGTCTAATGTAACACACACCCATACAATGCGCACCAACCCGTGATGTTTTTCTCACTCCTACTACTGAGTCTAATGTAACACACACCCATACAATGCGCACCACCCCGTGATGTTTTTCTCACTCCTACTAGTGAATCTAATGTAACACAAACCCATACAAGGCGCAACACCCCGTGATGTTTTTCTCACTCCTACTAGTGAATCTAATGTAACACACACCCATACAATGCGCACCACCCCGTGATGTTTTTCTCACTCCTACTAGTGAATCTAATGTAACACACACCCATACAAGGCGCACCACCCCGTGATGTTTTTCTCACTCCTACTAGTGAATCTAATGTAACACAAACCCATACAAGGCGCAACACCCCGTGATGTTTTTCTCACTCCTACTAGTGAATCTAATGTAACACACACCCATACAATGCGCACCACCCCGTGATGTTTTTCTCACTCCTACTAGTGAATCTAATGAAACACACACCCATAAAATGAACACCACCCCGTGATGTTTTTCTCACTCCTACTAGTGAATGTAATGTAACACACACCCATACAATGCGCACCACCCCGTGATGTTTTTCTCACTCCTACTAGTGAATGTAACACACACCCATACAATGCGCACCACCCCGTGATGATTTTCTCACTCCTACTAGTGAAAGTAATGTAACACACACCCATACAATGCGCACCACCCCGTGATGTTTTTCTCACTCCTACTAGTGAATGTAATGTAACACACACCTTTCAATGCGCAGCACCCCGTGATGTTTTTCTCACTGCTACTAGTGAATCTAATGTAACACACACCCATACAATACGCACCACCCCGTGATGTTTTTCTCACTGCTACTAGTGAATCTAATGTAACACACACCCATACAATGCGCACCACCCCGTGATGTTTTTCTCACTCCTACTAGTGAATCTAATGTAACACACACCGATACAATGCGCACCACCCCGTGATGTTTTTCTCACTGCTACTAGTGAATCTAATGTAACACACACCCATACAATGCGCACCACCCCGTGATGTTTTTCTCACTCCTACTAGTGAATCTGATGTAACACACACCCATACAATGCGCACCACTCCGTGATGTTTTTCTCACTCCTACTAGTGAATCTAATGTAACACACACCCATACAATGCGCACCACCCCGTGATGTTTTTCTCACTCCTACTAGTGAATCTAATGTAACACACACCCATACAATGCGCACCACTCCGTGATGTTTTTCTCACTCCTACTAGTGAATCTAATGTAACACACACCCATACAATGCGCACCACCCCGTGATGTTTTTCTCACTCCTACTAGTGAATGTAATGTAACACACTCCCATACAATGCGCACCACCCCGTGATGTTTTTCTCACTCCTACTAGTGAATGTAATGTAACACACACCCATACAATGCGCACCACCCCGTCATGTATTTCTCACTCCTACTAGTGAATGTAATGTAACACACACCCATACAATGCGCACGCCCCCCTGATGTTTTTCTCACTCCTACTAGTGAATGTAATGTAACACACTCCCATACAATGCGCACCACCCCGTGATGTTTTTCTCACTCCTACTAGTGAATGTAATGTAACACACACCCATACAATGCGCACCACCCCGTGATGTTTTTCTCACTCCTTCTAGTGAATGTAATGTAACACACACCCATACAATGCGCACCACCCCGTGATGTTTTTCTCACTCCTACTAGTGAATGTAATGTAACACACACCCTTACAATGCGCACCACCCCGTGAAGTTTTTCTCACTGCTACTAGTGTATGTAATGTAACACACACCCATACAATGCGCACCACCCCGTGATGTTTTTCTCACCGCTACTAGTGAATCTAATGTAACACACACGCATACAATGCGCACCATCCCGTAATGTTTTTCTCACTCCTACTAGTGAATCTAATGTAACACACACCCATACAATGCGCACCACCCCGTGATGTTTTTCTCACTGCTACTAGTGAATCTAATGTAACACACACCCATACAATGCGCACCACCCCGTGATGTTTTTCTCACTGCTACTAGTGAATCTAATGTAACACACACCCATACAATGCGCACCACCCCGTGATGTTTTTCTCACTGCTACTAGTGAACTTAATGTAACACACACCCATACAATGCGCACCACCCCGTGATGTTTTTCTCACTGCTACTAGTGAATGTAATGTAACACACACCCATACAATGCGCACCACCCCGTGATGTTTTTCTCACTGCTACTTGTGAATCTAATGTAACACACACCCATACAATGCGCACCACCCCGTGATGTTTTTCTCACTGCTACTAGTGAATGTAATGTAACACACACCCATACAATGCGCACCACCCCGTGATGTTTTTCTCACTGCTACTAGTGAATGTAATGTAACACACACCCATACAATGCGCACCACCCCGTGATGTTTTTCTCACTGCTACTAGTGAATGTAATGTAACACACACCCATACAATGCGCACCACCCCGTGATGTTTTTCTCACTGCTACTAGTGAATGTAATGTAACACACACCCATACAATGCCCACCACCCCGTGATGTTTATCTCACTCCTACTAGTGAATGTAATGTAACACACACCCATACAATGCGCACCACCCCGTGATGTTTTTCTCACTGCTACTAGTGAATGTAATGTAACACACACCCATACAATGCGCACCACCCCGTGATGTTTTTCTCACTGCTACTAGTGAATGTAATGTAACACACACCCATACAAGGCGCACCACCCCGTGATGTTTTTCTCACCCCTGCTAGTGAATGTAATGTAACACACACCCATACAAGGCGCACCACCCAGTGATGTTTTTCTCACTCCTACTAGTGAATCTAATGTAACACACACCCATACAAGGCGCACCACCCCGTGATGTTTTTCTCACTCCTACTAGTGAATGTAATGTAACACACACCCATACAAGGCGCACCACCCCGTGATGTTTTTCTCACTCCTACTAGTGAATGTAATGTAACACACACCCATACAAGGCGCACCACCCCGTGATGTTTTTCTCACTCCTACTAGTGAATCTAATGTAACACACACCCATACAACGCGCACCACCCCGTGATGATATTCTCACTCCTACTAGTGAATCTAATGTAACACACACCCATACAACGCGCACCACCCCGTGATGATTTTCTCACTCCTACTAGTGAATGTAATGTAACACACACCCATACAACGCGCACCACCCCGTGATGTTTTTCAAACTCCTACTAGTGAATGTAATGTAACACACACCCATACAATGCGCACCACCCCGTGATGTTTTTCTCACTCCTACTAGTGAATCTAATGTAACACACACCCATACAATGCGCACCACCCCGTGATGTTTTTCTCACTCCTACTACTGAGTCTAATGTAACACACACCCATACAATGCGCACCACCCCGTGATGTTTTTCTCACTCCTGCTAGTGAATGTAATGTAACACACACCCATACAAGGCGCACCACCCCGTGATGTTTTTCTCACTCCTGCTAGTGAATGTAATGTAACACACACCCATACAAGGCGCACCACCCCGTGATGTTTTTCTCACTGCTACTAGTGAATCTAATGTAACACACACCCATACAATGCGCACCACCCCGTGATGTTTTTCTCACTGCTACTAGTGAATCTAATGTAACACACACCCATACAATGCGCACCACCCCGTGATGTTTTTCTCAGTGCTACTAGTGAATCTAATGTAACACACACCCATACAATGCGCACCACCCCGTGATGTTTTTCTCACTGCTACTAGTGAATCTATTGTAACACACACCCATACAATGCGCACCACCCCGTGATGTTTTTCTCACTGCTACTAGTGAATCTAATGTAACACACACCCATACAATGCGCACCACCCCGTGATGTTTTTCTCACTGCTACTAGTGAATCTAATGTAACACACACCCATACAATGCGCACCACCCCGTGATGTTTTTCTCAGTGCTACTAGTGAATCTAATGTAACACACACCCATACAATGCGCACCACCCCGTGATGTTTTTCTCACTGCTACTAGTGAATCTATTGTAACACACACCCATACAATGCGCACCACCCCGTGATGTTTTTCTCACTGCTACTAGTGAATTTAATGTAACACACACCCATACAATGCGCACCACCCCGTGATGTTTTTCTCACTGCTACTAGTGAATGTAATGTAACACACACCCATACAATGCGCACCACCCCGTGATGTTTTTCTCACTGCTACTAGTGAATCTAATGTAACACACACCCATACAATGCGCACCACCCCGTGATGTTTTTCTCACTGCTACTAGTGAATGTAATGTAACACACACCCATACAATGCGCACCACCCCGTGATGTTTTTCTCACTGCTACTAGTGAATGTAATGTAACACACACCCATACAAGGCGCACCACCCCGTGATGTTTTTCTCACTCCTACTAGTGAATCTAATGTAACACACACCCATACAAGGCGCACCACCCCGTGATGTTTTTCTCACTCCTACTAGTGAATCTAATGAAACACACACCCATACAATGCGCACCACCCCGTGATGATTTTCTCACTCCTACTAGTGAATGTAATGTAACACACACCCATACAATGCGCACCACCCCGTGATGTTTTTCAAACTCCTACTAGTGAATGTAATGTAACACACACCCATACAATGCGCACCACACCGTGATGTTTTTCTCACTCCTACTAGTGAGTCTAATGTAACACACACCCATACAATGCGCACCAACCCGTGATGTTTTTCTCACTCCTACTACTGAGTCTAATGTAACACACACCCATACAATGCGCACCACCCCGTGATGTTTTTCTCACTCCTACTAGTGAATCTAATGTAACACAAACCCATACAAGGCGCAACACCCCGTGATGTTTTTCTCACTCCTACTAGTGAATCTAATGTAACACACACCCATACAATGCGCACCACCCCGTGATGTTTTTCTCACTCCTACTAGTGAATCTAATGTAACACACACCCATACAAGGCGCACCACCCCGTGATGTTTTTCTCACTCCTACTAGTGAATCTAATGTAACACAAACCCATACAAGGCGCAACACCCCGTGATGTTTTTCTCACTCCTACTAGTGAATCTAATGTAACACACACCCATACAATGCGCACCACCCCGTGATGTTTTTCTCACTCCTACTAGTGAATCTAATGAAACACACACCCATAAAATGAACACCACCCCGTGATGTTTTTCTCACTCCTACTAGTGAATGTAATGTAACACACACCCATACAATGCGCACCACCCCGTGATGTTTTTCTCACTCCTACTAGTGAATGTAACACACACCCATACAATGCGCACCACCCCGCGATGATTTTCTCACTCCTACTAGTGAAAGTAATGTAACACACACCCATACAATGCGCACCACCCCGTGATGTTTTTCTCACTCCTACTAGTGAATGTAATGTAACACACACCTTTCAATGCGCAGCACCCCGTGATGTTTTTCTCACTGCTACTAGTGAATCTAATGTAACACACACCCATACAATACGCACCACCCCGTGATGTTTTTCTCACTGCTACTAGTGAATCTAATGTAACACACACCCATACAATGCGCACCACCCCGTGATGTTTTTCTCACTCCTACTAGTGAATCTAATGTAACACACACCGATACAATGCGCACCACCCCGTGATGTTTTTCTCACTGCTACTAGTGAATCTAATGTAACACACACCCATACAATGCGCACCACCCCGTGATGTTTTTCTCACTCCTACTAGTGAATCTGATGTAACACACACCCATACAATGCGCACCACTCCGTGATGTTTTTCTCACTCCTACTAGTGAATCTAATGTAACACACACCCATACAATGCGCACCACCCCGTGATGTTTTTCTCACTCCTACTAGTGAATCTAATGTAACACACACCCATACAATGCGCACCACTCCGTGATGTTTTTCTCACTCCTACTAGTGAATCTAATGTAACACACACCCATACAATGCGCACCACCCCGTGATGTTTTTCTCACTCCTACTAGTGAATGTAATGTAACACACTCCCATACAATGCGCACCACCCCGTGATGTTTTTCTCACTCCTACTAGTGAATGTAATGTAACACACACCCATACAATGCGCACCACCCCGTCATGTATTTCTCACTCCTACTAGTGAATGTAATGTAACACACACCCATACAATGCGCACGCCCCCCTGATGTTTTTCTCACTCCTACTAGTGAATGTAATGTAACACACTCCCATACAATGCGCACCACCCCGTGATGTTTTTCTCACTCCTACTAGTGAATGTAATGTAACACACACCCATACAATGCGCACCACCCCGTGATGTTTTTCTCACTCCTTCTAGTGAATGTAATGTAACACACACCCATACAATGCGCACCACCCCGTGATGTTTTTCTCACTCCTACTAGTGAATGTAATGTAACACACACCCTTACAATGCGCACCACCCCGTGATGTTTTTCTCACTGCTACTAGTGTATGTAATGTAACACACACCCATACAATGCGCACCACCCCGTGATGTTTTTCTCACCCCTACTAGTGAATCTAATGTAACACACACCCATACAATGCGCACCACCCCATGATGTTTTTCTCACCGCTACTAGTGAATCTAATGTAACACACACGCATACAATGCGCACCATCCCGTAATGTTTTTCTCACTCCTACTAGTGAATCTAATGTAACACACACCCATACAATGCGCACCACCCCGTGATGTTTTTCTCACTGCTACTAGTGAATCTAATGTAACACACACCCATACAATGCGCACCACCCCGTGATGTTTTTCTCACTGCTACTAGTGAATCTAATGTAACACACACCCATACAATGCGCACCACCCCGTGATGTTTTTCTCACTGCTACTAGTGAACTTAATGTAACACACACCCATACAATGCGCACCACCCCGTGATGTTTTTCTCACTGCTACTAGTGAATGTAATGTAACACACACCCATACAATGCGCACCACCCCGTGATGTTTTTCTCACTGCTACTTGTGAATCTAATGTAACACACACCCATACAATGCGCACCACCCCGTGATGTTTTTCTCACTGCTACTAGTGAATGTAATGTAACACACACCCATACAATGCGCACCACCCCGTGATGTTTTTCTCACTGCTACTAGTGAATGTAATGTAACACACACCCATACAATGCGCACCACCCCGTGATGTTTTTCTCACTGCTACTAGTGAATGTAATGTAACACACACCCATACAATGCGCACCACCCCGTGATGTTTTTCTCACTGCTACTAGTGAATGTAATGTAACACACACCCATACAATGCCCACCACCCCGTGATGTTTATCTCACTCCTACTAGTGAATGTAATGTAACACACACCCATACAATGCGCACCACCCCGTGATGTTTTTCTCACTGCTACTAGTGAATGTAATGTAACACGCACCCATACAATGCGCACCACCCCGTGATGTTTTTCTCACTGCTACTAGTGAATGTAATGTAACACACACCCATACAATGCGCACCACCCCGTGATGTTTTTCTCACTGCTACTAGTGAATGTAATGTAACACACACCCATACAATGCGCACCACCCCGTGATGTTTTTCTCACTGCTACTAGTGAATGTAATGTAACACACACCCATACAATGCCCACCACCCCGTGATGTTTATCTCACTCCTACTAGTGAATGTAATGTAACACACACCCATACAATGCGCACCACCCCGTGATGTTTTTCTCACTCCTACTAGTGAATGTAATGTAACACACACCCATACAATGCGCACCACCCCGTGATGTTTTTCTCACTCCTACTAGTGAATGTAATGTAACACACACCCATACAATGCGCACCACCCCGTGATGTTTTTCTCACTGCTACTAGTGAATCTAATGTAACACACACCCATACAATGCGCACCGCCCCGTGATGTTTTTCTCACTGCTACTAGTGTATCTAATGTAACACAAACCCATACAATGCGCACCGCCCCGTGATGTTTTTCTCACTGCTACTAGTGAATCTAATGTAACACACACCCATACAATGCGCACCGCCCCGTGATGTTTTTCTCACTGCTACTAGTGAATCTAATGTAACACACACCCATACAATGCGCACCGCCCCGTGATGTTTCTCACTGCTACTAGTGAATGTGATGTAACACACACCCATACAATGCGCACCACCCCGTGATGTTTTTCTCACTCCTGCTAGTGAATCTGATGTAACACACACCCATACAATGCGCACCACCCCGTGATGTTTTTCTCACTGCTGCTAGTGAATGTGATGTAACACACACCCATACAATGCGCACCACCCCGTGATGTTTTTCTCACTCCTGCTAGTGAATCTAATGTAACACACACCCATACAATGCGCACCACCCCGTGATGTTTTTCTCACTGCTACTAGTGAATCTAATGTAACACACACCCATACAATGCGCACCACCCCGTGATGTTTTTCTCACTCCTGCTAGTGAATGTAATGTAACACACACCCATACCAGGCGCACCACCCCGTGATGTTTTTCTCACTCCTGCTAGTGAATGTAATGTAACACACACCCATACAATGCGCACCACCCCGTGATGTTTTTCTCACTCCTACTAGTGAATCTAATGTAACACACACCCATACAATGCGCACCACCCCGTGATGTTTTTCTCATTCCTACTACTGAGTCTAATGTAACACACACCCATACAATGCGCACCACCCCGTGATGTTTTTCTCACTCCTACTAGTGAATCTAATGTAACACACACCCATACAAGGCGCACCACCCCGTGATGTTTTTCTCACTCCTACTAGTGAATCTAATGTAACACAAACCCATACAAGGCGCAACACCCCGTGATGTTTTTCTCACTCCTACTAGTGAATCTAATGTAACACACACCCATACAATGCGCACCACCCCGTGATGTTTTTCTCACTCCTACTAGTGAATCTAATGAAACACACACCCATACAATGCGCACCACCCCGTGATGTTTTTCTCACTCCTACTAGTGAATGTAATGTAACACACACCCATACAATGCGCACCACCCCGTGATGTTTTTCTCACTCCTACTAGTGAATGTAACACACACCCATACAATGCGCACCACCCCGTGATGATTTTCTCACTCCTACTAGTGAAAGTAATGTAACACACACCCATACAATGCGCACCACCCCGTGATGTTTTTCTCACTCCTACTAGTGAATGTAATGTAACACACACCCATACAATGCGCAGTACCCCGTGATGTTTTTCTCACTGCTACTAGTGAATCTAATGTAACACACACCCATACAATACGCACCACCCCGTGATGTTTTTCTCACTGCTACTAGTGAATCTAATGTAACACACACCCATACAATGCGCACCACCCCGTGATGTTTTTCTCACTCCTACTAGTGAATCTAATGTAACACACACCCATACAATGCGCACCACCCCGTGATGTTTTTCTCACTGCTACTAGTGAATCTAATGTAACACACACCCATACAATGCGCACCACCCCGTGATGTTTTTCTCACTCCTACTAGTGAATCTAATGTAACACACACCCATGCAATGCGCACCACCCCGTGATGTTTTTCTCACTCCTACTAGTGAATGTAATGTAACACACACCCATACAATGCGCACCACCCCGTGATGTTTTTCTCACTCCTACTAGTGAATGTAATGTAACACACACCCATACAATGCGCACCACCCCGTGATGTTTTTCTCACTCCTACTAATGAATCTAATGTAACACGCACCCATACAATGCGCACCACCCCGTGATGTTTTTCTCACTCCTACTAGTGAATGTAATGTAACACGCACCCATACAATGCGCACCACCACGTGATGTTTTTCTCACTCCTACTAGTGAATGTAATGTAACACACACCCATACAATGCGCACCACCCCGTGATGTTTTTCTCACTCCTACTAGTGAATCTGATGTAACACACACCCATACAATGCGCACCAACCCGTGATGTTTTTCTCACTCCTACTAGTGAATCTGATGTAACACACACCCATACAATGCGCACCACCCCGTGATGTTTTTCACACTCCTACTAGTGAATCTGATGTAACACACACCCATACAATGCGCACCACCCCGTGATGTTTTTCTCACTCCTACTAGTGAATCTAATGTAACACACACCCATACAAGGCGCACCACCCCGTGATGTTTTTCTCACTCCTACTAGTTAATCTAATGTAACACACACCCATACAATGCGCACCACCCCGTGATGCTTTTCTCACTCCTACTAGTGAATGTAATGTAACACACACCCATACAATGCGCACCACCCCGTGATGTTTTTCTCACTCATACTAGTGAATATAATGTAACACACACCCATGCAATGCGCACCACCCCGTGATGTTTTTCTCACTCCTACTAGTGAATCTAATGTAACACACACCCATACAATGCGCACCACCCCGTGATGCTTTTCTCACTCCTACTAGTGAATGTAATGTAACACACACCCATACAATGCCCACCACCCCGTGATGTTTTTCTCACTCCTACTAGTGAATGTAATGTAACACACACCCATGCAATGCGCACCACCCCGTGATGTTTTTCTCACTCCTACTAGTGAATCTAATGTAACACACACCCATACAATGCGCACCACCCCGTGATGTTTTTCTCACTCCTACCAGTGAATCTAATGTAACACACACCCATACAATGCGCACCACCCCGTGATGTTTTTCTCAGTCCTACTAGTGAATGTAATGTAACACACACCCATACAATGCGCACCACCCCGTGATGTTTTTCTCACTCCTACTAGTGAATCTAATGTAACACACACCCATACAATGCGCACCACCCCGTGATGTTTTTCTCACTCTTACTAGGGAATCTAATGTAACACACACCCATACAATGCGCACCACCCCGTGATGTTTTTCTCACTCCTACTAGTGAATCTAATGTAACACACACCCATACAATGCGCACCACCCCGTGATGTTTTTCTCACTCCTACTAGTGAATCTAATGTAACACACACCCATACAATGCGCACAACCCCGTGATGTTTTTCTCACTCCTACTAGTGAATGTAATGTAACACACACCCTTACAATGCGCACCACCCCGTGATGTTTTTCTCACTGCTACTAGTGTATGTAATGTAACACACACCCATACAATGCGCACCACCCCGTGATGTTTTTCTCACTGCTACTAGTGAATCTAATGTAACACACACCCATACAATGCGCACCACCCCGTGATGTTTTTCTCACTGCTACTAGTGAATCTAATGTAACACACCCATACAATGCGCACCACCCCATGATGTTTTTCTCACTGCTACTAGTGAATCTAATGTAACACACACCCATACAATGCGCACCACCCCGTGATGTTTTTCTCACTGCTACTAGTGAATCTAATGTAACACACACCCATACAAGGCGCACCACCCCGTGATGTTTTTCTCACTCCTGCTAGTGAATGTAATGTAACACACACCCATACAATGCGCACCACCCCGTGATGTTTTTCTCACTCCTACTAGTGAATCTAATGTAACACACACCCATACAATGCGCACCACCCCGTGATGTTTTTCTCATTCCTACTACTGAGTCTAATGTAACACACACCCATACAATGCGCACCACCCCGTGATGTTTTTCTCACTCCTACTAGTGAATCTAATGTAACACACACCCATACAAGGCGCACCACCCCGTGATGTTTTTCTCACTCCTACTAGTGAATCTAATGTAACACAAACCCATACAAGGCACAACACCCCGTGATGTTTTTCTCACTCCTACTAGTGAATCTAATGTAACACACACCCATACAACGCGCACTACCCCGTGATGTTTTTCTCACTCCTACTAGTGAATCTAATGAAACACACACCCATACAATGCGCACCACCCCGTGATGTTTTTCTCACTCCTACTAGTGAATGTAATGTAACACACACCCATACAATGCGCACCACCCCGTGATGTTTTTCTCACTCCTACTAGTGAATGTAACACACACCCATACAATGCGCACCACCCCGTGATGATTTTCTCACTCCTACTAGTGAAAGTAATGTAACACACACCCATACAATGCGCACCACCCCGTGATGTTTTTCTCACTCCTACTAGTGAATGTAATGTAACACACACCCATACAATGCGCAGTACCCCGTGATGTTTTTCTCACTGCTACTAGTGAATCTAATGTAACACACACCCATACAATACGCACCACCCCGTGATGTTTTTCTCACTGCTACTAGTGAATCTAATGTAACACACACCCATACAATGCGCACCACCCCGTGATGTTTTTCTCACTCCTACTAGTGAATCTAATGTAACACACACCCATACAATGCGCACCACCCCGTGATGTTTTTCTCACTGCTACTAGTGAATCTAATGTAACACACACCCATACAATGCGCACCACCCCGTGATGTTTTTCTCACTCCTACTAGTGAATCTAATGTAACACACACCCATGCAATGCGCACCACCCCGTGATGTTTTTCTCACTCCTACTAGTGAAAGTAATGTAACACACACCCATACAATGCGCACCACCCCGTGATGTTTTTCTCACTCCTACTAGTGAATGTAATGTAACACACACCCATACAATGCGCACCACCCCGTGATGTTTTTCTCACTCCTACTAATGAATCTAATGTAACACACACCCATACAATGCGCACCACCCCGTGATGTTTTTCTCACTCCTACTAGTGAATATAATGTAACACGCACCCATACAATGCGCACCACCACGTGATGTTTTTCTCACTCCTACTAGTGAATGTAATGTAACACACACCCATACAATGCGCACCACCCCGTGATGTTTTTCTCACTCCTACTAGTGAATCTGATGTAACACACACCCATACAATGCGCACCAACCCGTGATGTTTTTCTCACTCCTACTAGTGAATCTGATGTAACACACACCCATACAATGCGCACCACCCCGTGATGTTTTTCTCACTCCTACTAGTGAATCTGATGTAACACACACCCATACAATGCGCACCACCCCGTGATGTTTTTCTCACTCCTACTAGTGAATCTAATGTAACACACACCCATACAAGGCGCACCACCCCGTGATGTTTTTCTCACTCCTACTAGTGAATCTAATGTAACACACACCCATACAATGCGCACCACCCCGTGATGCTTTTCTCACTCCTACTAGTGAATGTAATGTAACACACACCCATACAATGCGCACCACCCCGTGATGTTTTTCTCACTCCTACTAGTGAATGAAATGTAACACACACCCATGCAATGCGCACCACCCCGTGATGTTTTTCTCACTCCTACTAGTGAATCTAATGTAACACACACCCATACAATGCGCACCACCCCGTGATGCTTTTCTCACTCCTACTAGTGAATGTAATGTAACACACACCCATACAATGCGCACCACCCCGTGATGTTTTTCTCACTCCTACTAGTGAATGTAATGTAACACACACCCATGCAATGCGCACCACCCCGTGATGTTTTTCTCACTGCTCCTAGTGAATGTAATGTAACACACACCCATACAATGCGCACCACCCCGTGATGTTTTTCTCACTGCTACTAGTGAATGTAATGTAACACACACCCATACAATGCGCACCACCCCGTGATGTTTTTCTCACTGCTGCTAGTGAATGTAATGTAACACACACCCATACAATGCGCACCACCCCGTGATGTTTTTCTCACTCCTACTAGTGAATCTACTGTAACACACACCCATACAATGCGCACCACCCCGTGATGTTTTTCTCACTCCTACTAGTGAATCTACTGTAACACACACCCATACAATGCGCACCACCCCGTGATGTTTTTCTCAGTCCTACTAGTGAATCTAATGTAACACACACCCATACAATGCGCACCACCCCGTGATGTTTTTCTCACTCTTACTAGGGAATCTAATGTAACACACACCCATACAATGCGCACCACCCCGTGATATTTTTCTCACTCCTACTAGTGAATGTAATGTAACACACACCCATACAATGCGCACCACTCCGTGATGTTTTTCTCACTCCTACTAGTGAATCTAATGTAACACACACCCATACAATGCGCACAACCCCGTGATGTTTTTCTCACTCCTACTAGTGAATCTAATGTAACACACACCCATACAATGCGCACAACCCCGTGATGTTTTTCTCACTCCTACTAGTGAATGTAATGTAACACACACCCTTACAATGCGCACCACCCCGTGATGTTTTTCTCACTGCTACTAGTGTATGTAATGTAACACACACCCATACAATGCGCACCACCCCGTGATGTTTTTCTCACTGCTACTAGTGAATCTAATGTAACACACACCCATACAATGCGCACCACCCCGTGATGTTTTTCTCACTGCTACTAGTGAATCTAATGTAACACACACCCATACAATGCGCACCACCCCGTGATGTTTTTCTCACTGCTACTAGTGAATCTAATGTAACACACACCCATACAATGCACACCACCCCGTGATGTTTTTCTCAGTGCTACTAGTGAATCTAATGTAACACACACCCATACAATGCGCACCACCCCGTGATGTTTTTCTCACTGCTACTAGTGAATCTATTGTAACACACACCCATACAATGCGCACCACCCCGTGATGTTTTTCTCACTGCTACTAGTGAATCTAATGTAACACACACCCATACAATGCGCACCACCCCGTGATGTTTTTCTCACTGCTACTAGTGAATGTAATGTAACACACACCCATACAATGCGCACCACCCCGTGATGTTTTTCTCACTGCTACTAGTGAATGTAATGTAACACACACCCATACAATGCGCACCACCCCGTGATGTTTTTCTCACTGCTCCTAGTGAATGTAATGTAACACACACCCATACAATGCGCACCACCCCGTGATGTTTTTCTCACTGCTACTAGTGAATGTAATGTAACACACACCCATACAATGCGCACCACCCCGTGATGTTTTTCTCACTGCTACTAGTGAATGTAATGTAACACACACCCATACAATGCCCACCACCCCGTGATGTTTATCTCACTCCTACTAGTGAATGTAATGTAACACACACCCATACAATGCGCACCACCCCGTGATGTTTTTCTCACTCCTACTAGTGAATCTAATGTAACACACACCCATACAATGCGCACCACCCCGTGATGTTTTTCTCACTCCTACTAGTGAATGTAATGTAACACACACCCATACAATGCGCACCACCCCGTGATGTTTTTCTCACTGCTACTAGTGAATCTCATGTAACACACACCCATAAAATGCGCACCACCCCGTGATGTTTTTCTCACTGCTACTAGTGAATCTAATGTAACACACACCCATACAATGCGCACCGCCCCGTGATGTTTCTCACTGCTACTAGTGAATCTAATGTAACACACACCCATACAATGCGCACCACCCCGTGATGTTTTTCTCACTCCTACTTGTCAATCTAATGTAACACACACCCATACAATGCGCACCACCCCGTGATGTTTTTCTCACTCCTACTTGTGAATCTAATGTAAAACACACCCATACAATGCGCACCACAACGTGATGTTTATCTCACTCCTACTAGTGAATGTAATGTAACACACACCCATACAATGCGCACCACCCCGTGATGTTATTCTCACTCCTACTAGTGAATGTAATGTAACACACACCCATACAATGCGCACCATCCCGTGATGTTTTTCTCACTCCTACTAGTGAAAGTAATGTAACACACACCAATACAATGCGCACCACCCCGTGATGATTTTCTCACTCCTACTAGTGAATGTAATGTAACACACACCCATACAAGGCGCACCACCCCGTGATGTTTTTCTCACTCCTACTAGTGAATCTAATGTAACACACACCCATACAAGGCGCACCACCCCGTGATGTTTTTCTCACTCCTACTAGTGAATCTAATGTAACACACACCCATACAATGCGCACCACCCCGTGATGTTTTTCTCACTCCTACTAGCGAATCTAATGTAACACACACCCATACAATGCGCACCACCCCGTGATGTTTTTCTCACTCCTACTAACGAATGTAATGTAACACACACCCATACAAGACGCACCACCCCGTGATGTTTTTCTCACTCCTACTAGTGAATGTAATGTAACACACACCCATACAAGGCGCACCACCCCGTGATGTTTTTCTCACTCCTACTAGTGAATGTAATGTAACACACACCCATACAAGGCGCACCACCCCGTGATGTTTTTCTCACTCCTACTAGTGAATCTAATGTAACACACACCCATACAAGGCGCACCACCCCGTGATGTTTTTCTCACTCCTACTAGTGAATGTAATGTAACACACACCCATACAAGGCGCACCACCCCGTGATGTTTTTCTCACTCCTACTAGTGAATGTAATGTAACACACACCCATACAAGGCGAACCACCCCGTGATGTTTTTCTCACTCCTACTAGTGAATGTAATGTAACACACACCCATACAACGCGCACCACCCCGTGATGTTTTTCTCACTCCTACTAGTGAATGTAATGTAACACACACCCATACAAGGCGCACCACCCCGTGATGTTTTTCTCACTCCTACTAGTGAATCTAATGTAACACACACCCATACAAGGCGGACCACCCCGTGATGTTTTTCTCACTCCTACTAGTGAATCTAATGTAACACACACCCATACAATGCGCACCACCCCGTGATGTTTATCTCACTCCTACTAGTGAATGTAATGTAACACACACCCATACAATGCGCACCACCCCGTTATGTTTTTCTCACTCCTATTAGTGTATGTATTGTAACACACACCCATACAATGCGCACCACCCCGTGATGTTTTTCTCACTCCTACTAGTGAATGTAATGTAACACACACCCATACAATGCGCACCACCCCGTGATGTTTTTCTCACTCCTACTAGTGAATCTAATGTAACACACACCCATACGAGGCGCACCACCCCGTGATGTTTTTCTCACTCCTACTAGTGAATCTAATGTAACACACACCCATACAATGCGCACCACCCCGTGATGTTTTTCTCACTGCTACTAGTGAATCTAATGTAACACACACCCATACAATGCGCACCACCCCGTGATGTTTTTCTCACTGTTCCTAGTGAATGTAATGTAACACACACCCATACAATGCGCACCACCCCGTGATGTTTTTCTCACTGCTCCTAGTGAATGTAATGTAACACACACCCATACAATGCGCACCACCCCGTGATGTTTTTCTCACTGCTACTAGTGAATGTAATGTAACACACACCCATACAATGCGCACCACCCCGTGATGTTTTTCTCACTGCTACTAGTGAATGTAATGTAACACACACCCATACAATGCCCACCACCCCGTGATGTTTATCTCACTCCTACTAGTGAATGTAATGTAACACACACCCATACAATGCGCACCACCCCGTGATGTTTTTCTCACTCCTACTAGTGAATCTAATGTAAGACACACCCATACAATGCGCACCACCCCGTGATGTTTTTCTCACTCCTACTAGTGAATGTAATGTAACACACACCCATACAATGCGCACCACCCCGTGATGTTTTTCTCACTGCTACTAGTGAATCTAATGTAACACACACCCATACAATGCGCACCACCCCGTGATGTTTTTCTCACTGCTACTAGTGAATCTAATGTAACACACACCCATACAATGCGCACCGCCCCGTGATGTTTCTCACTGCTACTAGTGAATCTAATGTAACACACACCCATACAATGCGCACCACCCCGTGATGTTTTTCTCACTCCTACTTGTCAATCTAATGTAACACACACCCATACAATGCGCACCACAACGTGATGTTTTTCTCACTCCTACTTGTGAATCTAATGTAACACACACCCATACAATGCGCACCACCCCGTGATGTTTTTCTCACTCCTACTAGTGAATGTAATGTAACACACACCCATACAATGCGCACCACCCCGTGATGTTTTTCTCACTCCTACTAGTGAATGTAATGTAACACACACCCATACAATGCGCACCAACCCGTGATGTTTTTCTCACTCCTACTAGTGAAAGTAATGTAACACACAGCCGTACAATGCGCACCACCCCGTGATGATTTTCTCACTCCTACTAGTGAATGTAATGTAACACACACCCATACAAGGCGCACCACCCCGTGATGTTTTTCTAACTCCTACTAGTGAATCTAATGTAACACACACCCATACAATGCGCACCAACCCGTGATGTTTTTCTCACTCCTACTAGCGAATCTAATGTAACACACACCCATACAATGCGCACCACCCCGTGATGTTTTTCTCACTCCTACTAGCGAATGTAATGTAACACACACCCATACAATGCGCACCACCCCGTGATGTTTTCCTCACTCCTACTAGCGAATGTAATGTAACAAACACCCATACAAGGCGCACCACCCCGTGATGTTTTTCTCACTCCTACTAGTGAATGTAATGTAACACACACCCATACAAGGCGCACCACCCCGTGATGTTTTTCTCACTCCTACTAGTGAATCTATTGTAACACACACCCATACAAGGCGCACCACCCCGTGATGTTTTTCTCACTCCTACTAGTGAATGTAATGTAACACACACACATACAAGGCGCACCACCCCGTGATGTTTTTCTCACTCCTACTAGTGAATGTAATGTAACACACACCCATACAAGGCGCACCACACCGTGATGTTTTTCTCACTCCTACTAGTGAATGTAATGTAACACACACCCATACAACGCGCACCACCCCGTGATGTTTTTCTCACTCCTACTAGTGAATGTAATGTAACACACACCCATACAAGGCGCACCACCCCGTGATGTTTTTCTACTCCTACTAGTGAATGTAATGTAACACACACCCATACAAGGCGGACCACCCCGTGATGTTTTTCTCACTCCTACTAGTGAATCTAATGTAACACACACCCATACAATGCGCACCACCCCGTGATGTTTTTCTCACTGCTACTAGTGAATCTCATGGAACACACACCCATAAAATGCGCACCACCCCGTGATGTTTTTCTCACTCCTACTAGTGAATCTAATGTAACACACACCCATACAATGCGCACCGCCCCGTGATGTTTCTCACTGCTACTAGTGAATCTAATGTAACACACACCCATACAATGCGCACCACCCCGTGATGTTTTTCTCACTCCTACTTGTCAATCTAACGTAACACACACCCATACAATGCGCACCACCCCGTGATGTTTTTCTCACTCCTACTTGTGAATCTAATGTAAAACACACCCATACAATGCGCACCACAACGTGATGTTTATCTCACTCCTACTAGTGAATGTAATGTAACACACACCCATACAATGCGCACCACCCCGTGATGTTTTTCTCACTCCTACTAGTGAATGTAATGTAACACACACCCATACAATGCGCACCACCCCGTGATGTTTTTCTCACTCCTACTAGTGAAAGTAATGTAACACACACCCATACAATGCGCACCACCCCGTGATGATTTTCTCACTCCTACTAGTGAATGTAATGTAACACACACCCATACAAGGCGCACCACCCCGTGATGTTTTTCTCACTCCTACTAGTGAATGTAATGTAACACACACCCATACAACGCGCACCACCCCGTGATGTTTTTCTCACTCCTACTAGTGAATGTAATGTAACACACACCCATACAAGGCGCACCACCCCGTGATGTTTTTCTAACTCCTACTAGTGAATCTAATGTAACACACACCCATACAAGGCGGACCACCCCGTGATGTTTTTCTCACTCCTACTAGTGAATCTAATGTAACACACACCCATACAATGCGCACCACCCCGTGATGTTTATCTCACTCCTACTAGTGAATGTAATGTAACACACACCCATACAATGCGCACCACCCCGTTATGTTTTTCTCACTCCTATTAGTGTATGTATTGTAACACACACCCATACAATGCGCACCACCCCGTGATGTTTTTCTCACTCCTACTAGTGAATGTAATGTAACACACACCCATACAATGCGCACCACCCCGTGATGTTTTTCTCACTCCTACTAGTGAATCTAATGTAACACACACCCATACGAGGCGCACCACCCCGTGATGTTTTTCTCACTCCTACTAGTGAATCTAATGTAACACACACCCATACAATGCGCACCACCCCGTGATTTTTTTCTCACTGCTACTAGTGAATCTAATGTAACACACACCCATACAATGCGCACCACCCCGTGATGTTTTTCTCACTGCTCCTAGTGAATGAAATGTAACACACACCCATACAATGCGCACCACCCCGTGATGTTTTTCTCACTGCTCCTAGTGAATGTAATGTAACACACACCCATACAATGCGCACCACCCCGTGATGTTTTTCTCACTGCTACTAGTGAATGTAATGTAACACACACCCATACAATGCGCACCACCCCGTGATGTTTTTCTCACTGCTACTAGTGAATGTAATGTAACACACACCCATACAATGCCCACCACCCCGTGATGTTTATCTCACTCCTACTACTGAATGTAATGTAACACACACCCATACAATGCGCACCACCCCGTGATGTTTTTCTCACTCCTACTAGTGAATGTAATGTAACACACACCCATACAATGCGCACCACCCCGTGATGTTTTTCTCACTGCTACTAGTGAATCTAATGTAACACACACCCATACAATGCGCACCACCCCGTGATGTTTTTCTCACTGCTACTAGTGAATCTAATGTAACACACACCCATACAATGCGCACCGCCCCGTGATGTTTCTCACTGCTACTAGTGAATGTAATGTAACACACACCCATACAATGCGCACCACCCCGTGATGTTTTTCTCACTCCTACTTGTCAATCTAATGTAACACACACCCATACAATGCGCACCACAACGTGATGTTTTTCTCACTCCTACTTGTGAATCTAATGTAACACACACCCATACAATGCGCACCACCCCGTGATGTTTTTCTCACTCCTACTAGTGAATGTAATGTAACACACACCCATACAATGCGCACCACCCCGTGATGTTTTTCTCACTCCTACTAGTGAATGTAATGTAACACACACCCATACAATGCGCACCACCCCGTGATGTTTTTCTCACTCCTACTAGTGAAAGTAATGTAACACACACCCATACAATGCACACCACCCCGTGATGATTTTCTCACTCCTACTAGTGAATGTAATCTAACACACACCCATACAAGGCGCACCACCCCGTGATGATTTTCTCACTCCTACTAGTGAATCTAATGTAACACACACCCATACAATGCGCACCACCCCGTGATGTTTTTCTCACTCCTACTAGCGAATCTAATGTAACACACACCCATACAATGCGCACCACCCCGTGATGTTTTTCTCACTCCTACTAGCGAATGTAATGTAACACACACCCATACAATGCGCACCACCCCGTGATGTTTTTCTCACTCCTACTAGCGAATGTAATGTAACACACACCCATACAAGGCGCACCACCCCGTGATGTTTTTCTCACTCCTACTAGTGAATGTAATGTAACACACACCCATACAAGGCGCACCACCCCGTGATGTTTTTCTCACTCCTACTAGTGAATCTAATGTAACACACACCCATACAAGGCGCACCACCCCGTGATGTTTTTCTCACTCCCACTAGTGAATGTAATGTAACACACACCCATACAAGGCGCACCACCCCGTGATGTTTTTCTCACTCCTACTAGTGAATGTAATGTAACACACACCCATACAAGGCGCACCGCACCGTGATGTTTTTCTCACTCCTACTAGTGAATGTAATGTAACACACACCCATACAACGCGCACCACCCCGTGATGTTTTTCTCACTCCTACTAGTGAATGTAATGTAACACACACCCATACAAGGCGCACCACCCCGTGATGTTTTTCTACTCCTACTAGTGAATGTAATGTAACACACACCCATACAAGGCGGACCACCCCGTGATGTTTTTCTCACTCCTACTAGTGAATCTAATGTAACACACACCCATACAATGCGCACCACCCCGTGATGTTTATCTCACTCCTACTAGTGAATGTAATGTAACACACACCCATACAATGCGCACCACCCCGTGATGTTTTTCTCACTCCTATTAGTGTATGTATTGTAACACACACCCATACAATGCGCACCACCCCGTGATGTTTTTCTCACTCCTACTAGTGAATGTAATGTAACACACACCCATACAATGCGCACCACCCCGTGATGTTTTTCTCACTCCTACTAGTGAATGTAATGTAACACACACCCATACAAGGCGCACCACCCCGTGATGTTTTTCTCACTCCTACTAGTGAATCTAATGTAACACACACCCATACAAGGCGCACCACCCCGTGATGTTTTTCTCACTCCTACTAGTGAATCTAATGTAACACACACCCATACAAGGCGCACCACCCCGTGATGTTTTTCTCACTCCTACTAGTGAATGTAATGTAACACACACCCATACAAGGCGCACCACCCCGTGATGTTTTTCTCACTCCTACTAGTGAATGTAATGTAACACACACCCATACAAGGCGCACCACCCCGTGATGTTTTTCTCACTCCTACTAGTGAATGTAATGTAACACACACCCATACAAGGCGCACCTCCCCGTGATGTTTTTCTCACTCCTACTAGTGAATGTAATGTAACACACACCCATACAAGGCGCACCACCCCGTGATGTTTTTCTCACTCCTACTAGTGAATCTAATGTAACACAAACCCATACAAGGCGCACCACCCCGTGATGTTTTTCTCACTGCTACTAGTGAATCTAATGTAACACACAGCCCTACAAGGCACACCACCCCGTGATGTTTTTCTCACTGCTACTAGTGAATCTAATGTAACACACACCCATACAAGGCACACCACCCCGTGATGTTTTTCTCACTCCTACTAGTGAATCTAATGTAACACACACCCATACAATGCGCACCACCCCGTGATGTTTTTCTCACTCCTACTAGTGAATCTAATGTAACACACACCCATACAATGCGCACCACCCCGTGATGTTTTTCTCACTCCTACTAGTGAATCTAATGTAACACACACCCATACAATGCGCACCACCCCGTGATGTTTTTCTCACTGCTACTAGTGAATCTAATGTAACACACACCCATACAATGCGCACCACCCCGTGATGTTTTTCTCACTCCTACTAGTGAATGTAATGTAACACACACCCATACAATGCGCACCACCCCGTGATGTTTTTGTCACTCCTACTAGTGAATCTAATGTAAAACACACCCATACAATGCGCACCACCCCGTGATGTTTTTCTCACTCCTACTAGTGAATGTAATGTAACACACACCCATACAATTCGCACCACCCCGTGATGTTTTTCTCACTCCTACTAGTGAATCTGATGTAACACACACCCATACAATGCGCACCACCCCGTGATGTTTTTCTCACTCCTACCAGTGAATCTGATGTAACACACACCCATACAATGCACACCACCCCGTGATGTTTTTCTCACTCCTACCAGTGAATCTGATGTAACACACACCCATACAATGCGCACCACCCCGTGATGTTTTTCTCACTCCTACTAGTGAATCTGATGTAACACACACCCATACAATGCGCACCACCCCGTGATGTTTTTCTCACTCCTACTAGTGAATCTGATGTAACACACACCCATACAATGCGCACCACCCCGTGATGTTTTTCTCACTCCTGCTAGTGAATCTGATGTAACACACACCCATACAATGCGCACCACCCCGTGATGTTTTTCTCACTCCTGCTAGTGAATGTGATGTAACACACACCCATACAATGCGCACCACCCCGTGATGTTTTTCTCACTCCTGCTAGTGAATGTGATGTAACACACACCCATACAATGCGCACCACCCCGTGATGATTTTCTCACTCCTGCTAGTGAATGTGATGCAACACACACCCATACAATGCGCACCACCCCGTGATGTTTTTCTCACTCCTACTAGTGAATGTAATGTAACACACACCCATACAATGCGCACCACCCCATGATGTTTTTCTCACTCCTACTAGTGAATCTAATGTAACATACACCCATACAATGCGCACCACCCCGTGATGTTTTTCTCACTCCTACTAGTGAATCTAATGTAACACACACCCATACAATGCGCACCAGCCCGTGATGTTTTTGTCACTCCTACTAGTGAATGTAACACACACCCATACAATGCGCACCACCCAGTGATGATTTTCTCACTCCTACTAGTGAAAGTAATGTAACACACACCCATACAATGCGCACCACCCCGTGATGTTTTTCTCACTCCTACTAGTGAATGTAATGTAACACACACCCATACAATGCACACCACCCCGTGATGTTTTTCTCACTCCTACTAGTGAATGTAATGTAACACACACCCATACAATGCGCACCACACCGTGATGTTTTTCTCACTCCTACTAGTGAATGTAATTTAACACACACCGATACAATGCGCACCACCCCGTGATGTTTTTCTCACTCCTACTAGTGAATCTAATGTAACACACACCCATAAAATGCGCACCACCCCGTGATGTTTTTCTCACTCCTACTACTGAATGTAATGTAACACACACCCATACAAGGCGCACCACCCCGTGATGTTTTTCTCACTCCTACTAGTGAATGTAATGTAACACACACCCATAAAAGGCGCACCACCCCGTGATGTTTTTCTCACTCCTCCTAGTGAATCTAATGTAACACACACCCATACAATGCGCACCACCCCGTGATGTTTTTCTCACTCCTACTAGTGAATCTAATGTAACACACACCCATACAATGCGCACCACCCCGTGATGTTTTTCTCACTCTTACTAGTGAATCTAATGTAACACACACCCATACAATGCGCACCACCCCGTGATGTTTTTCTCACTCCTACTAGTGTATCTAATGTAACACACACCCATACAATGCGCACCACCCCGTGATGTTTTTCTCACTCCTACTATTGAATCTAATGTAACACACACCCATACAATGCGCACCACCCCGTGATGTTTTTCTCACTCCTACTAGTGAATGTAATGTAACACACACCCATACAATGCGCACCACCCCGTGATGTTTTTCTCACTCCTTCTAGTGAAGGTAATGTAACACACACCCATACAATGCGCACTACCCCGTGATGTTTTTCTCACTGCTACTAGTGAATGTAATGTAACACACACCCTTACAATGCGCACCACCCCGTGATGTTTTTCTCACTGCTACTAGTGTATGTAATGTAACACACACCCATACAATGCGCACCACCCCGTGATGTTTTTCTCACTCCTACTAGTGAATCTAATGTAACACACACCCATACAATGCGCACCACCCCGTGATGTTTTTCTCACTGCTACTAGTGAATCTAATGTAACACACACCCATACAATGCGCACCACCCCGTGATGTTTTTCTCACTGCTACTAGTGAATCTAATGTAACACACACCCATACAATGCGCACCACCCCGTGATGTTTTTCTCACTCCTACTAGTGAATGTAATGTAACACACACCCATACAATGCGCACCACCCCGTGATGTTTTTCTCACTCCTACTAGTGAATGAAATGTAACACACACCCATACAATGCGCACCACCCCGTGATGTTTTTCTCACTCACTCCTACTAGTGAATCTAATGTAACACACACCCATACAATGCGCACCACCCCGTGATGTTTTTCTCACTCCTACTAGTGAATGTAATGTAACACACACCCATACAATGCGCACCACCCCGTGATGTTTTTCTCACTCCTACTAGTGAATGTAATGTAACACACACCCATACAATGCGCACCACTCCGTGATGTTTTTCTCACTCCTACTAGTGAATGTAATGTAACACACACCCATACAATGCGCACCACCCCGTGATGTTTTTCTCACTCCTACTAGTGAATCTGATGTAACACACACCCATACAATGCGCACCACCCCGTGATGTTTTTCTCACTCCTACTGGTGAATCTGATGTAACACACACCCATACAATGCGCACCACCCCGTGATGTTTTTCTCACTCCTACTGGTGAATCTGATGTAACACACACCCATACAATGCACACCGCCCCGTGATGTTTTTCTCACTCCTACTAGTGAATCTGATGTAACACACACCCATACAATGCGCACCGCCCCGTGATGTTTTTCTCACTCCTACAAGTGAATCTGATGTAACACACACCCATACAATGCGCACCACCCCGTGATGTTTTTCTCACTCCTGCTAGTGAATCTGATGTAACACACACCCATACAATGCGCACCACCCCGTGATGTTTTTCTCACTCCTGCTAGTGAATCTGATGTAACACACACCCATACAATGCGCACCACCCTTTGATGTTTTTCTCACTCCTGCTAGTGAATCTAATGTAACACACACCCATACAATGCGCACCACCCCGTGATGTTTTTCTCACCCCTGCTAGTGAATGTAATGTAACACACACCCATACAAGGCGCACCACCCCGTGATGTTTTTCTCACCCCTGCTAGTGAATGTAATGTAACACACACCCATACAAGGCGCACCACCCCGTGATGTTGTTCTCACCCCTGCTAGTGAATGTAATGTAACACACACCCATACAAGGCGCACCACCCTGTGATGTTTTTCTCACCCCTACTAGTGAATGTAATGTAACACACACCCATACAATGCGCACCACCCCGTGATGTTTTTCTCACCCCTACTAGTGAATGTAATGTAACACACACCCATACAAGGCGCACCACCCCGTGATGTTTTTCTCACTCCTACTAGTGAATCTAATGTAACACACACCCATACAAGGCGCACCACCCCGTGATGTTTTTCTCACTCCTACTAGTGAATCTAATGTAACACACACCCATACAAGGCGCACCACCCCGTGATGTTTTTCTCACTCCTACTAGTGAATCTAATGTAACACACACCCATACAAGGCGCACCAACCCGTGATGTTTTTCTCACTCCTACTAGTGAATATAATGTAACACACACCCATACAAGGCGCACCACCCCGTGATGTTTTTCTCACTGCTACTAGTGAATCTAATGTAACACACACCCATACAATGTGCACCACCCCGTGATGTTTTTCTCACTCCTACTAGTGAATGTAATGTAACACACACCCATACAAGGCGCACCACCCCGTGATTTTTTTCTCACTCCTACTAGTGAATCTAATGTAACACACTCCCATACAAGGCGCACCACCCCGTGATGTTTTTCTCACTCCTACTAGTGAATCTAATGTAACACACACCCATACAAGGCGCACCACCCCGTGATGATTTTCTCACTCCTACTACTGAATGTAATGTAACACACACCCATACAAGGCGCACCACCCCGTGATGTTTTTCTCACTCCTACTAGTGAATGTAATGTAACACACACCCATACAATGCGCACCACCCCGTGATGTTTTTCTCACTCCTACTAGTGAATCTGATGTAACACACACCCATACAATGCGCACCACCCCGTGATGTTTTTCTCACTCCTACTAGTGAATCTAATGTAACACACACCCATACAATGCGCACCACCCCGTGATGTTTTTCTCACTCCTGCTAGTGAATCTAATGTAACACACACCCATACAATGTGCACCACCCCGTGATGTTTTTCTCACCCCTGCTAGTGAATGTAATGTAACACACACCCATACAAGGCGCACCACCCCGTGATGTTTTTCTCACCCCTGCTAGTGAATGTAATGTAACACACACCCATACAATCCGCACCACCCCGTGATGTTTTTCTCACTCCTACTAGTGAATCTAATGTAACACACACCCATACAATGCGCACCACCCCGTGATGTATTTCTCACCCCTACTAGTGAATGTAATGTAACACACACCCATACAATGCGCACCACCCCGTGATGTTTTTCTCACCACTACTAGTGAATGTAATGTAACACACACCCATACAATGCGCACCACCCCGTGATGATTTTCTCACTCCTACTAGTGAATGTAATGTAACACACACCCATACAAGGCGCACCACACCGTGATTTTCTCACTCCTACTAGTGAATGTAATGTAACACACACCCATACAATGCGCATCACCCCGTGAAGTTTTTCTCACTCCTACTTGTGAATCTAATGTAACACACACCCATACAATGCGCACCACCCCGTGATGTATTTCTCACTCCTACTAGTGAATGTAATGTAACACACACCCATACAAAGCGCACCACCCCGTGATGTTTTTCTCACTCCTACTAGTGAATCTAATGTAACAAACACCCATACAATGCGCACCACCCCGTGATGTATTTCTCACTCCTACTAGTGAATGTAATGTAACACACACCCATACAATGCGCACCACCCCGTGATGTTTTTCTCACTCCTACTAGTGAATCTAATGTAACACACACCCATACAATGCGCACCACCCCGTGATGTTTTTCTCACTCCTACTAGTGAATCTAATGTAACACACACCCATACAAGGCGCACCACCCCGTGATGTTTTTCTGACTCCTACTAGTGAATCTAATGTAACACACACCCATACAATGCCCACCACCCCGTGATGTTTTTCTCACTCCTACTAGTGAAAGTAATGTAACACACACCCATACAATGCGCACCACCCCGTGATGTTTTTCTCACTCCTACTAGTGAATGTAATGTAACACACACCGATACAATGCGCACCACCCCGTGATGTTTTTCTCACTCCTACTAGTGAATGTAATGTAACACACACCCATACAATGCGCACCACCCCGTGATGTTTTTCTCACTCCTACTACTGAATGTAATTTAACACACACCCATACAATGCGCACCACCCCGTGATGTATTTCTCACTCCTACTAGTGAATCTAATGTAACACACACCCATACAATGCGCACCACCCCGTGATGTTTTTCTCACTCCTACTAGTGAATCTAATGTAACACACACCCATACAATGCGCACCACCCCGTGATGTATTTCTCACTCCTACTAGTGAATCTAATGTAACACACACCCATACAATGCGCACCACCCCGTGATGTTTTTCTCACTGCTACTAGTGAATGTAATGTAACACACACCCATACAATGCGCACCACCCCGTGATGTTTTTCTCACTCCTACTAGTGAATCTAATGTAACACACACCCATACAAGGCGCACCACCCCGTGATGTTTTTCTCACTGCTACTAGTGAATCTAATGTAACACACACCCATACAATGCGCACCACCCCGTGATGTTTTTCTCACTCCTACTAGTGAATGTAATGTAACACACACCCATACAAGGCGCACCACCCCGTGATGTTTTTCTCACTCCTACTAGTGAATCTAATGTAACACACACCCATACAAGGCGCACCACCCCGTGATGTTTTTCTCACTCCTACTAGTGAATCTAATGTAACACACACCCATACAATGCACACCACCCCGTGATGATTTTCTCACTCCTACTAGTGAATGTAATGTAACACACACCCATACAAGGCGCACCACCCCGTGATGTTTTTCTCACTCCTACTAGTGAATGTAATGTAACACACACCCATACAATGCGCACCACCCCGTGATGTTTTTCTCACTCCTACTATTGAATCTAATGTAACACACACCCATACAATGCGCACCACCCCGTGATGTTTTTCTCACTCCTACTAGTGAATCTAATGTAACACACACCCATACAATGCGCACCACCCCGTGATGTTTTTCTCACTCCCACTAGTGAATCTAATGTAACACACACCCATACAATGCGCACCACCCCGTGATGTTTTTCTCACTCCCACTAGTGAATCTAATGTAACACACACCCATACAATGCGCACCACCCCGTGATGTTTTTCTCACTCCTACTAGTGAATGTAATGTAACACACACCCATACAATGCGCACCACCCCGTGATGTTTTTCTCACTCCTACTAGTGAATCTAATGTAACACACACCCATACAATGCGCACCACCCCGTGATGTTTTTCTCACTCCTACTAGTGAATCTGATGTAACACACACCCATACAATGCGCACCACCCCGTGATGTTTTTTTCACTCCTACAAGTGATTCTGAGGTAACACACACCCATACAATGCGCACCACCCCGTGATGTTTTTCTCACTCCTACTAGTGAATCTGATGTAACACACACCCATATAATGCGCACCGCCCCGTGATGTTTTTCTCACTCCTGCTAGTGAATCTGATGTAACACACACCCATACAATGCGCACCACCCCGTGATGTTTTTCTCACTCCTGCTAGTGAATCTGATGTAACACACACCCATACAATGCGCACCACCCCGTGATGTTTTTCTCACTCCTACTAGTGAATCTAATGTAACACACACCCATACAATGCGCACCACCCCGTGATGTTTTTCTCACTCCTGCTAGTGAATCTAATGTAACACACACCCATACAATGCGCACCACCCCGTGATGTTTTTCTCACCCCTGCTAGTGAATGTAATGTAACACACACCCATACAAGGCGCACCACCCCGTGATGTTTTTCTCACCCCTGCTAGTGAATGTAATGTAACACACACCCATACAATCCGCACCACCCCGTGATGTTTTTCTCACTCCTACTAGTGAATCTAATGTAACACACACCCATACAATGCGCACCACCCCGTGATGTATTTCTCACCCCTACTAGTGAATGTAATGTAACACACACCCATACAATGCGCACCACCCCGTGATGTTTTTCTCACCACTACTAGTGAATGTAATGTAACACACACCCATACAATGCGCACCACCCCGTGATGATTTTCTCACTCCTACTAGTGAATGTAATGTAACACACACCCATACAATGCGCATCACCCCGTGAAGTTTTTCTCACTCCTACTAGTGAATGTAATGTAACACACACCCATACAATGCGCACCACCCCGTGATGTATTTCTCACTCCTACTAGTGAATGTAATGTAACACACACCCATACAAAGCGCACCAACCCGTGATGTTTTTCTCACTCCTACTAGTGAATCTAATGTAACAAACACCCATACAATGCGCACCACCCCGTGATGTATTTCTCACTCCTACTAGTGAATGTAATGTAACACACACCCATACAATGCGCACCACCCCGTGATGTTTTTCTCACTCCTACTAGTGAATCTAATGTAACACACACCCATACAATGCGCACCACCCCGTGATGTTTTTCTCACTCCTACTAGTGAATCTAATGTAACACACACCCATACAAGGCGCACCACCCCGTGATGTTTTTCTGACTCCTACTAGTGAATCTAATGTAACACACACCCATACAATGCCCACCACCCCGTGATGTTTTTCTCACTCCTACTAGTTAAAGTAATGTAACACACACCCATACAATGCGCACCACCCCGTGATGTTTTTCTCACTCCTACTAGTGAATGTAATGTAACACACACCGATACAATGCGCACCACCCCGTGATGTTTTTCTCACTCCTACTAGTGAATGTAATGTAACACACACCCATACAATGCGCACCACCCCGTGATGTTTTTCTCACTCCTACTACTGAATGTAATTTAACACACACCCATACAATGCGCACCACCCCGTGATGTATTTCTCACTCCTACTAGTGAATCTAATGTAACACACACCCATACAATGCGCACCACCCCGTGATGTTTTTCTCACTCCTACTAGTGAATCTAATGTAACACACACCCATACAATGCGCACCACCCCGTGATGTTTTTCTCACTCCTACTAGTGAATCTAATGTAACACACACCCATACAATGCGCACCACCCCGTGATGTTTTTCTCACTGCTACTAGTGAATCTAATGTAACACACACCCATACAATGCGCACCACCCCGTGATGTTTTTCTCACTCCTACTAGTGAATCTAATGTAACACACACCCATACAAGGCGCACCACCCCGTGATGTTTTTCTCACTGCTACTAGTGAATCTAATGTAACACACACCCATACAAGGCGCACCACCCCGTGATGTTTTTCTCACTGCTACTAGTGAATCTAATGTAACACACACCCATACAATGCGCACCACCCCGTGATGTTTTTCTCACTCCTACTAGTGAATCTAATGTAACACACACCCATACAAGGCGCACCACCCCGTGATGTTTTTCTCACTCCTACTAGTGAATCTAATGTAACACACACCCATACAAGGCGCACCACCCCGTGATGTTTTTCTCACTCCTACTAGTGAATCTAATGTAACACACACCCATACAATGCGCACCACCCCGTGATGATTTTCTCACTCCTACTAGTGAATGTAATGTAACACACACCCATACAAGGCGCACCACCCCGTGATGTTTTTCTCACTCCTACTAGTGAATCTAATGTAACACACACCCATACAATGCGCACCACCCCGTGATGTTTTTCTCACTCCTACTAGTGAATCTAATGTAACACACACCCATACAATGCGCACCACCCCGTGATGTTTTTCTCACTCCTACTAGTGAATCTAATGTAACACACACCCATACAATGCGCACCACCCCGTGATGTTTTTCTCACTCCCACTAGTGAATCTAATGTAACACACACCCATACAATGCGCACCACCCCGTGATGTTTTTCTCACTCCCACTAGTGAATGTAATGTAACACACACCCATACAATGCGTACCACCCCGTGATGTTTTTCTCACTCCTACTAGTGAATGTAATTTAACACACACCCATACAATGCGCACCACCCCGTGATGTTTTTCTCACTCCTACTAGTGAATCTAATGTAACACACACCCATACAATGCGCACCACCCCGTGATGTTTTTCTCACTCCTACTAGTGAATCTAATGTAACACACACCCATACAATGCGCACCACCCCGTGATGTTTTTCTCACTCCTACTAGTGAATCTAATGTAACACACACCCATACAATGCGCACCACCCCGTGATGTTTTTCTCACTCCTACTAGTGAATCTAATGTAACGCACACCCATACAATGCGCACCACCCCGTGATGTTTTTCTCACTGCTACTAGTGAATGTAATGTAACGCACACCCATACAATGCGCACCACCCCGTGATGTTTTTCTCACTGCTACTAGTGAATCTAATGTAACACACACCCATACAATGCGCACCACCCCGTGATGTTTTTCTCACTCCCACTAGTGAATCTAATGTAACACACACCCATACAAGGCGCACCACCCCGTGATGTTTTTCTCACTCCTACTAGTGAATCTAATGTAACACACACCCATACAAGGCGCACCACCCCGTGATGATTTTCTCACTCCTACTAGTGAATCTAATGTAACACACACCCATACAAGGCGCACCACCCCGTGATGTTTTTCGCACTCCTACTAGTGAATGTAATGTAACACACACCCATACAAGGCGCACCACCCCGTGATGTTTTTCTCACTCCTCCTAGTGAATCTAATGTAACACACACCCATACAATGCGCACCACCCCGTGATGTTTTTCTCACTCCTCCTAGTGAATCTAATGTAACACACACCCATACAATGCGCACCACCCCGTGATGTTTTTCTCACTCCTACTAGTGAATCTAATGTAACACACACCCATACAAGGCGCACCACCCCGTGATGTTTTTCTCACTCCTACTAGTGAATCTAATGTAACACACACCCATACAAGGCGCACCACCCCGTGATGTTTTTCTCACTCCTACTAGTGAATCTAATGTAACACACACCCATACAAGGCGCACCACCCCGTGATGTTTTTCTCACTCCTACTAGTGAATCTAATGTAACACACACCCATATAATGCGCACCACCCCGTGATGTTTTTCTCACTCCTACTAGTGAATCTAATGAAACACACACCCATACAATGCGCACCACCCCGTGATGTTTTTCTCACTCCTACTAGTGAATCTAATGTAACACACACCCATACAAGGCGCACCACCCCGTGATGTTTTTCTCACTCCTACTAGTGAATCTAATGTAACACACACCCATACAATGCGCACCACCCCGTGATGTTTTTCTCACTCCTACTAGTGAATCTAATGTAACACACACCCATACAAGGCGCACCACCCCGTGATGTTTTTCTCACTCCTACTAGTGAATCTAATGTAACACACACCCATATAATGCGCACCGCCCCGTGATGTTTTTCTCACTCCTACTAGTGAATCTAATGAAACACACACCCATACAATGCGCACCACCCCGTGATGTTTTTCTCACTCCTACTAGTGAATCTAATGAAACACACACCCATACAATGCACACCACCCCGTGATGATTTTCTCACTCCTACTAGTGAATGTAATGTAACACACACCCATACAAGGCGCACCACCCCGTGATGTTTTTCGCACTCCCACTAGTGAATCTAATGTAACACACACCCATACAATGCGCACCACCCCGTGATGTTTTTCTCACTCCTCCTAGTGAATCTAATGTAACACACACCCATACAATGCGCACCACCCCGTGATGTTTTTCTCACTCCTACTAGTGAATCTAATGTAACACACACCCATACAATGCGCACCACCCCGTGATGTTTTTCTCACTCCTACTAGTGAATCTAATGTAACACACACCCATACAAGGCGCACCACCCCGTGATGTTTTTCTCACTCCTACTAGTGAATGTAATGTAACACACACCCATACAATGCGCACCACCCCGTGATGTTTTTCTCACTCCTACTAGTGAATCTAATGTAACACACACCCATACAAGGCGCACCACCCCGTGATGTTTTTCTCACTCCTACTAGTGAATCTAATGTAACACACACCCATACAAGGCGCACCACCCCGTGATGTTTTTCTCACTCCTACTAGTGAATCTAATGTAACACACACCCATACAATGCACACCACCCCGTGATGATTTTCTCACTCCTACTAGTGAATGTAATGTAACACACACCCATACAAGGCGCACCACCCCGTGATGTTTTTCTCACTCCTACTAGTGAATGTAATGTAACACACACCCATACAATGCGCACCACCCCGTGATGTTTTTCTCACTCCTACTAGTGAATCTAATGTAACACACACCCATACAATGCGCACCACCCCGTGATGTTTTTCTCACTCCCACTAGTGAATCTAATGTAACACACACCCATACAATGCGCACCACCCCGTGATGTTTTTCTCACTCCCACTAGTGAATCTAATGTAACACACACCCATACAATGCGCACCACCCCGTGATGTTTTTCTCACTCCTACTAGTGAATGTAATGTAACACACACCCATACAATGCGCACCACCCCGTGATGTTTTTCTCACTCCTACTACTGAATGTAATTTAACACACACCCATACAATGCGCACCACCCCGTGATGTTTTTCTCACTCCTACTAGTGAATCTAATGTAACACACACCCATACAATGCGCACCACCCCGTGATGTTTTTCTCACTCCTACTAGTGAATCTAATGTAACACACACCCATACAATGCGCACCACCCCGTGATGTTTTTCTCACTCCTACTAGTGAATCTAATGTAACACACACCCATACAAGGCGCACCACCCCGTGATGTTTTTCTCACTCCTACTAGTGAATCTAATGTAACACACACCCATACAATGCGCACCACCCCGTGATGTTTTTCTCACTCCTACTAGTGAATCTAATGTAACACACACCCATACAATGCGCACCACCCCGTGATGTTTTTCTCACTCCCACTAGTGAATCTAATGTAACACACACCCATACAATGCGCACCACCCCGTGATGTTTTTCTCACTCCCACTAGTGAATCTAATGTAACACACACCCATACAATGCGCACCACCCCGTGATGTTTTTCTCACTCCTACTACTGAATGTAATGTAACACACACCCATACAATGCGCACCACCCCGTGATGTTTTTCTCACTCCTACTACTGAATGTAATTTAACACACACCCATACAATGCGCACCACCCCGTGATGTTTTTCTCACTCCTACTAGTGAATCTAATGTAACACACACCCATACAATGCGCACCACCCCGTGATGTTTTTCTCACTCCTACTAGTGAATCTAATGTAACACACACCCATACAATGCGCACCACCCCGTGATGTTTTTCTCACTCCTACTAGTGAATGTAATGTAACACACACCCATACAAGGCGCACCACCCCGTGATGTTTTTCTCACTCCTACTAGTGAATCTAATGTAACACACACCCATACAAGGCGCACCACCCCGTGATGTTTTTCTCACTCCTACTAGTGAATCTAATGTAACACACACCCATACAATGCACACCACCCCGTGATGATTTTCTCACTCCTACTAGTGAATGTAATGTAACACACACCCATACAAGGCGCACCACCCCGTGATGTTTTTCTCACTCCTACTAGTGAATGTAATGTAACACACACCCATACAATGCGCACCACCCCGTGATGTTTTTCTCACTCCTACTAGTGAATCTAATGTAACACACACCCATACAATGCGCACCACCCCGTGATGTTTTTCTCACTCCCACTAGTGAATCTAATGTAACACACACCCATACAATGCGCACCACCCCGTGATGTTTTTCTCACTCCCACTAGTGAATCTAATGTAACACACACCCATACAATGCGCACCACCCCGTGATGTTTTTCTCACTCCTACTAGTGAATGTAATGTAACACACACCCATATAATGCGCACCACCCCGTGATGTTTTTCTCACTCCTACTACTGAATGTAATTTAACACACACCCATACAATGCGCACCACCCCGTGATGTTTTTCTCACTCCTACTAGTGAATCTAATGTAACACACACCCATACAATGCGCACCACCCCGTGATGTTTTTCTCACTCCTACTAGTGAATCTAATGTAACACACACCCATACAATGCGCACCACCCCGTGATGTTTTTCTCACTCCTACTAGTGAATCTAATGTAACGCACACCCATACAATGCGCACCACCCCGTGATGTTTTTCTCACTGCTACTAGTGAATGTAATGTAACGCACACCCATACAATGCGCACCACCCCGTGATGTTTTTCTCACTGCTACTAGTGAATCTAATGTAACACACACCCATACAATGCGCACCACCCCGTGATGTTTTTCTCACTCCTACTAGTGAATCTAATGTAACACACACCCATACAAGGCGCACCACCCCGTGATGTTTTTCTCACTGCTACTAGTGAATCTAATGTAACACACACCCATACAAGGCGCACCACCCCGTGATGTTTTTCTCACTCCTACTAGTGAATCTAATGTAACACACACCCATACAATGCACACCACCCCGTGATGATTTTCTCACTCCTACTAGTGAATGTAATGTAACACACACCCATACAAGGCGCACCACCCCGTGATGTTTTTCGCACTCCTCCTAGTGAATCTAATGTAACACACACCCATACAATGCGCACCACCCCGTGATGTTTTTCTCACTCCTCCTAGTGAATCTAATGTAACACACACCCATACAATGCGCACCACCCCGTGATGTTTTTCTCACTCCTACTAGTGAATCTAATGTAACACACACCCATACAATGCGCACCACCCCGTGATGTTTTTCTCACTCCTACTAGTGAATCTAATGTAACACACACCCATACAAGGCGCACCACCCCGTGATGTTTTTCTCACTCCTACTAGTGAATCTAAAGTAACACACACCCATACAAGGCGCACCACCCCGTGATGTTTTTCTCACTCCTACTAGTGAATCTAATGTAACACACACCCATATAATGCGCACCACCCCGTGATGTTTTTCTCACTCCTACTAGTGAATCTAATGAAACACACACCCATACAATGCGCACCACCCCGTGATGTTTTTCTCACTCCTACTAGTGAATCTAATGTAACACACACCCATACAAGGCGCACCACCCCGTGATGTTTTTCTCACTCCTACTAGTGAATCTAATGTAACACACACCCATACAATGCGCACCACCCCGTGATGTTTTTCTCACTCCTACTAGTGAATGTAATGTAACACACACCCATACAAGGCGCACCACCCCGTGATGTTTTTCTCACTCCTACTAGTGAATCTAATGTAACACACACCCATATAATGCGCACCGCCCCGTGATGTTTTTCTCATTCCTACTAGTGAATCTAATGAAACACACACCCATACAATGCGCACCACCCCGTGATGTTTTTCTCACTCCTACTAGTGAATCTAATGAAACACACACCCATACAATGCACACCACCCCGTGATGATTTTCTCACTCCTACTAGTGAATGTAATGTAACACACACCCATACAAGGCGCACCACCCCGTGATGTTTTTCGCACTCCTCCTAGTGAATCTAATGTAACACACACCCATACAATGCGCACCACCCCGTGATGTTTTTCTCACTCCTCCTAGTGAATCTAATGTAACACACACCCATACAATGCGCACCACCCCGTGATGTTTTTCTCACTCCTACTAGTGAATCTAATGTAACACACACCCATACAAGGCGCACCACCCCGTGATGTTTTTCTCACTCCTACTAGTGAATCTAATGTAACACACACCCATACAAGGCGCACCACCCCGTGATGTTTTTCTCACTCCTACTAGTGAATCTAATGTAACACACACCCATACAAGGCGCACCACCCCGTGATGTTTTTCTCACTCCTACTAGTGAATCTAATGTAACACACACCCATATAATGCGCACCACCCCGTGATGTTTTTCTCACTCCTACTAGTGAATCTAATGAAACACACACCCATACAATGCGCACCACCCCGTGATGTTTTTCTCACTCCTACTAGTGAATCTAATGTAACACACACCCATACAAGGCGCACCACCCCGTGATGTTTTTCTCACTGCTACTAGTGAATCTAATGTAACACACACCCATACAATGCGCACCACCCCGTGATGTTTTTCTCACTCCTACTAGTGAATGTAATGTAACACACACGCATACAAGGCGCACCACCCCGTGATGTTTTTCTCACTCCTACTAGTGAATCTAATGTAACACACACCCATATAATGCGCACCACCCCGTGATGTTTTTCTCACTCCTACTAGTGAATCTAATGAAACACACACCCATACAATGCGCACCACCCCGTGATGTTTTTCTCACTCCTACTAGTGAATCTAATGAAACACACACCCATACAATGCGCACCACCCCGTGATGTTTTTCTCACTCCTACTAGTGAATCTAATGTAACACACACCCATACAAGGCGCACCACCCCGTGATGTTTTTCTCACTGCTACTAGTGAATCTAATGTAACACACACCCATACAATGCGCACCACCCCGTGATGTTTTTCTCACTCCTACTAGTGAATGTAATGTAACACACACCCATACAAGGCGCACCACCCCGTGATGTTTTTCTCACTCCTACTAGTGAATCTAATGTAACACACACCCATATAATGCGCACCACCCCGTGATGTTTTTCTCACTCCTACTAGTGAATCTAATGAAACACACACCCATACAATGCGCACCACCCCGTGATGTTTTTCTCACTCCTACTAGTGAATCTAATGTAACACACACCCATACAAGGCGCACCACCCCGTGATGTTTTTCTCACTGCTACCAGTGAATCTAATGTAACACACACCCATACAAGGCGCACCACCCCGTGATGTTTTTCTCACTCCTACTAGTGAATGTAATGTAACACACACCCATACAAGGCGCACCACCCCGTGATGTTTTTCTCACTCCTACTAGTGAATCTAATGTAACACACACCCATACAAGGCGCACCACCCTGTGATGTTTTTCTCACTCCTACTAGTGAATGTAATGTAACACACACCCATACAATGCCCACCACCCCGTGATGTTTTTCTCACTCCTACTAGTGAAAGTAATGTAACACACACCCATACAATGCGCACCACCCCGTGATGTTTTTCTCACTCCTACTAGTGAATGTAATGTAACACACACCCATACAATGCGCACCACCCCGTGATGTTTTTCTCACTCCTACTAGTGAATGTAATGTAACACACACCCATACGATGCGCACCACCCCGTGATGTTTTTCTCACTCCTACTACTGAATGTAATTTAACACACACCCATACGATGCGCACCACCCCGTGATGTTTTTCTCACTCCTACTAGTGAATCTAATGTAACACACACCCATACAATGCGCACCACCCCGTGATGTTTTTCTCACTCCTACTAGTGAATCTAATGTAACACACACCCATTCAAGGCGCACCACCCCGTGATGTTTTTCTCACTGCTACTAGTGAATCTAATGTAACACACACCCATACAATGCGCACCACCCCGTGATGTTTTTCTCACTCCTACTATTGAATCTAATGTAACACACACCCATACAATGCGCACCACCCCGTGATGTTTTTCTCACTCCTACTAGTGAATGTAATGTAACACACACCCATACAATGCGCACCACCCCGTGATGTTTTTCTCACTCCTTCTAGTGAATGTAATGTAACACACACCCATACAATGCGCACTACCCCGTGATGTTTTTCTCACTGCTACTAGTGAATGTAATGTAACACACACCCTTACAATGCGCACCACCCCGTGATGTTTTTCTCACTGCTACTAGTGTATGTAATGTAACACACACCCATACAATGCGCACCACCCCGTGATGTTTTTCTCACTCCTACTAGTGAATCTAATGTAACACACACCCATACAATGCGCACCACCCCGTGATGTTTTTCTCACTGCTACTAGTGAATCTAATGTAACACACACCCATACAATGCGCACCACCCCGTGATGTTTTTCTCACTGCTACTAGTGAATCTAATGTAACACACACCCATACAATGCGCACCACCCCGTGATGTTTTTCTCACTGCTACTAGTGAATCTAATGTAACACACAGCCATACAATGCGCACCACCCCGTGATGTTTTTCTCACTCCTACTAGTGAATGTAATGTAACACACACCCATACAATGCGCACCACCCCGTGATGTTTTTCTCACTCCTACTAGTGAATGAAATGTAACACACACCCATACAATGCGCACCACCCCGTGATGTTTTTCTCACTCACTCCTACTAGTGAATCTAATGTAACACACACCCATACAATGCGCACCACCCCGTGATGTTTTTCTCACTCCTACTAGTGAATGTAATGTAACACACACCCATACAATGCGCACCACCCCGTGATGTTTTTCTCACTCCTACTAGTGAATGTAATGTAACACACACCCATACAATGCGCACCACTCCGTGATGTTTTTCTCACTCCTACTAGTGAATGTAATGTAACACACACCCATACAATGCGCACCACCCCGTGATGTTTTTCTCACTCCTACTAGTGAATCTGATGTAACACACACCCATACAATGCGCACCACCCCGTGATGTTTTTCTCACTCCTACTGGTGAATCTGATGTAACACACACCCATACAATGCGCACCACCCCGTGATGTTTTTCTCACTCCTACTGGTGAATCTGATGTAACACACACCCATACAATGCACACCGCCCCGTGATGTTTTTCTCACTCCTACTAGTGAATCTGATGTAACACACACCCATACAATGCGCACCGCCCCGTGATGTTTTTCTCACTCCTACAAGTGAATCTGATGTAACACACACCCATACAATGCGCACCACCCCGTGATGTTTTTCTCACTCCTGCTAGTGAATCTGATGTAACACACACCCATACAATGCGCACCACCCCGTGATGTTTTTCTCACTCCTGCTAGTGAATCTGATGTAACACACACCCATACAATGCGCACCACCCTTTGATGTTTTTCTCACTCCTGCTAGTGAATCTAATGTAACACACACCCATACAATGCGCACCACCCCGTGATGTTTTTCTCACCCCTGCTAGTGAATGTAATGTAACACACACCCATACAAGGCGCACCACCCCGTGATGTTTTTCTCACCCCTGCTAGTGAATGTAATGTAACACACACCCATACAAGGCGCACCACCCCGTGTTGTTGTTCTCACCCCTGCTAGTGAATGTAATGTAACACACACCCATACAAGGCGCACCACCCTGTGATGTTTTTCTCACCCCTACTAGTGAATGTAATGTAACACACACCCATACAATGCGCACCACCCCGTGATGTTTTTCTCACCCCTACTAGTGAATGTAATGTAACACACACCCATACAAGGCGCACCACCCCGTGATGTTTTTCTCACTCCTACTAGTGAATCTAATGTAACACACACCCATACAAGGCGCACCACCCCGTGATGTTTTTCTCACTCCTACTAGTGAATCTAATGTAACACACACCCATACAAGGCGCACCACCCCGTGATGTTTTTCTCACTCCTACTAGTGAATCTAATGTAACACACACCCATACAAGGCGCACCAACCCGTGATGTTTTTCTCACTCCTACTAGTGAATCTAATGTAACACACACCCATACAATGCGCACCACCCCGTGATGTTTTTCTCACTGCTACTAGTGAATCTAATGTAACACACACCCATACAATGTGCACCACCCCGTGATGTTTTTCTCACTCCTACTAGTGAATGTAATGTAACACACACCCATACAAGGCGCACCACCCCGTGATTTTTTTCTCACTCCTACTAGTGAATCTAATGTAACACACACCCATACAAGGCGCACCACCCCGTGATGTTTTTCTCACTCCTACTAGTGAATCTAATGTAACACACACCCATACAAGGCGCACCACCCCGTGATGATTTTCTCACTCCTACTACTGAATGTAATGTAACACACACCCATACAAGGCGCACCACCCTGTGATGTTTTTCTCACTCCTACTAGTGAATGTAATGTAACACACACCCATACAATGCGCACCACCCCGTGATGTTTTTCTCACTCCTACTAGTGAATCTGATGTAACACATACCCATACAATGCGCACCACCCCGTGATGTTTTTCTCACTCCTACTAGTGAATCTGATGTAACACACACCCATACAATGCGCACCACCCCGTGATGTTTTTCTCACTCCTGCTAGTGAATCTGATGTAACACACACCCATACAATGCGCACCACCCCGTGATGTTTTTCTCACTCCTGCTAGTGAATCTGATGTAACACACACCCATACAATGCGCACCACCCCGTGATGTTTTTCTCACTCCTGCTAGTGAATCTGATGTAACACACACCCATACAATGCGCACCACCCCGTGATGTTTTTCTCACTCCTGCTAGTGAATCTAATGTAACACACACCCATACAATGCGCACCACCCCGTGATGTTTTTCTCACCCCTGCTAGTGAATGTAATGTAACACACACCCATACAAGGCGCACCACCCCGTGATGTTTTTCTCACCCCTGCTAGTGAATGTAATGTAACACACACCCATACAATGCGCACCACCCCGTGATGTTTTTCTCACTCCTACTAGTGAATCTAATGTAACACACACCCATACAATGCGCACCACCCCGTGATGTATTTCTCACCCCTACTAGTGAATGTAATGTAACACACACCTATACAATGCGCACCACCCCGTGATGTTTTTCTCACTCCTACTAGTGAATCTAATGTAACACACACCCATACAAGGCGCACCACCCCGTGATGTTTTTCTCACTGCTACTAGTGAATGTAATGTAACACACACCCATACAATGCGCACCACCCCGTGATGTTTTTCTCACTGCTACTAGTGAATGTAATGTAACACACACCCATACAAAGCGCACCACCCCGTGATGTTTTTCTCACTCCTACTAGTGAATCTAATGTAACACACACCCATACAATGCGCACCACCCCGTGATGTATTTCTCACTCCTACTAGTGAATGTAATGTAACACACACCCATACAATGCGCACCACCCCGTGATGTTTTTCTCACTCCTACTAGTGAATCTAATGTAACACACACCCATACAATGAGCACCACCCCGTGATGTTTTTCTCACTCCTACTAGTGAATGTAATGTAACACACACCCATACAATGCGCACCACCCCGTGATGTTTTTCTCACTCCTACTACTGAATGTAATTTAACACACACCCATACAATGCGCACCACCCCGTGATGTTTTTCTCACTCCTACTAGTGAATCTAATGTAACACACACCCATACAATGTGCACCACCCCGTGATGTTTTTCTCACTCCTACTAGTGAATGTAATGTAACACACACCCATACAATGCGCACCACCCCGTGATGTTTTTCTCACTCCTACTAGTGAATCTAATGTAACACACACCCATACAATGCGCACCACCCCGTGATGTTTTTCTCACTGCTACTAGTGAATGTAATGTAACACACACCCATACAATGCGCACCACCCCGTGATGTTTTTCTCACTCCTACTAGTGAATCTAATGTAACACACACCCATACAAGGCGCACCACCCCGTGATGTTTTTCTCACTGCTACTAGTGAATCTAATGTAACACACACCCATACAATGCGCACCACCCCGTGATGTTTTTCTCACTCCTACTAGTGAATGTAATGTAACACACACCCATACAAGGCGCACCACCCCGTGATGTTTTTCTCACTCCTACTAGTGAATCTGATGTAACACACACCCATACAAGGCGCACCACCCCGTGATGTTTTTCTCACTCCTACTAGTGAATCTAATGTAACACACACCCATACAATGCACACCACCCCGTGATGATTTTCTCACTCCTACTAGTGAATGTAATGTAACACACACCCATACAAGGCGCACCACCCCGTGATGTTTTTCTCACTCCTACTAGTGAATGTAATGTAACACACACCCATACAATGCGCACCACCCCGTGATGTTTTTCTCACTCCTACTAGTGAATCTAATGTAACACACACCCATACAATGCGCACCACCCCGTGATGTTTTTCTCACTCCTACTAGTGAATCTAATGTAACACACACCCATACAATGCGCACCACCCCGTGATGTTTTTCTCACTCCCACTAGTGAATCTAATGTAACACACACCCATACAATGCGCACCACCCCGTGATGTTTTTCTCACTCCCACTAATGAATCTAATGTAACACACACCCATACAATGCGCACCACCCCGTGATGTTTTTCTCACTCCTACTAGTGAATGTAATGTAACACACACCCATACAATGCGCACCACCCCGTGATGTTTTTCTCACTCCTACTACTGAATGTAATTTAACACACATCCATACAATGCGCACCACCCCGTGATGTTTTTCTCACTCCTACTAGTGAATCTAATGTAACACACACCCATACAATGCGCACCACACCGTGATGTTTTTCTCACTCCTACTAGTGAATCTAATGTAACACACACCCATACAATGCGCACCACCCCGTGATGTTTTTCTCACTCCTACTAGTGAATCTAATGTAACACACACCCATACAATGCGCACCACCCCGTGATGTTTTTCTCACTCCTACTAGTGAATCTAATGTAACACACACCCATACAAGGCGCACCACCCCGTGATGTTTTTCTCACTCCTACTAGTGAATCTAATGTAACACACACCCATATAATGCGCACCACCCCGTGATGTTTTTCTCACTCCTACTAGTGAATCTAATGAAACACACACCCATACAATGCGCACCACCCCGTGATGTTTTTCTCACTCCTACTAGTGAATCTAATGTAACACACACCTATACAAGGCGCACCACCCCGTGATGTTTTTCTCACTCCTACTAGTGAATCTAATGTAACACACACCCATACAATGCGCACCACCCCGTGATGTTTTTCTCACTCCTACTAGTGAATGTAATGTAACACACACCCATACAAGGCGCACCACCCCTGATGTTTTTCTCACTCCTACTAGTGAATCTAATGAAACACACACCCATACAATGCGCACCACCCCGTGATGTTTTTCTCACTCCTACTAGTGAATCTAATGAAACACACACCCATACAATGCACACCACCCCGTGATGATTTTCTCACTCCTACTAGTGAATGTAATGTAACACACACCCATACAAGGCGCACCACCCCGTGATGTTTTTCGCACTCCTACTAGTGAATCTAATGTAACACACACCCATACAATGCGCACCACCCCGTGATGTTTTTCTCACTCCTCCTAGTGAATCTAATGTAACACACACCCATACAATGCGCACCACCCCGTGATGTTTTTCTCACTCCTACTAGTGAATCTAATGTAACACACACCCATACAATGCGCACCACCCCGTGATGTTTTTCTCACTCCTACTAGTGAATCTAATGTAACACACACCCATACAAGGCGCACCACCCCGTGATGTTTTTCTCACTCCTACTAGTGAATCTAATGTAACACACACCCATACAAGGCGCACCACCCCGTGATGTTTTTCTCACTCCTACTAGTGAATCTAATGTAACACACACCCATATAATGCGCACCACCCCGTGATGTTTTTCTCACTCCTACTAGTGAATCTAATGAAACACACACCCATACAATGCGCACCACCCCGTGATGTTTTTCTCACTCCTACTAGTGAATCTAATGTAACACACACCCATACAAGGCGCACCACCCCGTGATGTTTTTCTCACTGCTACTAGTGAATCTAATGTAACACACACCCATACAATGCGCACCACCCCGTGATGTTTTTCTCACTCCAACTAGTGAATGTAATGTAACACACACGCATACAAGGCGCACCACCCCGTGATGTTTTTCTCACTCCTACTAGTGAATCTAATGTAACACACACCCATATAATGCGCACCACCCCGTGATGTTTTTCTCACTCCTACTAGTGAATCTAATGAAACACACACCCATACAATGCGCACCACCCCGTGATGTTTTTCTCACTCCTACTAGTGAATCTAATGAAACACACACCCATACAATGTGCACCACCCCGTGATGTTTTTCTCACTCCTACTAGTGAATCTAATGTAACACACACCCATACAAGGCGCACCACCCCGTGATGTTTTTCTCACTGCTACTAGTGAATCTAATGTAACACACACCCATACAATGCGCACCACCCCGTGATGTTTTTCTCACTCCTACTAGTGAATGTAATGTAACACACACCCATACAAGGCGCACCACCCCGTGATGTTTTTCTCACTCCTACTAGTGAATCTAATGTAACACACACCCATATAATGCGCACCACCCCGTGATGTTTTTCTCACTCCTACTAGTGAATCTAATGAAACACACACCCATACAATGCGCACCACCCCGTGATGTTTTTCTCACTCCTACTAGTGAATCTAATGTAACACACACCCATACAAGGCGCACCACCCCGTGATGTTTTTCTCACTGCTACTAGTGAATCTAATGTAACACACACCCATACAAGGCGCACCACCCCGTGATGTTTTTCTCACTCCTACTGGTGAATGTAATGTAACACACACCCATACAAGGCGCACCACCCCGTGATGTTTTTCTCACTCCTACTAGTGAATCTAATGTAACACACACCCATACAAGGCGCACCACCCCGTGATGTTTTTCTCACTCCTACTAGTGAATCTAATGTAACACACACCCATACAATGCACACCACCCCGTGATGATTTTCTCACTCCTACTAGTGAATGTAATGTAACACACACCCATACAAGGCGCACCACCCCGTGATGTTTTTCTCACTCCTACTAGTGAATGTAATGTAACACACACCCATACAATGCCCACCACCCCGTGATGTTTTTCTCACTCCTACTAGTGAAAGTAATGTAACACACACCCATACAATGCGCACCACCCCGTGATGTTTTTCTCACTCCTACTAGTGAATGTAATGTAACACACACCCATACAATGCGCACCACCCCGTGATGTTTTTCTCACTCCTACTAGTGAATGTAATGTAACACACACCCATACAATGCGCACCACCCCGTGATCTTTTTCTCACTCCTACTACTGAATGTAATTTAACACACACCCATACGATGCGCACCACCCCGTGATGTTTTTCTCACTCCTACTAGTGAATCTGATGTAACACACACCCATACAATGCGCACCACCCCGTGATGTTTTTCTCACTCCTCCTAGTGAATCTAATGTAACACACACCCATACAAGGCGCACCACCCCGTGATGTTTTTCTCACTCCTACTAGTGAATCTAATGTAACACACACCCATACAATGCGCACCACCCCGTGATGTTTTTCTCACTCCTACTAGTGAATGTAATGTAACACACACCCATACAAGGCGCACCACCCCGTGATGTTTTTCTCACTGCTACTAGTGAATCTAATGTAACACACACCCATACAATGCGCACCACCCCGTGATGTTTTTCTCACTCCTACTAGTGAATGTAATGTAACACACACCCATACAAGGCGCACCACCCCGTGATGTTTTTCTCACTCCTACTTGTGAATCTAATGAAACACACACCCATACAATGCGCACCACCCCGTTTTGTTTTTCTCACTCCTACTAGTGAATCTAATGAAACACACACCCATACAATGCGCACCACCCCGTGATGTTTTTCTCACTCCTACTAGTGAATCTAATGAAACACACACCCATACAATGCGCACCACCCCGTGATGTTTTTCTCACTCCTACTAGTGAATCTAATGAAACACACACCCATACAATGCGCACCACCCCGTGATGTTTTTCTCACTCCTACTAGTGAATCTAATGTAACACACACCCATACAAGGCGCACCACCCCGTGATGTTTTTCTCACTCCTACTAGTGAATGTAATGTAACACACACCCATACAATGCCCACCACCCCGTGATGTTTTTCTCACTCCTACTAGTGAAAGTAATGTAACACACACCCATACAATGCGCACCACCCCGTGATGTTTTTCTCACTCCTACTAGTGAATGTAATGTAACACACACCCATACAATGCGCACCACCCCGTGATGTTTTTCTCACTCCTACTAGTGAATGTAATGTAACACACACCCATACAATGCGCACCACCCCGTGATCTTTTTCTCACTCCTACTACTGAATGTAATTTAACACACACCCATACGATGCGCACCACCCCGTGATGTTTTTCTCACTCCTACTAGTGAATCTGATGTAACACACACCCATACAATGCGCACCACCCCGTGATGTTTTTCTCACTCCTCCTAGTGAATCTAATGTAACACACACCCATACAAGGCGCACCACCCCGTGATGTTTTTCTCACTCCTACTAGTGAATCTAATGTAACACACACCCATACAATGCGCACCACCCCGTGATGTTTTTCTCACTCCTACTAGTGAATGTAATGTAACACACACCCATACAAGGCGCACCACCCCGTGATGTTTTTCTCACTGCTACTAGTGAATCTAATGTAACACACACCCATACAATGCGCACCACCCCGTGATGTTTTTCTCACTCCTACTAGTGAATGTAATGTAACACACACCCATACAAGGCGCACCACCCCGTGATGTTTTTCTCACTCCTACTTGTGAATCTAATGAAACACACACCCATACAATGCGCACCACCCCGTGATGTTTTTCTCACTCCTACTAGTGAATCTAATGAAACACACACCCATACAATGCGCACCACCCCGTGATGTTTTTCTCACTCCTACTAGTGAATCTAATGTAACACACACCCATACAAGGCGCACCACCCCGTGATGTTTTTCTCACTGCTACTAGTGAATCTAATGTAACACACACCCATACAATGCGCACCACCCCGTGATGTTTTTCTCACTCCTACTAGTGAATGTAATGTAACACACACCCATACAAGGCGCACCACCCCGTGATGTTTTTCTCACTCCTACTAGTGAATCTAATGTAACACACACCCATATAATGCGCACCACCCCGTGATGTTTTTCTCACTCCTACTAGTGAATCTAATGAAACACACACCCATACAATGCGCACCACCCCGTGATGTTTTTCTCACTCCTACTAGTGAATCTAATGTAACACACACCCATACAAGGCGCACAACCCCGTGATGTTTTTCTCACTGCTACTAGTGAATCTAATGTAACACACACCCATACAAGGCGCACCACACCGTGATGATTTTCTCACTCCTACTAGTGAATGTAATGTAACACACACCCATACAATGCGCACCACCCCGTGAAGTTTTTCTCACTCCTACTAGTGAATGTAATGTAACACACACCCATACAATGCGCACCACCCCGTGATGTATTTCTCACTCCTCCTAGTGAATGTAATGTAACACACACCCATACAAAGCGCACCACCCCGTGATGTTTTTCTCACTCCTACTAGTGAATCTAATGTAACACACACCCATACAATGCGCACCACCCCGTGATGTATTTCTCACTCCTACTAGTGAATCTAATGTAACACACACCCATACAATGCGCACCACCCCGTGATGTTTTTCTCACTACTACTAGTGAATCTAATGTAACACACACCCATACAATGCGCACCACCCCGTGATGTTTTTCTCACTCCTACTAGTGAATGTAATGTAACACACACCCATACAATGCGCACCACCCCGTGATGTTTTTCTCACTCCTACTAGTGAATGTAATGTAACACACACCCATACAATGCGCACCACCCCGTGATGTTTTTCTCACTCCTACTACTGAATGTAATTTAACACACACCCATACAATGCGCACCACCCTGTGATGTTTTTCTCACTCCTACTAGTGAATCTAATGTAACACACACCCATACAATGCGCACCACCCCGTGATGTTTTTCTCACTCCTACTAGTGAATCTAATGTAACACACACCCATACAAGGCGCACCACCCCGTGATGTTTTTCTCACTGCTACTAGTGAATCTAATGTAACACACACCCATACAATGCGCACCACCCCGTGATGTTTTTCTCACTCCTACTAGTGAATGTAATGTAACACACACCCATACAAGGCGCACCACCCCGTGATGTTTTTCTCACTCCTACTAGTGAATGTAATGTAACACACACCCATACAAGGCGCACCACCCCGTGATGTTTTTCTCACTCCTACTAGTGAATGTAATGTAACACACACCCATACAATGCCCACCACCCCGTGATGTTTTTCTCACTCCTACTAGTGAAAGTAATGTAACACACACCCATACAATGCGCACCACCCCGTGATGTTTTTCTCACTCCTACTAGTGAATGTAATGTAACACACACCCATACAATGCGCACCACCCCGTGATGTTTTTCTCACTCCTACTACTGAATGTAATTTAACACACACCCATACGATGCGCACCACCCCGTGATGTTTTTCTCACTCCTACTAGTGAATCTGATGTAACACACACCCATACAATGCGCACCACCCCGTGATGTTTTTCTCACTCCTCCTAGTGAATCTAATGTAACACACACCCATACAAGGCGCACCACCCCATGATGTTTTTCTCACTCCTACTAGTGAATCTAATGTAACACACACCCATACAATGCGCACCACCCCGTGATGTTTTTCTCACTCCTACTAGTGAATGTAATGTAACACACACCCATACAAGGCGCACCACCCCGTGATGTTTTTCTCACTGCTACTAGTGAATCTAATGTAACACACACCCATACAATGCGCACCACCCCGTGATGTTTTTCTCACTCCTACTAGTGAATGTAATGTAACACACACCCATACAAGGCGCACCACCCCGTGATGTTTTTCTCACTCCTACTTGTGAATCTAATGAAACACACACCCATACAATGCGCACCACCCCGTGATGTTTTTCTCACTCCTACTAGTGAATCTAATGAAACACACACCCATACAATGCGCACCACCCCGTGATGTTTTTCTCACTCCTACTAGTGAATCTAATGTAACACACACCCATACAAGGCGCACCACCCCGTGATGTTTTTCTCACTGCTACTAGTGAATCTAATGTAACACACACCCATACAATGCGCACCACCCCGTGATGTTTTTCTCACTCCTACTAGTGAATGTAATGTAACACACACCCATACAAGGCGCACCACCCCGTGATGTTTTTCTCACTCCTACTAGTGAATCTAATGTAACACACACCCATATAATGCGCACCACCCCGTGATGTTTTTCTCACTCCTACTAGTGAATCTAATGAAACACACACCCATACAATGCGCACCACCCCGTGATGTTTTTCTCACTCCTACTAGTGAATCTAATGTAACACACACCCATACAAGGCGCACCACCCCGTGATGTTTTTCTCACTGCTACTAGTGAATCTAATGTAACACACACCCATACAAGGCGCACCACACCGTGATGATTTTCTCACTCCTACTAGTGAATGTAATGTAACACACACCCATACAATGCGCACCACCCCGTGAAGTTTTTCTCACTCCTACTAGTGAATGTAATGTAACACACACCCATACAATGCGCACCACCCCGTGATGTATTTCTCACTCCTCCTAGTGAATGTAATGTAACACACACCCATACAAAGCGCACCACCCCGTGATGTTTTTCTCACTCCTACTAGTGAATCTAATGTAACACACACCCATACAATGCGCACCACCCCGTGATGTATTTCTCACTCCTACTAGTGAATCTAATGTAACACACACCCATACAATGCGCACCACCCCGTGATGTTTTTCTCACTACTACTAGTGAATCTAATGTAACACACACCCATACAATGCGCACCACCCCGTGATGTTTTTCTCACTCCTACTAGTGAATGTAATGTAACACACACCCATACAATGCGCACCACCCCGTGATGTTTTTCTCACTCCTACTAGTGAATGTAATGTAACACACACCCATACAATGCGCACCACCCCGTGATGTTTTTCTCACTCCTACTACTGAATGTAATTTAACACACACCCATACAATGCGCACCACCCTGTGATGTTTTTCTCACTCCTACTAGTGAATCTAATGTAACACACACCCATACAATGCGCACCACCCCGTGATGTTTTTCTCACTCCTACTAGTGAATCTAATGTAACACACACCCATACAAGGCGCACCACCCCGTGATGTTTTTCTCACTGCTACTAGTTAATCTAATGTAACACACACCCATACAATGCGCACCACCCCGTGATGTTTTTCTCACTCCTACTAGTGAATGTAATGTAACACACACCCATACAAGGCGCACCACCCCGTGATGTTTTTCTCACTCCTACTAGTGAATCTAATGTAACACACACCCATACAAGGCGCACCACCCCGTGATGTTTTTCTCACTCCTACTAGTGAATCTAATGTAACACACACCCATACAATGCACACCACCCCGTGATGATTTTCTCACTCCTACTAGTGAATGTAATGTAACACACACCCATACAAGGCGCACCACCCCGTGATGTTTTTCTCACTCCTACTAGTGAATGTAATGTAACACACACCCATACAATGCCCACCACCCCGTGATGTTTTTCTCACTCCTACTAGTGAAAGTAATGTAACACACACCCATACAATGCGCACCACCCCGTGATGTTTTTCTCACTCCTACTAGTGAATGTAATGTAACACACACCCATACAATGCGCACCACCCCGTGATGTTTTTCTCACTCCTACTAGTGAATGTAATGTAACACACACCCATACAATGCGCACCACCCCGTGATGTTTTTCTCACTCCTACTACTGAATGTAATTTAACACACACCCATACAATGCGCACCACCCCGTGATGTTTTTCTCACTCCTACTAGTGAATCTAATGTAACACACACCCATACAATGCGCACCACCCCGTGATGTTTTTCTCACTCCTACTAGTGAATCTAATGTAACACACACCCATACAAGGCGCACCACCCCGTGATGTTTTTCTCACTGCTACTAGTGAATCTAATGTAACACACACCCATACAATGCGCACCACCCCGTGATGTTTTTCTCACTCCTGCTAGTGAATGTAATGTAACACACACCCATACAAGGCGCACCACCCCGTGATGTTTTTTTCACTCCTACTAGTGAATCTAATGAAACACACACCCATACAATGCGCACCACCCCGTGATGTTTTTCTCACTCCTACTAGTGAATCTAATGAAACACACACCCATACAATGCGCACCACCCCGTGATGTTTTTCTCACTCCTACTAGTGAATCTAATGTAACACACACCCATACAAGGCGCACCACCCCGTGATGTTTTTCTCACTGATACTAGTGAATCTAATGTAACACACACCCATACAAGGCGCACCACACCGTGATGATTTTCTCACTCCTACTAGTGAATGTAATGTAACACACACCCATACAATGCGCACCACCCCGTGAAGTTTTTCTCACTCCTACTAGTGAATGTAATGTAACACACACCCATACAATGCGCACCACCCCGTGATGTATTTCTCACTCCTCCTAGTGAATGTAATGTAACACACACCCATACAAAGCGCACCACCCCGTGATGTTTTTCTCACTCCTACTAGTGAATCTAATGTAACACACACCCATACAATGCGCACCACCCCGTGATGTATTTCTCACTCCTACTAGTGAATGTAATGTAACACACACCCATACAATGCGCACCACCCCGTGATGTTTTTCTCACTCCTACTAGTGAATCTAATGTAACACACACCCATACAATGCGCACCACCCCGTGATGTTTTTCTCACTCCTACTAGTGAATCTAATGTAACACACACCCATACAATACGCACCACCCCGTGATGTTTTTCTCACTCCTACTAGTGAATCTAATGTAACACACACCCATACAAGGCGCACCACCCCGTGATGTTTTTCTCACTCCTACTAGTGAATCTAATGTAACACACACCCATACAATGCCCACCACCCCGTGATGTTTTTCTCACTCCTACTAGTGAATGTAATGTAACACACACCCATACAATGCGCACCACCCCGTGATGTTTTTCTGACTCCTACTACTGAATGTAATTTAACACACACCCATACAATGCGCACCACCCCGTGATGTTTTTCTCACTCCTACTAGTGAATCTAATGTAACACACACCCATACAATGCGCACCACCCCGTGATGTTTTTCTCACTCCTACTAGTGAATCTAATGTAACACACACCCATACAAGGCGCACCACCCCGTGATGTTTTTCTCACTGCTACTAGTGAATCTAATGTAACACACACCCATACAAGGCGCACCACCCCGTGATGTTTTTCTCACTCCTACTAGTGAATCTAATGTAACACACACCCATACAAGGCGCACCACCCCGTGATGTTTTTCTCACTCCTACTAGTGAATCTAATGTAACACACACCCATACAAGGCGCACCACCCCGTGATGTTTTTCTCACTCCTACTAGTGAATCTAATGTAACACACACCCATACAATGCACACCACCCCGTGATGATTTTCTCACTCCTACTAGTGAATGTAATGTAACACACAACCATACAAGGCGCACCACCCCGTGATGTTTTTCTCACTCCTACTAGTAAATGTAATGTAACACACACCCATACAATGCGCACCACCCCGTGATGTTTTTCTCACTCCTACTAGTGAATGTAATGTAACACACACCCATACAATGCGCACCACCCCGTGATGTTTTTCTCACTCCTACTAGTGAATCTAATGTAACACACACCCATACAATGCGCACCACCCCGTGATGTTTTTCTCACTCCTACTAGTGAATCTAATGTAACACACACTCATACAAGGCGCACCACCCCGTGATGTTTTTCTCACTCCTACTAGTGAATCTAATGTAACACACACCCATACAAGGCGCACCACACCGTGATGTTTTTCTCACTCCTACTAGTGAATCTAATGTAACACACACCCATATAATGCGCACCACCCCGTGATGTTTTTCTCACTCCTACTAGTGAATCTAATGTAACACACACCCATACAATGCGCACCACCCCGTGATGTTTTTCTCACTCCTACTAGTGAATCTAATGTAACACACACCCATACAATGCGCACCACCCCGTGATGTTTTTCTCACTCCCACTAGTGAATCTAATGTAACACACACCCATACAATGCGCACCACCCCGTGATGTTTTTCTCACTCCCACTAGTGAATGTAATGTAACACACACCCATACAATGCGCACCACCACGTGATGTTTTTCTCACTCCTACTACTGAATGTAATTTAACACACACCCATACAATGCGCACCACCCCGTGATGTTTTTCTCACTCCTACTAGTGAATCTAATGTAACACACACCCATACAATGCGCACCACCCCGTGATGTTTTTCTCACTCCTACTAGTGAATCTAATGTAACACACACCCATACAATGCGCACCACCCCGTGATGTTTTTCTCACTCCTACTAGTGAATCTAATGTAACACACACCCATACAATGCGCACCACCCCGTGATGTTTTTCTCACTGCTACTAGTGAATCTAATGTAACACACACCCATACAATGCGCACCACCCCGTGATGTTTTTCTCACTCCTACTAGTGAATCTAATGTAACACACACCCATACAAGGCGCACCACCCCGTGATGTTTTTCTCACTGCTACTAGTGAATCTAATGTAACACACACCCATACAATGCGCACCACACCGTGATGTTTTTCTCACTCCTACTAGTGAATGTAATGTAACACACACCCATACAAGGCGCACCACCCCGTGATGTTTTTCTCACTCCTACTAGTGAATCTAATGTAACACACACCCATACAAGGCGCACCACCCCGTGATGTTTTTCTCACTCCTACTAGTGAATCTAATGTAACACACACCCATACAATGCACACCACCCCGTGATGATTTTCTCACTCCTACTAGTGAATGTAAAGTAACACACACCCATACAAGGCGCACCACCCCGTGATGTTTTTCTCACTCCTACTAGTGAATGTAATGTAACACACACCCATACAAGGCGCACCACCCCGTGATGTTTTTCTCACTCCTACTAGTGAATCTAATGTAACACACACCCATACAATGCGCACCACCCCGTGATGTTTTTCTCACTCCTACTAGTGAATCTAATGTAACACACACCCATACAATGCGCACCACCCCGTGATGTTTTTCTCACTCCTACTAGTGAATCTAATGTAACACACACCCATACAAAGCGCACCACCCCGTGATGTTTTTCTCACTCCTACTAGTGAATCTAATGTAACACAAACCCATACAAGGCGCACCACCCCGTGATGTTTTTCTCACTCCTACTAGTGAATCTAATGTAACACACACCCATATAATGCGCACCACCCCGTGATGTTTTTCTCACTCCTACTAGTGAATCTAATGAAACACACACCCATATAATGCGCACCACCCCGTGATGTTTTTCTCACTCCTACTAGTGAATCTAATGAAACACACACCCATACAATGCGCACCACCCCGTGATGTTTTTCTCACTCCTACTAGTGAATCTAATGTAACACACACCCATACAATGCGCACCACCCCGTGATGTTTTTCTCACTCCTACTAGTGAATGTAATGTAACACACACCCATACAATGCGCACCACCCCGTGATGTTTTTCTCACTCCTACTAGTGAATCTGATGTAACACACACCCATACAATGCGCACCACCCCGTGATGTTTTTCTCAATGCTACTAGTGAATGTAATGTAACACACACCCATACAATGCGCACCACCCCGTGATGTTTTTCTCACTCCTACTAGTGAATGTAATGTAACACACACCCATACAATGCGCACCACCCCGTGATGTTTTTCTCACTGCTACTAGTGAATCTAATGTAACACACACCCATACAATGCGCACCACACCGTGTTTTTCTCACTCTTACTAGTGAATCTAATGTAACACACACCCATACAATGCGCACCACCCCGTGATGTTTTTCTCACTCCTACTAGTGAATCTAATGTAACACACACCCATACAATGCGCACCACCCCGTGATGTTTTTCTCACTCCTACTAGTGAATGTAATGTAACACACTCCCATACAATGCGCACCACCCCGTGATGTTTTTCTCACTCCTACTAGTGAATGTAATGTAACACACACACATACAATGCGCACCACCCCGTGATGTATTTCTCACTCCTACTAGTGAATGTAATGTAACACACACCCATACAATTCGCACCACCCCGTGATGTTTTTCTCACTCCTTCTAGTGAATGTAATGTAACACACACACATACAATGCACACCACCCCGTGATGTTTTTCTCACTCCTACTAGTGAATGTAATGTAACACACACCCTTACAATGCGCACCACCCCGTGATTTTTTCTCACTGCTACTAGTGTATGTAATGTAACACACACCCATACAATGCGCACCACCACGTGATGTTTTTCTCACTGCTACTAGTGAATCTAATGTAACACACACCCATACAATGCGCACCACCCCGTGATGTTTTTCTCACTCCTACTAGTGAATGTAATGTAACACACTCCCATACAATGCGCACCACCCCGTGATGTTTTTCTCACTCCTACTAGTGAATGTAATGTAACACACACACATACAATGCGCACCACCCCGTGATGTATTTCTCACTCCTACTAGTGAATGTAATGTAACACACACCCATACAATGCGCACCACCCCGTGATGTTTTTCTCACTCCTTCTAGTGAATGTAATGTAACACACAAACATACAATGCACACCACCCCGTGATGTTTTTCTCACTCCTACTAGTGAATGTAATGTAACACACACCCTTACAATGCGCACCACCCCGTGATTTTTTCTCACTGCTACTAGTGTATGTAATGTAACACACACCCATACAATGCGCACCACCACGTGATGTTTTTCTCACTGCTACTAGTGAATCTAATGTAACACACACCCATACAATGCGCACCACCCCGTGATGTTTTTCTCACTGCTACTAGTGAATCTAATGTAACACACACCCATACAAGGCGCACCACCCCGTGATGTTTTTCTCACTGCTACTAGTGAATGTAATGTAACACACACCCATACAAGGCGCACCACCCCGTGATGTTTTTCTCACTCCTACTAGTGAATCTAATGTAACACACACCCATACAAGGCGCACCACCCCGTGATGTTTTTCTCACTCCTACTAGTGAATCTAATGTAACACACACCCATACAATGCACACCACCCCGTGATGATTTTCTCACTCCTACTAGTGAATGTAATGTAACACACACCCATACAAGGCGCACCACCCCGTGATGTTTTTCTCACTCCTACTAGTGAATGTAATGTAACACACACCCATACAATGCGCACCACCCCGTGATGTTTTTCTCACTCCTACTAGTGAATCTAATGTAACACACACCCATACAATGCGCACCACCCCGTGATGTTTTTCTCACTCCTACTAGTGAATCTAATGTAACACACACCCATACAATGCGCACCACCCCGTGATGTTTTTCTCACTCCTACTAGTGAATCTAATGTAACACACACCCATACAAAGCGCACCACCCCGTGATGTTTTTCTCACTCCTACTAGTGAATCTAATGTAACACACACCCATACAAGGCGCACCACCCCGTGATGTTTTTCTCACTCCTACTAGTGAATCTAATGTAACACACACCCATATAATGCGCACCACCCCGTGATGTTTTTCTCACTCCTACTAGTGAATCTAATGAAACACACACCCATACAATGCGCACCACCCCGTGATGTTTTTCTCACTCCTACTAGTGAATCTAATGTAACACACACCCATACAATGCGCACCACCCCGTGATGTTTTTCTCACTCCTACTAGTGAATCTAATGTAACACACACCCATACAATGCGCACCACCCCGTGATGTTTTTCTCACTCCTACTAGTGAATCTGATGTAACACACACCCATACAATGCGCACCACCCCGTGATGTTTTTCTCAATGCTACTAGTGAATGTAATGTAACACACACCCATACAATGCGCACCACCCCGTGATGTTTTTCTCACTCCTACTAGTGAATGTAATGTAACACACACCCATACAATGCGCACCACCCCGTGATGTTTTTCTCACTGCTACTAGTGAATCTAATGTAACACACACCCATACAATGCGCACCACCCCGTGATATTTTTCTCACTCTTACTAGTGAATCTAATGTAACACACACCCATACAATGCGCACCACCCCGTGATGTTTTTCTCACTCCTACTAGTGAATCTAATGTAACACACACCCATACAATGCGCACCACCCCGTGATGTTTTTCTCACTCCTACTAGTGAATGTAATGTAACACACTCCCATACAATGCGCACCACCCCGTGATGTTTTTCTCACTCCTACTAGTGAATGTAATGTAACACACACACATACAATGCGCACCACCCCGTGATGTTTTTCTCACTCCTACTAGTGAAAGTAATGTAACACACACCCATACAATGCGCACCACCCCGTGATGTTTTTCTCACTCCTAGTAGTGAATGTAATGTAACACACACCCATACAATGCGCACCACCCCGTGATGTTTTTCTCACTCCTTCTAGTGAATGTAATGTAACACACACACATACAATGCACACCACCCCGTGATGTTTTTCTCACTCCTACTAGTGAATGTAATGTAACACACACCCTTACAATGCGCACCACCCCGTGATTTTTTCTCACTGCTACTAGTGTATGTAATGTAACACACACCCATACAATGCGCACCACCACGTGATGTTTTTCTCACTGCTACTAGTGAATCTAATGTAACACACACCCATACAATGCGCACCACCCCGTGATGTTTTTCTCACTGCTACTAGTGAATCTAATGTAACACACACCCATACAATGCGCACCACCCCGTGATGTTTTTCTCACTGCTACTAGTGAATCTAATGTAACACACACCCATACAATGCGCACCACCCCGTGATGTTTTTCTCACTGCTACTAGTGAATCTAATGTAACACACACCCATACAATGCGCACCACCCCGTGATGTTTTTCTCAGTGCTACTAGTGAATCTAATGTAACACACACCCATACAATGCCCACCACCCCGTGATGTTTTTCTCACTCCTACTAGTGAATCTAATGTAACACACACCCATACAATGCGCACCACCCCGTGATGTTTTTCTCACTGCTACTAGTGAATCTAATGTAACACACACCCATACAATGCGCACCACCCCGTGATGTTTTTCTCACTGCTACTAGTGAATGTAATGTAACACACACCCATACAATGCGCACCACCCCGTGATGTTTTTCTCACTGCTACTAGTGAATGTAATGTAACACACACCCATACAATGCGCACCACCCCGTGATGTTTTTCTCACTGCTACTAGTGAATGTAATGTAACACACACCCATACAATGCGCACCACCCCGTGATGTTTTTCTCACTGCTACTAGTGAATGTAGTGTAACACACACCCATACAATGCGCACCACCCCGTGATGTTTTTCTCACTGCTACTAGTGAATGTAATGTAACACACACCCATACAATGCGCACCACCCCGTGATGTTTATCTCACTCCTACTAGTGAATATAATGTAACACACACCCATACAATGCGCACCACCCCGTGATGTTTTTCTCACTCCTACTAGTGTATGTATTGTAACACACACCCATACAATGCGCACCACCCCGTGATGTTTTTCTCACTCCTACTAGTGAATGTAATGTAACACACACCCATACAATGCGCACCACCCCGTGATGTTTTTCTCACTCCTACTAGTGAATGTAATGTAACACACACCCATACAATGCTCACCACCCCGTGATGTTTTTCTCACTCCTACTAGTGAATGTAATGTAACACACACCCATACAATGCGCACCACCCCGTGATGTTTTTCTCACTGCTACTAGTGAATCTAATGTAACACACACCCATACAATGCGCACCACCCCGTGATGTTTTTCTCACTGCTACTAGTGAATCTAATGTAACACACACCCATACAATGCGCACCACCCCGTGATGTTTTTCTCATTCCTACTTGTCAATCTAATGTAACACACACCCATACAATGTGCACCACCCTGTGATGTTTTTCTCATTCCTACTTGTGAATCTAATGTAACACACACCCATACAATGCGCACCACCCCGTGATGTTTTTCTCACTCCTACTAGTGAATCTAATGTAACACACACCCATACAATGCGCACCACCCCGTGATGTTTTTCTCACTCCTACTAGTGAAAGTAATGTAACACACACCCATACAATGCGCACCACCCCGTGATGATTTTCTCACTCCTACTAGTGAATGTAATGTAACACACACCCATACAAGGCGCACCACCCCGTGATGTTTTTCTCACTCCTACTAGTGAATGTAATGTAACACACACCCATACAAGGCGCACCACCCCGTGATGTTTTTCTCACTCCTACTAGTGAATCTAATGTAACACACACCCATACTATGCGCACCACCCCGTGATGTTTTTCTCACTCCTACTAGTGAATCTAATGTAACACACACCCATACAATGCGCACCACCCCGTGATGTTTTTCTCACTCCTACTAGTGAATGTAATGTAACACACACCCATACAATGCGCACCACCCCGTGATGTTTTTCTCACTCCTACTAATGAATGTAATGTAACACACACCCATACAATGCGCACCACCCCGTGATGTTTTTCTCACTCCTACTTGTGAATGTAATGTAACACACACCCATACAATGCGCACCACCCCGTGATGTTTTTCTCACTGCTACTAGTGTATGTAATGTAACACACACCCATACAATGCGCACCACCCCGTGATGTTTTTCTCACTGCTACTAGTGAATCTAATGTAACACACACCCATACAAGGCGCACCACCCCGTGATGTTTTTCTCACTGCTACTAGTGAATCTAATGTAACACACACCCATACAATGCGCACCACCCCGTGATGTTTTTCTCACTCCTACTAGTGAATCTAATGTAACACACACCCATACAAGGCGCACCACCCCGTGATGTTTTTCTCACTCCTACTAGTGAATGTAATGTAACACACACCCATACAAGGCGAACCACCCCGTGATGTTTTTCTCACTCCTACTAGTGAATCTAATGTAACACACACCCATACAATGCGCACGACCCCGTGATGTTTTTCTCACTCCTACTAGTGAATGTAATGTAACACACACCCATACAATGCGCACCACCCCGTGATGTTTTTCTCACTCCTACTAGTGAATGTAATGTAACACACACACATACAATGCGCACCACCCCGTGATGTTTTTCTCACTCCTACTACTGAATGTAATTTAACACACACCCATACAATGCGCACCACCCCGTGATGTTTTTCTCACTCCTACTACTGAATCTAATGTAACACACACCCATACAATGCGCACCACCCCGTGATGTTTTTCTCACTCCTACTAGTGAATCTAATGTAACACACACCCATACAATGCGCACCACCCCGTGATGTTTTTCTCACTCCTACTAGTGAATCTAATGTACCACACACCCATACAATGCGCACCACCCCGTGATGTTTTTCTCACTGCTACTAGTGAATCTAATGTAACACACACCCATAAAATGCGCACCACCCCGTGATGTTTTTCTCACTCCTACTAGTGAATCTAATGTAACACACACCCATACAAGGCGCACCACCCCGTGATGTTTTTCTCACTGCTACTAGTGAATCTAATGTAACACACACCCATACAATGCGCACCACCCCGTGATGTTTTTCTCACTCCTACTAGTGAATGTAATGTAACACACACCCATACAAGGCGCACCACCCCGTGATGTGTTTCTCACTCCTACTAGTGAATCTAATGTAACACACACCCATACAAGGCGCACCACCCCGTGATGTTTTTCTCACTCCTACTAGTGAATCTAATGTAACACACACCCATACAATGCACACCACCCCGTGATGATTTTCTCACTCCTACTAGTGAATGTAATGTAACACACACCCATACAAGGCGCACCACCCCGTGATGTTTTTCTCACTCCTACTAGTGAATGTAATGTAACACACACCCATACAATGCGCACCACCCCGTGATGTTTTTCTCACTCCTACTAGTGAATCTAATGTAACACACACCCATACAATGCGCACCACCCCGTGATGTTTTTCTCACTCCTACTAGTGAATCTAATGTAACACACACCCATACAATGCGCACCACCCCGTGATGTTTTTCTCACTCCTACTAGTGAATCTAATGTAACACACACCTTTACAAGGCGCACCACCCCGTGATGTTTTTCTCACTCCTACTAGTGAATCTAATGTAACACACACCCATACAAGGCGCACCACCCCGTGATGTTTTTCTCACTCCTACTAGTGAATCTAATGTAACACACACCCATATAATGCGCACCACCCCGTGATGTTTTTCTCACTCCTACTAGTGAATCTAATGAAACACACACCCATACAATGCGCACCACCCCGTGATGTTTTTCTCACTCCTACTAGTGAATCTAATGTAACACACACCCATAAAATGCGCAACACCCCGTGATGTTTTTCTCACTCCTACTAGTGAATCTAATGTAACACACACCCATACAATGCGCACCACCCCGTGATGTTTTTCTCACTCCTACTAGTGAATCTGATGTAACACACACCCATACAATGCGCACCACCCCGTGATGTTTTTCTCAATGCTACTAGTGAATGTAACGTAACACACACCCATACAATGCGCACCACCCCGTGATGTTTTTCTCACTCCTACTAGTGAATCTAATGTAACACACACCCATACAATGCGCACCACCCCGTGATGTTTTTCTCACTCCTACTACTGAATGTAATGTAACACACTCCCATACAATGCGCACCACCCCGTGATGTTTTTCTCACTCCTACTAGTGAATGTAATGTAACACACACACATACAATGCGCACCACCCCGTGATGTTTTTCTCACTCCTACTACTGAATGTAATTTAACACACACCCATACAATGCGCACCACCCCGTGATGTTTTTCTCACTCCTACTAGTGAATCTAATGTAACACACACCCATACAATGCGCACCACCCCGTGATGTTTTTCTCACTCCTACTAGTGAATCTAATGTAACACACACCCATACCATGCGCACCACCCCGTGATGTTTTTCTCACTCCTACTAGTGAATCTAATGTACCACACACCCATACAATGCGCACCACCCCGTGATGTTTTTCTCACTCCTACTAGTGAATGTAATGTAACACACTCCCATACAATGCGCACCGCCCCGTGATGTTTTTCTCACTCCTACTAGTGAATGTAATGTAACACACACACATACAATGCGCACCACCCCGTGATGTTTTTCTCACTCCTACTAGTGAAAGTAATGTAACACACACCCATACAATGCGCACCACCCCGTGATGTTTTTCTCACTCCTAGTAGTGAATGTAATGTAACACACACCCATACAATGCGCACCACCCCGTGATGTTTTTCTCACTCCTTCTAGTGAATGTAATGTAACACACACACATACAATGCACACCACCCCGTGATGTTTTTCTCACTCCTACTAGTGAATGTAATGTAACACACACCCTTACAATGCGCACCACCCCGTGATTTTTTCTCACTGCTACTAGTGTATGTAATGTAACACACACCCATACAATGCGCACCACCACGTGATGTTTTTCTCACTGCTACTAGTGAATCTAATGTAACACACACCCATACAATGCGCACCACCCCGTGATGTTTTTCTCACTGCTACTAGTGAATCTAATGTAACACACACCCATACAATGCGCACCACCCCGTGATGTTTTTCTCACTGCTACTAGTGAATCTAATGTAACACACACCCATACAATGCGCACCACCCCGTGATGTTTTTCTCACTGCTACTAGTGAATCTAATGTAACACACACCCATACAATGCGCACCACCCCGTGATGTTTTTCTCAGTGCTACTAGTGAATCTAATGTAACACACACCCATACAATGCCCACCACCCCGTGATGTTTTTCTCACTGCTACTAGTGAATCTAATGTAACACACACCCATACAATGCGCACCACCCCGTGATGTTTTTCTCACTGCTACTAGTGAATCTAATGTAACACACACCCATACAATGCGCACCACCCCGTGATGTTTTTCTCACTGCTACTAGTGAATGTAATGTAACACACACCCATACAATGCGCACCACCCCGTGATGTTTTTCTCACTGCTACTAGTGAATGTAATGTAACACACACCCATACAATGCGCACCACCCCGTGATGTTTTTCTCACTGCTACTAGTGAATGTAATGTAACACACACCCATACAATGCGCACCACCCCGTGATGTTTTTCTCACTGCTACTAGTGAATGTAGTGTAACACACACCCATACAATGCGCACCACCCCGTGATGTTTTTTTCACTGCTACTAGTGAATGTAATGTAACACACACCCATACAATGCGCACCACCCCGTGATGTTTATCTCACTCCTACTAGTGAATGTAATGTAACACACACCCATACAATGCGCACCACCCCGTGATGTTTTTCTCACTCCTACTAGTGTATGTATTGTAACACACACCCATACAATGCGCACCACCCCGTGATGTTTTTCTCACTCCTACTAGTGAATGTAATGTAACACACACCCATACAATGCGCACCACCCCGTGATGTTTTTCTCACTCCTACTAGTGAATGTAATGTAACACACACCCATACAATGCTCACCACCCCGTGATGTTTTTCTCACTCCTACTAGTGAATGTAATGTAACACACACCCATACAATGCGCACCACCCCGTGATGTTTTTCTCACTGCTACTAGTGAATCTAATGTAACACACACCCATACAATGCGCACCACCCCGTGATGTTTTTCTCACTGCTACTAGTGAATCTAATGTAACACACACCCATACAATGCGCACCACCCCGTGATGTTTTTCTCACTCCTACTTGTCAATCTAATGTAACACACACCCATACAATGTGCACCACCCTGTGATGTTTTTCTCATTCCTACTTGTGAATCTAATGTAACACACACCCATACAATGCGCACCACCCCGTGATGTTTTTCTCACTCCTACTAGTGAATCTAATGTAACACACACCCATACAATGCGCACCACCCCGTGATGTTTTTCTCACTCCTACTAGTGAAAGTAATATAACACACACCCATACAATGCGCACCACCCCGTGATGATTTTCTCACTCCTACTAGTGAATGTAATGTAACACACACCCATACAAGGCGCACCACCCCGTGATGTTTTTCTCACTCCTACTAGTGAATGTAATGTAACACACACCCATACAAGGCGCACCACCCCGTGATGTTTTTCTCACTCCTACTAGTGAATCTAATGTAACACACACCCATACTATGCGCACCACCCCGTGATGTTTTTCTCACTCCTACTAGTGAATCTAATGTAACACACACCCATACAATGCGCACCACCCCGTGATGTTTTTCTCACTCCTACTAGTGAATGTAATGTAACACACACCCATACAATGCGCACCACCCCGTGATGTTTTTCTCACTCCTACTAATGAATGTAATGTAACACACACCCATACAATGCGCACCACCCCGTGATGTTTTTCTCACTCCTACTTGTGAATGTAATGTAACACACACCCATACAATGCGCACCACCCCGTGATGTTTTTCTCACTGCTACTAGTGTATGTAATGTAACACACACCCATACAATGCGCACCACCCCGTGATGTTTTTCTCACTGCTACTAGTGAATCTAATGTAACACACACCCATACAAGGCGCACCACCCCGTGATGTTTTTCTCACTGCTACTAGTGAATCTAATGTAACACACACCCATACAATGCGCACCACACCGTGATGTTTTTCTCACTCCTACTAGTGAATCTAATGTAACACACACCCATACAAGGCGCACCACCCCGTGATGTTTTTCTCACTCCTACTAGTGAATGTAATGTAACACACACCCATACAAGGCGAACCACCCCGTGATGTTTTTCTCACTCCTACTAGTGAATCTAATGTAACACACACCCATACAATGCGCACGACCCCGTGATGTTTTTCTCACTCCTACTAGTGAATGTAATGTAACACACACCCATACAATGCGCACCACCCCGTGATGTTTTTCTCACTCCTACTAGTGAATGTAATGTAACACACACACATACAATGCGCACCACCCCGTGATGTTTTTCTCACTCCTACTACTGAATGTAATTTAACACACACCCATACAATGCGCACCACCCCGTGATGTTTTTCTCACTCCTACTAGTGAATCTAATGTAACACACACCCATACAATGCGCACCACCCCGTGATGTTTTTCTCACTCCTACTAGTGAATCTAATGTAACACACACCCATACAATGCGCACCACCCCGTGATGTTTTTCTCACTCCTACTAGTGAATCTAATGTACCACACACCCATACAATGCGCACCACCCCGTGATGTTTTTCTCACTGCTACTATTGAATCTAATGTAACACACACCCATAAAATGCGCACCACCCCGTGATGTTTTTCTCACTCCTACTAGTGAATCTAATGTAACACACACCCATACAAGGCGCACCACCCCGTGATGTTTTTCTCACTGCTACTAGTGAATCTAATGTAACACACACCCATACAATGCGCACCACCCCGTGATGTTTTTCTCACTCCTACTAGTGAATGTAATGTAACACACACCCATACAAGGCGCACCACCCCGTGATGTGTTTCTCACTCCTACTAGTGAATCTAATGTAACACACACCCATACAAGGCGCACCACCCCGTGATGTTTTTCTCACTCCTACTAGTGAATCTAATGTAACACACACCCATACAATGCACACCACCCCGTGATGATTTTCTCACTCCTACTAGTGAATGTAATGTAACACACACCCATACAAGGCGCACCACCCCGTGATGTTTTTCTCACTCCTACTAGTGAATGTAATGTAACACACACCCATACAATGCGCACCACCCCGTGATGTTTTTCTCACTCCTACTAGTGAATCTAATGTAACACACACCCATACAATGCGCACCACCCCGTGATGTTTTTCTCACTCCTACTAGTGAATCTAATGTAACACACACCCATACAATGCGCACCACCCCGTGATGTTTTTCTCACTCCTACTAGTGAATCTAATGTAACACACACCTTTACAAGGCGCACCACCCCGTGATGTTTTTCTCACTCCTACTAGTGAATCTAATGTAACACACACCCATACAAGGCGCACCACCCCGTGATGTTTTTCTCACTCCTACTAGTGAATCTAATGTAACACACACCCATATAATGCGCACCACCCCGTGATGTTTTTCTCACTCCTACTAGTGAATCTAATGAAACACACACCCATACAATGCGCACCACCCCGTGATGTTTTTCTCACTCCTACTAGTGAATCTAATGTAACACACACCCATAAAATGCGCAACACCCCGTGATGTTTTTCTCACTCCTACTAGTGAATCTAATGTAACACACACCCATACAATGCGCACCACCCCGTGATGTTTTTCTCACTCCTACTAGTGAATCTGATGTAACACACACCCATACAATGCGCACCACCCCGTGATGTTTTTCTCAATGCTACTAGTGAATGTAACGTAACACACACCCATACAATGCGCACCACCCCGTGATGTTTTTCTCACTCCTACTAGTGAATCTAATGTAACACACACCCATACAATGCGCACCACCCCGTGATGTTTTTCTCACTCCTACTACTGAATGTAATGTAACACACTCCCATACAATGCGCACCACCCCGTGATGTTTTTCTCACTCCTACTAGTGAATGTAATGTAACACACACACATACAATGCGCACCACCCCGTGATGTTTTTCTCACTCCTACTACTGAATGTAATTTAACACACACCCATACAATGCGCACCACCCCGTGATGTTTTTCTCACTCCTACTAGTGAATCTAATGTAACACACACCCATACAATGCGCACCACCCCGTGATGTTTTTCTCACTCCTACTAGTGAATCTAATGTAACACACACCCATACCATGCGCACCACCCCGTGATGTTTTTCTCACTCCTACTAGTGAATCTAATGTACCACACACCCATACAATGCGCACCACCCCGTGATGTTTTTCTCACTGCTACTAGTGAATCTAATGTAACACACACCCATAAAATGCGCACCACCCCGTGATGTTTTTCTCACTCCTACTAGTGAATCTAATGTAACACACACCCATACAAGGCGCACCACCCCGTGATGTTTTTCTCACTGCTACTAGTGAATCTAATGTAACACACACCCATACAATGCGCACCACCCCGTGATGTTTTTCTCACTCCTACTAGTGAATGTAATGTAACACACACCCATACAAGGCGCACCACCCCGTGATGTTTTCCTCACTCCTACTAGTGAATCTAATGTAACACACACCCATACAAGGCGCACCACCCCGTGATGTTTTTCTCACTCCTACTAGTGAATCTAATGTAACACACACCCATACAATGCACACCACCCCGTGATGATTTTCTCACTCCTACTAGTGAATGTAATGTAACACACACCCATACAAGACGCACCACCCCGTGATGTTTTTCTCACTCCTACTAGTGAATGTAATGTAACACACACCCATACAATGCGCACCACCCCGTGATGTTTTTCTCACTCCTACTAGTGAATCTAATGTAACACACACCCTTACAAGGCGCACCACCCCGTGATGTTTTTCTCACTCCTACTAGTGAATCTAATGTAACACACACCCATACAAGGCGCACCACCCCGTGATGTTTTTCTCACTCCTACTAGTGAATGTAATGTAACACACACCCATACAATGCGCACCACCCCGTGATGTTTTTCTCACTCCTACTAGTGAATGTAATGTAACACACACCCATACAATGCGCACCACCCCGTGATGTTTTTCTCACTCCTACTTGTGAATGTAATGTAACACACACCCATACAATGCGCACCACCCCGTGATGTTTTTCTCACTGCTACTAGTGTATGTAATGTAACACACACCCATACAATGCGCACCACCCCGTGATGTTTTTCTCACTGCTACTAGTGAATCTAATGTAACACACACCCATACAATAGGCACCACCCCGTGATGTTTTTCTCACTGCTACTAGTGAATCTAATGTAACACACACCCATACAATGCGCACCACCCCGTGATGTTTTTCTCACTCCTACTAGTGAATCTAATGTAACACACACCCATACAAGGCGCACCACCCCGTGATGTTTTTCTCACTCCTACTAGTGAATGTAATGTAACACACACCCATACAAGGCGAACCACCCCGTGATGTTTTTCTCACTCCTACTAGTGAATCTAATGTAACACACACCCATACAATGCGCACCACCCCGTGATGTTTTTCTCACTCCTACTAGTGAATGTAATGTAACACACACACATACAATGCGCACCACCCCGTGATGTTTTTCTCACTCCTACTAGTGAATGTAATGTAACACACACACATACAATGCGCACCACCCCGTGATGTTTTTCTCACTCCTACTACTGAATGTAATTTAACACACACCCATACAATGCGCACCACCCCGTGATGTTTTTCTCACTCCTACTAGTGAATCTAATGTAACACACACCCATACAATGCGCACCACCCCGTGATGTTTTTCTCACTCCTACTAGTGAATCTAATGTAACACACACCCATACAATGCGCACCACCCCGTGATGTTTTTCTCACTCCTACTAGTGAATCTAATGTACCACACACCCATACAATGCGCACCACCCCGTGATGTTTTTCTCACTGCTACTAGTGAATCTAATGTAACACACACCCATAAAATGCGCACCACCCCGTGATGTTTTTCTCACTGCTACTAGTGAATCTAATGTAACACACACCCATACAATGCGCACCACCCCGTGATGTTTTTCTCACTCCTACTAGTGAATGTAATGTAACACACACCCATACAAGACGCACCACCCCGTGATGTTTTTCTCACTCCTACTAGTGAATCTAATGTAACACACACCCATACAAGGCGCACCACCCCGTGATGTTTTTCTCACTCCTACTAGTGAATCTAATGTAACACACACCCATACAATGCACACCACCCCCTGATGATTTTCTCACTCCTACTAGTGAATGTAATGTAACACACACCCATACAAGGCGCACCACCCCGTGATGTTTTTCTCACTCCTACTAGTGAATGTAATGTAACACACACCCATACAATGCGCACCACCCCGTGATGTTTTTCTCACTCCTACTAGTGAATCTAATGTAACACACACCCATACAATGCGCACCACCCCGTGATGTTTTTCTCACTCCTACTAGTGAATCTAATGTAACACACACCCATACAATGCGCACCACCCCGTGATGTTTTTCTCACTCCTACTAGTGAATCTAATGTAACACACACCTTTACAAGGCGCACCACCCCGTGATGTTTTTCTCACTCCTACTAGTGAATCTAATGTAACACACACCCATACAAGGCGCACCACCCCGTGATGTTTTTCTCACTCCTACTAGTGAATCTAATGTAACACACACCCATATAATGCGCACCACCCCGTGATGTTTTTCTCACTCCTACTAGTGAATCTAATGAAACACACACCCATACAATGCGCACCACCCCGTGATGTTTTTCTCACTCCTACTAGTGAATCTAATGTAACACACACCCATAAAATGCGCAACACCCCGTGATGTTTTTCTCACTCCTACTAGTGAATCTAATGTAACACACACCCATACAATGCGCACCACCCCGTGATGTTTTTCTCACTCCTACTAGTGAATCTGATGTAACACACACCCATACAATGCGCACCACCCCGTGATGTTTTTCTCAATGCTACTAGTGAATGTAACGTAACACACACCCATACAATGCGCACCACCCCGTGATGTTTTTCTCACTCCTACTAGTGAATCTAATGTAACACACACCCATACAATGCGCACCACCCCGTGATGTTTTTCTCACTCCTACTAGTGAATGTAATGTAACACACTCCCATACAATGCGCACCACCCCGTGATGTTTTTCTCACTCCTACTAGTGAATGTAATGTAACACACACACATACAATGCGCACCACCCCGTGATGTTTTTCTCACTCCTACTACTGAATTTAATTTAACACACACCCATACAATGCGCACCACCCCGTGATGTTTTTCTCACTCCTACTAGTGAATCTAATGTAACACACACCCATACAATGCGCACCACCCCGTGATGTTTTTCTCACTCCTACTAGTGAATCTAATGTAACACACACCCATACCATGCGCACCACCCCGTGATGTTTTTCTCACTCCTACTAGTGAATCTAATGTACCACACACCCATACAATGCGCACCACCCCGTGATGTTTTTCTCACTGCTACTAGTGAATCTAATGTAACACACACCCATAAAATGCGCACCACCCCGTGATGTTTTTCTCACTCCTACTAGTGAATCTAATGTAACACACACCCATACAAGGCGCACCACCCCGTGATGTTTTTCTCACTGCTACTAGTGAATCTAATGTAACACACACCCATACAATGCGCACCACCCCGTGATGTTTTTCTCACTCCTACTAGTGAATGTAATGTAACACACACCCATACAAGGCGCACCACCCCGTGATGTTTTTCTCACTCCTACTAGTGAATCTAATGTAACACACACCCATACAAGGCGCACCACCCCGTGATGTTTTTCTCACTCCTACTAGTGAATCTAATGTAACACACACCCATACAATGCACACCACCCCGTGATGATTTTCTCACTCCTACTAGTGAATGTAATGTAACACACACCCATACAAGACGCACCACCCCGTGATGTTTTTCTCACTCCTACTAGTGAATGTAATGTAACACACACCCATACAATGCGCACCACCCCGTGATGTTTTTCTCACTCCTACTAGTGAATCTAATGTAACACACACCCTTACAAGGCGCACCACCCCGTGATGTTTTTCTCACTCCTACTAGTGAATCTAATGTAACACACACCCATACAAGGCACACCACCCCGTGATGTTTTTCTCACTCCTACTAGTGAATCTAATGTAACACACACCCATATAATGCGCACCACCCCGTGATGTTTTTCTCACTCCTACTAGTGAATCTAATGAAACACACACCCATACAATGCGCCCCAACCCGTGATGTTTTTCTCACTCCTACTAGTGAATCTAATGTAACACACACCCATACAATGCGCAACACCCCGTGATGTTTTTCTCACTCCTACTAGTGAATCTAATGTAACACACACCCATACAATGCGCACCAGCCCATGATGTTTTTCTCACTCCTACTAGTGAATCTGATGTAACACACACCCATACAATGCGCACCACCCCGTGATGTTTTTCTCAATGCTACTAGTGAATGTAATGTAACACACACCCATACAATGCGCACCACCCCGTGATGTATTTCTCACTCCTACTAGTGAATGTAATGTAACACACACCCATACAATGCGCACCACCCCGTGATGTTTTTCTCACTGCTACTAGTGAATCTAATGTAACACACACCCATACAATGCGCACCACCCCGTGATGTTTTTCTCACTCTTACTAGTGAATCTAATGTAACACACACCCATACAATGCGCACCACCCCGTGATGTTTTTCTCACTCCTACTAGTGAATCTAATGTAACACACACCCATACAATGCGCACCACCCCGTGATGTTTTTCTCACTCCTACTAGTGAATGTAATGTAACACACTCCCATACAATGCGCACCACCCCGTGATGTTTTTCTCACTCCTACTAGTGAATGTAATGTAACACACACACATACAATGCGCACCACCCCGTGATGTATTTCTCACTCCAACTAGTGAATGTAATGTAACACACACCCATACAATGCGCACCACCCCGTGATGTTTTTCTCACTCCTAGTAGTGAATGTAATGTAACACACAGCCATACAACGTGCACCACCCCGTGATGTTTTTCTCACTCCTTCTAGTGAATGTAATGTAACACACACACATACAATGCGCACCACCCCGTGATGTTTTTCTCACTCCTACTAGTGAGTGTAATGTAACACACACCCTTACAATTCGCACCACCCCGTGATTTTTTCTCACTGCTACTAGTGTATGTAATGTAACACACACCCATACAATGCGCACCACCCCGTGATGTTTTTCTCACTGCTACTAGTGAATCTAATGTAACACACACCCATACAATGCGCACCACCCCGTGATGTTTTTCTCACTGCTACTAGTGAATCTAATGTAACACACATCCATACAATGCGCACCACCCCGTGATGTTTTTCTCACTGCTACTAGTGAATCTAATGTAACACACACCCATACAATGCGCACCACCCCGTGATGTTTTTCTCAGTGCTACTAGTGAATCTAATGTAACACACACCCATACAATGCGCACCACCCCGTGATGTTTTTCTCACTGCTACTAGTGAATCTAATGTAACACACACCCATACAATGCGCACCACCCCGTGATGTTTTTCTCACTGCTACTAGTGAATCTAATGTAACACACACCCATACAATGCGCACCACCCCGTGATGTTTTTCTCACTGCTACTAGTGAATGTAATGTAACACACACCCATACAATGCGCACCACCCCGTGATGTTTTTCTCACTGCTACTAGTGAATGTAATGTAACACACACCCATACAATGCGCACCACCCCGTGATGTTTTTCTCACTCCTACTAGTGAATCTAATGTACCACACACCCATACAATGCGCACCACCCCCTGATGTTTTTCTCACTGCTACTAGTGAATCTAATGTAACACACACCCATAAAATGCGCACCACCCCGTGATGTTTTTCTCACTCCTACTAGTGAATGTAATGTAACACACACCCATACAATGCTCACCACCCAGTGATGTTTTTCTCACTGCTACTAGTGAATCTAATGTAACACACACCCATACAATGCGCACCACCCCGTGATGTTTTTCTCACTGCTACTAGTGAATCTAATGTAACACACACCCATACAATGCGCACCACCCCGTGATGTTTTTCTCACTGCTACTAGTGAATCTAATGTAACACACACCCATACAATGCGCACCACCCCGTGATGTTTTTCTCACTCCTACTAGTGAATCTAATGTAACACACACCCATACAATGCGCACCACCCCGTGATGTTTTTCTCACTCCTACTTGTCAATCTAATGTAACACACACCCATACAATGCGCACCACCCAGTGATGTTTTTCTCATTCCTACTTGTGAATCTAATGTAACACACACCCATACAATGCGCACCACCCCGTGATGTTTTTCTCACTCCTACTAGTGAATCTAACGTAACACACACCCATACAATGCGCACCACCCCGTGATGTTTTTCTCACTCCTACTAGTGAATCTAATGTAACACACACCCATACAATGCGCACCACACCGTGATGTTTTTCTCACTCCTACTAGTGAATCTAATGTAACACACACCCATACAATGCGCACCACCCCGTGCTGTTTTTCTCACTCCTACTAGTGAATCTAATGTACCACACACCCATACAATGCGCACCACCCCGTGATGTTTTTCTCACTGCTACTAGTGAATCTAATGTAACACACACCCATACAATGCGCACCACCCCGTGATGTTTTTCTCACTCCTACTAGTGAATCTAATGTAACACACACCCATACAAGGCGCACCACCCCGTGATGTTTTTCTCACTGCTACTAGTGAATCTAATGTAACACACACCCATACAATGCGCACCACCCCGTGATGTTTTTCTCACTCCTACTAGTGAATGTAATGTAACACACACCCATACAAGGCGCACCACCCCGTCATGTTTTTCTCACTCCTACTAGTGAATCTAATGTAACACACACCCATACAATGCACACCACCCCGTGATGATTTTCTCACTCCTACTAGTGAATGTAATGTAACACACACCCATACAAGGCGCACCACCCCGTGATGTTTTTCTCACTCCTACTAGTGAATGTAATGTAACACACACCCATACAATGCGCACCACCCCGTGATGTTTTTCTCACTCCTACTAGTGAATCTAATGTAACACACACCCATACAATGCGCACCACCCCGTGATGTTTTTCTCACTCCTACTAGTGAATCTAATGTAACACACACCCATACAATGCGCACCACCCCGTGATGTTTTTCTCACTCCTACTAGTGAATCTAATGTAACACACACCCTTACAAGGCGCACCACCCCGTGATGTTTTTCTCACTCCTACTAGTGAATCTAATGTAACACACACCCATACAAGGCGCACCACCCCGTGATGTTTTTCTCACTCCTACTAGTGAATCTAATGTAACACACACCCATATAATGCGCACCACCCCGTGATGTTTTTCTCACTCCTACTAGTGAATCTAATGAAACACACACCCATACAATGTGCACCACCCCGTGATGTTTTTCTCACTCCTACTAGTGAATCTAATGTAACACACCCATACAATGCGCAACACCCCGTGATGTTTTTCTCACTCCTACTAGTGAATCTAATGTAACACACACCCATACAATGCGCACCACCCCGTGATGTTTTTCTCACTCCTACTAGTGAATCTGATGTAACACACACCCATACAATGCGCACCACCCCGTGATGTTTTTCTCAATGCTACTAGTGAATGTAATGTAACACACACCCATACAATGCGCACCACCCCGTGATGTTTTTCTCACTCCTACTAGTGAATGTAATGTAACACACACCCATACAATGCGCACCACCCCGTGATGTTTTTCTCACTCCTACTAGTGAATGTAATGTAACACACACCCATACAATGCGCACCACCCCGTGATGTTTTTCTCACTGCTACTAGTGAATCTAATGTAACACACACCCATACAATGCGCACCACCCCGTGATGTTTTTCTCACTCCTACTAGTGAATCTAATGTAACACACACCCATACAATGCGCACCACCCCCTGATGTTTTTCTCACTCCTACTAGTGAATGTAATGTAACACACTCCCATACAATGCGCACCACCCCGTGATGTTTTTCTCACTCCTACTAGTGAATGTAATGTAACACACACACATACAATGCGCACCACCCCGTGATGTATTTCTCACTCCTACTAGTGAATGTAATGTAACACACACCCATACAATGCGCACCACCCCGTGATGTTTTTCTCACTCCTAGTAGTGAATGTAATGTAACACACACCCATACAATGCGCACCACCCCGTGATGTTTTTCTCACTCCTTCTAGTGAATGTAATGTAACACACACCCATACAATGCGCACCACCCCGTGATGTTTTTCTCACTGCTACTAGTGAATGTAATGTAACACACACCCATACAATGCGCACCACCCCGTGATGTTTTTCTCACTGCTACTAGTGAATGTAATGTAACACACACCCATACAATGCGCACCACCCCGTGATGTTTTTCTCACTGCTACTAGTGAGTGTAGTGTAACACACACCCATACAATGCGCACCACCCCGTGATGTTTTTCTCACTGCTACTAGTGAATGTAATGTAACACACACCCATACAATGCGCACCACCCCGTGATGTTTATCTCACTCCTACTAGTGAATGTAATGTAACACACACCCATACAATGCGCACCACCCCGTGATGTTTTTCTCACTGCTACTAGTGAATCTAATGTAACACACACCCATACAATGCGCACCACCCCGTGATGTTTTTCTCACTGCTACTAGTGAATCTAATGTAACACACACCCATACAATGCGCACCACCCCGTGATGTATTTCTCACTCCAACTAGTGAATGTAATGTAACACACACCCATACAATGCGCACCACCCCGTGATGTATTTCTCACTCCAACTAGTGAATGTAATGTAACACACACACATACAATGCGCACCACCCCGTGATGTTTTTCTCACTCCTACTAGTGAATGTAATGTAACACACACCCTTACAATTCGCACCACCCCGTGATTTTTTCTCACTGCTACTAGTGTATGTAATGTAACACACACCCATACAATGCGCACCACCCCGTGATGTTTTTCTCACTGCTACTAGTGAATCTAATGTAACACACACCCATACAATGCGCACCACCCCGTGATGTTTTTCTCACTGCTACTAGTGAATCTAATGTAACACACATCCATACAATGCGCACCACCCCGTGATGTTTTTCTCACTGCTACTAGTGAATCTAATGTAACACACACCCATACAATGCGCACCACCCCGTGATGTTTTTCTCAGTGCTACTAGTGAATCTAATGTAACACACACCCATACAATGCGCACCACCCCGTGATGTTTTTCTCACTGCTACTAGTGAATCTAATGTAACACACACCCATACAATGCGCACCACCCCGTGATGTTTTTTTCACTGCTACTAGTGAATCTAATGTAACACACACCCATACAATGCGCACCACCCCGTGATGTTTTTCTCACTGCTACTAGTGAATGTAATGTAACACACACCCATACAATGCGCACCACCCCGTGATGTTTTTCTCACTGCTACTAGTGAATGTAATGTAACACACACCCATACAATGCGCACCACCCCGTGATGTTTTTCTCACTCCTACTAGTGAATCTAATGTACCACACACCCATACAATGCGCACCACCCCGTGATGTTTTTCTCACTGCTACTAGTGAATCTAATGTAACACACACCCATAAAATGCGCACCACCCCGTGATGTTTTTCTCACTCCTACTAGTGAATGTAATGTAACACACACCCATACAATGCTCACCACCCAGTGATGTTTTTCTCACTGCTACTAGTGAATCTAATGTAACACACACCCATACAATGCGCACCACCCCGTGATGTTTTTCTCACTGCTACTAGTGAATCTAATGTAACACACACCCATACAATGCGCACCACCCCGTGATGTTTTTCTCACTGCTACTAGTGAATCTAATGTAACACACACCCATACAATGCGCACCACCCCGTGATGTTTTTCTCACTCCTACTAGTGAATCTAATGTAACACACACCCATACAATGCGCACCACCCCGTGATGTTTTTCTCACTCCTACTTGTCAATCTAATGTAACACACACCCATACAATGCGCACCACCCAGTGATGTTTTTCTCATTCCTACTTGTGAATCTAATGTAACACACACCCATACAATGCGCACCACCCCGTGATGTTTTTCTCACTCCTACTAGTGAATCTAACGTAACACACACCCATACAATGCGCACCACCCCGTGATGTTTTTCTCACTCCTACTAGTGAATCTAATGTAACAGACACCCATACAATGCGCCCCACACCGTGATGTTTTTCTCACTCCTACTAGTGAATCTAATGTAACACACACCCATACAATGCGCACCACCCCGTGCTGTTTTTCTCACTCCTACTAGTGAATCTAATGTACCACACACCCATACAATGCGCACCACCCCGTGATGTTTTTCTCACTGCTACTAGTGAATCTAATGTAACACACACCCATAAAATGCGCACCACACCGTGATGTTTTTCTCACTCCTACTAGTGAATCTAATGTAACACACACCCATACAAGGCGCACCACCCCGTGATGTTTTTCTCACTGCTACTAGTGAATCTAATGTAACACACACCCATACAATGCGCACCACCCCGTGATGTTTTTCTCACTCCTACTAGTGAATCTAATGTAACACACACCCATACAAGGCGCACCACCCCGTGATGTTTTTCTCACTGCTACTAGTGAATCTAATGTAACACACACCCATACAATGCGCACCACCCCGTGATGTTTTTCTCACTCCTACTAGTGAATGTAATGTAACACACACCCATACAAGGCGCACCACCCCGTCATGTTTTTCTCACTCCTACTAGTGAATCTAATGTAACACACACCCATACAATGCACACCACCCCGTGATGATTTTCTCACTCCTACTAGTGAATGTAATGTAACACACACCCATACAAGGCGCACCACCCCGTGATGTTTTTCTCACTCCTACTAGTGAATGTAATGTAACACACACCCATACAATGCGCACCACCCCGTGATGTTTTTCTCACTCCTACTAGTGAATCTAATGTAACACACACCCATACAATGCGCACCACCCCGTGATGTTTTTCTCACTCCTACTAGTGAATCTAATGTAACACACACCCATACAATGCGCACCACCCCGTGATGTTTTTCTCACTCCTACTAGTGAATCTAATGTAACACACACCCTTACAAGGCGCACCACCCCGTGATGTTTTTCTCACTCCTACTAGTGAATCTAATGTAACACACACCCATACAAGGCGCACCACCCCGTGATGTTTTTCTCACTCCTACTAGTGAATCTAATGTAACACACACCCATATAATGCGCACCACCCCGTGATGTTTTTCTCACTCCTACTAGTGAATCTAATGAAACACACACCCATACAATGCGCACCACCCCGTGATGTTTTTCTCACTCCTACTAGTGAATCTAATGTAACACACACCCATACAATGCGCAACACCCCGTGATGTTTTTCTCACTCCTACTAGTGAATCTAATGTAACACACACCCATACAATGCGCACCACCCCGTGATGTTTTTCTCACTCCTACTAGTGAATCTGATGTAACACACACCCATACAATGCGCACCACCCCGTGATGTTTTTCTCAATGCTACTAGTGAATGTAATGTAACACACACCCATACAATGCGCACCACCCCGTGATGTTTTTCTCACTCCTACTAGTGAATGTAATGTAACACACACCCATACAATGCGCACCACCCCGTGATGTTTTTCTCACTGCTACTAGTGAATCTAATGTAACACACACCCATACAATGCGCACCACCCCGTGATGTTTTTCTCACTCTTACTAGTGAATCTAATGTAACACACACCCATACATTGCGCACCACCCCGTGATGTTTTTCTCACTCCTACTAGTGAATCTAATGTAACACACACCCATACAATGCGCACCACCCCCTGATGTTTTTCTCACTCCTACTAGTGAATGTAATGTAACACACTCCCATACAATGCGCACCACCCCGTGATGTATTTCTCACTCCTACTAGTGAATGTAATGTAACACACACACATACAATGCGCACCACCCCGTGATGTATTTCTCACTCCTACTAGTGAATGTAATGTAACACACACCCATACAATGCGCACCACCCCGTGATGTTTTTCTCACTCCTAGTAGTGAATGTAATGTAACACACACCCATACAATGCGCACCACCCCGTGATGTTTTTCTCACTCCTTCTAGTGAATGTAATGTAACACACACCCATACAATGCGCACCACCCCGTGATGTTTTTCTCACTGCTACTAGTGAATGTAATGTAACACACACCCATACAATGCGCACCACCCCGTGATGTTTTTCTCACTGCTACTAGTGAATGTAATGTAACACACACCCATACAATGCGCACCACCCCGTGATGTTTTTCTCACTGCTACTAGTGAGTGTAGTGTAACACACACCCATACAATGCGCACCACCCCGTGATGTTTTTCTCACTGCTACTAGTGAATGTAATGTAACACACACCCATACAATGCGCACCACCCCGTGATGTTTATCTCACTCCTACTAGTGAATGTAATGTAACACACACCCATACAATGCGCACCACCCCGTGATGTTTTTCTCACTGCTACTAGTGAATCTAATGTAACACACACCCATACAATGCGCACCACCCCGTGATGTTTTTCTCACTGCTACTAGTGAATCTAATGTAACACACACCCATACAATGCGCACCACCCCGTGATGTTTTTCTCACTGCTACTAGTGAATCTAATGTAACACACACCCATACAATGCGCACCACCCCGTGATGTTTTTCTCACTGCTACTAGTGAATCTAATGTAACACACACCCATACAATGCGCACCACCCCGTGATGTTTTTCTCACTCCTACTTGTCAATCTAATGTAACACACACCCATACAATGCGCACCACCCAGTGATGTTTTTCTCATTCCTACTTGTGAATGTAATGTAACACACACCCATACAATGCGCACCACCCCGTGATGTTTTTCTCACTCCTACGAGTGAATCTAATGTAACACACACCCATACAATGCGCACCACCCCGTGATGTTTTTCTCACTCCTACTAGTGAATCTAATGTAACACACACCCATACAATGCGCACCACCCCGTGATGTTTTTCTCACTCCTACTAGTGAAAGTAATGTAACACACACCCATACAATGCGCACCACCCCGTGATGATTTTCTCACTCCTACTAGTGAATGTAATGTAACACACACCCATACAAGGCGCACCACCCCGTGATGTTTTTCTCACTCCTACTAGTGAATGTAATGTAACACACACCCATACAAGGCGCACCACCCCGTGATGTTTTTCTCACTCCTACTAGTGAATGTAATGTAACACACACCCATACAATGCGCACCACCCCGTGATGTTTTTCTCACTCCTACTAGTGAATCTAATGTAACACACACCCATACAATGCGCACCACCCCGTGATGTTTTTCTCACTCCTACTAGTGAATCTAATGTAACACACACCCATACAATGCGCACCACCCCGTGATGTTTTTCTCACTCCTACTAGTGAATCTAATGTAACACACACCCTTACAAGGCGCACCACCCCGTGATGTTTTTCTCACTCCTACTAGTGAATCTAATGTAACACACACCCATACAAGGCGCACCACCCCGTGATGTTTTTCTCACTCCTACTAGTGAATCTAATGTAACACACACCCATATAATGCGCACCACCCCGTGATGTTTTTCTCACTCCTACTAGTGAATCTAATGAAACACACACCCATACAATGCGCACCACCCCGTGATGTTTTTCTCACTCCTACTAGTGAATCTAATGTAACACACACCCATACAATGCGCAACACCCCGTGATGTTTTTCTCACTCCTACTAGTGAATCTAATGTAACACACACCCATACAATGCGCACCACCCCGTGATGTTTTTCTCACTCCTACTAGTGAATCTGATGTAACACACACCCATACAATGCGCACCACCCCGTGATGTTTTTCTCAATGCTACTAGTGAATGTAATGTAACACACACCCATACAATGCGCACCACCCCGTGATGTTTTTCTCACTCCTACTAGTGAATGTAATGTAACACACACCCATACAATGCGCACCACCCCGTGATGTTTTTCTCACTGCTACTAGTGAATCTAATGTAACACACACCCATACAATGCGCACCACCCCGTGATGTTTTTCTCACTCTTACTAGTGAATCTAATGTAACACACACCCATACAATGCGCACCACCCCGTGATGTTTTTCTCACTCCTACTAGTGAATCTAATGTAACACACACCCATACAATGCGCACCACCCCGTGATGTTTTTCTCACTCCTACTAGTGAATGTAATGTAACACACTCCCATACAATGCGCACCACCCCGTGATGTTTTTCTCACTCCTACTAGTGAATGTAATGTAACACACACACATACAATGCGCACCACCCCGTGATGTATTTCTCACTCCTACTAGTGAATGTAATGTAACACACACCCATACAATGCGCACCACCCCGTGATGTTTTTCTCACTCCTAGTAGTGAATGTAATGTAACACACACCCATACAATGCGCACCACCCCGTGATGTTTTTCTCACTCCTTCTAGTGAATGTAATGTAACACACACCCATACAATGCGCACCACCCCGTGATGTTTTTCTCACTGCTACTAGTGAATGTAATGTAACACACACCCATACAATGCGCACCACCCCGTGATGTTTTTCTCACTGCTACTAGTGAATGTAATGTAACACACACCCTTACAATGCGCACCACCCCGTGATGTTTTTCTCACTGCTACTAGTGAGTGTAGTGTAACACACACCCATACAATGCGCACCACCCCGTGATGTTTTTCTCACTGCTACTAGTGAATGTAATGTAACACACACCCATACAATGCGCACCACCCCGTGATGTTTATCTCACTCCTACTAGTGAATGTAATGTAACACACACCCATACAATGCGCACCACCCCGTGATGTTTTTCTCACTCCTACTAGTGTATGTATTGTAACACACACCCATACAATGCGCACCACCCCGTGATGTTTTTCTCACTCCTACTAGTGAATGTAATGTAACACACACCCATACAATGCGCACCACCCCGTGATGTTTTTCTCACTCCTTCTAGTGAATGTAATGTAACACACACCCATACAATGCTCACCACCCCGTGATGTTTTTCTCACTCCTACTAGTGAATGTAATGTAACACACACCCATACAATGCGCACCACCCCGTGATGTTTTTCTCACTGCTACTAGTGAATCTAATGTAACACACACCCATACAATGCGCACCACCCCGTGATGTTTTTCTCACTGCTACTAGTGAATCTAATGTAACACACACCCATACAATGCGCACCACCCCGTGATGTTTTTCTCACTGCTACTAGTGAATCTAATGTAACACACACCCATACAATGCGCACCACCCCGTGATGTTTTTCTCACTGCTACTAGTGAATCTAATGTAACACACACCCATACAATGCGCACCACCCCGTGATGTTTTTCTCACTCCTACTTGTCAATCTAATGTAACACACACCCATACAATGCGCACCACCCAGTGATGTTTTTCTCATTCCTACTTGTGAATCTAATGTAACACACACCCATACAATGCGCACCACCCCGTGATGTTTTTCTCACTCCTACTAGTGAATCTAATGTAACACACACCCATACAATGCGCACCACCCCGTGATGTTTTTCTCACTCCTACTAGTGAATCTAATGTAACACACACCCATACAATGCGCACCACCCCGTGATGTTTTTCTCACTCCTACTAGTGAAAGTAATGTAACACACACCCATACAATGCGCACCACCCCGTGATGATTTTCTCACTCCTACTAGTGAATGTAATGTAACACACACCCATACAAGGCGCACCACCCCGTGATGTTTTTCTCACTCCTACTAGTGAATGTAATGTAACACACACCCATACAAGGCGCACCACCCCGTGATATTTTTCTCACTCCTACTAGTGAATCTAATGTAACACACACCCATACTATGCGCACCACCCCGTGATGTTTTTCTCACTCCTACTAGTGAATCTAATGTAACACACACCCATACAATGCGCACCACCCCGTGATGTTTTTCTCACTCCTACTAGTGAACGTAATGTAACACACACCCATACAATGCGCACCACCCCGTGATGTTTTTCTCACTCCTACTAATGAATGTAATGTAACACACACCCATACAATGCGCACCACCCCGTGATGTTTTTCTCACTCCTACTAGTGAATGTAATGTAACACACACCCATACAATGCGCACCACCCCGTGATGTTTTTCTCACTGCTACTAGTGTATGTAATGTAACACACACCCATACAATGCGCACCACCCCGTGATGTTTTTCTCACTGCTACTAGTGAATCTAATGTAACACACACCCATACAATGCGCACCACCCCGTGATGATTTTCTCACTGCTACTAGTGAATCTAATGTAACACACACCCATACAATGCGCACCACCCCGTGATGTTTTTGTCACTGCTACTAGTGAATCTAATGTAACACACACCCATACAATGCGCACCACCCCGTGATGTTTTTCTCACTGCTACTAGTGAATCTAATGTAACACACACCCATACAATGCGCACCACCCCGTGATGTTTTTCTCAGTGCTACTAGTGAATCTAATGTAACACACACCCATACAATGCGCACCACCCCGTGATGTTTTTCTCACTGCTACTAGTGAATCTAATGTAACACACACCCATAGAATGCGCACCACACCGTGATGTTTTTCTCACTGCTAGTAGTGAATCTAATGTAACACACACCCATACAATGCGCACCACCCCGTGATGTTTTTCTCACTCCTACTTGTCAATCTATTGTAACACACACCCATACAATGCGCACCACCCAGTGATGTTTTTCTCATTCCTACTTGTGAATCTAATGTAACACACACCCATACAATGCGCACCACCCCGTGATGTTTTTCTCACTCCTACTAGTGAATCTAATGTAACACACACCCATACAATGCGCACCACCCCGTGATGTTTTTCTCACTCCTACTAGTGAATCTAATGTAACACACACCCATACAATGCGCACCACCCCGTGATGTTTTTCTCACTCCTACTAGTGAAAGTAATGTAACACACACCCATACAATGCGCACCACCCCGTGATGATTTTCTCACTCCTACTAGTGAATGTAATGTAACACACACCCATAAAAGGCGCACCACCCCGTGATGTTTTTCTCACTCCTACTAGTGAATGTAATGTAACACACACCCATACAAGGCGCACCACCCCGTGATATTTTTCTCACTCCTACTAGTGAATCTAATGTAACACACACCCATACTATGCGCACCACCCCGTGATGTTTTTCTCACTCCTACTAGTGAATCTAATGTAACACACACCCATACAATGCGCACCACCCCGTGATGTTTTTCTCACTCCTACTAGTGAACGTAATGTAACACACACCCATACAATGCGCACCACCCCGTGATGTTTTTCTCACTCCTACTAATGAATGTAATGTAACACACACCCATACAATGCGCACCACCCCGTGATGTTTTTCTCACTCCTACTAGTGAATGTAATGTAACACACACCCATACAATGCGCACCACCCCGTGATGTTTTTCTCACTGCTACTAGTGTATGTAATGTAACACACACCCATACAATGCGCACCACCCCGTGATGTTTTTCTCACTGCTACTAGTGAATCTAATGTAACACACACCCATACAATGCGCACCACCCCGTGATGTTTTTCTCACTGCTACTAGTGAATCTAATGTAACACACACCCATACAATGCGCACCACCCCGTGATGTTTTTGTCACTGCTACTAGTGAATCTAATGTAACACACACCCATACAATGCGCACCACCCCGTGATGTTTTTCTCACTGCTACTAGTGAATCTAATGTAACACACACCCATACAATGCGCACCACCCCGTGATGTTTTTCTCAGTGCTACTAGTGAATCTAATGTAACACACACCCATACAATGCGCACCACCCCGTGATGTTTTTCTCACTGCTACTAGTGAATCTAATGTAACACACAATCATAGAATGCGCACCACACCGTGATGTTTTTCTCACTGCTACTAGTGAATCTAATGTAACACACACCCATACAATGCGCACCACCCCGTGATGTTTTTCTCACTCCTACTTGTCAATCTAATGTAACACACACCCATACAATGCGCACCACCCAGTGATGTTTTTCTCATTCCTACTTGTGAATCTAATGTAACACACACCCATACAATGCGCACCACCCCGTGATGTTTTTCTCACTCCTACTAGTGAATCTAATGTAACACACACCCATACAATGCGCACCACCCCGTGATGTTTTTCTCACTCCTACTAGTGAATCTAATGTAACACACACCCATACAATGCGCACCACCCCGTGATGTTTTTCTCACTCCTACTAGTGAAAGTAATGTAACACACACCCATACAATGCGCACCACCCCGTGATGATTTTCTCACTCCTACTAGTGAATGTAATGTAACACACACCCATACAAGGCGCACCACCCCGTGATGTTTTTCTCACTCCTACTAGTGAATGTAATGTAACACACACCCATACAAGGCGCACCACCCCGTGATATTTTTCTCACTCCTACTAGTGAATCTAATGTAACACACACCCATACTATGCGCACCACCCCGTGATGTTTTTCTCACTGCTACTAGTGAATCTAATGTAACACACACCCATACAATGCGCACCACCCCGTGATGTTTTTCTCACTGCTACTAGTGAATCTAATGTAACACACACCCATACAATGCGCACCACCCCGTGATGTTTTTCTCACTGCTACTAGTGAATCTAATGTAACACACACCCATACAATGCGCACCACCCCGTGATGTTTTTCTCACTGCTACTAGTGAATCTAATGTAACACACACCCATACAATGCGCACCACCCCGTGATGTTTTTGTCACTGCTACTAGTGAATCTAATGTAACACACACCCATACAATGCGCACCACCCCGTGATGTTTTTCTCACTGCTACTAGTGAATCTAATGTAACACACACCCATACAATGCGCACCACCCCGTGATGTTTTTCTCAGTGCTACTAGTGAATCTAATGTAACACACACCCATACAATGCGCACCACCCCGTGATGTTTTTCTCACTGCTACTAGTGAATCTAATGTAACACACACCCATAGAATGCGCACCACACCGTGATGTTTTTCTCACTCCTACTAGTGAATCTAACGTAACACACACCCATACAATGCGCACCACCCCGTGATGTTTTTCTCACTCCTACTAGTGAATCTAATGAAACACACACCCATACAATGTGCACCACCCCGTGATGTTTTTCTCACTCCTACTAGTGAATCTAATGTAACACACACCCATACAAGGCGCACCACCCCGTGATGTTTTTCTCACTGCTACTAGTGAATCTAATGTAACACACACCCATACAAGGCGCACCACCCCGTGATGTTTTTCTCACTCCTACTAGTGAATCTAATGTAACACACACCCATATAATGCGCACCACCCCGTGATGTTTTTCTCACTCCTACTAGTGAATCTAATGAAACACACACCCATACAATGCGCACCACCCCGTGATGTTTTTCTCACTCCTACTAGTGAATCTAATGTAACACACACCCATACAATGCGCAACACCCCGTGATGTTTTTCTCACTCCTACTAGTAAATCTAATGTAACACACACCCATACAATGCGCACCACCCCGTGATGTTTTTCTCACTCCTACTAGTGAATCTGATGTAACACACACCCATACAATGCGCACCACCCCGTGATGTTTTTCTCAATGCTACTAGTGAATGTAATGTAACACACACCCATACAATGCGCACCACCCCGTGATGTTTTTCTCACTCCTACTAGTGAATGTAATGTAACACACACCCATACAATGCGCACCACCCCGTGATGTTTTTCTCACTGCTACTAGTGAATCTAATGTAACACACACCCATACAATGCGCACCACCCCGTGATGTTTTTCTCACTCTTACTAGTGAATCTAATGTAACACACACCCATACAATGCGCACCACCCCGTGATGTTTTTCTCACTCCTACTAGTGAATCTAATGTAACACACACCCATACAATGCGCACCACCCCCTGATGTTTTTCTCACTCCTACTAGTGAATGTAATGTAACACACTCCCATACAATGCGCACCACCCCGTGATGTTTTTCTCACTCCTACTAGTGAATGTAATGTAACACACACACATACAATGCGCACCACCCCGTGATGTATTTCTCACTCCTACTAGTGAATGTAATGTAACACACACCCATACAATGCGCACCACCCCGTGATGTTTTTCTCACTCCTAGTAGTGAATGTAATGTAACACACACCCATACAATGCGCACCACCCCGTGATGTTTTTCTCACTCCTTCTAGTGAATGTAATGTAACACACACCCATACAATGCGCACCACCCCGTGATGTTTTTCTCACTGCTACTAGTGAATGTAATGTAACACACACCCATACAATGCGCACCACCCCGTGATGTTTTTCTCACTGCTACTAGTGAATGTAATGTAACACACACCCGTACAATGCGCACCACCCCGTGATGTTTTTCTCACTGCTACTAGTGAGTGTAGTGTAACACACACCCATACAATGCGCACCACCCCGTGATGTTTTTCTCACTGCTACTAGTGAATGTAATGTAACACACACCCATACAATGCGCACCACCCCGTGATGTTTATCTCACTCCTACTAGTGAATGTAATGTAACACACACCCATACAATGCGCACCACCCCGTGATGTTTTTCTCACTCCTACTAGTGTATGTATTGTAACACACACCCATACAATGCGCACCACCCCGTGATGTTTTTCTCACTCCTACTAGTGAATGTAATGTAACACACACCCATACAATGCGCACCACCCCGTGATGTTTTTCTCACTCCTACTAGTGAATGTAATGTAACACACACCCATACAATGCTCACCACCCCGTGATGTTTTTCTCACTCCTACTAGTGAATGTAATGTAACACACACCCATACAATGCGCACCACCCCGTGATGTTTTTCTCACTGCTACTAGTGAATCTAATGTAACACACACCCATACAATGCGCACCACCCCGTGATGTTTTTCTCACTGCTACTAGTGAATCTAATGTAACACACACCCATACAATGCGCACCACCCCGTGATGTTTTTCTCACTGCTACTAGTGAATCTAATGTAACACACACCCATACAATGCGCACCACCCCGTGATGTTTTTCTCACTGCTACTAGTGAATCTAATGTAACACACACCCATACAATGCGCACCACCCCGTGATGTTTTTCTCACTCCTACTTGTCAATCTAATGTAACACACACCCATACAATGCGCACCACCCAGTGATGTTTTTCTCATTCCTACTTGTGAATCTAATGTAACACACACCCATACAATGCGCACCACCCCGTGATGTTTTTCTCACTCCTACTAGTGAATCTAATGTAACACACACCCATACAATGCGCACCACCCCGTGATGTTTTTCTCACTCCTACTAGTGAATCTAATGTAACACACACCCATACAATGCGCACCACCCCGTGATGTTTTTCTCACTCCTACTAGTGAAAGTAATGTAACACACACCCATACAATGCGCACCACCCCGTGATGATTTTCTCACTCCTACTAGTGAATGTAATGTAACACACACCCATACAAGGCGCACCACCCCGTGATGTTTTTCTCACTCCTACTAGTGAATGTAATGTAACACACACCCATACAAGGCGCACCACCCCGTGATATTTTTCTCACTCCTACTAGTGAATCTAATGTAACACACACCCATACTATGCGCACCACCCCGTGATGTTTTTCTCACTCCTACTAGTGAATCTAATGTAACACACACCCATACAATGCGCACCACCCCGTGATGTTTTTCTCACTCCTACTAGTGAACGTAATGTAACACACACCCATACAATGCGCACCACCCCGTGATGTTTTTCTCACTCCTACTAATGAATGTAATGTAACACACACCCATACAATGCGCACCACCCCGTGATGTTTTTCTCACTCCTACTAGTGAATGTAATGTAACACACACCCATACAATGCGCACCACCCCGTGATGTTTTTCTCACTGCTACTAGTGTATGTAATGTAACACACACCCATACAATGCGCACCACCCCGTGATGTTTTTCTCACTGCTACTAGTGAATCTAATGTAACACACACCCATACAATGCGCACCTCCCCGTGATGTTTTTCTCACTGCTACTAGTGAATCTAATGTAACACACACCCATACAATGCGCACCACCCCGTGATGTTTTTGTCACTGCTACTAGTGAATGTAATGTAACACACACCCATACAATGCGCACCACCCCGTGATGTTTTTCTCACTGCTACTAGTGAATCTAATGTAACACACACCCATACAATGCGCACCACCCCGTGATGTTTTTCTCAGTGCTACTAGTGAATCTAATGTAACACACACCCATACAATGCGCACCACCCCGTGATGTTTTTCTCACTGCTACTAGTGAATCTAATGTAACACACACCCATAGAATGCGCACCACACCGTGATGTTTTTCTCACTGCTAGTAGTGAATCTAATGTAACACACACCCATACAATGCGCACCACCCCGTGATGTTTTTCTCACTCCTACTTGTCAATCTATTGTAACACACACCCATACAATGCGCACCACCCAGTGATGTTTTTCTCATTCCTACTTGTGAATCTAATGTAACACACACCCATACAATGCGCACCACCCCGTGATGTTTTTCTCACTCCTACTAGTGAATCTAATGTAACACACACCCATACAATGCGCACCACCCCGTGATGTTTTTCTCACTCCTACTAGTGAATCTAATGTAACACACACCCATACAATGCGCACCACCCCGTGATGTTTTTCTCACTCCTACTAGTGAAAGTAATGTAACACACACCCATACAATGCGCACCACCCCGTGATGATTTTCTCACTCCTACTAGTGAATGTAATGTAACACACACCCATAAAAGGCGCACCACCCCGTGATGTTTTTCTCACTCCTACTAGTGAATGTAATGTAACACACACCCATACAAGGCGCACCACCCCGTGATATTTTTCTCACTCCTACTAGTGAATCTAATGTAACACACACCCATACTATGCGCACCACCCCGTGATGTTTTTCTCACTCCTACTAGTGAATCTAATGTAACACACACCCATACAATGCGCACCACCCCGTGATGTTTTTCTCACTCCTACTAATGAATGTAATGTAACACACACCCATACAATGCGCACCACCCCGTGATGTTTTTCTCACTCCTACTAGTGAATGTAATGTAACACACACCCATACAATGCGCACCACCCCGTGATGTTTTTCTCACTGCTACTAGTGTATGTAATGTAACACACACCCATACAATGCGCACCACCCCGTGATGTTTTTCTCACTGCTACTAGTGAATCTAATGTAACACACACCCATACAATGCGCACCACCCCGTGATGTTTTTCTCACTGCTACTAGTGAATCTAATGTAACACACACCCATACAATGCGCACCACCCCGTGATGTTTTTGTCACTGCTACTAGTGAATCTAATGTAACACACACCCATACAATGCGCACCACCCCGTGATGTTTTTCTCACTGCTACTAGTGAATCTAATGTAACACACACCCATACAATGCGCACCACCCCGTGATGTTTTTCTCAGTGCTACTAGTGAATCTAATGTAACACACACCCATACAATGCGCACCACCCCGTGATGTTTTTCTCACTGCTACTAGTGAATCTAATGTAACACACACCCATAGAATGCGCACCACACCGTGATGTTTTTCTCACTGCTACTAGTGAATCTAATGTAACACACACCCATACAATGCGCACCACCCCGTGATGTTTTTCTCACTCCTACTTGTCAATCTAATGTAACACACACCCATACAATGCGCACCACCCAGTGATGTTTTTCTCATTCCTACTTGTGAATCTAATGTAACACACACCCATACAATGCGCACCACCCCGTGATGTTTTTCTCACTCCTACTAGTGAATCTAATGTAACACACACCCATACAATGCGCACCACCCCGTGATGTTTTTCTCACTCCTACTAGTGAATCTAATGTAACACACACCCATACAATGCGCACCACCCCGTGATGTTTTTCTCACTCCTACTAATGAATGTAATGTAACACACACCCATACAATGCGCACCACCCCGTGATGTTTTTCTCACTCCTACTAGTGAATGTAATGTAACACACACCCATACAATGCGCACCACCCCGTGATGTTTTTCTCACTGCTACTAGTGTATGTAATGTAACACACACCCATACAATGCGCACCACCCCGTGATGTTTTTCTCACTGCTACTAGTGAATCTAATGTAACACACACCCATACAATGCGCACCACCCCGTGATGTTTTTCTCACTGCTACTAGTGAATCTAATGTAACACACACCCATACAATGCGCACCACCCCGTGATGTTTTTGTCACTGCTACTAGTGAATCTAATGTAACACACACCCATACAATGCGCACCACCCCGTGATGTTTTTCTCACTGCTACTAGTGAATCTAATGTAACACACACCCATACAATGCGCACCACCCCGTGATGTTTTTCTCATTGCTACTAGTGAATGTAATGTAACACACACCCATACAATGCGCACCACCCCGTGATGTTTTTCTCACTGCTACTAGTGAATCTAATGTAACACACACCCATAGAATGCGCACCACACCGTGATGTTTTTCTCACTGCTAGTAGTGAATCTAATGTAACACACACCCATACAATGCGCACCACCCCGTGATGTTTTTCTCACTGCTACTAGTGAATCTAATGTAACACACACCCATACAATGCGCACCACCCCGTGATGTTTTTCTCACTCCTACTAGTGAATCTGATGTAACACACACCCATACAATGCGCACCACCCCGTGATGTTTTTCTCAATGCTACTAGGGAATGTAATGTAACACACACCCATACAATGCGCACCACCCCGTGATGTTTTTCTCACTCCTACTAGTGAATGTAATGTAACACACACCCATACAATGCGCACCACCCCGTGATGTTTTTCTCACTGCTACTAGTGAATCTAATGTAACACACACCCATACAATGCGCACCACCCCGTGATGTTTTTCTCACTCTTACTAGTGAATCTAATGTAACACACACCCATACAATGCGCACCACCCCGTGATGTTTTTCTCACTCCTACTAGTGAATCTAATGTAACACACACCCATACAATGCGCACCACCCCCTGATGTTTTTCTCACTCCTACTAGTGAATGTAATGTAACACACTCCCATACAATGCGCACCACCCCGTGATGTTTTTCTCACTCCTACTAGTGAATGTAATGTAACACACACACATACAATGCGCACCACCCCGTGATGTATTTCTCACTCCTACTAGTGAATGTAATGTAACACACACCCATACAATGCGCACCACCCCGTGATGTTTTTCTCACTCCTAGTAGTGAATGTAATGTAACACACACCCATACAATGCGCACCACCCCGTGATGTTTTTCTCACTCCTTCTAGTGAATGTAATGTAACACACACCCATACAATGCGCACCACCCCGTGATGTTTTTCTCACTGCTACTAGTGAATGTAATGTAACACACACCCATACAATGCGCACCACCCCGTGATGTTTTTCTCACTGCTACTAGTGAATGTAATGTAACACACACCCATACAATGCGCACCACCCCGTGATGTTTTTCTCACTGCTACTAGTGAGTGTAGTGTAACACACACCCATACAATGCGCACCACCCCGTGATGTTTTTCTCACTGCTACTAGTGAATGTAATGTAACACACACCCATACAATGCGCACCACCCCGTGATGTTTATCTCACTCCTACTAGTGAATGTAATGTAACACACACCCATACAATGCGCACCACCCCGTGATGTTTTTCTCACTGCTACTAGTGAATCTAATGTAACACACACCCATACAATGCGCACCACCCCGTGATGTTTTTCTCAGTGCTACTAGTGAATCTAATGTAACACACACCCATACAATGCGCACCACCCCGTGATGTTTTTCTCACTGCTACTAGTGAATCTAATGTAACACACACCCATAGAATGCGCACCACACCGTGATGTTTTTCTCACTGCTAGTAGTGAATCTAATGTAACACACACCCATACAATGCGCACCACCCCGTGATGTTTTTCTCACTCCTACTTGTCAATCTATTGTAACACACACCCATACAATGCGCACCACCCAGTGATGTTTTTCTCATTCCTACTTGTGAATCTAATGTAACACACACCCATACAATGCGCACCACCCCGTGATGTTTTTCTCACTCCTACTAGTGAATCTAATGTAACACACACCCATACAATGCGCACCACCCCGTGATGTTTTTCTCACTCCTACTAGTGAATCTAATGTAACACACACCCATACAATGCGCACCACCCCGTGATGTTTTTCTCACTCCTACTAGTGAAAGTAATGTAACACACACCCATACAATGCGCACCACCCCGTGATGATTTTCTCACTCCTACTAGTGAATGTAATGTAACACACACCCATAAAAGGCGCACCACCCCGTGATGTTTTTCTCACTCCTACTAGTGAATGTAATGTAACACACACCCATACAAGGCGCACCACCCCGTGATATTTTTCTCACTCCTACTAGTGAATCTAATGTAACACACACCCATACTATGCGCACCACCCCGTGATGTTTTTCTCACTCCTACTAGTGAATCTAATGTAACACACACCCATACAATGCGCACCACCCCGTGATGTTTTTCTCACTCCTACTAGTGAACGTAATGTAACACACACCCATACAATGCGCACCACCCCGTGATGTTTTTCTCACTCCTACTAATGAATGTAATGTAACACACACCCATACAATGCGCACCACCCCGTGATGTTTTTCTCACTCCTACTAGTGAATGTAATGTAACACACACCCATACAATGCGCACCACCCCGTGATGTTTTTCTCACTGCTACTAGTGTATGTAATGTAACACACACCCATACAATGCGCACCACCCCGTGATGTTTTTCTCACTGCTACTAGTGAATCTAATGTAACACACACCCATACAATGCGCACCACCCCGTGATGTTTTTCTCACTGCTACTAGTGAATCTAATGTAACACACACCCATACAATGCGCACCACCCCGTGATGTTTTTGTCACTGCTACTAGTGAATCTAATGTAACACACACCCATACAATGCGCACCACCCCGTGATGTTTTTCTCACTGCTACTAGTGAATCTAATGTAACACACACCCATACAATGCGCACCACCCCGTGATGTTTTTCTCAGTGCTACTAGTGAATCTAATGTAACACACACCCATACAATGCGCACCACCCCGTGATGTTTTTCTCACTGCTACTAGTGAATCTAATGTAACACACACCCATAGAATGCGCACCACACCGTGATGTTTTTCTCACTGCTACTAGTGAATCTAATGTAACACACACCCATACAATGCGCACCACCCCGTGATGTTTTTCTCATTCCTACTTGTCAATCTAATGTAACACACACCCATACAATGCGCAACACCCAGTGATGTTTTTCTCATTCCTACTTGTGAATCTAATGTAACACACACCCATACAATGCGCACCACCCCGTGATGTTTTTCTCACTCCTACTAGTGAATCTAATGTAACACACACCCATACAATGCGCACCACCCCGTGATGTTTTTCTCACTCCTACTAGTGAATCTAATGTAACACACACCCATACAATGCGCACCACCCCGTGATGTTTTTCTCACTCCTACTAGTGAAAGTAATGTAACACACACCCATACAATGCGCACCACCCCGTGATGATTTTCTCACTCCTACTAGTGAATGTAATGTAACACACACCCATACAAGGCGCACCACCCCGTGATGTTTTTCTCACTCCTACTAGTGAATGTAATGTAACACACACCCATACAAGGCGCACCACCCCGTGATATTTTTCTCACTCCTACTAGTGAATCTAATGTAACACACACCCATACTATGCGCACCACCCCGTGATGTTTTTCTCACTCCTACTAGTGAATCTAATGTAACACACACCCATACAATGCGCACCACCCCGTGATGTTTTTCTCACTCCTACTAGTGAACGTAATGTAACACACACCCATACAATGCGCACCACCCCGTGATGTTTTTCTCACTCCTACTAATGAATGTAATGTAACACACACCCATACAATGCGCACCACCCCGTGATGTTTTTCTCACTCCTACTAGTGAATGTAATGTAACACACACCCATACAATGCGCACCACCCCGTGATGTTTTTCTCACTGCTACTAGTGTATGTAATGTAACACACACCCATACAATGCGCACCACCCCGTGATGTTTTTCTCACTGCTACTAGTGAATCTAATGTAACACACACCCATACAATGCGCACCACCCCGTGATGTTTTTCTCACTGCTACTAGTGAATCTAATGTAACACACACCCATACAATGCGCACCACCCCGTGATGTTTTTGTCACTGCTACTAGTGAATCTAATGTAACACACACCCATACAATGCGCACCACCCCGTGATGTTTTTCTCACTGCTACTAGTGAATCTAATGTAACACACACCCATACAATGCGCACCACCCCGTGATGTTTTTCTCAGTGCTACTAGTGAATGTAATGTAACACACACCCATACAATGCGCACCACCCCGTGATGTTTTTCTCACTGCTACTAGTGAATCTAATGTAACACACACCCATAGAATGCGCACCACACCGTGATGTTTTTCTCACTGCTAGTAGTGAATCTAATGTAACACACACCCATACAATGCGCACCACCCCGTGATGTTTTTCTCACTGCTACTAGTGAATCTAATGTAACACACACCCATACAATGCGCACCACCCCGTGATGTTTTTCTCACTCCTACTAGTGAATCTGATGTAACACACACCCATACAATGCGCACCACCCCGTGATGTTTTTCTCAATGCTACTAGTGAATGTAATGTAACACACACCCATACAATGCGCACCACCCCGTGATGTTTTTCTCACTCCTACTAGTGAATGTAATGTAACACACACCCATACAATGCGCACCACCCCGTGATGTTTTTCTCACTGCTACTAGTGAATCTAATGTAACACACACCCATACAATGCGCACCACCCCGTGATGTTTTTCTCACTCTTACTAGTGAATCTAATGTAACACACACCCATACAATGCGCACCACCCCGTGATGTTTTTCTCACTCCTACTAGTGAATCTAATGTAACACACACCCATACAATGCGCACCACCCCCTGATGTTTTTCTCACTCCTACTAGTGAATGTAATGTAACACACTCCCATACAATGCGCACCACCCCGTGATGTTTTTCTCACTCCTACTAGTGAATGTAATGTAACACACACACATACAATGCGCACCACCCCGTGATGTATTTCTCACTCCTACTAGTGAATGTAATGTAACACACACCCATACAATGCGCACCACCCCGTGATGTTTTTCTCACTCCTAGTAGTGAATGTAATGTAACACACACCCATACAATGCGCACCACCCCGTGATGTTTTTCTCACTCCTTCTAGTGAATGTAATGTAACACACACCCATACAATGCGCACCACCCCGTGATGTTTTTCTCACTGCTACTAGTGAATGTAATGTAACACACACCCATACAATGCGCACCACCCCGTGATGTTTTTCTCACTGCTACTAGTGAATGTAATGTAACACACACCCATACAATGCGCACCACCCCGTGATGTTTTTCTCACTGCTACTAGTGAGTGTAGTGTAACACACACCCATACAATGCGCACCACCCCGTGATGTTTTTCTCACTGCTACTAGTGAATGTAATGTAACACACACCCATACAATGCGCACCACCCCGTGATGTTTATCTCACTCCTACTAGTGAATGTAATGTAACACACACCCATACAATGCGCACCACCCCGTGATGTTTTTCTCACTGCTACTAGTGAATCTAATGTAACACACACCCATACAATGCGCACCACCCCGTGATGTTTTTCTCACTGCTACTAGTGAATCCAATGTAACACACACCCATACAATGCGCACCACCCCGTGATGTTTTTCTCACTGCTACTAGTGAATCTAATGTAACACACACCCATACAATGCGCACCACCCCGTGATGTTTTTCTCACTGCTACTAGTGAATCTAATGTAACACACACCCATACAATGCGCACCACCCCGTGATGTTTTTCTCACTCCTACTTGTCAATCTAATGTAACACACACCCATACAATGCGCACCAACCAGTGATGTTTTTCTCATTCCTACTTGTGAATCTAATGTAACACACACCCATACAATGCGCACCACCCCGTGATGTTTTTCTCACTCCTACGAGTGAATCTAATGTAACACACACCCATACAATGCGCACCACCCCGTGATGTTTTTCTCACTCCTACTAGTGAATCTAATGTAACACACACCCATACAATGCGCACCACCCCGTGATGTTTTTCTCACTCCTACTAGTGAAAGTAATGTAACACACACCCATACAATGCGCACCACCCCGTGATGATTTTCTCACTCCTACTAGTGAATGTAATGTAACACACACCCATACAAGGCGCACCACCCCGTGATGTTTTTCTCACTCCTACTAGTGAATGTAATGTAACACACACCCATACAAGGCGCACCACCCCGTGATGTTTTTCTCACTCCTACTAGTGAATGTAATGTAACACACACCCATACAATGCGCACCACCCCGTGATGTTTTTCTCACTCCTACTAGTGAATCTAATGTAACACACACCCATACAATGCGCACCACCCCGTGATGTTTTTCTCACTCCTACTAGTGAATCTAATGTAACACACACCCATACAATGCGCACCACCCCGTGATGTTTTTCTCACTCCTACTAGTGAATCTAATGTAACACACACCCTTACAAGGCGCACCACCCCGTGATGTTTTTCTCACTCCTACTAGTGAATCTAATGTAACACACACCCATACAAGGCGCACCACCCCGTGATGTTTTTCTCACTCCTACTAGTGAATCTAATGTAACACACACCCATATAATGCGCACCACCCCGTGATGTTTTTCTCACTCCTACTAGTGAATCTAATGAAACACACACCCATACAATGCGCACCACCCCGTGATGTTTTTCTCACTCCTACTAGTGAATCTAATGTAACACACACCCATACAATGCGCAACACCCCGTGATGTTTTTCTCACTCCTACTAGTGAATCTAATGTAACACACACCCATACAATGCGCACCACCCCGTGATGTTTTTCTCACTCCTACTAGTGAATCTGATGTAACACACACCCATACAATGTGCACCACCCCGTGATGTTTTTCTCAATGCTACTAGTGAATGTAATGTAACACACACCCATACAATGCGCACCACCCCGTGATGTTTTTCTCACTCCTACTAGTGAATGTAATGTAACACACACCCATACAATGCGCACCACCCCGTGATGTTTTTCTCACTGCTACTAGTGAATCTAATGTAACACACACCCATACAATGCGCACCACCCCGTGATGTTTTTCTCACTCTTACTAGTGAATCTAATGTAACACACACCCATACAATGCGCACCACCCCGTGATGTTTTTCTCACTCCTACTAGTGAATCTAATGTAACACACACCCATACAATGCGCACCACCCCCTGATGTTTTTCTCACTCCTACTAGTGAATGTAATGTAACACACTCCCATACAATGCGCACCACCCCGTGATGTTTTTCTCACTCCTACTAGTGAATGTAATGTAACACACACACATACAATGCGCACCACCCCGTGATGTATTTCTCACTCCTACTAGTGAATGTAATGTAACACACACCCATACAATGCGCACCACCCCGTGATGTTTTTCTCACTCCTAGTAGTGAATGTAATGTAACACACACCCATACAATGCGCACCACCCCGTGATGTTTTTCTCACTCCTTCTAGTGAATGTAATGTAACACACACCCATACAATGCGCACCACCCCGTGATGTTTTTCTCACTGCTACTAGTGAATGTAATGTAACACACACCCATACAATGCGCACCACCCCGTGATGTTTTTCTCACTGCTACTAGTGAGTGTAATGTAACACACACCCATACAATGCGCACCACCCCGTGATGTTTTTCTCACTGCTACTAGTGAGTGTAGTGTAACACACACCCATACAATGCGCACCACCCCGTGATGTTTTTCTCACTGCTACTAGTGAATGTAATGTAACACACACCCATACAATGCGCACCACCCCGTGATGTTTATCTCACTCCTACTAGTGAATGTAATGTAACACACACCCATACAATGCGCACCACCCCGTGATGTTTTTCTCACTCCTACTAGTGTATGTATTGTAACACACACCCATACAATGCGCACCACCCCGTGATGTTTTTCTCACTCCTACTAGTGAATGTAATGTAACACACACCCATACAATGCGCACCACCCCGTGATGTTTTTCTCACTCCTACTAGTGAATGTAATGTAACACACACCCATACAATGCTCACCACCCCGTGATGTTTTTCTCACTCCTACTAGTGAATGTAATGTAACACACACCCATACAATGCGCACCACCACGTGATGTTTTTCTCACTGCTACTAGTGAATCTAATGTAACACACACCCATACAATGCGCACCACCCCGTGATGTTTTTCTCACTGCTACTAGTGAATCTAATGTAACACACACCCATACAATGCGCACCACCCCGTGATGTTTTTCTCACTGCTACTAGTGAATCTAATGTAACACACACCCATACAATGCGCACCACCCCGTGATGTTTTTCTCACTGCTACTAGTGAATCTAATGTAACACACACCCATACAATGCGCACCACCCCGTGATGTTTTTCTCACTCCTACTTGTCAATCTAATGTAACACACACCCATACAATGCGCACCACCCAGTGATGTTTTTCTCATTCCTACTTGTGAATCTAATGTAACACACACCCATACAATGCGCACCACCCCGTGATGTTTTTCTCACTCCTACTAGTGAATCTAATGTAACACACACCCATACAATGCGCACCACCCCGTGATGTTTTTCTCACTCCTACTAGTGAATCTAATGTAACACACACCCATACAATGCGCACCACCCCGTGATGTTTTTCTCACTCCTACTAGTGAAAGTAATGTAACACACACCCATACAATGCGCACCACCCCGTGATGATTTTCTCACTCCTACTAGTGAATGTAATGTAACACACACCCATACAAGGCGCACCACCCCGTGATGTTTTTCTCACTCCTACTAGTGAATGTAATGTAACACACACCCATACAAGGCGCACCACCCCGTGATATTTTTCTCACTCCTACTAGTGAATCTAATGTAACACACACCCATACTATGCGCACCACCCCGTGATGTTTTTCTCACTCCTACTAGTGAATCTAATGTAACACACACCCATACAATGCGCACCACCCCGTGATGTTTTTCTCACTCCTACTAGTGAACGTAATGTAACACACACCCATACAATGCGCACCACCCCGTGATGTTTTTCTCACTCCTACTAATGAATGTAATGTAACACACACCCATACAATGCGCACCACCCCGTGATGTTTTTGTCACTGCTACTAGTGAATCTAATGTAACACACACCCATACAATGCGCACCACCCCGTGATGTTTTTCTCACTGCTACTAGTGAATCTAATGTAACACACACCCATACAATGCGCACCACCCCGTGATGTTTTTCTCAGTGCTACTAGTGAATCTAATGTAACACACACCCATACAATGCGCACCACCCCGTGATGTTTTTCTCACTGCTACTAGTGAATCTAATGTAACACACACCCATAGAATGCGCACCACACCGTGATGTTTTTCTCACTGCTAGTAGTGAATCTAATGTAACACACACCCATACAATGCGCACCACCCCGTGATGTTTTTCTCACTGCTACTAGTGAATGTAATGTAACACACACCCATACAATGCGCACCACCCCGTGATGTTTTTCTCACTGCTACTAGTGAATGTAATGTAACACACACCCATACAATGCGCACCACCCCGTGATGTTTTTCTCACTGCTACTAGTGAATGTAATGTAACACACACCCATACAATGCGCACCACCCCGTGATGTTTTTCTCACTGCTACTAGTGAATGTAATGTAACACACACCCATACAATGCGCACCACCCCGTGATGTTTTTCTCACTGCTACTAGTGAATGTAATGTAACACACACCCATACAATGCGCACCACCCCGTGATGTTTATCTCACTCCTATTAGTGAATGGAATGTAACACACACCCATACAATGCGCACCACCCCGTGACGTTTTTCTCACTCCTACTAGTGAATGTAATGTAACACACACCCATACAATGCGCACCACCCCGTTACGTTTTTCTCACTCCTACTAGTGAATGTAATGTAACACACACCCATACAATGCTCACCACCCCGTGATGTTTTTCTCACTCCTACTAGTGAATGTAATGTAACACACACCCATACAATGCGCACCACCCCGTGATGTTTTTATCACTGCTACTAGTGAATCTAATGTAACACACACCCATACAATGCGCACCACCCCGTGATGTTTTTCTCAGTGCTACTAGTGAATCTAATGTAACACACACCCATACAATGCGCACCACCCCGTGATGTTTTTCTCACTGCTACTAGTGAATCTAATGTAACACACACCCATACAATGCGCACCACCCCGTGATGTTTTTCTCACTGCTACTAGTGAATCTAATGTAACACACACCCATACAATGCGCACCACCCCGTGATGTTTTTCTCACTGCTACTAGTGAATGTAATGTAACACATACCCATACAATGCGCACCACCCCGTGATGTTTTTCTCACTCCTACTAGTGAATCTAATGTAACACACACCCATACAATGCGCACCACCCCGTGATGTTTTTCTCACTGCTACTAGTGAATGTAATGTAACACACACCCATACAATGCGCACCACCCCGTGATGTTTTTCTCACTGCTACTAGTGAATGTAATGTAACACACACCCATACAATGCGCACCACCCCGTGATGTTTTTCTCACTGCTACTAGTGAATGTAATGTAACACACACCCATACAATGCGCTCCACCCCGTGATGTTTTTCTCACTGCTACTTGAATGTAATGTAACACACACCCATACAATGCGCACCACCCCGTGATGTTTTTCTCACTGCTACTAGTGAATGTAATGTAACACACACCCAAACAATGCGCACCACCCCGTGATGTTTATCTCACTCCTACTAGTGAATGTAATGTAACACACACCCATACAATGCGCACCACCCCGTGATGTTTTTCTCACTCCTACTAGTGTATGTATTGTAACACACACCCATACAATGCGCACCACCCCGTGATTTTTTTCTCACTCCTACTAGTGAATGTAATGTAACACACACCCTTACAATGTGCACCACCCCGTGATGTTTTTCTCACTCCTACTAGTGAATGTAATGTAACACACACCCATACAATGCTCACCACCCCGTGATGTTTTTCTCACTCTTACTAGTGAATGTAATGTAACACACACCCATACAATGCGCACCACCCCGTGATGTTTTTCTCACTGCTACTAGTGAATCTAATGTAACACACACCCATACAATGCGCACCACCCCGTGATGTTTTTCTCACTGCTAGTAGTGAATCTAATGTAACACACACCCATACAATGCGAACCACCCCGTGATATTTTTCTCACTGCTACTAGTGAATCTAATGTAACACACACCCATGCAATGCGCACCACCCCGTGATGTTTTTCTCACTGCTACTAGTGAATCTAATGTAACACACACCCATACAATGCGCACCACCCCGTGATGTTTTTCTCACTCCTACTAGTGAATGTAATGTAACACACACCCATACAAGGCGCACCACCCCGTGATGTTTTTCTCACTCCTATAGTGAATCTAATGTAACACACACCCATACAAGGCGCACCACCCCGTGATGTTTTTCTCACTCCTACTAGTGAATGTAATGTAACACACACCCATACAAGGCGCACCACCCCGTGATGTTTTTCTCACTCCTACTAGTGAATGTAATGTAACACACACCCATACAAGGCGCACCACCCCGTGATGTTTTTCTCACTCCTACTAGTGAATGTAATGTAACACACACCCATACAAGGCGCACCACCCCGTGATGTTTTTCTCACTCGTACTAGTGAATGTAATGTAACACACACCCATACAAGGCGCACCACCCCGGGATGTTTTTCTCACTGCTACTAGTGAATGTAATGTAACACACACCCATACAATGCGCTCCACCCCGTGATGTTTTTCTCACTGCTACTTGTGAATGTAATGTAACACACACCCATACAATGCGCACCACCCCGTGATGTTTTTCTCACTGCTACTAGTGAATGTAATGTAACACACACCCAAACAATGCGCACCACCCCGTGATGTTTATCTCACTCCTACTAGTGAATGTAATGTAACACACACTCATACAATGCGCACCACCCCGTGATGTTTTTCTCACTCCTTCTAGTGTATGTATTGTAACACACACCCATACAATGCGCACCACCCCGTGATGTTTTTCTCACTCCTACTAGTGAATGTAATGTAACACACACCCATACAATGCGCACCACCCCGTGATGTTTTTCTCACTCCTACTAGTGAATGTAATGTAACACACACCCATACAATGCTCACCACCCCGTGATGTTTTTCTCACTCTTACTAGTGAATGTAATGTAACACACACCCATACAATGCGCACCACCCCGTGATGTTTTTCTCACTGCTACTAGTGAATCTAATGTAACACACACCCATACAATGCGCACCACCCCGTGATGTTTTTCTCACTGCTAGTAGTGAATCTAATGTAATCACACCCATACAATGCGCACCACCCCGTGATGTTTTTCTCACTGCTACTAGTGAATCTAATGTAACACACACCCATACAATGTGCACCACCCCGTGATGTTTTTCTCACTGCTACTAGTGAATCTAATGTAACACACACCCATACAATGCGCACCACCCCGTGATGTTTTTCTCACTCCTACTTGTCAATCTAATGTAACACACACCCATACAATGCGCACCACCCCGTGATGTTTTTCTCACTCCTACTTGTGAATGTAATGTAACACACACCCATACAATGCGCACCACCCCGTGATGTTTTTCTCACTCCTACTAGTGAATGTAATGTAACACACACCCATACAATGCGCACCACCCCGTGATGTTTTTCTCACTCCTACTAGTGAAAGTAATGTAACACAAACCCATACAATGCGCACCACCCCGTGATGATTTTCTCACTCCTACTAGTGAATGTAATGTAACACACACCCATACAAGGCGCACCACCCCGTGATGTTTTTCTCACTCCTACTAGTGAATCTAATGTAACACACACCCATACAATGCGCACCACCCCGTGATGTTTTTCTCACTCCTACTAGTGAATGTAATGTAACACACACCCATACAAGGCGCACCACCCCGTGATGTTTTTCTCACTCCTATAGTGAATCTAATGTAACACACACCCATACAAGGCGCACCACCCCGTGATGTTTTTCTCACTCCTACTAGTGAATGTAATGTAACACACACCCATACAAGGCGCACCACCCCGTGATGTTTTTCTCACTCCTACTAGTGAATGTAATGTAACACACACCCATACAAGGCGCACCACCCCGTGATGTTTTTCTCACTCCTACTAGTGAATGTAATGTAACACACACCCATACAAGGCGCACCACCCCGTGATGTTTTTCTCACTCCTACTAGTGAATGTAATGTAACACACACCCATACAAGGCGCACCACCCCGGGATGTTTTTCTCACTGCTACTAGTGAATGTAATGTAACACACACCCATACAATGCGCACCACCCCGTGATGTTTTTCTCACTGCTACTAGTGAATGTAATGTAACACACACCCATACAATGCGCTCCACCCCGTGATGTTTTTCTCACTGCTACTTGAATGTAATGTAACACACACCCATACAATGCGCACCACCCCGTGATGTTTTTCTCACTGCTACTAGTGAATGTAATGTAACACACACCCAAACAATGCGCACCACCCCGTGATGTTTATCTCACTCCTACTAGTGAATGTAATGTAACACACACCCATACAATGCGCACCACCCCGTGATGTTTCTCTCACTCCTACTAGTGTATGTATTGTAACACACACCCATACAATGCGCACCACCCCGTGATTTTTTTCTCACTCCTACTAGTGAATGTAATGTAACACACACCCTTACAATGTGCACCACCCCGTGATGTTTTTCTCACTCCTACTAGTGAATGTAATGTAACACACACCCATACAATGCTCACCACCCCGTGATGTTTTTCTCACTCTTACTAGTGAATGTAATGTAACACACACCCATACAATGCGCACCACCCCGTGATGTTTTTCTCACTGCTACTAGTGAATCTAATGTAACACACACCCATACAATGCGCACCACCCCGTGATGTTTTTCTCACTGCTAGTAGTGAATCTAATGTAACACACACCCATACAATGCGAACCACCCCGTGATATTTTTCTCACTGCTACTAGTGAATCTAATGTAACACACACCCATACAATGCGCACCACCCCGTGATGTTTTTCTCACTGCTACTAGTGAATCTAATGTAACACACACCCATACAATGCGCACCACCCCGTGATGTTTTTCTCACTCCTACTAGTGAATGTAATGTAACACACACCCATACAAGGCGCACCACCCCGTGATGTTTTTCTCACTCCTACTAGTGAATGTAATGTAACACACACCCATACAAGGCGCACCACCCCGTGATGTTTTTCTCACTCCTACTAGTGAATGTAATGTAACACACACCCATACAAGGCGCACCACCCCGTGATGTTTTTCTCACTCCTACTAGTGAATGTAATGTAACACACACCCATACAAGGCGCACCACCCCGGGATGTTTTTCTCACTGCTACTAGTGAATGTAATGTAACACACACCCATACAATGCGCTCCACCCCGTGATGTTTTTCTCACTGCTACTGGTGAATGTAATGTAACACACACCCATACAATGCGCACCACCCCGTGATGTTTTTCTCACTGCTACTAGTGAATGTAATGTAACACACACCCAAACAATGCGCACCACCCCGTGATGTTTATCTCACTCCTACTAGTGAATGTAATGTAACACACACTCATACAATGCGCACCACCCCGTGATGTTTTTCTCACTCCTTCTAGTGTATGTATTGTAACACACACCCATACAATGCGCACCACCCCGTGATGTTTTTCTCACTCCTACTAGTGAATGTAATGTAACACACACCCATACAATGCGCACCACCCCGTGATGTTTTTCTCACTCCTACTAGTGAATGTAATGTAACACACACCCATACAATGCTCACCACCCCGTGATGTTTTTCTCACTCTTACTAGTGAATGTAATGTAACACACACCCATACAATGCGCACCACCCCGTGATGTTTTTCTCACTGCTACTAGTGAATCTAATGTAACACACACCCATACAATGCGCACCACCCCGTGATGTTTTTCTCACTGCTAGTAGTGAATCTAATGTAACACACACCCATACAATGCGCACCACCCCGTGATGTTTTTCTCACTGCTACTAGTGAATCTAATGTAACACACACCCATACAATGTGCACCACCCCGTGATGTTTTTCTCACTGCTACTAGTGAATCTAATGTAACACACACCCATACAATGCGCACCACCCCGTGATGTTTTTCTCACTCCTACTTGTCAATCTAATGTAACACACACCCATACAATGCGCACCACCCCGTGATGTTTTTCTCACTCCTACTTGTGAATGTAATGTAACACACACCCATACAATGCGCACCACCCCGTGATGTTTTTCTCACTCCTACTAGTGAATGTAATGTAACACACACCCATACAATGCGCACCACCCCGTGATGTTTTTCTCACTCCTACTAGTGAAAGTAATGTAACACAAACCCATACAATGCGCACCACCCCGTGATGATTTTCTCACTCCTACTAGTGAATGTAATGTAACACACACCCATACAAGGCGCACCACCCCGTGATGTTTTTCTCACTCCTACTAGTGAATCTAATGTAACACACACCCATACAATGCGCACCACCCCGTGATGTTTTTCTCACTCCTACTAGTGAATGTAATGTAACACACACCCATACAAGGCGCACCACCCCGTGATGTTTTTCTCACTCCTATAGTGAATCTAATGTAACACACACCCATACAAGGCGCACCACCCCGTGATGTTTTTCTCACTCCTACTAGTGAATGTAATGTAACACACACCCATACAAGGCCCACCACCCCGTGATGTTTTTCTCACTCCTACTAGTGAATGTAATGTAACACACACCCATACAAGGCGCACCACCCCGTGATGTTTTTCTCACTCCTACTAGTGAATGTAATGTAACACACACCCATACAAGGCGCACCACCCCGTGATGTTTTTCTCACTCCTACTAGTGAATGTAATGTAACACACACCCATACAAGGCGCACCACCCCGGGATGTTTTTCTCACTCCTACTAGTGAATGTAATGTAACACACACCCATACAAGGCGCACCACCCCTTGATGTTTTTCTCACTCCTACTATTGAATCTAATGTAACACACACCCATACAAGGCGCACCACCCCGTGATGTTTTTCTCACTGCTACTATTGAATCTAATGTAACACACAGCCCTACAAGGCGCACCACCCCGTGATGTTTTTCTCACTGCTACAAGTGAATCTAATGTAACACACACCCATACAAGGCGCACCACCCCGTGATGTTTTTCTCACTGCTCCTAGTGAATCTGATGTAACACACACCCATACAAGGCGCACCACCCCGTGATGTTTTTCTCACTCCTACTAGTGAATCTGATGTAACACACACCCATACAATGCGCACCACCCCGTGATGTTTTTCTCACTCCTACTAGTGAATCTGATGTAACACACACCCATACAATGCGCACCACCCCGTGATGTTTTTCTCACTCCTACTAGTGAATCTGATGTAACACACACCCATACAATGCGCACCACCCCGTGATGTTTTTCTCACTCCTACTAGTGAATCTGATGTAACACACACCCATACAATGCGCACCACCCCCTGATGTTTTTCTCACTCCTACTAGTGAATCTGATGTAACACACACCCATACAATGCGCACCACCCCGTGATGTTTTTCTCACTCCTGCTAGTGAATCTGATGTAACACACACCCATACAATGCGCACCACCCCGTTATGTTTTTCTCACTCCTGCTAGTGAATCTGATGTAACACACACCCATACAATGCGCACCACCCCGTGATGTTTTTCTCACTCCTGCTAGTGAATGTGATGTAACACACACCCATACAATGCGCACCACCCCGTGATGATTTTCTCACTCCTGCTAGTGAATGTGATGTAACACACACCCATACAATGCGCACCACCCCGTGATGTTTTTCTCACTCCTACTAGTGAATGTAATGTAACCCACACCCATACAATGCGCACCACCCCGTGATGTTTTTCTCTCTCCTACTAGTGAATCTAATGTAACACACCCCCATACAATGCGCACCACCCCGTGATGTTTTTCTCACTCCTACTAGTGAATCTAATGTAACACACACCCATACAATGCGCACCACCCCGTGATGTTTTTCTCACTCCTACTAGTGAATCTAATGAAACACACACCCATACAATGCGCACCACCCCGTGATGTTTTTCTCACTCCTACTAGTGAATGTAATGTAACCCACACCCATACAATGCGCACCACCCCGTGATGTTTTTCTCTCTCCTACTAGTGAATGTAATGTAACACACACCCATACAAGGCGCACCACCCCGTGATGTTTTTCTCACTCCTACTAGTGAATCTAATGTAACACACACCCATACAATGCGCACCACCCCGTGATGTTTTTCTCACTCCTACTAGTGAATCTAATGAAACACACACCCATACAATGCGCACCACCCCGTGATGTTTTTCTCACTCCTACTAGTGAATGTAATGTAACACACACCCATACAATGCGCACCACCCCGTGATGTTTTTCTCACTCCTACTAGTGAATGTAACACACACCCATACAATGCGCACCACCCCGTGATGATTTTCTCACTCCTACTAGTGAAAGTAATGTAACACACACGCATACAATGCTCACCACCCCGTGATGTTTTTCTCACTCCTACTAGTGAATGTAATGTAACACACACCCATACAATGCGCACCACCCCGTAATGTTTTTCTCACTGCTACTAGTGAATCTAATGTAACACACACCCATACAATGCGCACCACCCCGTGATGTTTTTCTCACTGCTACTAGTGAATCTAATGTAACACACACCCATACAATGCGCACCACCCCGTGATGTTTTTCTCACTGCTACTAGTGAATCTAATGTAACACACACCCATACAATGCGCACCACCCCGTGATGTTTTTCTCACTGCTACTAGTGAATGTAATGTAACACACACCCATACAATGCGCACCACCCCGTGATGTTTTTCTCACTCCTACTATTTAATGTAATGTAACACACACCCATACAATGCGCACCACCCCGTGATGTTTTTCTCACTCCTACTAGTGAATGTAATGTAACACACACCCATACAAGGCGCACCACCCCGTGATGTTTTTCTCACTCCTCCTAGTGAATGTAATGTAACACACACCCATACAATGCGCACCACCCCGTGATGTTTTTCTCACTCCTACTAGTGAATCTGATGTAACACACACCCATACAATGCGCACCACCCCGTGATGTTTTTCTCACTCCTACTAGTGAATCTGATGTAACACACACCCATACAATGCGCACCACCCCGTGATGTTTTTCTCACTCCTACTAGTGAATCTGATGTAACACACACCCATACAATGCGCACCACCCCGTGATGTTTTTCTCACTCCTACTAGTGAATCTGATGTAACACACACCCATACAATGCGCACCACCCCGTGATGTTTTTCTCACTCCTGCTAGTGAATCTGATGTAACACACACCCATACAATGCGCACCACCCCGTGATGTTTTTCTCACTCCTGCTAGTGAATCTGATGTAACACACACCCATACAATGCGCACCACCCCGTGATGTTTTTCTCACTCCTGCTAGTGAATCTGATGTAACACACACCCATACAATGCGCACCACCCCGTGATGTTTTTCTCACTCCTGCTAGTGAATCTGATGTAACACACACCCATACAATGCGCACCACCCCGTGATGTTTTTCTCACTCCTGCTAGTGAATCTGATGTAACACACACCCATACAATGCGCACCACCCCGTGATGTTTTTCTCACTCCTGCTAGTGAATCTGATGTAACACACACCCATACAATGCGCACCACCCCGTGATGATTTTCTCACTCCTGCTAGTGAATGTGATGTAACACACACCCATACAATGCGCACCACCCCGTGATGTTTTTCTCACTCCTGCTAGTGAATGTGATGTAACACACACCCATACAATGCGCACCACCCCGTGATGTTTTTCTCTCTCCTACTAGTGAATCTAATGTAACACACACCCATACAATGCCACCACCCCGTGATGTTTTTCTCACTCCTACTAGTGAATCTAATGTAACACACACCCATACAATGCGCACCACCCCGTGATGTTTTTCTCACTCCTACTAGTGAATCTAATGTAACACACACCCATGCAAGGTGCACCACCCCGTGATGTTTTTGTCACTCCTACTAGTGAATGTAATGTAACACACACCCATACAATGCGCACCACCCCGTGATGTTTTTCTCTCTCCTACTAGTGAATCTAATGTAACACACACCCATACAATGCGCACCACCCCGTGATGTTTTTCTCACTCCTACTAGTGAATCTAATGTAACACACACCCATACAATGCGCACCACCCCGTGATGTTTTTCTCACTCCTACTAGTGAATCTAATGTAACACACACCCATGCAAGGCGCACCACCCCGTGATGTTTTTCTCACTCCTACTAGTGAATCTAATGTAACACACACAGATACAATGCGCACCACCCCGTGATGTTTTTCTCATTCCTACTTGTCAATCTAATGTAACACACACCCATACAATGCGCACCACCCCGTGATGTTTTTCTCACTCCTACTAGTGAATGTAATGTAACACACACCCATACAATGCGCACCACCCCGTGATGTTTTTCTCACTCCTACTAGTGAATGTAATGTAACACACACCCATACAATGCGCACCTCCCCGTGATGTTTTTCTCACTCCTACTAGTGAAAGTAATGTAACACACACCCATACAATGCGCACCACCCCGTGATGATTTTCTCACTCCTACTAGTGAATGTAATGTAACACACACCCATACAAGGCGCACCACCCCGTGATGTTTTTCTCACTCCTACTAGTGAATGTAATGTAACACACACCCATACAAGGCGCACCACCCCGTGATGTTTTTCTCACTCCTCCTAGTGAATGTAATGTAACACACACCCATACAATGCGCACCACCCCGTGATGTTTTTCTCACTCCTACTAGTGAATCTGATGTAACACACACCCATACAATGCGCACCACCCCGTGATGTTTTTCTCACTCCTACTAGTGAATCTGATGTAACACACACCCATACAATGCGCACCACCCCGTGATGTTTTTCTCACTCCTACTAGTGAATCTGATGTAACACACACCCATACAATGCGCACCACCCCGTGATGTTTTTCTCACTCCTACTAGTGAATCTGATGTAACACACACCCATACAATGCGCACCACCCCGTGATGTTTTTCTCACTCCTGCTAGTGAATCTGATGTAACACACACCCATACAATGCGCACCACCCCGTGATGTTTTTCTCACTCCTGCTAGTGAATCTGATGTAACACACACCCATACAATGCGCACCACCCCGTGATGTTTTTCTCACTCCTGCTAGTGAATCTGATGTAACACACACCCATACAATGCGCACCACCCCGTGATGTTTTTCTCACTCCTGCTAGTGAATCTGATGTAACACACACCCATACAATGCGCACCACCCCGTGATGTTTTTCTCACTCCTGCTAGTGAATCTGATGTAACACACACCCATACAATGCGCACCACCCCGTGATGTTTTTCTCACTCCTGCTAGTGAATCTGATGTAACACACACCCATACAATGCGCACCACCCCGTGATGATTTTCTCACTCCTGCTAGTGAATGTGATGTAACACACACCCATACAATGCGCACCACCCCGTGATGTTTTTCTCACTCCTGCTAGTGAATGTGATGTAACACACACCCATACAATGCGCACCACCCCGTGATGTTTTTCTCTCTCCTACTAGTGAATCTAATGTAACACACACCCATACAATGCCACCACCCCGTGATGTTTTTCTCACTCCTACTAGTGAATCTAATGTAACACACACCCATACAATGCGCACCACCCCGTGATGTTTTTCTCACTCCTACTAGTGAATCTAATGTAACACACACCCATGCAAGGTGCACCACCCCGTGATGTTTTTGTCACTCCTACTAGTGAATGTAATGTAACACACACCCATACAATGCGCACCACCCCGTGATGTTTTTCTCTCTCCTACTAGTGAATCTAATGTAACACACACCCATACAATGCGCACCACCCCATGATGTTTTTCTCACTCCTACTAGTGAATCTAATGTAACACACACCCATACAATGCGCACCACCCCGTGATGTTTTTCTCACTCCTACTAGTGAATCTAATGTAACACACACCCATGCAAGGCGCACCACCCCGTGATGTTTTTCTCACTCCTACTAGTGAATCTAATGTAACACACACAGATACAATGCGCACCACCCCGTGATGTTTTTCTCATTCCTACTTGTCAATCTAATGTAACACACACCCATACAATGCGCACCACCCCGTGATGTTTTTCTCACTCCTACTAGTGAATGTAATGTAACACACACCCATACAATGCGCACCACCCCGTGATGTTTTTCTCACTCCTACTAGTGAATGTAATGTAACACACACCCATACAATGCGCACCTCCCCGTGATGTTTTTCTCACTCCTACTAGTGAAAGTAATGTAACACACACCCATACAATGCGCACCACCCCGTGATGATTTTCTCACTCCTACTAGTGAATGTAATGTAACACACACCCATACAAGGCGCACCACCCCGTGATGTTTTTCTCACTCCTACTAGTGAATGTAATGTAACACACACCCATACAAGGCGCACCACCCCGTGATGTTTTTCTCACTCCTACTAGTGAATCTAATGTAACACACACCCATACAATGCGCACCACCCCGTGATGTTTTTCTCACTCCTACTAGTGAATCTAATGTAACACACACCCATACAATGCGCACCACCCCGTGATGTTTTTCTCACTCCTACTAGTGAATCTAATGTAACACACACCCATACAATGCGCACCACCCCGTGATGTTTTTCTCACTCCTACTAGTGAATGTAATGTAACACACACCCATACAATGCGCACCACCCCGTGATGTTTTTCTCACTCCAACTAGTGAATGTAATGTAACACACACCCATACAAGGCGCACCACCCCGTGATGTTTTTCTCACTCCTATAGTGAATCTAATGTAACACACACCCATACAAGGCGCACCACCCCGTGATGTTTTTCTCACTGCTCCTAGTGAATCTAATGTAACACACACCCATACAATGCGCACCACCCCGTGATGTTTTTCTCATTCCTACTACTGAATCTAATGTAACACACACCCATACAATGCGCACCACCCCGTGATGTTTTTCTCACTCCTAATAGTGAATCTAATGTAACACACACCCATACAATGCGCACCACCGCGTGATGTTTTTCTCACTCCTACTAGTGAATCTAATGTAACACACACCCATACAATGCGCACCACCCCGTGATGTTTTTCTCACTGCTACTAGTGAATCTAATGTAACACACACCCATACAATGCGCACCACCGCGTGATGTTTTTCTCACTGCTACTAGTGAATCTAATGTAACACACACCCATACAATGCGCACCACCCCGTGATGTTTTTCTCACTGCTACTAGTGAATCTAATGTAACACACACCCATACAATGCGCACCACCCCGTGATGTTTTTCTCACTGCTACTAGTGAATCTAATGTAACACACACCCATACAATGCGCACCACCCCGTGATGTTTTTCTCACTGCTACTAGTGAATCTAATGTAACACACACCCATACAATGCGCACCACCCCGTGATGTTTTTCTCACTGCTACTAGTGAATGTAATGTAACACACACCCATACAATGCGCACCACCCCGTGATGTTTTTCTCACTCCTACTAGTGAATGTAATGTAACACACACCCATACAATGCGCACCACCCCGTGATGTTTTTCTCACTCCTACTAGTGAATCTGATGTAACACACACCCATACAATGCGCACCACCCCGTGATGTTTTTCTCACTCCTACTAGTGAATCTGATGTAACACACACCCATACAATGCGCACCACCCCGTGATGTTTTTCTCACTCCTGCTAGTGAATCTGATGTAACACACACCCATACAATGCGCACCACCCCGTGATGTTTTTCTCACTCCTGCTAGTGAATCTGCTGTAACACACACCCATACAATGCTCACCACCCCGTGATGTTTTTCTCACTCCTGCTAGTGAATCTGATGTAACACACACCCATACAATGCGCACCACCCCGTGATGTTTTTCTCACTGCTGCTAGTGAATCTGATGTAACACACACCCATACAATGCGCACCACCCCGTGATGTTTTTCTCACTCCTGCTAGTGAATCTGATGTAACACACACCCATACAATGCGCACCACCCCGTGATGTTTTTCTCACTGCTGCTAGTGAATCTGATGTAACACACACCCATACAATGCGCACCACCCCGTGATGTTTTTCTCACTCCTACTAGTGAATCTAATGTAACACACACCCATACAATGCGCACCACCCCGTGATGTTTTTCTCACTGCTACTAGTGAATCTAATGTAACACACACCCATACAATGCGCACCACCGCGTGATGTTTTTCTCACTGCTACTAGTGAATCTAATGTAACACACACCCATACAATGCGCACCACCCCGTGATGTTTTTCTCACTGCTACTAGTGAATCTAATGTAACACACACCCATACAATGCGCACCACCCCGTGATGTTTTTCTCACTGCTACTAGTGAATCTAATGTAACACACACCCATACAATGCGCACCACCCCGTGATGTTTTTCTCACTGCTACTAGTGAATCTAATGTAACACACACCCATACAATGCGCACCACCCCGTGATGTTTTTCTCACTGCTACTAGTGAATGTAATGTAACACACACCCATACAATGCGCACCACCCCGTGATGTTTTTCTCACTCCTACTAGTGAATGTAATGTAACACACACCCATACAATGCGCACCACCCCGTGATGTTTTTCTCACTCCTACTAGTGAATCTAATGTAACACACACCCATACAATGCCACCACCCCGTGATGTTTTTCTCACTCCTACTAGTGAATCTAATGTAACACACACCCATACAATGCGCACCACCCCGTGATGTTTTTCTCACTCCTACTAGTGAATCTAATGTAACACACACCCATGCAAGGTGCACCACCCCGTGATGTTTTTGTCACTCCTACTAGTGAATGTAATGTAACACACACCCATACAATGCGCACCACCCCGTGATGTTTTTCTCTCTCCTACTAGTGAATCTAATGTAACACACACCCATACAATGCGCACCACCCCGTGATGTTTTTCTCACTCCTACTAGTGAATCTAATGTAACACACACCCATACAATGCGCACCACCCCGTGATGTTTTTCTCACTCCTACTAGTGAATCTAATGTAACACACACCCATGCAAGGCGCACCACCCCGTGATGTTTTTCTCACTCCTACTAGTGAATCTAATGTAACACACACAGATACAATGCGCACCACCCCGTGATGTTTTTCTCATTCCTACTTGTCAATCTAATGTAACACACACCCATACAATGCGCACCACCCCGTGATGTTTTTCTCACTCCTACTAGTGAATGTAATGTAACACACACCCATACAATGCGCACCACCCCGTGATGTTTTTCTCACTCCTACTAGTGAATGTAATGTAACACACACCCATACAATGCGCACCTCCCCGTGATGTTTTTCTCACTCCTACTAGTGAAAGTAATGTAACACACACCCATACAATGCGCACCACCCCGTGATGATTTTCTCACTCCTACTAGTGAATGTAATGTAACACACACCCATACAAGGCGCACCACCCCGTGATGTTTTTCTCACTCCTACTAGTGAATGTAATGTAACACACACCCATACGAGGCGCACCACCCCGTGATGTTTTTCTCACTCCTACTAGTGAATCTAATGTAACACACACCCATACAATGCGCACCACCCCGTGATGTTTTTCTCACTCCTACTAGTGAATCTAATGTAACACACACCCATACAATGCGCACCACCCCGTGATGTTTTTCTCACTCCTACTAGTGAATCTAATGTAACACACACCCATACAATGCGCACCACCCCGTGATGTTTTTCTCACTCCTACTAGTGAATGTAATGTAACACACACCCATACAATGCGCACCACCCCGTGATGTTTTTCTCACTCCAACTAGTGAATGTAATGTAACACACACCCATACAAGGCGCACCACCCCGTGATGTTTTTCTCACTCCTATAGTGAATCTAATGTAACACACACCCATACAAGGCGCACCACCCCGTGATGTTTTTCTCACTGCTCCTAGTGAATCTAATGTAACACACACCCATACAATGCGCACCACCCCGTGATGTTTTTCTCATTCCTACTACTGAATCTAATGTAACACACACCCATACAATGCGCACCACCCCGTGATGTTTTTCTCACTCCTAATAGTGAATCTAATGTAACACACACCCATACAATGCGCACCACCCCGTGATGTTTTTCTCACTGCTACTAGTGAATCTAATGTAACACACACCCATACAATGCGCACCACCCCGTGATGTTTTTCTCACTGCTACTAGTGAATCTAATGTAACACACACCCATACAATGCGCACCACCCCGTGATGTTTTTCTCACTGCTACTAGTGAATGTAATGTAACACACACCCATACAATGCGCACCACCCCGTGATGTTTTTCTCACTCCTACTAGTGAATGTAATGTAACACACACCCATACAATGCGCACCACCCCGTGATGTTTTTCTCACTCCTACTAGTGAATCTGATGTAACACACACCCATACAATGCGCACCACCCCGTGATGTTTTTCTCACTCCTACTAGTGAATCTGATGTAACACACACCCATACAATGCGCACCACCCCGTGATGTTTTTCTCACTCCTGCTAGTGAATCTGATGTAACACACACCCATACAATGCGCACCACCCCGTGATGTTTTTCTCACTCCTGCTAGTGAATCTGCTGTAACACACACCCATACAATGCTCACCACCCCGTGATGTTTTTCTCACTCCTGCTAGTGAATCTGATGTAACACACACCCATACAATGCGCACCACCCCGTGATGTTTTTCTCACTGCTGCTAGTGAATCTGATGTAACACACACCCATACAATGCGCACCACCCCGTGATGTTTTTCTCACTCCTGCTAGTAAATCTGATGTAACACACACCCATACAATGCGCACCACCCCGTGATGTTTTTCTCACTCCTGCTAGTGAATCTGATGTAACACACACCCATACAATGCGCACCACCCCGTGATGTTTTTCTCACTCCTGCTAGTGAATCTGATGTAACACACACCCATACAATGCGCACCACCCCGTGATGTTTTTCTCAATCCTGCTAGTGAATCTGATGTAACACACACCCATACAATGCGCACCACCCCGTGATGTTTTTCTCACTCCTGCTAGTGAATCTGATGTAACACACACCCATACAATGCGCACCACCCCGTGATGTTTTTCTCACTCCTGCTAGTGAATCTGATGTAACACACACCCATACAATGCGCACCACCCCGTTATGTTTTTCTCACTCCTGCTAGTGAATCTGATGTAACACACACCCATACAATGCGCACCACCCCGTGATGTTTTTCTCACTCCTGCTAGTGAATGTGATGTAACACACACCCATACAATGCGCACCACCCCGTGATGATTTTCTCACTCTTGCTAGTGAATGTGATGTAACACACACCCATACAATGCGCACCACCCCGTGATGTTTTAATCACTCCTACTAGTGAATGTGATGTAACACACACCCATACAATGCGCACCACCCCGTGATGTTTTTCTCACTCCTACTAGTGAATCTAATGTAACACACACCCATACAATGCGCACCACCCCGTGATGTTTTTCTCACTCCTACTAGTGAATCTAATGTAACACACACCCATACAATGCGCACCACCCCGTGATGTTTTTCTCACTCCTACTAGTGAATCTAATGTAACACACACCCATACAATGCGCACCACCCCGTGATGTTTTTCTCACTCCTACTAGTGAATCTAATGTAACACACACCCATACAAGGCGCACCACCCCGTGATGTTTTTCTCACTCCTACTAGTGAATCTAATGTAACACACACCCATAAAATGCGCACCACCGCGTGATGTTTTTCTCACTCCTACTAGTGAATCTAATGAAACACACACCCATACAATGCGCACCACCCCGTGATGTTTTTCTCACTCCTACTAGTGAATGTACTGTAACACACACCCATACAATGCGCACCACACCGTGATGTTTTTCTCACTCCTACTAGTGAATGTAATTTAACACACACCCATACAATGCGCACCACCCCGTGATGTTTTTCTCACTCCTACTAGTGAATCTAATGTAACACACACCCATACAATGCGCACCACCCCGTGATGTTTTTATCTCTCCTACTAGTGAATCTAATGTAACACACACCCATACAATGCGCACCACCCCGTGATGATTTTCTCACTCATACTAGTGATTGTAATGTAACACACACCCATACAATGCGCACCACCCCGTGATGTTTTTCTCACTCCTACTAGTGAATGTAATGTAACACACACCCATACAAGGCGCACCACCCCGTGATGTTTTTCTCACTCCTACTAGTGAATCTAATGTAACACACACCCATACAATGCGCACCACCCCGTGATGTTTTTCTCACTCCTACTAGTGAATGTACTGTAACACACACCCATACAATGCGCACCACCCCGTGATGTTTTTCTCACTCCTACTAGTGAATCTAATGTAACACACACCCATACAAGGCGCACCACCCCGTGATGTTTTTCTCACTCCTACTAGTCAATCTAATGTAACACACACCCATACAAGGCGCACCACCCCGTGATGTTTTTCTCACTCCTACTAGTGAATCTAATGTAACACACACCCATACAATGCGAACCACCCCGTGATGTTTTTCTCACTCCTACTAGTGAATCTAATGTAACACACACCCATACAATGCGCACCGCCCCGTGATGTTTTTCTCACTCCTACCTGTGAATTTAATGTAACACACACCCATACAATGCGCACCGCCCCGTGATGTTTTTCTCACTCCTACTAGTGAATGTAATGTAACACACACCCATACAATGCGCACCACCCCGTGATGTTTTTCTCACTCCTACTAGTGAATGTAATGTAACACACAGCCATACAAGGCGCACCACCCCGTGATGTTTTTCTCACTCCTGCTAGTGAATCTAATGTAACACACACCCATACAATGCGCACCACCCCGTGATGTTTTTCTCACTCCTACTAGTGAATCTAATGTAACACACACCCATACAATGCGCACCGCCCCGTGATGTTTTTCTCACTCCTACTAGTGAATGTACTGTAACACACACCCATACAATGCGCACCACCCCGTGATGTTTTTCTCACTCCTACTAGTGAATCTAATGTAACACACACCCATACAAGGCGCACCACCCCGTGATGTTTTTCTCACTCCTACTAGTCAATCTAATGTAACACACACCCATACAAGGCGCACCACCCCGTGATGTTTTTCTCACTCCTACTAGTGAATCTAATGTAACACACACCCATACAATGCGAACCACCCCGTGATGTTTTTCTCACTCCTACTAGTGAATCTAATGTAACACACACCCATACAATGCGCACCGCCCCGTGATGTTTTTCTCACTCCTACCTGTGAATTTAATGTAACACACACCCATACAATGCGCACCGCCCCGTGATGTTTTTCTCACTCCTACTAGTGAATCTAATGTAACACACACCCATACAATGCGCACCACCCCGTGATGTTTTTATCTCTCCTACTAGTGAATCTAATGTAACACACACCCATACAATGCGCACCACCCCGTGATGATTTTCTCACTCATACTAGTGATTGTAATGTAACACACACCCATACAATGCGCACCACCCTGTGATGTTTTTCTCACTCCTACTAGTGAATGTAATGTAACACACACCCATACAAGGCGCACCACCCCGTGATGTTTTTCTCACTCCTACTAGTGAATCTAATGTAACACACACCCATACAATGCGCACCACCCCGTGATGTTTTTCTCACTCCTACTAGTGAATGTACTGTAACACACACCCATACAATGCGCACCACCCCGTGATGTTTTTCTCACTCCTACTAGTGAATCTAATGTAACACACACCCATACAAGGCGCACCACCCCGTGATGTTTTTCTCACTCCTACTAGTCAATCTAATGTAACACACACCCATACAAGGCGCACCACCCCGTGATGTTTTTCTCACTCCTACTAGTGAATCTAATGTAACACACACCCATACAATGCGAACCACCCCGTGATGTTTTTCTCACTCCTACTAGTGAATCTAATGTAACACACACCCATACAATGCGCACCGCCCCGTGATGTTTTTCTCACTCCTACCTGTGAATTTAATGTAACACACACCCATACAATGCGCACCGCCCCGTGATGTTTTTCTCACTCCTACTAGTGAATGTAATGTAACACACACCCATACAATGCGCACCACCCCGTGATGTTTTTCTCACTCCTACTAGTGAATGTAATGTAACACACAGCCATACAAGGCGCACCACCCCGTGATGTTTTTCTCACTCCTGCTAGTGAATCTAATGTAACACACACCCATACAATGCGCACCACCCCGTGATGTTTTTCTCACTCCTACTAGTGAATCTAATGTAACACACACCCATACAAGGCGCACCACCCCGTGATGTTTTTCTCACTCCTACTAGTGAATGTAATGTAACACACACCCATACAAGGCGCACCACCCCGTGATGTTTTTCTCACTCCTACTAGTGAATGTAATGTAACACACACCCATACAAGGCGCACCACCCCGTGATGTTTTTCTCACTCCTACTAGTGAATGTAATGTAACACACACCCATACAAGGCGCACCACCCCGTGATATTTTTCTCACTCCTACTAGTGAATGTAATGTAACACACACCCATACAAGGCGCACCACCCCGTGATGTTTTTCTCACTCCTACTAGCGAATGTAATGTAACACACACCCATACAAGGCGCACCACCCCGTGATGTTTTTCTCACTGCTACTAGTGAATCTAATGTAACACACAGCCCTACAAGGCGCACCACCCCGTGATGTTTTTCTCACTGCTACTAGTGAATCTAACGTAACACACACCCATACAAGGCGCACCACCCCGTGATGTTTTTCTCATTCCTACTAGTGAATCTAATGTAACACACACCCATACTATGCGCACCACCCCGTGATGTTTTTCTCACTCCTACTAGTGAATCTAATGTAACACACATCCATACTATGCGCACCATCCCATGATGTTTTTCTCACTCCTACTAGTGAATCTAATGTAACACACACCCATACAATGCGCACCACCGCGTGATGTTTTTCTCACTCCTCCTTGTCAATCTAATGTAACACACACCCATACAATGCGCAACACCCCGTGATGTTTTTCTCATTCCTGCTTGTGAATGTAATGTAACACACTCCGATACAATGCGCACCACCCCGTGATGTTTTTCTCACTCCTACTAGTGAATGTAATGTAACACACACCCATACAATGCGCACCACCCCGTGATGTTTTTCTCACTCCTACTAGTGAATGTAATGTAACACACACCCATACAATGCGCACCACCCCGTGATGATTTTCTCACTCATACTAGTGAATCTAATGTAACACACACCCATACAATGCGCACCACCCCGTGATGTTTTTCTCACTGCTACTAGTGAATCTAATGTAACACACACCCATACAATGCGCACCACCCCGTGATGTTTTTCTCACTCCTACTATTGAATGTAATGTAACACACACCCATACAATGCGCACCACCCCGTGATGTTTTTCTCACTCCTACTATTGAATGTAATGTAACACACACCCATACAATGCGCACCACCCCGTGATGTTTTTCTCACTCCTACTAGTGAATGTAATGTAACACACACCCATACAATGCGCACCACCCCGTGATGTTTTTCTCACTCCTACTAGTGAATGTAATGTAACACACACCCACACAATGCGCACCGCCCCGTGATGTTTTTCTCACTCCTACTAGTGAATCTAATGTAACACACACCCATACAATGCGCACCACCGCGTGATGTTTTTCTCACTCCTACTAGTGAATCTAATGTAACTCACACCCATACAATGCGCACCACCCCGTGATGTTTTTCTCACTGCTACTAGTGAATCTAATGTAACACACACCCATACAATGCGCACCACCCCGTGATGTTTTTCTCACTGCTACTAGTGAATCTAATGTAACACACACCCATACAATGCGCACCACCCCGTGATGTTTTTCTCACTGCTACTAGTGAATCTAATGTAACACACACCCATACAATGCGCACCACCCCGTGATGTTTTTCTCACTGCTACTAGTGAATCTAATGTAACACACACCCATACAATGCGCACCACCCCGTGATGTTTTTCTCACTGCTACTAGTGAATCTAATGTAACACACACCCATACAATGCGCACCACCCCGTGATGTTTTTCTCACTCCTACTATTGAATGTAATGTAACACACACCCATACAATGCGCACCACCCCGTGATGTTTTTCTCACTCCTACTATTGAATGTAATGTAACACACACCGATACAATGCGCACCACCCCGTGATGTTTTTCTCACTCCTACTAGTGAATGTAATGTAACACACACCCATACAATGCGCACCACCCCGTGATGTTTTTCTCACTCCTACTAGTGAATGTAATGTAACACACACCAATACAATGCGCACCACCCCGTGATGTTTTTCTCACTCCTACTAGTGAATCTGATGAAACACACACCCATACAATGCGCACCACCCCGTGATGTTTTTCTCACTCCTACTAGTGAATCTGATGTAACACACACCCATACAATGCGCACCACCCCGTGATGTTTTTCTCACTCCTACTAGTGAATCTGATGTAACACACACCCATACAATGCGCACCACCCCGTGATGTTTTTCTCACTCCTACTAGTGAATCTGATGTAACACACACCCATACAATGCGCACCACCCCGTGATGTTTTTCTCACTCCTACTAGTGAATCTGATGTAACACACACCCATACAATGCGCACCACCCCGTGATGTTTTTCTCACTCCTACTAGTGAATCTGATGTACACACACCCATACAATGCGCACCACCCCGTGATGTTTTTCTCACTCCTGCTAGTGAATCTGATGTAACACACACCCATACAATGCGCACCACCCCGTGATGTTTTTCTCACTCCTGCTAGTGAATCTGATGTAACACACACCCATACAATGCGCACCACCCCGTGATGTTTTTCTCACTCCTGCTAGTGAATCTGATGTAACACACACCCATACAATGCGCACCACCCCGTTATGTTTTTCTCACTCCTGCTAGTGAATGTGATGTAACACACACCCATACAATGCGCACCACCCCGTGACGTTTTTCTCACTGCTACTAGTGAATCTAATGTAACACACACCCATACAATGCGCACCACCCCGTGATGTTTTTCTCACTGCTACTAGTGAATGTAATGTAACACACACCCATACAATGCGCACCACCCCGTGATGTTTTTCTCACTGCTACTAGTGAATCTAATGTAACACACACCCATACAATGCGCACCACCCCGTGATGTTTTTCTCACTGCTACTAGTGAATCTAATGTAACACACACCCATACAATGCGCACCACCCCGTGATGTTTTTCTCACTCCTACTATTGAATGTAATGTAACACACACCCATACAATGCGCACCACCCCGTGATGTTTTTCTCACTCCTACTATTGAATGTAATGTAACACACACCCATACAATGCGCACCACCCCGTGATGTTTTTCTCACTCCTACTAGTGAATGTAATGTAACACACACCCATACAATGCGCACCACCCCGTGATGTTTTTCTCACTCCTACTAGTGAATGTAATGTAACACACACCAATACAATGCGCACCACCCCGTGATGTTTTTCTCACTCCTACTAGTGAATCTGATGAAACACACACCCATACAATGCGCACCACCCCGTGATGTTTTTCTCACTCCTACTAGTGAATCTGATGTAACACACACCCATACAATGCGCACCACCCCGTGATGTTTTTCTCACTCCTGCTAGTGAATCTGATGTAACACACACCCATACAATGCGCACCACCCCGTGATGTTTTTCTCCCTCCTGCTAGTGAATCTGATGTAACACACACCCATACAATGCGCACCACCCCGTGATGTTTTTCTCACTCCTGCTAGTGAATCTGATGTAACACACACCCATACAATGCGCACCACCCCGTGATGTTTTTCTCACTCCTGCTAGTGAATCTGATGTAACACACACCCATACAATGCGCACCACCCCGTTATGTTTTTCTCACTCCTGCTAGTGAATGTGATGTAACACACACCCATACAATGCGCACCACCCCGTGACGTTTTTCTCACTCCTACTAGTGAATGTAATGTAACACACACCCATACAAGGCGCACCACCCCGTGATGTTTTTCTCACTCCTACTAGTGAATGTAATGTAACACACACCCATACAAGGCGCACCACCCCGTGATGTTTTTCTCACTCCTACTAGTGAATGTAATGTAACACACACCCATACAAGGCGCACCACCCCGTGATGTTTTTCTCAGTCCTACTAGTGAATGTAATGTAACACACACCCATACAAGGCGCACCACCCCGTGATGTTTTTCTCACTCCTACTAGTGAATGTAATGTAACACACACCCATACAAGGCGCACCACCCCGTGATGTTTTTCTCACTCCTACTGGTGAAACTAATGTAACACACAGCCCTACAAGGCGCACCACCCCGTGATGTTTTTCTCACTCCTACTAGTGAAACTAATGTAACGCACAGCCATACAAGGCGCACCACCCCGTGATGTTTTTCTCACTGCTACTAGTGAATCTAACGTAACGCACACCCATACAAGGCGCACCACCCCGTGATGTTTTTCTCATTCCTACTAGTGAATCTAACGTAACACACACCCATACAAGGCGCACCACCCCGTGATGTTTTTCTCACTCCTACTAGTGAATCTAACGTAACACACACCCATACAAGGCGCACCACCGCGTGATGTTTTCTCACTCCTACTAGTGAATCTAACGTAACACACACCCATAAAATGCGCACCACCCCGTGATGTTTTTCTCACTGCTACTAGTGAATCTAATGTAACACACACCCATACAATGCGCACCACCCCGTGATGTTTTTCTCACTGCTACTAGTGAATCTAATGTAACACACACCCATACAATGCGCACCACCCCGTGATGTTTTTCTCACTGCTACTAGTGAATCTAATGTAACACACACCCATACAATGCGCACCACACCGTGATGTTTTTCTCACTGCTACTAGTGAATCTAATGTAACACACACCCATACAATGCGCACCACCCAGTGATGTTTTTCTCACTGCTACTAGTGAATCTAATGTAACACACACCCATACAATGCGCACCACCCCGTGATGTTTTTCTCACTCCTACTAGTGAATGTAGTGTAACACACACCCATACGATGCGCACCACCCCGTGATGTTTTTCTCACTCCTACTAGTGAATGTAATGTAACACACACCCATACGATGCGCACCACCCCGTGATGTTTTTCTCACTCCTACTATTGAATGTAATGTAACACACACCCATACAATGCGCACCACCCCGTGATGTTTTTCTCACTCCTACTATTGAATGTAATGTAACACACACCCATACAATGCGCACCACCCCGTGATGTTTTTCTCACTCCTACTAGTGAATGTAATGTAACACACACCCATACAATGCGCACCACCCCGTGATGTTTTTCTCACTCCTACTAGTGAATGTAATGTAACACACACCCATACAATGCGCACCGCCCCGTGATGTTTTTCTCACTCCTACTAGTGAATCTAATGTAACACACACCCATACAATGCGCACCACCGCGTGATGTTTTTCTCACTCCTACTAGTGAATCTAATGTAACTCACACCCATACAATGCGCACCACCCCGTGATGTTTTTCTCACTGCTACTAGTGAATCTAATGTAACACACACCCATACAATGCGCACCACCCCGTGATGTTTTTCTCACTGCTACTAGTGAATCTAATGTAACACACACCCATAAAATGCGCACCACCCCGTGATGTTTTTCTCACTGCTACTAGTGAATCTAATGTAACACACACCCATACAATGCGCACCACCCCGTGATGTTTTTCTCACTGCTACTAGTGAATCTAATGTAACACACACCCATACAATGCGCACCACCCCGTGATGTTTTTCTCACTGCTACTATTGAATCTAATGTAACACACACCCATACAATGCGCACCACCCCGTGATGTTTTTCTCACTCCTACTATTGAATGTAATGTAACACACACCCATACAATGCGCACCACCCCGTGATGTTTTTCTCACTCCTACTATTGAATGTAATGTAACACACACCGATACAATGCGCACCACCCCGTGATGTTTTTCTCACTCCTACTAGTGAATGTAATGTAACACACACCCATACAATGCGCACCACCCCGTGATGTTTTTCTCACTCCTACTAGTGAATGTAATGTAACACACACCAATACAATGCGCACCACCCCGTGATGTTTTTCTCACTCCTACTAGTGAATCTGATGAAACACACACCCATACAATGCGCACCACCCCGTGATGTTTTTCTCACTCCTACTAGTGAATCTGATGTAACACACACCCATACAATGCGCACCACCCCGTGATGTTTTTCTCACTCCTACTAGTGAATCTGATGTAACACACACCCATACAATGCGCACCACCCCGTGATGTTTTTCTCACTCCTACTAGTGAATCTGATGTAACACACACACATACAATGCGCACCACCCCGTGATGTTTTTCTCACTCCTACTAGTGAATCTGATGTAACACACACCCATACAATGCGCACCACCCCGTGATGTTTTTCTCACTCCTACTAGTGAATCTGATGTACACACACCCATACAATGCGCACCACCCCGTGATGTTTTTCTCACTCCTGCTAGTGAATCTGATGTAACACACACCCATACAATGCGCACCACCCCGTGATGTTTTTCTCACTCCTGCTAGTGAATCTGATGTAACACACACCCATACAATGCGCACCACCCCGTGATGTTTTTCTCACTCCTGCTAGTGAATCTGATGTAACACACACCCATACAATGCGCACCACCCCGTTATGTTTTTCTCACTCCTGCTAGTGAATGTGATGTAACACACACCCATACAATGCGCACCACCCCGTGACGTTTTTCTCACTGCTACTAGTGAATCTAATGTAACACACACCCATACAATGCGCACCACCCCGTGATGTTTTTCTCACTGCTACTAGTGAATCTAATGTAACACACACCCATACAATGCGCACCACCCCGTGATGTTTTTCTCACTGCTACTAGTGAATCTAATGTAACACACACCCATACAATGCGCACCACCCCGTGATGTTTTTCTCACTGCTACTAGTGAATCTAATGTAACACACACCCATACAATGCGCACCACCCCGTGATGTTTTTCTCACTCCTACTATTGAATGTAATGTAACACACACCCATACAATGCGCACCACCCCGTGATGTTTTTCTCACTCCTACTATTGAATGTAATGTAACACACACCCATACAATGCGCACCACCCCGTGATGTTTTTCTCACTCCTACTAGTGAATGTAATGTAACACACACCCATACAATGCGCACCACCCCGTGATGTTTTTCTCACTCCTACTAGTGAATCTGATGAAACACACACCCATACAATGCGCACCACCCCGTGATGTTTTTCTCACTCCTACTAGTGAATCTGATGTAACACACACCCATACAATGCGCACCACCCCGTGATGTTTTTCTCACTCCTACTAGTGAATCTGATGTAACACACACCCATACAATGCGCACCACCCCGTGATGTTTTTCTCACTCCTACTAGTGAATCTGATGTAACACACACCCATACAATGCGCACCACCCCGTGATGTTTTTCTCACTCCTGCTAGTGAATCTGATGTAACACACACCCATACAATGCGCACCACCCCGTGATGTTTTTCTCACTCCTGCTAGTGAATCTGATGTAACACACACCCATACAATGCGCACCACCCCGTGATGTTTTTCTCACTCCTGCTAGTGAATCTGATGTAACACACACCCATACAATGCGCACCACCACGTGATGTTTTTCTCACTCCTGCTAGTGAATCTGATGTAACACACACCCATACAATGCGCACCACCCCGTGATGTTTTTCTCACTCCTGCTAGTGAATCTGATGTAACACACACCCATACAATGCGCACCACCCCGTTATGTTTTTCTCACTCCTGCTAGTGAATGTGATGTAACACACACCCATACAATGCGCACCACCCCGTGACGTTTTTCTCACTCCTACTAGTGAATGTAATGTAACACACACCCATACAAGGCGCACCACCCCGTGATGTTTTTCTCACTCCTACTAGTGAATGTAATGTAACACACACCCATACAAGGCGCACCACCCCGTGATGTTTTTCTCACTCCTACTAGTGAATGTAATGTAACACACACCCATACAAGGCGCACCACCCCGTGATGTTTTTCTCAGTCCTACTAGTGAATGTAATGTAACACACACCCATACAAGGCGCACCACCCCGTGATGTTTTTCTCACTCCTACTAGTGAATGTAATGTAACACACACCCATACAAGGCGCACCACCCCGTGATGTTTTTCTCACTCCTACTGGTGAAACTAATGTAACATACAGCCCTACAAGGCGCACCACCCCGTGATGTTTTTCTCACTCCTACTAGTGAAACTAATGTAACGCACAGCCCTACAAGGCGCACCACCCCGTGATGTTTTTCTCACTGCTACTAGTGAATCTAACGTAACGCACACCCATACAAGGCGCACCACCCCGTGATGTTTTTCTCATTCCTACTAGTGAATCTAACGTAACACACACCCATACAAGGCGCACCACCCCGTGATGTTTTTCTCACTCCTACTAGTGAATCTAACGTAACACACACCCATACAAGGCGCACCACCGCGTGATGTTTTCTCACTCCTACTAGTGAATCTAACGTAACACACACCCATAAAATGCGCACCACCCCGTGATGTTTTTCTCACTGCTACTAGTGAATCTAATGTAACACACACCCATACAATGCGCACCACCCCGTGATGTTTTTCTCACTGCTACTAGTGAATCTAATGTAACACACACCCATACAATGCGCACCACCCCGTGATGTTTTTCTCACTCCTACTAGTGAATCTAATGTAACACACACCCATACAATGCGCACCACCCCGTGATGTTTTTCTCACTGCTACTAGTGAATCTAATGTAACACACACCCATACAATGCGCACCACCCAGTGATGTTTTTCTCACTGCTACTAGTGAATCTAATGTAACACACACCCATACAATGCGCACCACCCCGTGATGTTTTTCTCACTGCTACTACTGAATCTAATGTAACACACACCCATACAATGCGCACCACCCCGTGATGTTTTTCTCACTGCTACTAGTGAATCTAATGTAACACACACCCATACAATGCGCACCACCCCGTGATGTTTTTCTCACTCCTACTATTGAATGTAATGTAACACACACCCATACAATGCGCACCACCCCGTGATGTTTTTCTCACTCCTACTAGTGAATGTAATGTAACACACACCCATACAATGCGCACCACCCCGTGATGTTTTTCTCACTCCTACTAGTGAATGTAATGTAACACACACCCATACAATGCGCACCACCCCGTGATGTTTTTCTCACTCCTACTAGTGAATGTAATGTAACACACACCCATACAATGCGCCGCACCCCGTGATGTTTTTCTCACTCCTACTAGTGAATGTAATGTAACACACACCCATACAATGCGCACCACCCCGTGATGTTTTTCTCACTCCTACTAGTGAATCTGATGTAGCACACACCCATACAATGCGCACCCCCCCGTGATGTTTTTCTCACTCCTGCTAGTGAATCTGATGTAGCACACACCCATACAATGCGCACCACCCCGTTATGTTTTTCTCACTCCTGCTAGTGAATCTGATGTAACACACACCCATACAATGCGCACCACCCCGTTATGTTTTTCTCACTCCTGCTAGTGAATCTGATGTAACACACACCCATACAATGCGCACCACCCCGTGATGTTTTTCTCACTCCTGCTAGTGAATGTGATGTAACACACACCCATACAATGCGCACCACCCCGTGATGATTTTCTCACTCCTGCTAGTGAATGTGATGTAACACTCACCCATACAAGGCGCACCACCCCGTGATGTTTTTCTCACTGCTACTAGTGAATCTAACGTAACACACACCCATACAAGCGCACCACCCCGTGATGTTTTTCTCATTCCTACTAGTGAACCTAATGTAACACACACCCATACTATGCGCACCACCCCGTGATGTTTTTCTCACTGCTACTAGTGAATCTAATGTAACACACACGCATACAATGCGCACCACCCCGTGATGTTTTTCTCACTGCTACTAGTGAATCTAATGTAACACACACCCATACAATGCGCACCACCCCGTGATGTTTTTCTCACTCCTACTAGTGAATCTAATGTAACACACACCCATACAATGCGCACCACCCCGTGATGTTTTTCGCACTCCTACTATTTAATGTAATGTAACACACACCCATACAATGCGCACCACCCCGTGATGTTTTTCTCACTCCTACTAGTGAATGTAATGTAACACACACCCATACAATGCGCACCACCCCGTGATGTTTTTCTCACTCCTACTAGTGAATGTAATGTAACACAAACCCATACAATGCGCACCACCCCGTGATGTTTTTCTCACTCCTACTAGTGAATCTGATGTAACACACACCCATACAATGCGCACCACCCCGTTATGTTTTTCTCACTCCTACTAGTGAATCTGATGTAACACACACCCATACAATGCGCACCACCCCGTGATGTTTTTCTCACTCCTACTAGTGAATCTGATGTAACACACACCCATACAATGCGCACCACCCCGTGATGTTTTTCTCACTCCTACTAGTGAATCTGATGTAACACACACCCATACAATGCGCACCACCCCGTGATGTTTTTCTCACTCCTACTAGTGAATCTGATGTAACACACACCCATACAATGCGCACCACCCCGTGATGTTTTTCTCACTGCTACTAGTGAATCTAATGTAACACACACCCATACAATGCGCACCACCCCGTGATGTTTTTCTCACTGCTACTAGTGAATCTAATGTAACACACACCCATACAATGCGCACCACCCCGTGATGTTTTTCTCACTGCTACTAGTGAATCTAATGTAACACACACCCATACAATGCGCACCACCCAGTGATGTTTTTCTCACTGCTACTAGTGAATCTAATGTAACACACACCCATACAATGCGCACCACCCCGTGATGTTTTTCTCACTGCTACTACTGAATCTAATGTAACACACACCCATACAATGCGCACCACCCCGTGATGTTTTTCTCACTGCTACTAGTGAATCTAATGTAACACACACCCATACAATGCGCACCACCCCGTGATGTTTTTCTCACTCCTACTATTGAATGTAATGTAACACACACCCATACAATGCGCACCACCCCGTGATGTTTTTCTCACTCCTACTAGTGAATGTAATGTAACACACACCCATACAATGCGCACCACCCCGTGATGTTTTTCTCACTCCTACTAGTGAATGTAATGTAACACACACCCATACAATGCGCACCACCCCGTGATGTTTTTCTGACTCCTACTAGTGAATGTAATGTAACACACACCCATACAATGCGCCCCACCCCGTGATGTTTTTCTCACTCCTACTAGTGAATGTAATGTAACACACACCCATACAATGCGCACCACCCCGTGATGTTTTTCTCACTCCTACTAGTGAATCTGATGTAGCACACACCCATACAATGCGCACCCCCCCGTGATGTTTTTCTCACTCCTGCTAGTGAATCTGATGTAGCACACACCCATACAATGCGCACCACCCCGTTATGTTTTTCTCACTCCTGCTAGTGAATCTGATGTAACACACACCCATACAATGCGCACCACCCCGTTATGTTTTTCTCACTCCTGCTAGTGAATCTGATGTAACACACACCCATACAATGCGCACCACCCCGTGATGTTTTTCTCACTCCTGCTAGTGAATGTGATGTAACACACACCCATACAATGCGCACCACCCCGTGATGATTTTCTCACTCCTGCTAGTGAATGTGATGTAACACTCACCCATACAAGGCGCACCACCCCGTGATGTTTTTCTCACTGCTACTAGTGAATCTAACGTAACACACACCCATACAAGCGCACCACCCCGTGATGTTTTTCTCATTCCTACTAGTGAACCTAATGTAACACACACCCATACTATGCGCACCACCCCGTGATGTTTTTCTCACTGCTACTAGTGAATCTAATGTAACACACACGCATACAATGCGCACCACCCCGTGATGTTTTTCTCACTGCTACTAGTGAATCTAATGTAACACACACCCATACAATGCGCACCACCCCGTGATGTTTTTCTCACTCCTACTAGTGAATCTAATGTAACACACACCCATACAATGCGCACCACCCCGTGATGTTTTTCGCACTCCTACTATTTAATGTAATGTAACACACACCCATACAATGCGCACCACCCCGTGATGTTTTTCTCACTCCTACTAGTGAATGTAATGTAACACACACCCATACAATGCGCACCACCCCGTGATGTTTTTCTCACTCCTACTAGTGAATGTAATGTAACACAAACCCATACAATGCGCACCACCCCGTGATGTTTTTCTCACTCCTACTAGTGAATCTGATGTAACACACACCCATACAATGCGCACCACCCCGTTATGTTTTTCTCACTCCTACTAGTGAATCTGATGTAACACACACCCATACAATGCGCACCACCCCGTGATGTTTTTCTCACTCCTACTAGTGAATCTGATGTAACACACACCCATACAATGCGCACCACCCCGTGATGTTTTTCTCACTCCTACTAGTGAATCTGATGTAACACACACCCATACAATGCGCACCACCCCGTGATGTTTTTCTCACTCCTGCTAGTGAATCTGATGTAACATACACCCATACAATGCGCACCACCCCGTGATGTTTTTCTCACTCCTGCTAGTGAATCTGATGTAACACACACCCATACAATGCGCACCACCCCGTGATGTTTTTCTCACTCCTGCTAGTGAATCTGATGTAACACACACCCATACGATGCGCACCACACCGTGACGTTTTTCTCACTCCTGCTAGTGAATGTAATGTAACACACACCCATACAAGGCGCACCACCCCGTGACGTTTTTCTCACTCCTACTAGTGAATGTAATGTAACACACACCCATACAAGGCGCACCACCCCGTGATGTTTTTCTCACTCCTACTAGTGAATGTAATGTAACACACACCCATACAAGGCGCACCACCCCGTGATGTTTTTCTCACTCCCACTAGTGAATCTAATGTAACACACACCCATACAATGCGCACCACCCCGTGATGTTTTTCTCACTCCCACTAGTGAATCTAATGTAACACACACACATGCAATGCGCACCACCCCGTGATGTTTTTCTCACTCCCACTAGTGAATGTAATGTAACACACACCCATGCAATGCGCACCACCCCGTGATGTTTTTCTCACTCCTACTAGTGAATGTAATGTAACACACACCCATGCAATGCGCACCACCCCGTGATGTTTTTCTCACTGCTACTAGTGAATCTAATGTAACACACACCCATACAATGCGCACCACCCCGTGATGATTTTCTCACTGATACTAGTGAATGTAATGTAACACACACCCATACAATGCGCACCACCCCGTGATGTTTTTCTCACTGCTACTAGTGAATGTAATGTAACGCACACCCATACAATGCGCACCACCCCGTGATGTTTTTCTCACTGCTACTAGTGAATGTAATGTAACGCACACCCATACAATGCGCACCACCCCGTGATGTTTTTCTCACTGCTACTAGTGAATCTAATGTAACACACACCCATACAATGCGCACCACCCCGTGATGTTTTTCTCACTCCTACTAGTGAATCTAATGTAACACACACCCATACAATGCGCACCACCCCGTGATGTTTTTCTCACTGCTACTAGTGAATGTAATGTAAAACACACCCATACAATGCGCACCACCCCGTGATGTTTATCTCACTCCTACTAGAGAATGTAATGTAACACACACCCATACAATGCGCACCACCCCGTGATGTTTTTCTCTCTCCTACTAGTGTATGTATTGTAACACACACCCATACAATGCGCACCACCCCGTGATGTTTTTCTCACTCCTACTAGTGAATGTAATGTAACACACACCCATACAATGCGCACCACCCCGTGATGTTTTTCTCACTCCTACTAGTGAATCTAATTTAACACACACCCATACAATGCGCACCACCCCGTGATGTTTTTCTCACTGCTACTAGTGAATCTAATGTAACACACACCCATACAATGCGCACCACGCCGTGATGTTTTTCTCACTGCTACTAGTGAATCTAATGTAACACACACCCATACAATGCGCACCACCCCGTGATATTTTTCTCACTCCTACTTGTCAATCTAATGTAACACACACCCATACAATGCGCACTACCCCGTGATGTTTTTCTCATTCCTACTTGTTAATGTAATGTAACACACTCCCATACAATGCGCACCACCCCGTGATGTTTTTCTCACTCCTACTAGTGAATGTAATGTAACACACACCCATACAATGCGCACCACCCCGTGATGTTTTTCTCACTCCTTCTAGTGAATGTAATGTAACACACACCCATACAATGCGCACCACCCCGTGATGTTTTTCTCACTCCTACTAGTGAAAGTAATGTAACACACACCCATACAATGCGCACCACCCCGTGATGATTTTCTCACTCCTACTAGTGAATGTAATGTAACACACACCCATACAAGGCGCACCACCCCGTGATGTTTTTCTCACTCCTACTAGTGAATCTAATGTAACACACACCCATACAAGGCGCACCACCCCGTGATGTTTTTCTCACTCCTACTAGTGAATCTAATGTAACACACACCCATACAATGCGCACCACCCCGTGATGTTTTTCTCACTCCTACTAGTGAATGTAATGTAACACACACCCATACAATGCGCACCACCCCGTGATGTTTTCCTCACTCCACTAGTGAATGTAATGTAACACACACCCATACAATGCACACCACCCCGTGATGTTTTTCTCACTCCTACTAGTGAAGGTAATGTAACACACACCCATACAAGGCGCACCACCCCGTGATGTTTTTCTCACTCCTACTAGTGAATGTAATATAACACACACCCATACAATGCGCACCACCCCGTGATGTTTTTCTCACTCCTACTAGTGAATGTAATGTAACACACACCCATACAAGGCGCACCACCCCGTGATGTTTTTCTCACTCCTACTAGTGAATGTAATGTAACACACACCCATACAAGGCGCACCACCCCGTGATGTTTTTCTCACTCCTACTAGTGAATGTAATGTAACACACACCCATACAAGGCGCACCACCCCGTGATGTTTTTCTCACTCCTACTAGTGAATCTAATGTAACACACACCCATACAAGGCGCACCACCCCGTGATGTTTTTCTCACTCGTACTAGTGAATCTAATGTAACACACAGCCCTACAAGGCGCACCACCCCGTGATGTTTTTCTCACTCCCACTAGTGAATCTAATGTAACACACACCCATACAATGCGCACCACCCCGTGATGTTTTTCTCACTCCCACTAGTGAATCTAATGTAACACACACCCATACAATGCGCACCACCCCGTGATGTTTTTCTCACTCCCACTAGTGAATCTAATTTAACACACACCCATACAATGCGCACCACCCCGTGATGTTTTTCTCACTCCCACTAGTGAATCTAATGTAACACACACCCATACAATGCGAACCACCCCGTGATGTTTTTCTCACTCCCACTAGTGAATCTAATGTAACACACACCCATACAATGCGCACCACCCCGTGATGTTTTTCTCACTCCCACTAGTGAATCTAATGTAACACACACACATACAATGCGCACCACCCCGTGATGTTTTTCTCACTCCTACTAGTGAATCTAATGTAACACACACCCATACAATGCGCACCACCCCGTGATGTTTTTCTCACTGCTACTAGTGAATGTAATGTAAAACACACCCATACAATGCGCACCACCCCGTGATGTTTTTCTCACTCCCACTAGTGAATCTAATGTAACACACACACATACAATGCGCACCACCCCGTGATGTTTTTCTCACTCCTACTAGTGAATCTAATGTAACACACACCCATACAATGCGCACCACCCCGTGATGTTTTTCTCACTGCTACTAGTGAATCTAATGTAACACACACCCATACAATGCGCACCACCCCGTGATGTTTTTCTCACTGCTACTAGTGAATCTAATGTAACACACACCCATACAATGCGCACCACCCCGTGATGTTTTTCTCACTGCTACTAGTGAATCTAATGTAACACACACCCATACAATGCGCACCACCCCGTGATGTTTTTCTCACTGCTACTAGTGAATCTAATGTAACACACACCCATACAATGCGCACCACCACGTGATGTTTTTCTCACTGCTACTAGTGAATCTAATGTAACACACACCCATACAATGCGCACCACCCCGTGATGTTTTTCTCACTCCTACTAGTGAATGTAATGTAACACACACCCATACAATGCGCACCACCCCGTGATGTTTTTCTCACTCCTACTAGTGAATGTAATGTAACACACACCCATACAATGCGCACCACCCCGTGATGTTTTTCTCACTCCTACTAGTGAATGTAATGTAACACACACCCATACAATGCGCACCACCCCGTGATGTTTTTCTCACTCCTACTAGTGAATGTAATGTAACACACACCCATACAATGCACACCACCCCGTAATGTTTTTCTCACTCCTACTAGTTAATCTGATGTAGCACACACCCATACAATGCGCACCACCCCGTGATGTTTTTCTCACTCCTACTACTGAATCTGATGTAGCACACACCCATACAATGCGCACCACCCCGTGATGCTTTTCTCACTCCTACTAGTGAATCTGATGTAACACACACCCATACAATGCGCACCACCCCGTGATGTTTTTCTCACTCCTGCTAGTGAATGTAATGTAACACACACCCATACAGGGCGCACCACCCCATGATGTTTTTCTCACCTCTGCTAGTGAATGTAATGTAACACACACCCATACAAGGCGCACCACCCCGTGATGTTTTTCTCACTCCTACTAGTGAATGTAATGTAACACACACCCATACAATGCGCACCACCCCGTGATGTTTTTCTCACTCCTACTAGTGAATGTAATGTAACACACACCCATACAATGCGCACCACCCCGTGATGTTTTTCTCACTCCTACTAGTGAATCTGATGTAACACACACCCATACAATGCGCACCACCCCGTGATGTTTTTCTCACTCCTACTAGTGAATCTGATGTAACACACACCCATACAATGCGCACCACCCCGTGATGATTTTCTCACTCCTACTAGTGAATCTGATGTAACACACACGCATACAATGCGCACCACCCCGTGATGTTTTTCTCACTCCTGCTAGTGAATCTGATGTAACACACACCCATACAATGCGCACCACCCCGTGATGGTTTTCTCACTCCTGCTAGTGAATCTGATGTAACACACACCCATACAATGCGCACCACCCCGTGATGTTTTTCTCACTCCTGCTAGTGAATCTGATGTAACACACACCCATACAATGCGCACCACCCCGTGAGGTTTTTCTCACTCCTGCTAGTGAATGTGATGTAACACACACCCATACAATGCGCACCACCCCGTGATGTTTTTCTCACTCCTGCTAGTGAATCTAATGTAACACACACCCATACAATGCGCACCACCCCGTGATGTTTTTCTCACTGCTACTAGTGAATGTAATGTAACACACACCCATACAATGCGTACCACCCCGGGATGTTTTTCTCACTCCCACTAGTGAATCTAATGTAACACACACACATACAATGTGCACCACCCCGGGATGTTTTTCTCACTGCTACTAGTGAATCTAATGTAACACACACCCATACAATGCGCACCACCCCGTGATGTTTTTCTCACTGCTACTAGTGAATCTAATGTAACACACACCCATACAATGCGCACCACCCCGTGATGTTTTCCTCACTGCTACTAGTGAATCTAATGTAACACACACCCATACAATGCGCACCACCCCGTGATGTTTTTCTCACTCCTACTTGTCAATCTAATGTAACACACACCCATACAATGCGCAACACCCCGTGATGTTTTTCTCATTCCTACTTGTGAATGTAATGTAACACACTCCGATACAATGCGCACCACCCCGTGATGTTTTTCTCACTCCTACTAGTGAATGTAATGTAACACACACCCATACAATGCGCACCACCCCGTGATGTTTTTCTCACTCCTACTAGTGAATGTAATGTAACACACACCCATACAATGCGCACCACCCCGTGATGATTTTCTCACTCATACTAGTGAATGTAATGTAACACACACCCATACAATGCGCACCACCCCGTGATGATTTTCTCACTCCTACTAGTGAATGTAATGTAACACACACACATACAAGGCGCACCACCCCGTGATGTTTTTCTCACTCCTACTAGTCAATCTAATGTAACACACACCCATACAAGGCGCACCACCCCGTGATGTTTTTCTCACTCCTACTAGTGAATCTAATGTAACACACACCCATACAATGCGCACCGCCCCGTGATGTTTTTCTCACTCCTACTAGTGAATTTAATGTAACACACACCCATACAATGCGCACCGCCCCGTGATGTTTTTCTCACTCCTACTAGTGAATGTAATGTAACACACACCCATACAATGCGCACCACCCCGTGATGTTTTTCTCACTCCTACTAGTGAATGTAATGTAACACACACCCATACAATGCGCACCACCCCGTGATGATTTTCTCACTCCTACTAGTGAATCTGATGTAACACACACCCATACAATGCGCACCACCCCGTGATGATTTTCTCACTCCTACTAGTGAATCTGATGTAACACACACGCATACAATGCGCACCACCCCGTGATGTTTTTCTCACTCCTGCTAGTGAATCTGATGTAACACACACCCATACAATGTGCACCACCCCGTGATGTTTTTCTCACTCCTGCTAGTGAATCTGATGTAACACACACCCATACAATGCGCACCACCCCGTGATGTTTTTCTCACTCCTGCTAGTGAATCTGATGTAACACACACCCATACAATGCGCACCACCCCGTGAGGTTTTTCTCACTCCTGCTAGTGAATGTGATGTAACACACACCCATACAATGCGCACCACCCCGTGATGTTTTTCTCACTCCTGCTAGTGAATCTAATGTAACACACACCCATACAATGCGCACCACCCCGTGATGTTTTTCTCACTGCTACTAGTGAATGTAATGTAACACACACCCATACAATGCGTACCACCCCGGGATGTTTTTCTCACTCCCACTAGTGAATCTAATGTAACACACACACATACAATGTGCACCACCCCGGGATGTTTTTCTCACTGCTACTAGTGAATCTAATGTAACACACACCCATACAATGCGCACCACCCCGTGATGTTTTTCTCACTGCTACTAGTGAATCTAATGTAACACACACCCATACAATGCGCACCACCCCGTGATGTTTTTCTCACTGCTACTAGTGAATCTAATGTAACACACACCCATACAATGCGCACCACCCCGTGATGTTTTTCTCACTCCTACTTGTCAATCTAATGTAACACACACCCATACAATGCGCAACACCCCGTGATGTTTTTCTCACTCCTACTAGTGAATGTAATGTAACACACACCCATACAATGCGCACCACCCCGTGATGATTTTCTCACTCATACTAGTGAATGTAATGTAACACACACCCATACAATGCGCACCACCCCGTGATGATTTTCTCACTCCTACTAGTGAATGTAATGTAACACACACACATACAAGGCGCACCACCCCGTGATGTTTTTCTCACTCCTACTAGTCAATCTAATGTAACACACACCCATACAAGGCGCACCACCCCGTGATGTTTTTCTCACTCCTACTAGTGAATCTAATGTAACACACACCCATACAATGCGCACCGCCCCGTGATGTTTTTCTCACTCCTACTAGTGAATTTAATGTAACACACACCCATACAATGCGCACCGCCCCGTGATGTTTTTCTCACTCCTACTAGTGAATGTAATGTAACACACACCCATACAATGCGCACCACCCCGTGATGTTTTTCTCACTCCTACTAGTGAATGTAATGTAACACACACCCATACAAGGCGCACCACCCCGTGATGTTTTTCTCACTCCTACTAGTGAATCTAATGTAACACACACCCATACAATGCGCACCACCCCGTGATGTTTTTCTCACTCCTACTAGTGAATCTAATGTAACACACACCCATACAAGGCGCACCACCCCGTGATGTTTTTCTCACTCCTACTAGCGAATGTAATGTAACACACACCCATACAAGGCGCACCACCCCGTGATGTTTTTCTCACTGCTACTAGTGAATCTAATGTAACACACAGCCCTACAAGGCGCACCACCCCGTGATGTTTTTCTCACTGCTACTAGTGAATCTAACGTAACACACACCCATACTACGCGCACCACCCCGTGATGTTTTTCTCACTCCTACTAGTGAATCTAATGTAACACACACCCATACAATGCGCACCACGGCGTGATGTTTTTCTCACTCCTACTAGTGAATCTAATGTAACACACACCCATACAATGCGCACCACCCCGTGATGTTTTTCTCACTCCTACTAGTGAATCTGATGTAACACACACCCATACAATGCGCACCACCCCGTGATGTTTTTCTCACTCCTACTAGCGAATGTAATGTAACACACACCCATACAAGGCGCACCACCCCGTGATGTTTTTCTCACTGCTACTAGTGAATCTAATGTAACACACACCCATACAATGCGCACCACCCCGTGATGTTTTTCTCACTCCTACTAGTGAATGTAATGTAACACACACCCATACAAGGCGCACCACCCCGTGATGTTTTTCTCACTCCTACTAGTGAATCTAATGTAACACACACCCATACAATGCGCACCACCCCGTGATGTTTTTCTCACTCCTACTAGTGAATCTAATGTAACACACACCCATACAAGGCGCACCACCCCGTGATGTTTTTCTCACTCCTACTAGTGAATGTAATGTAACACACACCCATACAAGGCGCACCACCCCGTGATGTTTTTCTCACTCCTACTAGTGAATGTAATGTAACACACACCCATACAACGCGCACCACCCCGTGATGTTTTTCTCACTCCTACTAGTCAATCTAATGTAACACACACCCATACAAGGCGCACCACCCCGTGATGTTTTTCTCACTCCTACTAGTGAATGTAATGTAACACACACCCATACAACGCGCACCACCCCGTGATGTTTTTCTCACTCCTACTAGTCAATCTAATGTAACACACACCCATACAAGGCGCACCACCCCGTGATGTTTTTCTCACTCCTACTAGTGAATCTAATGTAACACACACCCATACAATGCGCACCGCCCCGTGATGTTTTTCTCACTCCTACTAGTGAATTTAATGTAACACACACCCATACAATGCGCACCGCCCCGTGATGTTTTTCTCACTCCTACTAGTGAATGTAATGTAACACACACCCATACAATGCGCACCACCCCGTGATGTTTTTCTCACTCCTACTAGTGAATGTAATGTAACACACACCCATACAAGGCGCACCACCCCGTGATGTTTTTCTCACTCCTACTGGTGAAACTAATGTAACACACAGCCCTACAAGGCGCACCACCCCGTGATGTTTTTCTCACTCCTACTAGTGAAACTAATGTAACGCACAGCACTACAAGGCGCACCACCCCGTGATGTTTTTCTCACTGCTACTAATGAATCTAATGTAACACACACCCATACAATGCGCACCACCCCGTGATGTTTTTCTCACTGCTACTAGTGAATCTAATGTAACACACACCCATACAATGCGCACCACCCCGTGATGTTTTTCTCACTGCTACTAGTGAATCTAATGTAACACACACCCATACAATGCGCACCACCCCGTGATGTTTTTCTCACTGCTACTAGTGAATCTAATGTAACACACACCCATACAATGCGCACCACCCCGTGATGTTTTTCTCACTGCTACTAGTGAATCTAATGTAACACACACCCATACAATGCGCACCACCCCGTGATGTTTTTCTCACTCCTACTATTGAATGTAATGTAACACACACCCATACAATGCGCACCACCCCGTGATGTTTTTCTCACTCCTACTAGTGAATGTAATGTAACACACACCCATACAATGCGCACCACCCCGTGATGTTTTTCTCACTCCTACTAGTGAATCTGATGTAACACACACCCATACAATGCGCACCAACCCGTGATGTTTTTCTCACTCCTACTAGTGAATCTGATGTAGCACACACCCATACAATGCGCACCCCCCCCGTGATGTTTTTCTCACTCTTGCTAGTGAATCTGATGTAGCACACACCCATACAATGCGCACCACCCCGTTATGTTTTTCTCACTCCTGCTAGTGAATCTGATGTAACACACACCCATACAATGCGCACCACCCCGTTATGTTTTTCTCACTCCTGCTAGTGAATCTGATGTAACACACACCCATACAATGCGCACCACCCCGTGATGTTTTTCTCACTCCTGCTAGTGAATGTGATGTAACACACACCCATACAATGCGCACCACCCCGTGATGATTTTCTCACTCCTGCTAGTGAATGTGATGTAACACTCACCCATACAAGGCGCACCACCCCGTGATGTTTTTCTCACTGCTACTAGTGAATCTAACGTAACACACACCCATACAAGCGCACCACCCCGTGATGTTTTTCTCATTCCTACTAGTGAATCTAATGTAACACACACCCATACTATGCGCACCACCCCGTGATGTTTTTCTCACTGCTACTAGTGAATCTAATGTAACACACACCCATACAATGCGCACCACCCCGTGATGTTTTTCTCACTGCTACTAGTGAATCTAATGTAACACACACCCATAAAATGCGCACCACCCCGTGATGTTTTTCTCACTCCTACTAGTGAATGTAATGTAACACACACCCATACAATGCGCACCACCCCGTGATGTTTTTCTCACTCCTACTATTGAATGTAATGTAACACACACCCATACAATGCGCACCACCCCGTGTTGTTTTTCTCACTCCTACTAGTGAATGTAATGTAACACACACCCATACAATGCGCACCACCCCGTGATGTTTTTCTCACTCCTACTAGTGAATGTAATGTAACACACACCCATACAATGCGCACCACCCCGTGATGTTTTTCTCACTCCTACTAGTGAATCTGATGTAACACACACCCATACAATGCGCACCACCCCGTGATGTTTTTCTCACTCCTACTAGTGAATCTGATGTAACACACACCCATACAATGCGTACCACCCCGTGATGTTTTTCTCACTCCTACTAGTGAATCTGATGTAACACACACCCATACAATGCGCACCACCCCGTGATGTTTTTCTCACTCCTACTAGTGAATCTGATGTAACACACACCCATACAATGCGCGCCACCCCGTGATGTTTTTCTCACTCCTGCTAGTGAATCTGATGTAACACACACCCATACAATGAGCACCACCCCGTGATGTTTTTCTCACTCCTGCTAGTGAATCTGATGTAACACACACCCATACAATGCGCACCACCCCGCGATGTTTTTCAGAAACCCATCCTACATTGCCACTGCATGTTCCCTGACCTCCCCATGCTGACCACCCTGCGATGCTTTTCTCCATACTACATTGCCACTCACTGCCTATCCTAATTCAGACCCTCCGATTCACACCACCCCGTGATGCTTTTCTCACTCCTACTAGTGAATGTAATGTAACACACACCCATACAATGCGCACCACCCTGTGATGTTTTTCTCACTCCTACTAGTGAATGTAATGTAACACACATCCATACAATGCGCACCACCCCGCGATGTTTTTCAGAAACCTATTCTACATTGCCACTGCATGTTCCCTGTCCTCCGCATGCTGACCACCCCGCGGTGCTTTTCTCCATCCTACATTGCCACGCACTGCCTATCCTAATTCACACCCTCCGATTCACACCACCTCGTGATGTTTTTCTCACTCCCACTAGTGAATGTAATGTAACACACACCCATACAAAGCGCACCACCCCGCGATGTTTTTCAGAAACCTATCCTGCATTGCCACTGCATGTTCCCTGACTTCCCCATGCTGACCACCCCGTGGTGCTTTTCTCCATCCTACATTGCCACTCACTGCATATCCTATTTCAGACCGTCCGATTCACACCACCCCGTCATGTTTTTCTCACTCGTACTAGTGAATGTAATGTAACACGCACCCATACAATGCGCACCACCCCGTGATGTTTTTCTCACTCCTACTAGTATATGTAATGTAACACACATCCATACAATGCGCACCACCCCGCGATGTTTTTCAGAAACCTATCCTACATTGCCACTGCATGTTCCCTAACCTCCCCATGCTGACCACCCCGTGGTGCTTTTCTCCATCCTACATTGCCACTCACTGCCTATCCTAATTCAGACCCTCCGATTCACACCACCCTGTGATGTTTTTCTCACTCCTATTGGTGAATGTAATGTAACAAACACCCATGAAATGCGCACCACCCCGTGATGTTTTTCTCACTCCTACTAGTGAATGTAATGTAACACACACCCATACAATGCGCACCACCCCGCGATGTTTTTCAGAAACCTATCCTACATTGCCACTGCATGTTCCCTGACCTCCCCATGCTGACCACCCCGCGGTGCTTTTCTCCATCCTACATTGCCACTCACTGCCTATCCTAATTCAGACCCTCCGATTCACACCACCCCGTGATGTTTTTCTCACTCCTACTAGTGAATGTAATGTAACACACACCCATACAATGAGCACCACCCCGTGATGTTTTTCTCACTCCTACTAGTGAATGTAATGTAACACACACCCATACAATGCGCACCACCCCGCGATGTTTTTCAGAAACCCATCCTACATTGCCACTGCATGTTCCCTGACCTCCCCATGCTGACCACCCCGCGGTGCTTTTCTCCATCCTACATGCCACTCACTGCCTATCCTAATTCAGAACCTCCGATTCACACCACCCCGTGATGTTTTTCTCACTCCTACTAGTGAATGTAATGTAACACACACCCATACAATGCGCACCACCCCGTGATGATTTTCTCACTCCTACTAGTGAATGTAATGTAACACACACCCATACAATGCGCACCACCCCGTGATGTTTTTCTCACTCCTACTAGTTAATGTAATGTAATACACACCCATGCAATGCACACCACACCGCGAGGTTTTTCAGAAACCTATCCTACATTGCGACTGCATGTTCCCTGACCTCCCCATGCTGATCAACCCGCGGTGCTTTTCTCCATCCTACATTGCCACTCACTGCCTATCCTAATTCAGACCCTCCAATTCACACCAACCCGTGATGTTTTTCTCACTCCTACTAGTGAACGTAATGTAACACACACCCATACAATGCGCACCAACCCGCGATGTTTTTCAGAAACCTATCCTACATTGCCATTGCATGTGCCCTGACCTCCCCATGCTGACCACACCGCAGTGCTTTTCTCCAACCTAAATTGCCACTCACTGCCTATCCTAATGCAGACCCTCGATTCACACCACTCCGCGATGTTTTTCTCACGCCTACTAGTGAATGTCCTTTAACACACACCCATAATGCGCACCACCACGCGATGTTTTTCAGAAACCTATCCTACATTGCCACTGCATGTTCCCTGACCTCCCCATGCTGACCACCCCGCGGTGCTTTTCTCCATCCTACATTGCCACTCACTGCCAATCCTAATTCAGCAACTCCGATTCACACCACCCCGTGAGGTATTTCTCACTCCTACTAGTGAATGTAATGTAACACACACCCATACAATGCGCACCACCCCGGGATGATTTTCTCACTCCTACTAGTGAATGTAATGTAACACACACCCATACAATGCGCACCACCCCGTGATGATTTTCTCACTCCTACTAGTGAATGTAATGTAAAACACACCCATACAATGCGCACCACCCCGTGATGTTTTTCTCACTCCTACCAGTGAATATAATGTAACACACACCCATACAATGCGCACCACCCCGCGATGTTTTTCAGAAACCTATCCTACATTGTCACTGCATGTTCCCTGACCTCCCCATGCTGACCACCCCGCGGTGCTTTTCTGCATCCTACATTGCCACTCACTGCCTATCCTAATTCAGACCCTCCGATTCACACCACCCCGTGATGTTTTTCTCGCTCCTACTAGTGAATGTAATGTAACACACACCCATACAATGCGCACCACCCCGCGATGTTTTTCAGAAACCTATCCTACATTGCCACTGCATGTTCCCTGAGTTCCCCATGCTGACCACCCCGCGGTGCTTATCTCCATCCTACATTGCCACTCACTGCCTATCCTAATTCAGACCCTCCGATTCAGACCACCCCGCGATGTTTTTCTCACTCCTACTAGTGAATGTCATTTAACACACACCCATAAGGCGCACCACCATGCGATGTTTTTCAGAAACCTATCGTACATTGCCACTGCATGTTCCCTGACCTCCCCATGCTGACCAGTCCTCGGTGCTTTTCTCCATCCTACATTGCCACTCACTGCCTATCCTAATTCAGAACCTCCGATTCACACCACCCCGTGATGTTTTTCTCACTCCTACTGGTGAATGTAATGTAACACACACCCATACAATGCGCACCACCCCGTGATGTTTTTCTCACTCCTACTAGTGAATGTAATGTAACACACACCCATACAATGCGCACCACCCCGCGATGTTTTTTAGAAACCTATCCTACATTGCCACTGCATGTTCCCTGACCTCCGCATGCTGACCGCCCCGCGGTGCTTTTCTCCATCCTACATTGCCTCACACTGCCTATCCTAATTCACACCCTCCGATTCACACCACCCCGTGATGTTTTTCTCACAAACCACTAGTGAATGTAATGTAACACACACCCATAAAATGCGCACCACCCCGTGATGTTTTTCAGAAAACTATCCTACATTGCCACTGCATGTTGCCTGACCTGCCCATGCTGACCACCCCGCGGTGCTTTTCTCCATACTACATTGCCACTCACTGCCTATCCTAATTCAGACCCTCCGATTCACACCACCCCGTGATGTTTTTCTCACTCCTACTAGTGAATGTAATGTAACAAACACCCATGCAATGCGCACCACCCCGTGATGTTTTTCTCACTCCTACTAGTGAATGTAATGTAACACACACCCATACAATGCGCACCACCCGGCGATGTTTTTCAGAAACCTATCCTACATTGCCACTGCATATTCCCTGACCTCCCCATGCTGACCACCCCGCGGTGCTTTTCTCCATCCTACATTGCCACTCACTGCCTATCCTAATTCAGACACTCCGATTCACACCACCCCGTGATGTTTTTCTCACTCCTCCTAGTGAACGTAATGTAACACACACCCATACAATGCGCACCACCCCGCGATGTTTTTCTCACTCCTACTAGTGAATGTAATGTAACACACACCCATACAATGCGAACCACCCCGCGATGTTTTTCCGAAACCTATCCTACATTGCCACTGCATGTTCCCTGACCTCCCCATGCTGACCACCCCGCGGTGCTTTTCTCCATCCTACATTGCCACTCACTGCCTATCCTAATTCAGACCCTCCGATTCACACCACCCCGTGATGTTTTTCTCACTCCTACTAGTGAATGTAATGTAACACACACCCATACAATGAGCACCACCCCGCGATGTTTTTCTCACTCCTACTAGTGAATGTAATGTAACACACACCCATACAATGCGAACCACCCCGCGATGTTTTTCCGAAACCTATCCTACATTGCCACTGCATGTTCCCTGACCTCCCCATGCTTAGCACCCCGCGTTGCTTTTCTCCATCCTACATTGCCATTCACTGGCTATCCTAATTCAGACCCTCCGATTCACACCACCCCGTGAGGTTTTTCTCACACCTACTAGTGAATGTAATGTAACACACACCCATACAATGCGCACCACCCCGCGATGTTTTTCAGAAACCCATCCTACATTGCCACTGCATATTCTCTGACCTCCCCATGCTGACCACCCCGCGGTGCTTTTCTCCATCCTACATTGCCACTCACTTCCTATCCTAATTCAGAACTTCCGATTCACACCACCCTATGATGTTTTTCACACTCCTACTAGTGAATGTAATGTAACACACACCCATACAATGCGCACCACCCCGGGATGTTTTTCAGAAACCTATCCTACATTGCCACTGCATGTTCCCTGACCTCCCCATGCTGACCACCCTGCGGTGCTTTTCTTCATCCTACATTGCCACTCACCTCCTATCCTAATTCAGACCCTCCGATTCACACCACCCCGTGATGTTTTTCTCACTCCTACTAGTGAATATAATGTAACACACAGCCATACAATGCACACCACCCCGCGATGTTTTTCAGAAACCTATCCTACATTGCCACTGCATGTTCCCTGACCTCCCCATGCTGACCACCCCGTGGTGCTTTTCTCCATACTTCATTGCCACTCACGGCCTATCCTAATTCAGACCCTCCGATTCACACCACCCCGTGATGTTTTTCTCACTCCTACTAGTGAATGTAATGTAACAAACACCCATGCAATGCGCACCACCCCGTGATGTTTTTCTCACTCCTACTACTGAATGTAATGTAACACACACCCATACAATGCGCACCACCCCGCGATGTTTTTCAGAAACCCATCGTACATTGCCACTGCATATTCCCTGACCTCCCCATGCTGACCACCCCGCGGTGCTTTTCTCCATCCTACATTGCCACTCACTGCCTATCCTAATTCAGAACTTCCGATTCACACCACCCCGTGATGTTTTTCTCACTCCTACTAGTGAATGTAATGTAACACACAGCCATACAATGCGCACCACCCCGTGATGATTTTCTCACTCCTACTAGTGAATGTAATGTAACACACACCCATACAATGCGCACCACCCCGTGATGTTTTTCTCACTCCTACTAGTTAATGTAATGTAATACACACCCATGCAATGCACACCACCCCGCGATGTTTTTCAGAAACCTATCCTACATTGCCACTGCATGTTCCCTGACCTCCCCATGCTGACCACCCCGCGGTGCTTTTCTCAATCTTCCATTGCCACTCACTGCCTATCCTAATTCAGACACTCCGATTCACACCACCCCGTGATGTTTTTCTCACTCCTACTAGTGAATGTAATGTAACACACACCCATAAAATGCGAGCCACACCGTGATGATTTTCTCACTCCTACTAGTGAATGTAATGTAACACACACCCATACAATGCGCACCACCCCGTGATGTTTTTCTCACTGCTACTAGTGAATGTAATGTAACACACACCCATACAATGCGCACCACCCCGCGATGTTTTTCAGAAACTTATCGTACATTGCCACTGCATGTTCCCTGACCTCACCATGCTGACAACCCGGCGTGCTTTTCTCCATCCTACATTGCCACTCACTGCCTATCCTAATTCAGACCCTCCGATTCACACCACCCCGTGATGTTTTTCTCACTCCTACTAGTGAATGTAATGTAACACACACCCATACAATGCGAGCCACACCGTGATGATTTTCTCACTCCTACTAGTGAATGTAATGTAACACACACCCATACAATGCGCACCACCCCGTGAGGTTTTTCTCACTCTACCAGTTAATGTAATGTAACACACACCCATAAAATGCACACCACCCCGCGATGTTTTTCAGAAACCTATCCTACATTGCCACTGCATGTTCCCTGACCTCCCCATGCTGACCACACCGCGGTGCTTTTCTCCATCCTACATTGCCACTCACTGCGTATCCTAATTCAGACCCTCCGATTCACACCACCCCGTGATGTTTTTCTCACTCCTACTAGTGAATGTAATGTAACACACACCCATACAATGCGCACCACCCCGTGTTGTTTTTCTCACTGGTACTAGTGAATGTAGTGTAACACACACCCATACAATGCGCACCACCCCGGGATGTTTTTCTCACTCCTACTAGTGAATGTAATGTAAGACACACGTATACAATGCGCACCACCCCGCGATGTTTTTCAGAAACCTATCCTACATTGCCACTGCATGTTCCATGACCTCCCCATGCTGACCACCCCGCGGTGCTTTTCTCCATCCTACATTGCCACTCACTGCCTATCCTAATTCAGACCCTCCGATTCACACCACCCCGTGATGTATTTCTCACTCCTACTAGTGAATGTAATGTAACACACACCCATACAATGCGCACCACCCCGTGATGTTTTTATCACTCCTACTATTGAATGTAATGTAACACACACCCATACAATGCGCACCACCCCGCGATGTTTTTCAGAAACCTATCGTACATTGCCACAGCATGTTCCCTGAACTCCCCATGCTGACCACCCCGCGGTGCTTTTCTCCATCCTACATTGCCACTCACTGCCTATCCTAATTCAGACCCTCCGATTCACACCACCCCGTGATGTTTTTCTCACTCCTAATAGTGAAAGTAATGTAACAAACACCCATACAATGCACACCACCCCGCGATGTTTTCCAGAAACCTATCCTACATTGCCACTGCATGTTCGATGACCTCCCAATGCTCACCACCCCGCAGTGCTTTTCTCCATCCTACATTGCCACCCACTGCCTAGCCTAATTCAGACCCTCCGATTCACACCACCCCGTGATGTTTTTCTCACTCCTACAAGTTAATGTAATGTAACACACACCCATACAATGCGCACCACCCCGTGATGTTTTTCTCACTCCTACTAGTGAATGTAATGTAACACACACCCATACAATGCACACAACCCCGTGATGTTTTTCTCACTCCTACTAGTGAATGTAATGTAATACACACCCATACAATGCACACCACCCCGCGATGTTTTTTAGAAACCTATGGTACATTGCCACTGCATGTTCCCTGACCTCCCCATGCTGACCACACCGCGGTGCTTTTCTCCAACCTACATTGCCACTCACTGCCTATCCTAATTCAGACCCTCCTATTCACACCACCCCGTGATGTTTTTCTCACTCCTACTAGTGAATGTAATGAAACACACACCCATACAATGCGCACCACTCCGCGATGTTTTTCAGAAACCTATCCTACATTGTCACTGCATGTTCCCTGACCTCCCCATGCTGACCACCCCGCGGTACTTTTCTCCATCCTACATTGCCACTCACTGCCTATCCTAATTCAGACCCTCCTATTCACACCACCCCGTGATGTTTTTCTCACTCCTACTAGTGAATGTAATGTAACACACACCCATACAATGCGCACCACCCCGTGATGTTTTTCTCACTCCTACTAGTGAATGTAATGTAACACACACCCATACAATGCGCACCACCCCGCGATGTTTTTCAGAAACCTATCCTACATTGCCACTGCATGTTCCGTGACCTCCGCATGCTGACCACCCCGCGGTGCTTTTCTCCATCCTACATTGCCACTCACTGCCTATCCTAATTCACACCCTCCGATTCACACCACCCCGTGATGTTTTTCTCACTCCCACTAGTGAATGTAATGTAACACACACCCATACAATGCGCACCACCCAGCGATGTTTTTCAGAAACCTATCCTGCATTGCCACTGCATGTTCCCTGACTTCCCCATTCTGACCACACCGCTGTGCTTTTCTCCATCCTACATGGCCACTCACTACATGTCCTATTTCAGACCCTCCGATTCACACCACCCCGTGATGTTTTTCTCACTCCTAATAGTGAATGTAATGTAACACACACCCATACAATGCGCACCACCCCGTGATGTTTTTCTCACTCCTACTAGTATATGTAATGTAACACACATCCATACAATGCGCACCACCCCGCGATGTTTTTCAGAAACCTATCCTACATTGCCACTGCATGTTCCCTGACCTCCCCATGCTGACCACCCCGTGGTGCTTTTCTCCATACTTCATTGCCACTCACGGCCTATCCTAATTCAGACCCTCCGATTCACACCACCCCGTGATGTTTTTCTCACTCCTACTAGTGAATGTAATGTAACAAGCACCCATGCAATGCGCACCACCCCGTGATGTTTTTCTCACTCCTACTACTGAATGTAATGTAACACACACCCATACAATGCGCACCACCCCGCGATGTTTTTCAGAAACCCATCGTACATTGCCACTGCATATTCCCTGACCTCCCCATGCTGACCACCCCGCGGTGCTTTTCTCCATCCTACATTGCCACTCACTGCCTATCCTAATTCAGAACTTCCGATTCACACCACCCCGTGATGTTTTTCTCACTCCTACTAGTGAATGTAATGTAACACACACCCATACAATGCGCACCACCCCGTGATGATTTTCTCACTCCTACTAGTGAATGTAATGTAACACACACCCATACAATGCGCACCACCCCGTGATGTTTTTCTCACTCCTACTAGTTAATGTAATGTAATACACACCCATGCAATGCACACCACCCCGCGATGTTTTTCAGAAACCTATCCTACATTGCCACTGCATGTTCCCTGACCTCCCCATGCTGACCACCCCGCGGTGCTTTTCTCAATCTTCCATTGCCACTCACTGCCTATCCTAATTCAGACACTCCGATTCACACCACCCCGTGATGTTTTTCTCACTCCTACTAGTGAATGTAATGTAACACACACACATACAATGCGAGCCACACCGTGATAATTTTCTCACTCCTACTAGTGAATGTAATGTAACACACACCCATACAATGCGCACCACCCCGTGATGTTTTTCTCACTGCTACTAGTGAATGTAATGTAACACACACCCATACAATGCGCACCACCCCGCGATGTTTTTCAGAAACTTATCGTACATTGCCACTGCATGTTCCCTGACCTCACCATGCTGACAACCCGGCGTGCTTTTCTCCATCCTACATTGCCACTCACTGCCTATCCTAATTCAGACCCTCTGATTCACACCACCCCGTGATGTTTTTCTCACTCCTACTAGTGAATGTAATGTAACACACACCCATACAATGCGAGCCACACCGTGATGATTTTCTCACTCCGACTAGTGAATGTAATGTAACACACACCCATACAATGCGCACCACCCCGTGAGGTTTTTCTCACTCTACCAGTTAATGTAATGTAACACACACCCATAAAATGCACACCACCCCGCGATGTTTTTCAGAAACCTATCCTACATTGCCACTGCATGTTCCCTGACCTCCCCATGCTGACCACACCGCGGTGCTTTTCTCCATCCTACATTGCCACTCACTGCGTATCCTAATTCAGACCCTCCGATTCACACCACCCTGTGATGTTTTTCTCACTCCTACTAGTGAATGTAATGTAACACACACCCATACAATGCGCACCACCCCGTGTTGTTTTTCTCACTGGTACTAGTGAATGTAGTGTAACACACACCCATACAATGCGCACCACCCCGGGATGTTTTTCTCACTCCTACTAGTGAATGTAATGTAAGACACACGTATACAATGCGCACCACCCCGCGATGTTTTTCAGAAACCTATCCTACATTGCCACTGCATGTTCCATGACCTCCCCATGCTGACCACCCCGCGGTGCTTTTCTCCATCCTACATTGCCACTCACTGCCTATCCTAATTCAGACCCTCCGATTCACACCACCCCGTGATGTATTTCTCACTCCTACTAGTGAATGTAATGTAACACACACCCATACAATGCGCACCACCCCGTGATGTTTTTATCACTCCTACTATTGAATGTAATGTAACACACACCCATACAATGCGCACCACCCCGCGATGTTTTTCAGAAACCTATCGTACATTGCCACAGCATGTTCCCTGAACTCCCCATGCTGACCACCCCGCGGTGCTTTTCTCCATCCTACATTGCCACTCACTGCCTATCCTAATTCAGACCCTCCGATTCACATCACCCCGTGATGTTTTTCTCACTCCTAATAGTGAAAGTAATGTAACAAACACCCATACAATGCACACCACCCCGCGATGTTTTCCAGAAACCTATCCTACATTGCCACTGCATGTTCGCTGACCTCCCAATGCTCACCACCCCGCAGTGCTTTTCTCCATCCTACATTGCCACCCACTGCCTAGCCTAATTCAGACCCTCCGATTCACACCACCCCGTGATGTTTTTCTCACTCCTACAAGTTAATGTAATGTAACACACACCCATACAATGCGCACCACCCCGTGATGTTTTTCTCACTCCTACTAGTGAATGTAATGTAACACACACCCATACAATGCACACAACCCCGTGATGTTTTTCTCACTCCTACTAGTGAATGTATTGTAATACACACCCATACAATGCACACCACCCCGCGATGTTTTTTAGAAACCTATGGTACATTGCCACTGCATGTTCTATGACCTCCCCATGCTGACCACACCGCGGTGCTTTTCTCCAACCTACATTGCCACTCACTGCCTATCCTAATTCAGACCCTCCTATTCACACCACCCCGTGAAGTTTTTCTCACTCCTACTAGTGAATGTAATGTAACACACACCCATACAATGCGCACCACTCCGCGATGTTTTACAGAAACATATCCTACATTGTCACTGCATGTTCCCTGACCTCCCCATGCTGACCACCCCGCGGTACTTTTCTCCATCCTACATTGCCACTCACTGCCTATCCTAATTCATACCCTCCTATTCACACCACCCCGTGATGTTTTTCTCACTCCTACTAGTGAATGTAATGTAACACACACCCATACAATGCGCACCACCCCGTGATGTTTTTCTCACTCCTACTAGTGAATGTAATGTAACACACACCCATACAATGCGCACCACCCCGCGATGTTTTTCAGAAACCTATCCTACATTGCCACTGCATGTTCCGTGACCTCCGCATGCTGACCACCCCGCGGTGCTTTTCTCCATCCTACATTGCCACTCACTGCCTATCCTAATTCACACCCTCCGATTCACACCACCCCGTGATGTTTTTCTCACTCCCACTAGTGAATGTAATGTAACACACACCCATACAATGCGCACCACCCAGCGATGTTTTTCAGAAACCTATCCTGCATTGCCACTGCATGTTCCCTGACTTCCCCATTCTGACCACACCGCTGTGCTTTTCTCCATCCTACATGGCCACTCACTACATGTCCTATTTCAGACCCTCCGATTCACACCACCCCGTGATGTTTTTCTCACTCCTACTAGTGAATGTAATGTAACACACACCCATACAATGCGCACCACCCCGTGATGTTTTTCAGAAACATATCCTACATTGCCACTGCATGTTCCCTGACCTCCACATGCTGACCACCCCGCGGAGCTTTTCTAGATCCTACATTGCCACTCACTGCCAATCCTAATTCAGCAACTCCGATTCACACCACCCCGTGATGTTTTTCTCACTCCTAATAGTGAATGTAATGTAACACACACCCATACAATGCGCACCACCCCGTGATGTTTTTCTCACTCCTACTAGTATATGTAATGTAACACACATCCATACAATGCGCACCACCCCGCGATGTTTTTCAGAAACCTATCCTACATTGCCACTGCATGTTCCCTGACCTCCCCATGCTGATCACCGCGCGGTGCTTTTCTCCATCCTACATTGCCACTCACTGCCTATCCTAATTCAGACCCTCCGATTCACACCACCCCGTGATGTTTTTTTCACTCCTACAAGTTAATGTAATGTAACACACACCCATACAATGCGCACCACCCCGTGATGTTTTTCTCACTCCTACTAGTGAATGTAATGTAACACACACCCATATAATGTGCACCACCCCGTGATGTTTTTCTCACTCCTACTTGTGAATGTAATGTAACACACACCCATACAATGCGCACCACCCCGTGATGTTTTTCTCACTCCTACTAGAGAATGTAATGTAACACACACCCATACAATGCGCCCCACCCCGTGATGTTTTTCAGAAAACTATCCTACATTGCCACTGCATGTTCTCTGACCTCCCCATGCTGACCACCCCGCGGTGCTTTTCTCCATCCTACATTGCCACTCACTGACTATCCTAATTCAGACCCTCCAATTCACACCACCCCGTGATGTTTTTGTCACTCCTACTAGTGAATGTAATGTAACACACACCCATACAATGCGCACCACCCCGTGATGTTTTTCTCACTCCTACTAGTGAATGAAACGTAACACACACCCATACAATGCGCACTACCCCGCGATGTTTTTCAGAAACCTATCCTACATTGCCACTGCATGTGCCCTGACCTCCCCATGCTGACCACCCCGCGGTGCTTTTCTCCATCCTACATTGCCACTCACTGCCTATCCTAATTCAGAACCTCCGATTCACAACACCCAGTGATGTTTTTCTCACTCCTACTAGTGAATGTAATGTAACAAACACACATAGAATGCGCACCAGCCCGCGATGTTTTTCAGAAACCTATCCTACATTGCCACTGCATGTTCCCTGACCTCCCCATGCTGACCACCCCACGGTGCTTTTCTCCATCCTACATTGCCACTCACTGCCTATCCTAATTCAGACCCTCCGATTCACACCACCCCGTGATGTTTTTGTCACTCCTACTAGTGAATGTAATGTAACACACACCCATACAATGCGCACCACCCCGTGATGTTTTTCTCACTCCTACTAGTGAATGTAATGTAACACACACCCATACAATGCGCACTACCCCGCGATGTTTTTCAGAAACCTATCCTACATTGCCACTGCATGTGCCCTGACCTCCCCATGCTGACCAGCCCGCGGTGCTTTTCTCCATCCTACATTGCCACTCACTGCCTATCCTTATTCGGACCATCAGATTCACACCACCCCGTGATGTTTTTCTCACTCCTACTAGTGAATGTAATGTAACACACACCCATACAATGCGCACAACCCCGTGATGTTTTTCTCACTCCTACTAGTGAATGTAATGTAACACACACCCATACAATGCGCACCACCCCGCGATGTTTTTCAGAAACCTATCCTACATTGCCACTGCATGTTCCCTGACTTCACCATGCTGACCACCCCGCGGTGCTTTTCTCCATCTTCCATTGCCACACACTGCCTATCCTAATTCAGACACTCCGATTCACACCACCCCGTGATGTTTTTCTCACTCCTACGAGTGAATGTAATGTAACACACACCCATACAATGCGCACCACCTCGTGATGTTTTTCTCACTCCTACTAGTGAATGTAATGTAACACACACCCATACAATGCGCACCACCCCACGATGTTTTTCAGAAACCTATCCAACATTGCCACTGCATGTTCCCTGACCTCCCCATGCTGACAACCCGGCGTGCTTTTATCCATCCTACATTGCCACTCACTGCCTATCCTAATTCAGACTCTCCGATTCACACCAGCCCGTGATGTTTTTCTCACTCCTACTAGTGAATGTAATGTAACATACACCCATACAATGCGCACCACCTCGTGATGTTTTTCTCACTCCTACTAGTGAATGTAATGTAACACACACCCATACAATGCGCACTACCCCGTGAGGTTTTTCTCACTCTACTAGTTAATGTAATGTAACACACACCCATACAATTCACACCACCCCGCGATGTTTTTCAAACCTATCCTACATTGCTACTGCATGTTCCCTGACCTCCCCATGCTGACCACACCGCGGTGCTTTTCTCCTTCCTACATTGCCACACACTGCCTATCCTAATTCATACCCTCCGATTCACACCACCCCGTGATGTTTTTCTCACTCCTACTAGTGAATGTAATGTAACACACACCCATACAATGCGCACCACCCATGATGTTTTTCTCACTCGTACTAGTGAATGTAATGTAACACACACCCATACAATGCGTACCACCCCGGGATGTTTTTTTCACTCCTACTAGTGAATATAATGTAACACACACCCATACAATGCGCACCACCCCGCGATGTTTTTCAGAAACCTATCCTACATTGCCACTGCATGTTCCCTGACCTCCCCATGCTGACCACCGCGCGGTTCTTTTCTCCATCCTACATTGCCACTCACTGACTATCCTAATTCAGACCCTCCAATTCACACCACCCCGTGATGTTTTTGTCACTCCTACTAGTGAATGTAATGTAACACACACCCATACAATGCGCACCACCCCGTGATGTTTTTCTCACTCCTACTAGTGAATGTAACGTAACACACACCCATACAATGCGCACTACCCCGCGATGTTTTTCAGAAACCTATCCTACATTGCCACTGCATGTGCCCTGACCTCCCCATGCTGACCACCCCGCGGTGCTTTTCGCCATCCTACATTGCCACTCACTGCCTATCCTAATTCAGAACCTCCGATTCACAACACCCCGTGATGTTTTTCTCACTCCTACTAGTGAATGTAATGTAACAAACGCACATAGAATGCGCACCAGCCCGCGATGTTTTTCAGAAACCTATCCTACATTGCCACTGCATGTTCCCTGACCTCCCCATGCTGACCACCCCACGGTGCTTTTCTCCATCCTACATTGCCACTCACTGCCTATCCTAATTCAGACCCTCCGATTCACACCACCCCGTGATGTTTTTCTCACTCCTACTAGTGAATGTAATGTAACACACACCCATACAATGCGCCCCACCCCGTGATGTTTTTCAGAAAACTATCCTACATTGCCACTGCATGTTCTCTGACCTCCCCATGCTGACCACCCCGTGGTGCTTTTCTCCATCCTACATTGCCACTCACTGACTATCCTAATTCAGACCCTCCAATTCACACCACCCCGTGATGTTTTTGTCACTCCTACTAGTGAATGTAATGTAACACACACCCATACAATGCGCACCACCCCGTGATGTTTTTCTCACTCCTACTAGTGAATGTAATGTAACACACACCCATACAATGCGCACTACCTCGCGATGTTTTTCAGAAACCTATCCTACATTGCCACTGCATGTGCCCTGACCTCCCCATGCTGACCAGCCCGCGGTGCTTTTCTCCATCCTACATTGCCACTCACTGCCTATCCTTATTCGGACCCTCAGATTCACACCACCCCGTGATGTTTTTCTCACTCCTACTAGTGAATGTAATGTAACACACACCCATACAATGCGCACAACCCCGTGATGTTTTTCTCACTCGTACTAGTGAATGTAATGTAACACACACCCATACAATGCGCACCACCCCGCGATGTTTTTCAGAAACCTATCCTACATTGCCACTGCATGTTCCCTGACCTCACCATGCTGACCACCCCGCGGTGCTTTTCTCCATCTTCCATTGCCACACACTGCCTATCCTAATTCAGACACTCCGATTCACACCACCCCGTGATGTTTTTCTCACTCCTACTAGTGAATGTAATGTAACACACACCCATACAATGCGCACCACCTCGTGATGTTTTTCTCACTCCTACTAGTGAATGTAATGTAACACACACCCATACAATGCGCACCACCCCACGATGTTTTTCAGAAACCTATCCAACATTGCCACTGCATGTTCCCTGACCTCCCCATGCTGACAACCCGGCGTGCTTTTATCCATCCTACATTGCCACTCACTGCCTATCCTAATTCAGACTCTCCGATTCACACCAGCCCGTGATGTTTTTCTCACTCCTACTAGTGAATGTAATGTAACACACACCCATACAATGCGCACCACCTCGTGATGTTTTTCTCACTCCTACTAGTGAATGTAATGTAACACACACCCCTACAATGCGCACTACCCCGTGAGGTTTTTCTCACTCTACTAGTTAATGTAATGTAACACACACCCATACAATTCACACCACCCCGCGATGTTTTTCAGAAACCTATCCTACATTGCCACTGCATGTTCCCTGACCTCCCCATGCTGACCACACCGCGGTGCTTTTCTCCTTCCTACATTGCCACTCACTGCCTATCCTAATTCATACCCTCCGCTTCACACCACCCCGTGATGTTTTTCTCACTCCTACTAGTGAATGTAATGTAACACACACCCATACAATGCGCACCACCCATGATGTTTTTCTCACTCGTACTAGTGAATGTAATGTAACACACACCCATACAATGCGCACCACCCCTGGATGTTTTTTTCACTCCTACTAGTGAATGTAATGTAACACACACCCATACAATGCGCACCACCCCGCGATGTTTTTCAGAAACCTATCCTACATTGCCACTGCATGTTCCCTGACCTCCCCATGCTGATCACCGCGCGGTGCTTTTCTCCATCCTACATTGCCACTCACTGCCTATCCTAATTCAGACCCTCCGATTCACACCACCCCGTGATGTTTTTTTCACTCCTACAAGTTAATGTAATGTAACACACACCCATACAATGCGCACCACCCAGTGATGTTTTTCTCACTCCTACTAGTGAATGTAATGTAACACACACCCATATAATGTGCACCACCCCGTGATGTTTTTCTCACTCCTACTTGTGAATGTAATGTAACACACACCCATACAATGCGCACCACCCCGTGATGTTTTTCTCACTCCTACTAGAGAATGTAATGTAACACACACCCATACAATGCGCCCCACCCCGTGATGTTTTTCAGAAAACTATCCTACATTGCCACTGCATGTTCTCTGACCTCCCCATGCTGACCACCCCGCGGTGCTTTTCTCCATCCTACATTGCCACTCACTGACTATCCTAATTCAGACCCTCCAATTCACACCACCCCGTGATGTTTTTGTCACTCCTACTAGTGAATGTAATGTAACACACACCCATACAATGCGCACCACCCCGTGATGTTTTTCTCACTCCTACTAGTGAATGAAACGTAACACACACCCATACAATGCGCACTACCCCGCGATGTTTTTCAGAAACCTATCCTACATTGCCACTGCATGTGCCCTGACCTCCCCATGCTGACCACCCCGCGGTGCTTTTCTCCATCCTACATTGCCACTCACTGCCTATCCTAATTCAGAACCTCCGATTCACAACACCCCGTGATGTTTTTCTCACTCCTACTAGTGAATGTAATGTAACAAACACACATAGAATGCGCACCAGCCCGCGATGTTTTTCAGAAACCTATCCTACATTGCCACTGCATGTTCCCTGACCTCCCCATGCTGACCACCCCACGGTGCTTTTCTCCATCCTACATTGCCACTCACTGCCTATCCTAATTCAGACCCTCCGATTCACACCACCCCGTGATGTTTTACTCACTCCTATTAGTGAATGTAATGTAACACACACCCATACAATGTGCCCCACCCCGTGATGTTTTTCAGAAAACTATCCTACATTGCCACTGCGTGTTCTCTGACCTCCCCATGCTGACCACCCCGTGGTGCTTTTCTCCATCCTACATTGCCACTCACTGACTATCCTAATTCAGACCCTCCAATTCACACCACCCCGTGATGTTTTTGTCACTCCTACTAGTGAATGTAATGTAACACACACCCATACAATGCGCACCACCCCGTGATGTTTTTCTCACTCCTACTAGTGAATGTAATGTAACACACACCCATACAATGCGCACTACCCCGCGATGTTTTTCAGAAACCTATCCTACATTGCCACTGCATGTGCCCTGACCTCCCCATGCTGACCAGCCCGCGGTGCTTTTCTCCATCCTACATTGCCACTCACTGCCTATCCTTATTCGGACCCTCAGATTCACACCACCCCGTGATGTTTTTCTCACTCCTACTAGTGAATGTAATGTAACACACACCCATACAATGCGCACAACCCCGTGATGTTTTCTCACTCCTACTAGTGAATGTAATGTAACACACACCCATACAATGCGCACCACCCCGCGATGTTTTTCAGAAACCTATCCTACATTGCCACTGCATGTTCCCTGACTTCACCATGCTGACCACCCCGCGGTGCTTTTCTCCATCTTCCATTGCCACACACTGCCTATCCTAATTCAGACACTCCGATTCACACCACCCCGTGATGTTTTTCTCACTCCTACTAGTGAATGTAATGTAACACACACCCATACAATGCGCACCACCTCGTGATGTTTTTCTCACTCCTACTAGTGAATGTAATGTAACACACACCCATACAATGCGCACCACCCCACGATGTTTTTCAGAAACCTATCCAACATTGCCACTGCATGTTCCCTGACCTCCCCATGCTGACAACCCGGCGTGCTTTTATCCATCCTACATTGCCACTCACTGCCTATCCTAATTCAGACTCTCCGATTCACACCAGCCCGTGATGTTTTTCTCACTCCTACTAGTGAATGTAATGTAACACACACCCATACAATGCGTACCACCTCGTGATGTTTTTCTCACTCCTACTAGTGAATGTAATGTAACACACACCCCTACAATGCGCACTACCCCGTGAGGTTTTTCTCACTCTACTAGTTAATGTAATGTAACACACACCCATACAATTCACACCACCCCGCGATGTTTTTCAGAAACCTATCCTACATTGCCACTGCATGTTCCCTGACCTCCCCATGCTGACCACACCGCGGTGCTTTTCTCCTTCCTACATTGCCACTCACTGCCTATCCTAATTCATACCCTCCGCTTCACACCACCCCGTGATGTTTTTCTCACTCCTACTAGTGAATGTAATGTAACACACACCCATACAATGCGCACCACCCATGATGTTTTTCTCACTCGTACTAGTGAATGTAATGTAACACACACCCATACAATGCGCACCACCCCTGGATGTTTTTTTCACTCCTACTAGTGAATGTAATGTAACACACACCCATACAATGCGCACCACCTCGCGATGTTTTTCAGAAACCTATCCTACATTGCCACTGCATGTTCCCTGACCTCCCCATGCTGATCACCGCGCGGTGCTTTTCTCCATCCTACATTGCCACTCACTGCCTATCCTAATTCAGACCCTCCGATTCACACCACCCCGTGATGTTTTTTTCACTCCTACAAGTTAATGTAATGTAACACACACCCATACAATGCGCACCACCCCGTGATGTTTTTCTCACTCCTACTAGTGAATGTAATGTAACACACACCCATATAATGTGCACCACCCCGTGATGTTTTTCTCACTCCTACTTGTGAATGTAATGTAACACACACCCATACAATGCGCACCACCCCGTGATGTTTTTCTCACTCCTACTAGAGAATGTAATGTAACACACACACATACAATGCGCCCACCCCGTGATGTTTTTCAGAAAACTATCCTACATTGCCACTGCATGTTCTCTGACCTCCCCATGCTGACCACCCCGCGGTGCTTTTCTCCATCCTACATTGCCACTCACTGACTATCCTAATTCAGACCCTCCAATTCACACCACCCCGTGATGTTTTTGTCACTCCTACTAGTGAATGTAATGTAACACACACCCATACAATGCGCACCACCCCGTGATGTTTTTCTCACTCCTACTAGTGAATGAAACGTAACACACACCCAGACAATGCGCACTACCCCGCGATGTTTTTCAGAAACCTATCCTACATTGCCACTGCATGTGCCCTGACCTCCCCATGCTGACCACCCCGCGGTGCTTTTCTCCATCCTACATTGCCACTCACTGCCTATCCTAATTCAGAACCTCCGATTCACAACACCCCGTGATGTTTTTCTCACTCCTACTAGTGAATGTAATGTAACAAACACACATAGAATGCGCACCACCCCTCGATGTTTTTCAGAAACCTATCCTACATTGCCACTGCATGTTCCCTGACCTCCCCATGCTGACCACCCCACGGTGCTTTTCTCCATCCTACATTGCCACTCACTGCCTATCCTAATTCAGACCCTCCGATTCACACCACCCCGTGATGTTTTTCTCACTCCTATTAGTGAATGTAATGTAACACACACCCATACAATGTGCCCCACCCCGTGATGTTTTTCAGAAAACTATCCTACATTGCCACTGCATGTTCTCTGACCTCCCCATGCTGACCACCCCGTGGTGCTTTTCTCCATCCTACATTGCCACTCACTGACTATCCTAATTCAGACCCTCCAATTCACACCACCCCGTGATGTTTTTGTCACTCCTACTAGTGAATGTAATGTAACACACACCCATACAATGCGCACCACCCCGTGATGTTTTTCTCACTCCTACTAGTGAATGTAATGTAACACACACCCATACAATGCGCACTACCCCGCGATGTTTTTCAGAAACCTATCCTACATTGCCACTGCATGTGCCCTGACCTCCCCATGCTGACCAGCCCGCGGTGCTTTTCTCCATCCTACATTGCCACTCACTGCCTATCCTTATTCGGACCCTCAGATTCACACCACCCCGTGATGTTTTTCTCACTCCTACTAGTGAATGTAATGTAACACACACCCATACAATGCGCACAACCCCGTGATGTTTTCTCACTCCTACTAGTGAATGTAATGTAACACACACCCATACAATGCGCACCACCCCGCGATGTTTTTCAGAAACCTATCCTACATTGCCACTGCATGTTCCATGACTTCACCATGCTGACCACCCCGCGGTGCTTTTCTCCATCTTCCATTGCCACACACTGCCTATCCTAATTCAGACACTCCGATTCACACCACCCCGTGATGTTTTTCTCACTCCTACTAGTGAATGTAATGTAACACACACCCATACAATGCGCACCACCTCGTGATGTTTTTCTCACTCCTACTAGTGAATGTAATGTAACACACACCCATACAATGCGCACCACCCCACGATGTTTTTCAGAAACCTATCCAACATTGCCACTGCATGTTCCCTGACCTCCCCATGCTGACAACCCGGCGTGCTTTTATCCATCCTACATTGCCACTCACTGCCTATCCTAATTCAGACTCTCCGATTCACACCAGCCCGTGATGTTTTTCTCACTCCTACTAGTGAATGTAATGTAACACACACCCATACAATGCGCACCACCTCGTGATGTTTTTCTCACTCCTACTAGTGAATGTAATGTAACACACACCCATACAATGCGCACTACCCCGTGAGGTTTTTCTCACTCTACTAGTTAATGTAATGTAACACACACCCATACAATTCACACGACCCCGCGATGGTTTTCAGAAACCTATCCTACATTGCCACTGCATGTTCCCTGACCTCCCCATGCTGACCACACCGCGGTGCTTTTCTCCTTCCTACATTGCCACTCACTGCCTATCCTAATTCATACCCTCCGATTCACACCACCCCGTGATGTTTTTCTCACTCCTACTAGTGAATGTAATGTAACACACACCCATACAATGCGCACCACCCATGATGTTTTTCTCACTCGTACTAGTGAATGTAATGTAACACACACCCATACAATGCGCACCACCCCGGGATGTTTTTTTCACTCCTACTAGTGAATATAATGTAACACACACCCATACAATGCGCACCACCCCGCGATGTTTTTCAGAAACCTATCCTACATTGCCACTGCATGTTCCCTGACCTCCCCATGCTGACCACCCCGCGGTGCTTTTCTCCATCCTACATTGCTACTCACTGCCTATCCTAATTCAGACCCTCCGATTCACACCACCCCGTGATGTTTTTGTCACTCCTACTAGTGAATGTAATGTAACACACACCCATACAATGCGCACCACCCCGTGATGCTTTTCTCACTCCTACTAGTGAATGTAATGTAACACACACCCATACAATGCGCCCCACCCCGTGATGTTTTTCAGAAAACTATCCTACATTGCCACTGCATGTTCTCTGACCTCCCCATGCTGACCACCCCGCGGTGCTTTTCTCCATCCTACATTGCCACTCACTGACTATCCTAATTCAGACCCTCCAATTCACACCACCCCGTGATGTTTTTGTCACTCCTACTAGTGAATGTAATGTAACACACACCCATACAATGCGCACCACCCCGTGATGTTTTTCTCACTCCTACTAGTGAATGTAACGTAACACACACCCATACAATGCGCACTACCCCGCGATGTTTTTCAGAAACCTATCCTACATTGCCACTGCATGTGCCCTGACCTCCCCATGCTGACCACCCCGCGGTGCTTTTCTCCATCCTACATTGCCACTCACTGCCTATCCTAATTCAGAACCTCCGATTCACAACACCCCGTGATGTTTTTGTCACTCCTACTAGTGAATGTAATGTAACAAACACACATAGAATGCGCACCAGCCCGCGATGTTTTTCAGAAACCTATCCTACATTGCCACTGCATGTTCCCTGACCTCCCCATGCTGACCACCCCACGGTGCTTTTCTCCATCCTACATTGCCACTCACTGCCTATCCTACTTCAGACCCTCCGATTCACACCACCCCGTGATGTTTTTCTCACTCCTACTAGTGAATGTAATGTAACACACACCCATACAATGCGCCCCACCCCGTGATGTTTTTCAGAAAACTATCCTACATTGCCACTGCATGTTCTCTGACCTCCCCATGCTGACCACCCCGTGGTGCTTTTCTCCATCCTACATTGCCACTCACTGACTATCCTAATTCAGACCCTCCAATTCACACCACCCCGTGATGTTTTTGTCACTCCTACTAGTGAATGTAATGTAACACACACCCATACAATGCGCACCACCCCGTGATGTTTTTCTCACTCGTACTAGTGAATGTAATGTAACACACACCCATACAATGCGCACCACCCCTCGATGTTTTTCAGAAACCTATCCTACATTGCCACTGCATGTTCCCTGACCTCACCATGCTGACCACCCCGCGGTGCTTTTCTCCATCTTCCATTGCCACACACTGCCTATCCTAATTCAGACACTCCGATTCACACCACCCCGTGATGTTTTTCTCACTCCTACTAGTGAATGTAATGTAACACACACCCATACAATGCGCACCACCTCGTGATGTTTTTCTCACTCCTACTAGTGAATGTAATGTAACACACACCCATGAAATGCGCACCACCCCGTGATGTTTTTCTCACTCATACTAGTGAATGTAATGTAACACACACCCATACAATGCGCACCAGCCCGCGATGTTTTTCAGAAACCTATCCTACATTGCCACTGCATGTTCCCTGACCTCCGAATGCTGACGACCCCGAGGTGCTTTTCTCCATCCTACATTGCCACTCACTGCCTATCCTAATTCAGACCGTCCGATTCACATCACCCCGTGATGTTTTTCTCACTCCTACTAGTGAATGTAATGTAACACACACCCATACAATGCGCACCATCTCGCGATGTTTTTCAGAAACTTATGCTACATTGCCACTGCATGTTCCCTGACCTCCCCATGCTGACCACACCGCGGTGCTTTTCTCCATCCTACATTGCCACTCACTGCCTATCGTAATTCAGACCCTCCGATTCACACCACCCCGTGATGTTTTTCTCACTCCTACTAGTGAATGTAATGTAACACACACCGATACAATGCGAGCCACCCCGTGATGATTTTCTCACTCCTACTAGTGAATGTAATGTAACACACACCCATACAATGCGCACCACCCCGTGAGGTTTTTCTCACTCTACTAGTTAATTCAATGTAACACACACCCATACAATGCACACCACCCCGCGATGTTTTTCAGAAACCTATCCTACATTGCCATTGCATGTTCCCTGACCTCCCCATGCTGACCAAACCGCGGTGCTTTTCTCCATCCTACATTGCCACTCACTGTGTATCCTAATTCAGACCCTCCGATTCACACCACCCCGTGATGTTTTTCTCACTCCTACTAGTGAATGTAATGTAACACACCCCCATACAATGCGCACCACCCTCCATATTTTTCAGAAACCTATCCTACATTGCCACTGCATGTTCCCTGACCTCCCCATGCTGACCACACCGCGGTGCTTTTCTCCATCCTACATTGCCACTCACTGCCTATCCTAATTCAGACTCTCCGATTCACACCACCCCGCGATGTTTTTCTCACTCCTACTAGTGAATGTCATTTAACACACACCCATACAATGCGCACCACCACGCGATGATTTTCAGAAACCTATCCTACATTGCTAGTGCATGTTCCCTGACCTCCCCATGCTGACCAAACCGCGGTGCTTTTCTCCATCCTACATTGCCACTCACTGTGTATCCTAATTCAGACCCTCCGATTCACACCACCCCGTGATGTTTTTCTCACTCCTACTAGTGAATGTAATGTAACACACACCCATACAATGCGAACCACCCCGCGATGTTTTTCCGAAACCTATCCTACATTGTCACTGCATGTTCCCTGACCTCCCCATGCTGACCACCCCGCGGTGCTTTTCTCCATCCTACATTGCCACTCACTGCCTATCCTAATTCAGACCCTCCGATTCACACCACCCCGTGATGTTTCTCTCACTCCTACTAGTGAATGTAATGTAACACACACCCATACAATGCGCACCACCCCGTGATGTTTTTATCACTCCTTCTAGTGAATGTAATGTAACACACACCCATACAATGCGCACCAGCCCGCGATGTTTTTCAGAAACCTATCCTACATTGCCACAGCATGTTCCCTGAACTCCCCATGCTGACCACCCCGCGGTGCTTTTCGCCATCCTACATTGACACTCACTGCCTATCCTAATTCAGACCCTCCGATTCACACCACCCCGTGATGTTTTTCTCACTCCTACTAGTGAAAGTAATGTAACAAACACCCATACAATGCACACCACCCCGCGATGTTTTCCAGAAACCTATCCTACATTGCCACTGCATGTTCGCTGACCTCCCAATGCTCACCACCCCGCAGTGCTTTTCTCCATCCTACATTGCCACTCACTGCCTAGCCTAATTCAGACCCTCCGATTCACACCACCCTGTGATGTTTTGCTCACTCCTACAAGTTAATTTAATGTAACACACACCCATACAATGCGCACCACCCCGTGATGTTTTTCTCACTCCTCCTAGTGAACGTAATGTAACACACACCCATACAATGCGCACCACCCCGCGATGTTTTTCTCACTCCTACTAGTGAATGTAATGTAACACACACCCATACAATGCGAACCACCCCGCGATGTTTTTCCGAAACCTATCCTACATTGCCACTGTATGTTCCCTGACCTCCCCATGCTGACCACCCCGCGGTGCTTTTCTCCATCCTACATTGCCACTCACTGCCTATCCTAATTCAGACCCTCCGTTTCACACCACCCCGTGATGTTTTTCTCACTCCTACTAGTGAATGTAATGTAACACACACCCATACAATGAGCACCACCCCGTGATGTTTTTCTCACTCCTACTAGTGAATGTAAGGTAACACACACCCATACAATGCGCACCACCCCGCGATGTTTTTCAGAAACCCATCCTACATTGCCACTGCATATTCCCTGACCTCCCCATGCTGACCACCCCGCGGTGCTTTTCTCCATCCTACATTGCCACTCACTGCCTATCCTAATTCAGAACTTCCGATTCACACCACCCCGTGATGTTTTTCTCACTCCTACTAGTGAATGTAATGTAACACACATCCATACAATGCGCACCACCCCGTGATGTTTTTCTCACTCCTACTAGTGAATGTAATGTAATACACACCCATACAATGCACACAACCCCGCGATGTTTTTTAGAAACCTATCCTACATTGCCACTGCATGTTCCCTGACCTCCCCATGCTGACCACACCGCGGTGCTTTTCTCCATCCTACATTGCCCTCACTGCCTATCCTAATTCAGACCCTCCTATTCACACCACCCCGTGATGTTTTTCTCACTCCTACTAGTGAATGTAATGTAACACACACCCATACAATGCGCACCACCCCGCGATGTTTTTCAAAACCTATCCTACATTGCCACTGCATGTTCCCTGACCTCCCCATGCTGACCACCCCGCGGTACTTTTCTCCATCCTACATTGCCACTCACCTCCTATCCTAATTCAGACCCTCCGATTCACACCACCCCGTGATGTTTTTCTCACTCCTACTAGTGAATGTAATGTAACACACACCCATACAATGCGCACCACCCCGTGATGTTTTTCTCACTCCTACTAGTGAATGTAATGTAACACACACCCATACAATGCGCACCACCCCGCGATGTTTTTCAGAAACCTATCCTACATTGCCACTGCATGTTCCCTGACCTCCGCATGCTGACCACCCCGCGGTGCTATTCTCCATCCTACATTGCCACTCACTGCCTATCCTAATTCACACCCTCCGATTCACACCACCCCGTGGTGTTTTTCTCACTCCCACTAGTGAATGTAATGTAACACACACCCATACAATGCGCACCACCCAGCGATGTTTTTCAGAAACCTATCCTGCATTGCCACTGCATGTTCCCTGACTTCACCATGCTGACCACCCCGTGGTGCTTTTCTCCATCCTACATTGCCACTCACTGCCTATCCTAATTCAGAACTTCCGATTCACACCACCCCGTGATGTTTTTCTCACTCCTACTAGTGAATGTAATGTAACACACATCCATACAATGCGCACCACCCCGTGATGTTTTTCTCACTCCTACTAGTGAATGTAATGTAATACACACCCATACAATGCACACAACCCCGCGATGTTTTTTAGAAACCTATCCTACATTGCCACTGCATGTTCCCTGACCTCCCCATGCTGACCACACCGCGGTGCTTTTCTCCATCCTACATTGCCCTCACTGCCTATCCTAATTCAGACCCTCCTATTCACACCACCCCGTGATGTTTTTCTCACTCCTACTAGTGAATGTAATGTAACACACACCCATACAATGCGCACCACCCCGCGATGTTTTTCAAAACCTATCCTACATTGCCACTGCATGTTCCCTGACCTCCCCATGCTGACCACCCCGCGGTACTTTTCTCCATCCTACATTGCCACTCACCTCCTATCCTAATTCAGACCCTAGATTCACACCACCCCGTGATGTTTTTCTCACTCCTACTAGTGAATGTAATGTAACACACACCCATACAATGCGCACCACCCCGTGATGTTTTTCTCACTCCTACTAGTGAATGTAATGTAACACACACCCATACAATGCGCACCACCCCGCGATGTTTTTCAGAAACCTATCCTACATTGCCACTGCATGTTCCCTGACCTCCGCATGCTGACCACCCCGCGGTGCTATTCTCCATCCTACATTGCCACTCACTGCCTATCCTAATTCACACCCTCCGATTCACACCACCCCGTGGTGTTTTTCTCACTCCCACTAGTGAATGTAATGTAACACACACCCATACAATGCGCACCACCCAGCGATGTTTTTCAGAAACCTATCCTGCATTGCCACTGCATGTTCCCTGAGTTCACCATGCTGACCACCCCGTGGTGCTTTTCTCCATCCTACATTGCCACTCACTGCATATCCTATTTCAGACCGTCCGATTCACACCACCCCGTGATGTTTTTCTCACTCCTACTAGTGAATGTAATGTAACACACACCCATAAAATGCGCACCACCCCGTGATGTTTTTCAGAAAACTATCCTACATTGCCACTGCATGTTCCCTGACCTCCCCATGCTGACCACCCCGTGGTGCTTTTCTCCATACTACATTGCCACTCACTGCCTATCCTAATTCAGACCCTCCGATTCACACCACCCCGTGATGTTTTTCTCACTCCTACTAGTGAATGTAATGTAACAAACACCCATGCAATGCGCACCACCCCGTGATGTTTTTCTCACTCCTACTACTGAATGTAATGTAACACACACCCATACAATGCGCACCACCCCGCGATGTTTTTCAGAAACCTATCCTACATTGCCACTGCATGTTCCCTGACCTCCCCATGCTGACCACCCCGCGGTGCTTTTCTCCATACTACATTGCCACTCACTGCCTATCCTAATTCAGACACTCCGATTCACACCACCCCGTGATGTTTTTCTCACTCCTCCTAGTGAACGTAATGTAACACACACCCATACAATGCGCACCACCCCGCGTTGTTTTTCTCACTCCTACTAGTGAATGTAATGTAACACACACCCATACAATGCGAACCACCCCGCGATGTTTTTCCGAAACCTATCCTACATTGCCACTGTATGTTCCCTGACCTCCCCATGCTGACCACCCCGCGGTGCTTTTCTCCATCCTACATTGCCACTCACTGCCTATCCTAATTCAGACCCTCCGTTTCACACCACCCCGTGATGTTTTTCTCACTCCTACTAGTGAATGTAATGTAACACACACCCATACAATGAGCACCACCCCGTGATGTTTTTCTCACTCCTACTAGTAAATGTAAGGTAACACACACCCATACAATGCGCACCACCCCGCGATGTTTTTCAGAAACCCATCCTACATTGCCACTGCATATTCCCTGACCTCCCCATGCTGACCACCCCGCGGTGCTTTTCTCCATCCTACATTGCCACTCACTGCCTATCCTAATTCAGAACTTCCGATTCACACCACCCCTTGATGTTTTTCTCACTCCTACTAGTGAATGTAATGTAACACACACCCATACAATGCGCACCACCCCGTGATGATTTTCTCACTCCTACTAGTGAATGTAATGTAACACACACCCATACAATGCGCACCACCCCGTGATGTTTTTCTCACTCCTACTAGTTAATGTAATGTAATACACACCCATGCAATGCACACCACCCCGCGATGTTTTTCAGAAACCTATCCTACATTGCCACTGCATGTTCCCTGACCTCCCCTTGCTGACCACCCCGCGGTGCTTTTCTCAATCTTCCATTGCCACTCACTGCCTATCCTAATTCAGACACTCCAATTCACACCACCCCGTGATGTTTTTCTCACTCCAACTAGTGAATGTAATGTAACACACACCCATACAATGCGCACCACCCCGCGATGTTTTTCAGAAACGTATCCTACATTGCCACTGCATGTTCCCTGACCTCACCATGCTGACAACCCGGCGTGCTTTTCTCCATCCTACATTGCCACTCACTGCCTATCCTAATTCAGACCCTCCGATTCACACCACCCCGTGATGTTTTTCTCACTCCTACTAGTGAATGTAATGTAACACACACCCATACAAGGCGAGCCACCCCGTGATGATTTTCTCACTCCTACTAGTGAATGTAATGTAACACACACCCATACAATGCGCACCACCCCATAAGGTTTTTCTCACTCTAATAGTTAATGTAATGTAACACACACCCATACAATGCGCACCACCCCGCGATGTTTTTGAGAAACCTATCCTACATTGCCACTGCGTATTCCCTGACCTCCCCATGCTGACCACCCCGCGGTGCCTTTCGCCATCATACATTGCCAGTCACTGCCTATCCTAATTCAGACCCTCCGATTCACACCACCCCGCGGTGTTTTTCTCATCCTACTAGTGAATGTAATTTAACACACACCCATACAATGCGCACCACCACGCGATGTTTTTCAGAAACCTATCCTACATTGCCACTGCATGTTCCCTGACCTCCCCATGCTGACCACCCCGCGGTGCTTTTATCCATCCTACATTGCCACTCACTGCCTATCCTAATTCAGACCCTCCGATTCACACCACCCCGTGATGTTTTTCTCACTCCTACTACTGAATGTAATGTGACACACACCCATACAATGCGCACCACCCCGTGAAGATTTTCTCACTCCGACTAGTGAATGTAATGTAACACACACCCATACAATGCGCACCACCCCGTGATATTTTTCTCAGTCCTACTAGTGAATGTAATGTAACACACACCCATACAATGCACACCACCCCGCGATGTTTTTCAGAAACCTATCCTACATTGCCACTGCATGTTCCCTGACCTCCCCATGCTGACCACCCCGCGGTGCTTTTATCCATCCTACATTGCCACTCACTGCCTATCCTAATTCAGACCCTCCGATTCACACCACCCCGTGATGTTTTTCTCACTCCTACTACTGAATGTAATGTGACACACACCCATACAATGCGCACCACCCCGTGATATTTTTCTCACTCCTACTAGTGAATGTAATGTAACACACACCCATACAATGCGCACCACCCTGTGATGATTTTCTCACTCCGACTAGTGAATGTAATGTAACACACACCCATACAATGCGCACCACCCCGTGATGTTTTTCTCACTCCTACTAGTGAATGTAATGTAACACACACCCATACAATGCACACGACCCCGCGATGTTTTTCAGAAACCTATCCTACATTGCCACTGCATGTTCTCTGTCCTCCCCATGCTGACCACCCCTCAGTGCTTTTCTCCATCCTACATTGCCACTCACTGCCTATTCTAATTCAGACCCTCCGATTCACACCACCCCGTGATGTTTTTCTCACTCCTACCAGTGAATGTAATTTAACACACACCCATACAATGCGCACCACCCCGCGATGTTTTTCAGAAAGCTATCCTACATTGCCACTGCATGTTCCCTGACCTCCCCATGCTGACCACCCCGCGGTGCTTTTATCCATCCTACATTGCCACTCACTGCCTATCCTAATTCAGACCCTCCGATTCACACCACCCCGTGATGTTTTTCTCACTCCTACTACTGAATGTAATGTAACACACACCAATACAATGCGCACCACCCCGTGATGTTTTTCTCACTCCTACTAGTGAATGTAATGTAACACACACTCATACAATGCGCACCACCCCGTGATGTTTTTCTCACTCCTACTAGTGAATGTAATGTAACACACACGCATACAATGCGCACTACCCCGCGATATTTTTCAGAAACCTATCCTACATTGCCACTGCATGTTCCCTGACCTCCACATGCTGACCACCCCGCGGTACTTTTTTCCATCCTACATTGCCACTCACTGCCTATCCTAATTCAGAAACTCCGATTCACACCACCCCGTGATGTTTTTCTCAGTCCTACTAGTGAATGTAATGTAACACACACCCATACAATGCGCACCACCCCGTGATGTTTTTCTCACTCCTACTAGTGAATGTAATGTAACACACACCCATACAATGCGCACCACCCCGCGATGTTTTTCAGAAACCGATCCTATATTGCCACTGCATGTTCCCTGACCTCCCCATGCTAACCACCCCGCGGTGCTTTTCTCTATCCTACATTGCCACTCACTGCCTATCCTAATTCAGACCCTCCGATTCACACCACCCCGTGATGTTTTTCTCACTCCTACTAGTGAATGTAATATAACACACACCCATACAATGCGCACCACCCCGTGATGTTTTTCTCACTCCTACTCGTGAATGTAATGTAACACACAACCATACAATGCGCACCACCCCGCGATGTTTTTCAGAAACCTATCCTACATTGCCACTGCATGTTCCCTGACCTCAACATGCTGAGCACCCCGCGGTGCTTTTCTCCATCCTACATTGCCACTCACTGCCTATCCTAATTCAGACCCTCCGAATCACACCACCCCGTGATATTTTTCTCACTCCTACTAGTGAATGTAATGTAACGCACACCCATACAATGCGCACCACCCCGTGATGATTTTCTCACTCCGACTAGTGAATGTAATGTAACACACACCCATAGAATGCGCACAAACCCGAGATGTTTTTCTCACTCCTACTAGTGAATGTAATGTAACACACACCCATACAATGCACACCACCCCGCGATGTTTTTCAGAAACCTATCCCACATTGCCACTGCATGTTCCCTGACCTCCCCATGCTGACCACCCCACGGTGCTTTTATCCATCCTACATTGCCACTCACTGCCTATCCTAATTCAGACCCTCCGATTCACACCACCCCGTGATGTTTTTCTCTCTCCTACTAATGAATGTAATGTGACACACACCCATACAATGCGCACCACCCCGTGATCTTTTTCTCACTCCTACTAGTGAATGTAATGTAACACACACCCATACAATGCGCACCACCCCGCGATGTTTTTCAGAAATATATCCTACATTGCCACTGCTTGTTCCCTGACCTCCCCATGCTGACCACCCCACGGTGCTTTTCTCCATCCTACATTGCCACTCACTGCCTATCCTAATTCAGACACTCCGATTCACACCACCCCGTGATGTTTTTCTCACTCCTACTAGTGAATGTAATGTAACACACACCCATACAATGCGCACCACCCCGTGATGTTTTTCTCACTCCTACTAGTGGATGTAATGTAACACACACCCATACAATGCGCACCACCCCGCGATGTTTTTCAGAAACCTATCCTACATTGCCACTGCATGTTCCCTGACCTCCCCATGCTGACCACCCCGCGGTGCCTTTCGCCATCCAACATTGCCACTCACTTCCTATCCTAATTCAGACCCTCCGTTTCACACCACCCCGCGATGTTTTTCTCATCCTACTAGTGAATGTAATTTAACACACACCCATACAATGCGCACCACCACGCGATGTTTTTCAGAAACCTATCCGACATTGCCACTGCATGTTCCCTGACCTCCCCATGCTGACCACCCCGCGGTGCTTTTCTCCATCCTACATTGCCACTCACTGCCTATCCTAATTCAGACCCTCCGATTCACACCACCCCGTGATGTTTTTCTCACTCCTACTAGTGAATGTAATGTAACACACACCCATACAATGCGGACCACTCCGTGATGTTTTTCTCACTCCTACTAGTGAATGTAATGTAACACACACCCATACAATGCGCACCACCCCGTGATGTTTTTCTCACTCCTACTAGTGAATGTAATGTAACACACACCCATACAATGCGCACCACCCTGCGATGTTTTTCAGAAACCTATCCTACATTGCCACTGCATGTTCCCTGACCTCCCCATGCTGACCAGCCCGCGGTGCTTTTCTTAATCCTACATTGCCACTCACTGCCTATCCTAATTCAGACCCTCCGATTCACACCACCCCGTGATGTTTTTCTCACTCCTACTAGTGAATGTAATGTAACACACACCCATACAATGCGCACCACCCCGTGATGTTTTTCTCACTCCTACTAGTGAATGTAATGTAACACACACCCATACAATGCGCACCACCCCGCGATGTTTTTCAGAAACCTATCCTACATTGCCACTGCGTGTTCCTTGACCTCCCCATGCTGACCACCCCGCAGTGCCTTTCGCCATCATACATTGCCACTCACTGCCTATCCTAATTCAGACCCTCCGATTCACACCACCCCGCGGTGTTTTTCTCATTCTACTAGTGAATGTAATTTAACACACACCCATACAATGCGCACCACCACGCGATGTTTTTCAGAAACCTATCCTACATTGCCACTGCATGTTCCCTGACCTCCCCATGCTGACCACCCGGCGGTGCTTTTCTCCATCCTACATTGCCACTCACTGCCTATCCTAATTCAGACACTCCGATTCACACCACCCCGTGATGTTTTTCTCACTCCTACTAGTGAATGTAATGTAACACACACCCATACAATGCGCACCACCCCGTGATGTTTTTCTCACTCCTACTAGTGAATGTAATGTAACACACACCCATTCAATGCGCACCACCCCGCGATGTTTTTCAGAAACCTATCCTACATTGCCACTGCATGTTCCCTGACCTCCCCATGCTGACCACCCCGCGGTGCTTTTCTCCATCCTACATTGCCACTCGCTGCCTAACCTAATTCAGACCCTCCGATTCACACCACCCCGTGATGTTTTTCTCACTCCTACTAGTGAATGTACTGTAACACACACCCATACAATGCGCACCACTCCGTGATGTTTTTCTCACTCCTACTAGTGAATGTAATGTAACACACACCCATACAATGCGCACGACCCCGTGATGTTTTTCTCACTCCTACTAGTGAATGTAATGTAACACACACCCATACAATGCGCACCACCACGAGATGTTTTTCAGAAACCTATCCTACATTGCCACTGCATGTTCCCTGACCTCCCCATGCTGAGCACCCCGCGGTGCTTTTCTCCATCCTACATTGCCACTCACTGCCTATCCTAATTCAGACCCTCCGATTCACACCACCCCGTGATGTTTTTCTCACTCCTACTAGTGAATCTAATGTAACACACACCCATACAATGTGCACCACTCCGTGATGTTTTTCTCATTCCTACTAGTGAATGTAATGTAACACACACCCATACAATGCGCACCACCCCGTGATGTTTTTCTCACTCCTACTAGTGAATGTAATGTAACACACACCCATACAATGCGCACCACCCCGCGATGTTTTTCAGAAACCTATCCTACATTGCCACTGCATGTTCCCTGACCTCCCCATGCTGACCAGCCCGCGGTGCTTTTCTCCATCCTACATTGCCACTCACTGCCTATCCTAATTCAGACCCTCCGATTCACACAACCCCGTGATGTTTTTCTCATTCCTACTAGTGAATGTAATGTAACACACACCCATACAATGCACACCACCCCGTGATGTTTTTCTCACTCCTACTAGTGAATGTAATGTAACACACACCATTACAATGCGCACCACCCCGTGATGTTTTTCTCACTCCTACTAGTGAATGTAATGTAACACACACCCATACAATGTACACGACCCCGCGATGTTTTTCAGAAACCTATCCTACATTGCCACTGCATGTTCCCTGACCTCCCCATGCTGACCAGCCCGCGGTGCTTTTCTCCATCCTACATTGCCACTCACTGCCTATCCTAATTCAGACATTCCGATTCACACCACCCCGTGATATTTTTCTCACTCCTACTAGTGAATGTAATGTAACACACACCCATACAATGCGCACCACCCCGTGATGATTTTCTCACTCCGAATATTGAATGTATTGTAACACACACCCATACAATGCGCACCACCCCGTGATGTTTTTCTCACTCCTACTAGTGAATGTAATGTAACACACACCCATAAAATGCGCACCACCCCGCAATGTTTTTCAGAAACCGATCCTACATTGCCACTGCATGTTCCCTGACCTCCCCATGCTGACCACCCCACGGTGCTTTTCTCCATCCTACATTGCCACTCACTGCCTATCCTAATACTAACCCTCCGATTCACACCACCCCGTGATGTTTTTCTCACTCCTACTAGTGAATGTAATGTAACACACACCCATACGATGCGCACCACCCCTTGATGTTTTTGTCACTCCTACTAGTGAATGTAATGTAACACACACCCATACAATGCGCACCACCCCGTGATGTTTTTCTCACTCCTACTAGTGAATGTAATGTAACACACACGCATGCAATGCGCACCACCCCGCGATGTTTTTCAGAGACCTATCCTACATTGCCACTGCATTGTCCCTGACCTCCCCATGCTGACCACCCCGCGGTACTTTTCTCCATCCTATATTACCATTCACTGCATATCCTAATTCAGAACCTCCGATTCACACCACCCCGTGATGTTTTTCTCACTGCTACTAGTGAATGAAATGTAACACACAGCCATACAATGCGCACCACCCCGCGATGTTTTTCGAAACCTATCCTACATTGCCACTGCATGTTCCCTGACCTCCCCATGCTGACCACCCCGCGGTGCTTTTCTACATCCTACATTGCCACTCACTGCCTATCCTAATTCAGACCCTCCGAGTCACACCACCCCGTGATGTTTTTCTCACTCCTACTAGTGAATGTAATATAACACACACCCATACAATGCGCACCACCCCGTGATGTTTTTCTCACTCCTACTCGTGAATGTAATGTAACACACACCCATGCCATGCGCACCACCCCGCGATGTTTTTCAGAAACCTATCCTACATTGCCACTGCATGTTCCCTGACCTCAACATGCTGACCACCCCGCGGTGCTTTTCTCCATCCTACATTGCCACTCACTGCCTATCCTAATTCAGACCCTCCGAATCACACCACCCCGTGATGTTTTTCTCACTCCTACTAGTGAATGTAATGTAACACACACCCATACAATGTGCACCACCCCGTGATGATTTTCTCACTCCGACTAGTGAATGTAATGTAACACACACCCATACAATGCGCACCACCCCTTGATGTTTTTCAGAAACCTATCCTACATTGCCACTGCATGTTTCCTGACCTCCCCATGCTGACCACCCCGCGGTGCCTTTCGCCATCCTACATTGCCACTCACTGCCTATCCTAAATCAGACCCTCCGATTCACACCACCCCGCGATGTTTTTCTCATCCTACTAGTGAATGTAATTTAACACACACCGATACAATGCTCACCACCACGCGATGTTTTTCAGAAACCTATCCTACATTGCCACTGCATGTTCCCTGACCTCCCCATGCTGACCACCCCGCGGTGCTTTTCTCCATCCTACATTGCCACTCACTGCCTATCCTAATTCAGACCCTCCGATTCACACCACCCCGTGATGTTTTTCTCACTCCTACTAGTGAATGTAATGTAACACACACCCATACAATGCGCACCACTCCGTGATGTTTTTCTCACTCCTACTAGTGAATGTAATTTAACACACACCCATACAATGCACACCACCCCGTGATGTTTTTCTCACTCCTACTAGTGAATGTAATGTAACACACACCCATACAATGCGCACCACCCCGCGATGTTTTTCAGAAACCTATCCTACATTGCCACTGCATGTTCCCTGACCTCCCAATGCTGACCAGCCCGCGGTGCTTTTCTCCATCCTACATTGCCACTCACTGCCTATCCTAATTCAGACCCTCCGATTCACACCACCCCGTGATGTTTTTCTCACTCCTACTAGTGAATGTAATGTAACACACAACCATACAATGCGCACCACCCCGTGATGATTTTCTCACTCCGACTAGTGAATGTAATGTAACACACACCCATACAATGCGCACCACCCCGTGATGTTTTCTCACTCCTACTATTGAATGTAATGTAACACATACCCATACAATGCGCAACACCCCGTGATGTTTTTCTCAGTCCTACTAGTGAATGTAATGTAACACACACCCATACAATGCGCACCACCCCGTGATGTTTTTCTCACTCCTACTAGTGAATGTAATGTAACACAGACCCATACAATGCGCACCACCCCGCGATGTTTTTCACAAACCTATCCTACATTGCCACTGCTTGTTCCCTGACCTCCCCATGCTGACCACACCGCGTTGCTTTTCTCCATCCTACATTGCCACTCACTGCCTATCCTAATTCAGACCCTCCGATTCACACCACCCCGCGATGTTTTTCTCATCCTACTAGTGAATGTAATTTAACACACACCCATACAATGCGCACCACCACGAGATGTTTTTCAGAAACCTATCCTACATTGCCACTGCATGTTCCCTGACCTCCCCATGCTGAGCACCCCGCGGTGCTTTTCTCCATCCTACATTGCCACTCACTGCCTATCCTAATTCAGACCCTCCGATTCACACCACCCCGTGATGTTTTTCTCACTCCTACTAGTGAATCTAATGTAACACACACCCATACAATGCGCACCACTCCGTGATGTTTTTCTCACTCCTACTAGTGAATGTAATTTAACACACACCCATACAATGCACACCACCCCGTGATGTTTTTCTCACTCCTACTAGTGAATGTAATGTAACACACACCCATACAATGCGCACCACCCCGCGATGTTTTTCAGAAACCTATCCTACATTGCCACTGCATGTTCCCTGACCTCCCAATGCTGACCAGCCCGCGGTGCTTTTCTCCATCCTACATTGCCACTCACTGCCTATCCTAATTCAGACCCTCCGATTCACACCACCCCGTGATGTTTTTCTCACTCCTACTAGTGAATGTAATGTAACACACAACCATACAATGCGCACCACCCCGTGATGATTTTCTCACTCCGACTAGTGAATGTAATGTAACACACACCCATACAATGCGCACCACCCCGTGATGTTTTCTCACTCCTACTATTGAATGTAATGTAACACATACCCATACAATGCGCAACACCCCGTCATGTTTTTCTCAGTCCTACTAGTGAATATAATGTAACACACACCCATACAATGCGCACCACCCCGTGATGTTTTTCTCACTCCTACTAGTGAATGTAATGTAACACAGACCCATACAATGCGCACCACCCCGCGATGTTTTTCACAAACCTATCCTACATTGCCACTGCTTGTTCCCTGACCTCCCCATGCTGACCACACCGCGTTGCTTTTCTCCATCCTACATTGCCACTCACTGCCTATCCTAATTCAGACCCTCCGATTCACACCACCCCGCGATGTTTTTCTCATCCTACTAGTGAATGTAATTTAACACACACCCATACAATGCGCACCACCACGAGATGTTTTTCAGAATCCTATCCTACATTGCCACTGCATGTTCCCTGACCTCCCCATGCTGAGCACCCCGCGGTGCTTTTCTCCATCCTACATTGCCACTCACTGCCTATTATAATTCAGACCCTCCGATTCACACCACCCCGTGATGTTTTTCTCACTCCTACTAGTGAATCTAATGTAACACACACCCATACAATGTGCACCACTCCGTGATGTTTTTCTCATTCCTACTAGTGAATGTAATGTAACACACACCCATACAATGCGCACCACCCCGTGATGTTTTTCTCACTCCTACTAGTGAATGTAATGTAACACACACCCATACAATGCGCACCACCCCGCGATGTTTTTCAGAAACCTATCCTACATTGCCACTGCATGTTCCCTGACCTCCCCATGCTGACCAGCCCGCGGTGCTTTTCTCCATCCTACATTGCCACTCACTGCCTATCCTAATTCAGACCCTCCGATTCACACAACCCCGTGATGTTTTTCTCATTCCTACTAGTGAATGTAATGTAACACACACCCATACAATGCACACCACCCCGTGATGTTTTTCTCACTCCTACTAGTGAATGTAATGTAACACACACCATTACAATGCGCACCACCCCGTGATGTTTTTCTCACTCCTACTAGTGAATGTAATGTAACACACACCCATACAATGTACACGACCCCGCGATGTTTTTCAGAAACCTATCCTACATTGCCACTGCATGTTCCCTGACCTCCCCATGCTGACCAGCCCGCGGTGCTTTTCTCCATCCTACATTGCCACTCACTGCCTATCCTAATTCAGACATTCCGATTCACACCACCCCGTGATATTTTTCTCACTCCTACTAGTGAATGTAATGTAACACACACCCATACAATGCGCACCACCCCGTGATGATTTTCTCACTCCGAATAGTGAATGTATTGTAACACACACCCATACAATGCGCACCACCCCGTGATGTTTTTCTCACTCCTACTAGTGAATGTAATGTAACACACACCCATACAATGCGCACCACCCCGCAATGTTTTTCAGAAACCGATCCTACATTGCCACTGCATGTTCCCTGACCTCCCCATGCTGACCACCACACGGTGCTTTTCTCCATCCTACATTGCCACTCACTGCCTATCCTAATACTAACCCTCCGATTCACACCACCCCGTGATGTTTTTCTCACTCCTACTAGTGAATGTAATGTAACACACACCCATACAATGCGCACCACCCCGTGATGTTTTTCTCACTCCTACTAGTGAATGTAATGTAACACACACGCATGCAATGCGCACCACCCCGCGATGTTTTTCAGAGACCTATCCTACATTGCCACTGCATTGTCCCTGACCTCCCCATGCTGACCACCCCGCGGTACTTTTCTCCATCCTATATTACCATTCACTGCATATCCTAATTCAGAACCTCCGATTCACACCACCCCGTGATGTTTTTCTCACTGCTACTAGTGAATGAAATGTAACACACAGCCATACAATGCGCACCACCCCGCGATGTTTTTCGAAACCTATCCTACATTGCCACTGCATGTTCCCTCACCTCCCCATGCTGACCACCCCGCGGTGCTTTTCTACATCCTACATTGCCACTCACTGCCTATCCTAATTCAGACCCTCCGAATCACACCACCCCGTGATGTTTTTCTCACTCCTACTAGTGAATGTAATATAACACACACCCATACAATGCGCACCACCCCGTGATGTTTTTCTCACTCCTACTCGTGAATGTAATGTAACACACACCCATGCAATGCGCACCACCCCGCGATGTTTTTCAGAAACCTATCCTACATTGCCACTGCATGTTCCCTGACCTCAACATGCTGACCACCCCGCGGTGCTTTTCTCCATCCTACATTGCCACTCACTGCCTATCCTAATTCAGACCCTCCGAATCACACCACCCCGTGATGTTTTTCTCACTCCTACTAGTGAATGTAATGTAACACACACCCATACAATGTGCACCACCCCGTGATGATTTTCTCACTCCGACTAGTGAATGTAATGTAACACACACCCATACAATGCGCACCACCCCGTGATGTTTTTCAGAAACCTATCCTACATTGCCACTGCATGTTTCCTGACCTCCCCATGCTGACCACCCCGCGGTGCCTTTCGCCATCCTACATTGCCACTGACTGCCTATCCTAAATCAGACCCTCCGATTCACACCACCCCGCGATGTTTTTCTCATCCTACTAGTGAATGTAATTTAACACACACCCATACAATGCTCACCACCACGCGATGTTTTTCAGAAACCTATCCTACATTGCCACTGCATGTTCCCTGACCTCCCCATGCTGACCACCCCGCGGTGCTTTTCTCCATCCTACATTGCCACTCACTGCCTATCCTAATTCAGACCCTCCGATTCACACCACCCCGTGATGTTTTTCTCACTCCTACTAGTGAATGTAATGTAACACACACCCATACAATGCGCACCACTCCGTGATGTTTTTCTCACTCCTACTAGTGAATGTAATTTAACACACACCCATACAATGCACTCCACCCCGTGATGTTTTTCTCACTCCTACTAGTGAATGTAATGTAACACACACCCATACAATGCGCACCACCCCGCGATGTTTTTCAGAAACCTATCCTACATTGCCACTGCATGTTCCCTGACCTCCCAATGCTGACCAGCCCGCGGTGCTTTTCTCCATCCTACATTGCCACTCACTGCCTATCCTAATTCAGACCCTCCGATTCACACCACCCCGTGATGTTTTTCTCACTCCTACTAGTGAATGTAATGTAACACACAACCATACAATGCGCACCACCCCGTGATGATTTTCTCACTCCGACTAGTGAATGTAATGTAACACACACCCATACAATGCGCACCACCCCGTGATGTTTTCTCACGCCTACTATTGAATGTAATGTAACACATACCCATACAATGCGCAACACCCCGTGATGTTTTTCTCAGTCCTACTAGTGAATGTAATGTAACACACACCCATACAATGCGCACCACCCCGTGATGTTTTTCTCACACCTACTAGTGAATGTAATGTAACACAGACCCATACAATGCGCACCACCCCGCGATGTTTTTCACAAACCTATCCTACATTGCCACTGCTTGTTCCCTGACCTCCCCATGCTGACCACACCGCGTTGCTTTTCTCCATCCTACATTGCCACTCACTGCCTATCCTAATTCAGACCCTCCGATTCACACCACCCCGCGATGTTTTTCTCATCCTACTAGTGAATGTAATTTAACACACACCCATACAATGCGCACCACCACGAGATGTTTTTCAGAAACCTATCCTACATTGCCACTGCATGTTCCCTGACCTCCCCATGCTGAGCACCCCGCGGTGCTTTTCTCCATCCTACATTGCCACTCACTGCCTATCCTAATTCAGACCCTCCGATTCACACCACCCCGTGATGTTTTTCTCACTCCTACTAGTGAATCTAATGTAACACACACCCATACAATGCGCACCACTCCGTGATGTTTTTCTCACTCCTACTAGTGAATGTAATGTAACACACACCCATACAATGTGCACCACCCCGTGATGATTTTCTCACTCCGACTAGTGAATGTAATGTAACACACACCCATACAATGCGCACCACCCCGTGATGTTTTTCAGAAACCTATCCTACATTGCCACTGCATGTTTCCTGACCTCCCCATGCTGACCACCCCGCGGTGCCTTTCGCCATCCTACATTGCCACTCACTGCCTATCCTAAATCAGACCCTCCGATTCACACCACCCCGCGATGTTTTTCTCATCCTACTAGTGAATGTAATTTAACACACACCCATACAATGCTCACCACCACGCGATGTTTTTCAGAAACCTATCCTACATTGCCACTGCATGTTCCCTGACCTCCCCATGCTGACCACCCCGCGGTGCTTTTCTCCATCCTACATTGCCACTCACTGCCTATCCTAATTCAGACCCTCCGATTCACACCACCCCGTGATGTTTTTCTCACTCCTACTAGTGAATGTAATGTAACACACACCCATACAATGCGCACCACTCCGTGATGTTTTTCTCACTCCTACTAGTGAATGTAATTTAACACACACCCATACAATGCACTCCACCCCGTGATGTTTTTCTCACTCCTACTAGTGAATGTAATGTAACACACACCCATACAATGCGCACCACCCCGCGATGTTTTTCAGAAACCTATCCTACATTGCCACTGCATGTTCCCTGACCTCCCAATGCTGACCAGCCCGCGGTGCTTTTCTCCATCCTACATTGCCACTCACTGCCTATCCTAATTCAGACCCTCCGATTCACACCACCCCGTGATGTTTTTCTCACTCCTACTAGTGAATGTAATGTAACACACAACCATACAATGCGCACCACCCCGTGATGATTTTCTCACTCCGACTAGTGAATGTAATGTAACACACACCCATACAATGCGCACCACCCCGTGATGTTTTCTCACTCCTACTATTGAATGTAATGTAACACATACCCATACAATGCGCAACACCCCGTGATGTTTTTCTCAGTCCTACTAGTGAATGTAATGTAACACACACCCATACAATGCGCACCACCCCGTGATGTTTTTCTCACTCCTACTAGTGAATGTAATGTAACACAGACCCATACAATGCGCACCACCCCGCGATGTTTTTCACAAACCTATCCTACATTGCCACTGCTTGTTCCCTGACCTCCCCATGCTGACCACACCGCGTTGCTTTTCTCCATCCTACATTGCCACTCACTGCCTATCCTAATTCAGACCCTCCGATTCACACCACCCCGCGATGTTTTTCTCATCCTACTAGTGAATGTAATTTAACACACACCCATACAATGCGCACCACCACGAGATGTTTTTCAGAAACCTATCCTACATTGCCACTGCATGTTCCCTGACCTCCCCATGCTGAGCACCCCGCGGTGCTTTTCTCCATCCTACATTGCCACTCACTGCCTATCCTAATTCAGACCCTCCGATTCACACCACCCCGTGATGTTTTTCTCACTCCTACTAGTGAATCTAATGTAACACACACCCATACAATGCGCACCACTCCGTGATGTTTTTCTCACTCCTACTAGTGAATGTAATTTAACACACACCCATACAATGCACTCCACCCCGTGATGTTTTTCTCACTCCTACTAGTGAATGTAATGTAACACACACCCATACAATGCGCACCACCCCGCGATGTTTTTCAGAAACCTATCCTACATTGCCACTGCATGTTCCCTGACCTCCCAATGCTGACCAGCCGGGGGTGCTTTTCTCCATCCTACATTGCCACTCACTGCCTATCCTAATTCAGACCCTCCGATTCACACCACCCCGTGATGTTTTTCTCACTCCTACTAGTGAATGTAATGTAACACACAACCATACAATGCGCACCACCCCGTGATGATTTTCTCACTCCGACTAGTGAATGTAATGTAACACACACCCCTACAATGCGCACCACCCCGTGATGTTTTCTCACGCCTACTATTGAATGTAATGTAACACATACCCATACAATGCGCAACACCCCGTGATGTTTTTCTCAGTCCTACTAGTGAATGTAATGTAACACACACCCATACAATGCGCACCACCCCGTGATGTTTTTCTCACTCCTACTAGTGAATGTAATGTAACACAGACCCATACAATGCGCACCACCCCGCGATGTTTTTCACAAACCTATCCTACATTGCCACTGCTTGTTCCCTGACCTCCCCATGCTGACCACACCGCGTTGCTTTTCTCCATCCTACATTGCCACTCACTGCCTATCCTAATTCAGACCCTCCGATTCACACCACCCCGCGATGTTTTTCTCATCCTACTAGTGAATGTAATTTAACACACACCCATACAATGCGCACCACCACGAGATGTTTTTCAGAAACCTATCCTACATTGCCACTGCATGTTCCCTGACCTCCCCATGCTGAGCACCCCGCGGTGCTTTTCTCCATCCTACATTGCCACTCACTGCCTATCCTAATTCAGACCCTCCGATTCACACCACCCCGTGATGTTTTTCTCACTCCTACTAGTGAATCTAATGTAACACACACCCATACAATGCGCACCACTCCGTGATGTTTTTCTCACTCCTACTAGTGAATGTAATGTAACACACACCCATACAATGTGCACCACCCCGTGATGATTTTCTCACTCCGACTAGTGAATGTAATGTAACACACACCCATACAATGCGCACCACCCCGTGATGTTTTTCAGAAACCTATCCTACATTGCCACTGCATGTTTCCTGACCTCCCCATGCTGACCACCCCGCGGTGCCTTTCGCCATCCTACATTGCCACTCACTGCCTATCCTAAATCAGACCCTCCGATTCACACCACCCCGCGATGTTTTTCTCATCCTACTAGTGAATGTAATTTAACACACACCCATACAATGCTCACCACCACGCGATGTTTTTCAGAAACCTATCCTACATTGCCACTGCATGTTCCCTGACCTCCCCATGCTGACCACCCCGCGGTGCTTTTCTCCATCCTACATTGCCACTCACTGCCTATCCTAATTCAGACCCTCCGATTCACACCACCCCGTGATGTTTTTCTCACTCCTACTAGTGAATGTAATGTAACACACACCCATACAATGCGCACCACTCCGTGATGTTTTTCTCACACCTACTAGTGAATGTAATTTAACACACACCCATACAATGCACTCCACCCCGTGATGTTTTTCTCACTCCTACTAGTGAATGTAATGTAACACACACCCATACAATGCGCACCACCCCGCGATGTTTTTCAGAAACCTATCCTACATTGCCACTGCATGTTCCCTGACCTCCCAATGCTGACCAGCCCGCGGTGCTTTTCTCCATCCTACATTGCCACTCACTGCCTATCCTAATTCAGACCCTCCGATTCACACCACCCCGTGATGTTTTTCTCACTCCTACTAGTGAATGTAATGTAACACACAACCATACAATGCGCACCACCCCGTGATGATTTTCTCACTCCGACTAGTGAATGTAATGTAACACACACCCATACAATGCGCACCACCCCGTGATGTTTTCTCACTCCTACTATTGAATGTAATGTAACACATACCCATACAATGCGCAACACCCCGTGATGTTTTTCTCAGTCCTACTAGTGAATGTAATGTAACACACACCCATACAATGCGCACCACCCCGTGATGTTTTTCTCACTCCTACTAGTGAATGTAATGTAACACAGACCCATACAATGCGCACCACCCCGCGATGTTTTTCACAAACCTATCCTACATTGCCACTGCTTGTTCCCTGACCTCCCCATGCTGACCACACCGCGTTGCTTTTCTCCATCCTACATTGCCACTCACTGCCTATCCTAATTCAGACCCTCCGATTCACACCACCCCGCGATGTTTTTCTCATCCTACTAGTGAATGTAATTTAACACACACCCATACAATGCGCACCACCACGAGATGTTTTTCAGAAACCTATCCTACATTGCCACTGCATGTTCCCTGACCTCCCCATGCTGAGCACCCCGCGGTGCTTTTCTCCATCCTACATTGCCACTCACTGCCTATCCTAATTCAGACCCTCCGATTCACACCACCCCGTGATGTTTTTCTCACTCCTACTAGTGAATCTAATGTAACACACACCCATACAATGCGCACCACTCCGTGATGTTTTTCTCACTCCTACTAGTGAATGTAATTTAACACACACCCATACAATGCACTCCACCCCGTGATGTTTTTCTCACTCCTACTAGTGAATGTAATGTAACACACACCCATACAATGCGCACCACCCCGCGATGTTTTTCAGAAACCTATCCAACATTGCCACTGCATGTTCCCTGACCTCCCAATGCTGACCAGCCCGCGGTGCTTTTCTCCATCCTACATTGCCACTCACTGCCTATCCTAATTCAGACCCTCCGATTCACAACACCCCGTGATGTTTTTCTCACTCCTACTAGTGAATGTAATGTAACACACAACCATACAATGCGCACCACCCCGTGATGATTTTCTCACTCCGACTAGTGAATGTAATGTAACACACACCCATACAATGCGCACCACCCCGTGATGTTTTCTCACGCCTACTATTGAATGTAATGTAACACATACCCATACAATGCGCAACACCCCGTGATGTTTTTCTCAGTCCTACTAGTGAATGTAATGTAACACACACCCATACAATGCGCACCACCCCGTGATGTTTTTCTCACTCCTACTAGTGAATGTAATGTAACACAGACCCATACAATGCGCACCACCCCGCGATGTTTTTCACAAACCTATCCTACATTGCCACTGCTTGTTCCCTCTCCTCCCCATGCTGACCACACCGCGTTGCTTTTCTCCATCCTACATTGCCACTCACTGCCTATCCTAATTCAGACCCTCCGATTCACACCACCCCGCGATGTTTTTCTCATCCTACTAGTGAATGTAATTTAACACACACCCATACAATGCGCACCACCACGAGATGTTTTTCAGAAACCTATCCTACATTGCCACTGCATGTTCCCTGACCTCCCCATGCTGAGCACCCCGCGGTGCTTTTCTCCATCCTACATTGCCACTCACTGCCTATCCTAATTCAGACCCTCCGATTCACACCACCCCGTGATGTTTTTCTCACTCCTACTAGTGAATCTAATGTAACACACACCCATACAATGCGCACCACTCCGTGATGTTTTTCTCACTCCTACTAGTGAATGTAATGTAACACACACCCATACAATGTGCACCACCCCGTGATGATTTTCTCACTCCGACTAGTGAATGTAATGTAACACACACCCATACAATTCGCACCACCCCGTGATGTTTTTCAGAAACCTATCCTACATTGCCACTGCATGTTTCCTGACCTCCCCATGCTGACCACCCCGCGGTGCCTTTCGCCATCCTACATTGCCACTCACTGCCTATCCTAAATCAGACCCTCCGATTCACACCACCCCGCGATGTTTTTCTCATCCTACTAGTGAATGTAATTTAACACACACCCATACAATGCTCACCACCACGCGATGTTTTTCAGAAACCTATCCTACATTGCCACTGCATGTTCCCTGACCTCCCCATGCTGACCACCCCGCGGTGCTTTTCTCCATCCTACATTGCCACTCACTGCCTATCCTAATTCAGACCCTCCGATTCACACCACCCCGTGATGTTTTTCTCACTCCTACTAGTGAATGTAATGTAACACACACCCATACAATGCGCACCACTCCGTGATGTTTTTCTCACTCCTACTAGTGAATGTAATTTAACACACACCCATACAATGCACTCCACCCCGTGATGTTTTTCTCACTCCTACTAGTGAATGTAATGTAACACACACCCATACAATGCGCACCACCCCGCGATGTTTTTCAGAAACCTATCCTACATTGCCACTGCATGTTCCCTGACCTCCCAATGCTGACCAGCCCGCGGTGCTTTTCTCCATCCTACATTGCCACTCACTGCCTATCCTAATTCAGACCCTCCGATTCACACCACCCCGTGATGTTTTTCTCACTCCTACTAGTGAATGTAATGTAACACACAACCATACAATGCGCACCACCCCGTGATGATTTTCTCACTCCGACTAGTGAATGTAATGTAACACACACCCATACAATGCGCACCACCCCGTGATGTTTTCTCACTCCTACTATTGAATGTAATGTAACACATACCCATACAATGCGCAACACCCCGTGATGTTTTTCTCAGTCCTACTAGTGAATGTAATGTAACACACACCCATACAATGCGCACCACCCCGTGATGTTTTTCTCACTCCTACTAGTGAATGTAATGTAACACAGACCCATACAATGCGCACCACCCCGCGATGTTTTTCACAAACCTATCCTACATTGCCACTGCTTGTTCCCTGACCTCCCCATGCTGACCACACCGCGTTGCTTTTCTCCATCCTACATTGCCACTCACTGCCTATCCTAATTCAGACCCTCCGATTCACACCACCCCGCGATGTTTTTCTCATCCTACTAGTGAATGTAATTTAACACACACCCATACAATGCGCACCACCACGAGATGTTTTTCAGAAACCTATCCTACATTGCCACTGCATGTTCCCTGACCTCCCCATGCTGAGCACCCCGCGGTGCTTTTCTCCATCCTACATTGCCACTCACTGCCTATCCTAATTCAGACCCTCCGATTCACACCACCCCGTGATGTTTTTCTCACTCCTACTAGTGAATCTAATGTAACACACACCCATACAATGCGCACCACTCCGTGATGTTTTTCTCACTCCTACTAGTGAATGTAATTTAACACACACCCATACAATGCACACCACCCCGTGATGTTTTTCTCACTCCTACTAGTGAATGTAATGTAACACACACCCATACAATGCGCACCACCCCGCGATGTTTTTCAGAAACCTATCCTACATTGCCACTGCATGTTCCCTGACCTCCCAATGCTGACCAGCCCGCGGTGCTTTTCTCCATCCTACATTGCCACTCACTGCCTATCCTAATTCAGACCCTCCGATTCACACCACCCCGTGATGTTTTTCTCACTCCTACTAGTGAATGTAATGTAACACACAACCATACAATGCGCACCACCCCGTGATGATTTTCTCACTCCGACTAGTGAATGTAATGTAACACACACCCATACAATGCGCACCACCCCGTGATGTTTTCTCACTCCTACTATTGAATGTAATGTAACACATACCCATACAATGCGCAACACCCCGTCATGTTTTTCTCAGTCCTACTAGTGAATGTAATGTAACACACACCCATACAATGCGCACCACCCCGTGATGTTTTTCTCACTCCTACTAGTGAATGTAATGTAACACAGACCCATACAATGCGCACCACCCCGCGATGTTTTTCACAAACCTATCCTACATTGCCACTGCTTGTTCCCTGACCTCCCCATGCTGACCACACCGCGTTGCTTTTCTCCATCCTACATTGCCACTCACTGCCTATCCTAATTCAGACCCTCCGATTCACACCACCCCGCGATGTTTTTCTCATCCTACTAGTGAATGTAATTTAACACACACCCATACAATGCCCACCACCACGAGATGTTTTTCAGAAACCTATCCTACATTGCCACTGCATGTTCCCTGACCTCCCCATGCTGAGCACCCCGCGGTGCTTTTCTCCATCCTACATTGCCACTCACTGCCTATTATAATTCAGACCCTCCGATTCACACCACCCCGTGATGTTTTTCTCACTCCTACTAGTGAATCTAATGTAACACACACCCATACAATGTGCACCACTCCGTGATGTTTTTCTCATTCCTACTAGTGAATGTAATGTAACACACACCCATACAATGCGCACCACCCCGTGATGTTTTTCTCACTCCTACTAGTGAATGTAATGTAACACACAAGCATGCAATGCGCACCACCCCGCGATGTTTTTCAGAGACCTATCCTACATTGCCACTGCATTGTCCCTGACCTCCCCATGCTGACCACCCCGCGGTACTTTTCTCCATCCTATATTACCATTCACTGCATATCCTAATTCAGAACCTCCGATTCACACCACCCCGTGATGTTTTTCTCATTGCTACTAGTGAATGAAATGTAACACACAGCCATACAATGCGCACCACCCCGCGATGTTTTTCGAAACCTATCCTACATTGCCACTGCATGTTCCCTCACCTCCCCATGCTGACCACCCCGCGGTGCTTTTCTACATCCTACATTGCCACTCACTGCCTATCCTAATTCAGACCCTCCGAGTCACACCACCCCGTGATGTTTTTCTCACTCCTACTAGTGAATGTAATATAACACACACCCATACAATGCGCACCACCCCGTGATGTTTTTCTCACTCCTACTCGTGAATGTAATGTAACACACACCCATGCAATGCGCACCACCCCGCGATGTTTTTCAGAAACCTATCCTACATTGCCACTGCATGTTCCCTGACCTCAACATGCTGACCACCCCGCGGTGCTTTTCTCCATCCTACATTGCCACTCACTGCCTATCCTAATTCAGACCCTCCGAATCACACCACCCCGTGATGTTTTTCTCACTCCTACTAGTGAATGTAATGTAACACACACCCATACAATGTGCACCACCCCGTGATGATTTTCTCACTCCGAGTAGTGAATGTAATGTAACACACACCCATACAATGCGCACCACCCCGTGATGTTTTTCAGGAACCTATCCTACATTGCCACTGCATGTTTCCTGACCTCCCCATGCTGACCACCCCGCGGTGCCTTTCGCCATCCTACATTGCCACTCACTGCCTATCCTAAATCAGACCCTCCGATTCACACCACCCCGCGATGTTTTTCTCATCCTACTAGTGAATGTAATTTAACACACACCCATACAATGCGCACCACCACGCGATGTTTTTGAGAAACCTATCTTACATTGCCACTGCATGTTCCCTGACCTCCCCATGCTGACCACCCCGCGGTGCTTTTCTCCATCCTACATTGGCACTCACTGCCTATCCTAATTCAGACCCTCCGATTCACACCACCCCGTGATGTTTTTCTCACTCCTACTAGTGAATGTAATGTAACACACACCCATACAATGCGCACCACTCCGTGATGTTTTTCTCACTCCTACTAGTGAATGTAATTTAACACACACCCATACAATGCACTCCACCCCGTGATGTTTTTCTCACTCCTACTAGTGAATGTAATGTAACACACACCCATACAATGCGCACCACCCCGCGATGTTTTTCAGAAACCTATCCTACATTGCCACTGCATGTTCCCTGACCTCCCAATGCTGACCAGCCCGCGGTGCTTTTCTCCATCCTACATTGCCACTCACTGCCTATCCTAATTCAGACCCTCCGATTCACACCACCCCGTGATGTTTTTCTCACTCCTACTAGTGAATGTAATGTAAAACACAACCATACAATGCGCACCACCCCGTGATGATTTTCTCACTCCGACTAGTGAATGTAATGTAACACACACCCATACAATGCGCACCACCCCGTGATGTTTTCTCACTCCTACTCTTGAATGTAATGTAACATATACCCATACAATGCGCAACACCCCGTGATGTTTTTCTCAGTCCTACTAGTGAATGTAATGTAACACACACCCATACAATGCGCACCACCCCGTGATGTTTTTCTCACTCCTACTAGTGAATGTAATGTAACACAGACCCATACAATGCGCACCACCCCGCGATGTTTTTCGAAACCTATCCTACATTGCCACGGCATGTTCCCTGACCTCAACATGCTGACCACCCCGCGGTGCTTTTCTCCATCCTACATTGCCACTCACTGCCTATCCTAATTCAGACCCTCCGATTCACACCACCCCGTGATGTTTTTCTCACTCCTACTAGTGAATGTAATTTAACACACACCCATACAATGCGCACCACCCCGCGATGTTTTTCATAAACCTATCCTACATTGCCACTGCATGTTCCCTGACCTCCCCATGCTGACCTCCAAGCGGTGCTTTTCTCCATCCTACATTGCCACTCACTGCCTATCCTAAATCAGACCCTCCGATTCACACCACCCCATGATGTTTTTCTCACTCCTACTAGTGAATGTAATGTAAAACACACCCATACAATGCGCACCACCCTGTGATGTTTTTCTCACTCTTACTAGTGAATGTAATGTAACACACACCCATACAATGCGCACCACCCCGTGATGTTTTTCTCACTCCTACTAGTGAATGTAATGTAACACACACGCATACAATGCGCACCACCCCGCGATGTTTTTCAGAAACCTATCCTACATTGCCACTGCATGTTCCCTGACCTCCGCATGCTGACCACCCTGCGGTACTTTTCTCCATCCTACATTGCCACTCACTGCCTATCCTAATTCAGAACCTCCGATTCACACCACCCCGTGATGTTTTTCTCACTCCTACTAGTGAATGTAATGTAACACAGACCCATACAATGCGCACGACCCCGTGATGTTTTTCTCACTCCTACTAGTGAATGTAATGTAACACACACCCAAACAATGCGCACCACCCCGCGATGTTTTTCAGAAACCTATCCTACATTGCCACTGCATGTTCCCTGACCTCCCCATGCTGACCACCCCTCGGTGCTTTTCTACATCCTACATTGCCACTCACTGCCTATCCTAATTCAGACCCTCCGATTCACACCACCCCGTGATGTTTTTCTCACTCCTACTAGTGAATGTAATGTAACACACACCCATACAATGCGCACCACCCCGTGATGTTTTTCTCACTCCTACTAGTGAATGTAATGTAACACACACCCATACAATGCGCACCACCCCGTGATGTTTTTCTCACTCCTACTAGTGAATGTAATGTAACACACACCCGTACAATGCACACGACCCCGCGATGTTTTTCAGAAACGTATCCTACATTGCCAATGCATGTTCTCTGTCCTCCCCAGGCTGACCACCCCTCAGTGCTTTTCTCCATCCTACATTGCCACTCACTGCCTATCCTAATTCAGACCCTCCGATTCACACCACCCTGTGATGTTTTTCTCACTCCTACTAGTGAATGTAATTTAACACACACCCATACAATGCGCACCACCCCGCGATGTTTTTCAGAAACCTATCCTACATTGCCACTGCATGTTCCCTGACCTCCCCATGCTGACCACCCCGCGGTGCTTTTCTCCATCCTACATTGCCACTCACTGCCTATCCTAATTCAGACCCTCCGATTCACACCACCCCGTGATGATTTTCTCACTCCTACTAGTGAATGTAATGTAACACACACCCATACAATGCGCACCACCCCGTGATGTTTTTCTCACTCCTACTAGTGAATGTAATGTAACACACACCCATACAATGCACACCACCCCGTGATGTTTTTCTCACTCCTACTAGTGAATGTAATGTAACACACGCATACAATGCGCACCACCCCGCGATGTTTTTCAGAAACATATCCTACATTGCCACTGCATGTTCCCTGACCTCCGCATGCTGACCACCCCGCGGTACTTTTCTCCATCCTACATTGCCACTCACTGCCTATCCTAATTCAGAACCTCCGATTCACACCACCCCGTGATGTTTTTCTCACTCCTATAGTGAATGTAATGTAACACAGACCCATAAAATGCGCACCACCCAATGATGTTTTTCTCACTCCTACTAGTGAATGTAATGTAACACACACCCATACAATGCGCACCACCCCGCGATGTTTTTCAGAAACCTATCCTACATTGCCAATGCATGTTCCCTGACCTCCCCATGCTGACCACCCCGCGGTGCTTTTCTCCATCCTACATTGCCACTCACTGCCTATCCTAATTCAGACCCCCCGATTCACACCACCCCGTGATGTTTTTCTCACTCCTACTAGTGAATGTAATGTAACACACACCCATACAATGCGCACCACCCCGTGATGTTTTTCTCAGTTCTACTAGTTAATTTAATGTAACACACACGCATACAATGCGCACCACCCCGTGATGTTTTTCTCGCTCCTACTAGTGAATGTAATATAACACACACCCATACAATGCGCACCACCCCGCGATGTTATTCAGAAACCTATCCTACATTGCCACTGCATGTTCCCTGACCTCCCCATGCTGACCACCCCGCGGTGCTTTTCTCTATCCTACATTGCCACTCACTGCCTATCCTAATTCAGACCCTCCGATTCACACCACCCCGTGATGTTTTTCTCACTGCTACTAGTGAATGTAATGTAACACACACCCATACAATGCGCACCACCCCGCGGTGTTTTTCAGAAACCTATCCTACATTGCCACTGCATGTTCCCTGACCTCCCCATGCTGACCACCCCGCAGTGCTTTTCTCCATCCTACATTGCCACTCACTGCCTATCCTAATACAGACCCTCCGATTCACACCACCCCGTGATGTTTTTCTCACTCCTACTAGTGAATGTAATATAACACACACCCATACAATGCGCACCACCCCGCGATGTTTTTCAGAAACCTATCCTACATTGCCACTGCATGTTCCCTGACCTCAACATGCTGACCACACCGCGGTGCTTTTCTCCATCCTACATTGCCACTCACTGCCTATCCTATTTCAGACCCTCCGAATCACACCACCCCGTGATGTTTTTCTCACTCCTACTAGTGAATGTAATGTAACACACACCCATACAATGCGCACCACCCCGTGATGATTTTCTCACTCCGACTAGTGAATGTAATGTAACACACACCCATACAATGCGCACAAAGCCGTGATGTTTTTCTCACTCCTACTAGTGAATGTAATGTAACACACACCCATACAATGCACACCACCCCACGATGTTTTTCAGAAACCTATCCTACATTGCCACTGCATGTTCCCTGACCTCCCCATGCTGACCAGCCCGCGGTGCTTTTCTCCATCCTACATTGCCACTCACTGCCTATCCTATTTCAGACCCTCCGATTCACACCACCCCGTGATGTTTTTCTCACTCCTACTAGTGAATGTAATGTAACACACACCCATACAATGCGCACCACTCCGTGATGTTTTTCTCACTCCTAGTGAATGTAATGTAACACACACCCATACAATGCGCACCACCCCGTGATGTTTTTCTCACTCCTACTAGTGAATGTAATGTAACACACACCCATACAATGCGCACCACACCGCGATGTTTTTCAGAAACCTATCCTACATTGCCACTGCATGTTCCCTGACCTCCCCATGCTGACCACCCCGCGGTGCTTTTATCCATCCTACATTGCCACTCACTGCCTATCCAAATTCAGACCCTCCGATTCACACCACCCCGTGATGTTTTTCTCACTCCTACTAGTGAATGTAATGTGGCACACACCCATACAATGTGCACCACCCCGTGATGTTTTTCTCACTCCTACTAGTGAATGTAATTTAACACACACCCATACAATGCGCACCTCCCCGTGATGATTTTCTCACTCCTACTAGTGAATGTAATGTAACACACACCCATACAATGCGCACCACCCCGTGATGTTTTTCTCACTCCTACTAGTAAATCTAATGTAACACACACCCATACAATGCGCACCACCCCGTGATGTTTTTTTCACTCCTACTAGTGAATGTAATGTAACACACACCCATACAATGCGCACCACCCCGCGATGTTTTTCACAAACCTATCCTACATTGCCACTGCTTGTTCCCTGACCTCCCAATGCTGACCACCCCGCATTGCTTTTCTCCATCCTACATTGCCACTCACTGCCTATCCTAATTCAGACCCTCCGATTCACAGCACCCCGCGATGTTTTTCTCATCCTACTAGTGAATGTAATTTTACACACACCCATACAATGCTCACCACCACGCGATGTTTTTCAAAAACCTATCCTACATTGCCACTGCATGTTCCCTCACCTCCCCATGCTGACCACCCCGCGGTGCTTTTCTCTATCCTACATTGCCACTCACTGCCTATCCTAATTCAGACCCTCCGATTCACACCACCCCGTGATGTTTTTCTCACTGCTACTAGTGAATGAAATGTAACACACAGCCATACAATGCGCACCACCCCGCGATGTTTTTCGAAACCTATCCTACATTGCCACTGCATGTTCCCTGACCTCCCCATGCTGACCATCCCGCGGTGCTTTTCTACATCCTACATTGCCACTCACTGCCTATCCTAATTCAGACCCTCCGAGTCACACCACCCCGTGATGTTTTTCTCACTCCTACTAGTGAATGTAATATAACACACACCCATACAATGCGCACCACCCCGTGATGTTTTTCTCACTCCTACTCGTGAATGTAATGTAACACACACCCATACAATGCGCACCACCCCGCGATGTTTTTCAGAAACCTGTCCTACATTGCCACTGCATGTTCCCTGACGTCAACATGCTGACCACCCCGCGGTGCTTTTCTCCATCCTACATTGCCACTCACTGCCTATCCTAATTCAGACCCTCCGATTCACACCACCCCGTGATGTTTTTCTCACTCCTACTAGTGAATGTAATGTAACACACACCCATACAATGCGCACCACTCCGTGATGTTTTTCTCACTCCTACTAGTGAATGTAATTTAACACACACCCATACAATGCACACCACCCCGTGATGTTTTTCTCACTCCTACTAGTGAATGTAATGTAACACACACCCATACAATGCGCACCACCCCGCGATGTTTTTCAGAAACCTATCCTACATTGCCACTGCATGTTCCCTGACCTCCCAATGCTGACCAGCCGGCGGTGCTTTTCTCCATCCTACATTGCCACTCACTGCCTATCCTAATTCAGACCCTCCGTTTCACACCACCCCGTGATGTTTTTCTCACTCCTACTAGTGAATGTAATGTAACACACAACCATACAATGCGCACCACCCCGTGATGATTTTCTCACTCCGACTAGTGAATGTAATGTAACACACACCCATACAATGCGCACCACCCCGTGATGTTTTCTCACTCCTACTATTGAATGTAATGTAACACATACCCATACAATGCGCAACACCCCGTGATGTTTTTCTCAGTCCTACTAGTGAATGTAATGTAACACACACCCATACAATGCGCACCACCCCGTGATGTTTTTCTCACTCCTACTAGTGAATGTAATGTAACACAGACCCATACAATGCGCACCACCCCGCGATGTTTTTCGAAACCTATCCTACATTTCCACGGCATGTTCCCTGACCTCAACATGCTGACCACCCCGCGGTGCTTTTCTCCATCCTACATTGCCACTCACTGCCTATCCTAATTCAGACCCTCCGATTCACACCACCCGGTGATGATTTTCTCACTCCTACTAGTGAATGTAATGTAACACACACCCATACAATGCGCACCACCCCGTGATGTTTTTCTCACTCCTACTAGTGAATGTAATGTAACACACACCCATACAATGCGCACCACCCCGTGATGTTTTTCTCACTCCTACTAGTGAATGTAATGTAACACACACGCATACAATGCGCACCACCCCGCGATGTTTTTCAGAAACATATCCTACATTGCCACTGCATGTTCCCTGACCTCCGCATGCTGACCACCCCGCGGTACTTTTCTCCATCCTACATTGCCACTCACTGCCTATCCTAATTCAGAACCTCCGATTCACACCACCCCGTGATGTTTTTCTCACTCCTACTAGTGAATGTAATGTAACACAGACCCATAAAATGCGCACCACCCCGTGATGTTTTTCTCACTCCTACTAGTGAATGTAATGTAACACACACCCATACAATGCGCACCACCCCGCGATGTTTTTCAGAAACCTATCCTACATTGCCACTGCATGTTCCCTGAACTCCCCATGCTGACCACCCCGCGGTGCTTTTCTCCATCCTACATTGCCACTCACTGCCTATCCTAATTCAGACCCTCCGATTCACACCACCCCGTGATGTTTTTCTCACTCCTACTAGTGAATGTAATGTAACACACACCCATACATTGCGCACCACCCCGTGATGTTTTTCTCAGTTCTACTAGTTAATTTAATGTAACACACATGCATACAATGTGCACCACCCCGTGATGTTTTTCTCACTCCTACTAGTGAATGTAATATAACACACACCCATACAATGCGCACCACCCCGCGATGTTATTCAGAAACCTATCCTATATTGCCACTGCATGTTCCCTGACCTCCCCATGCTGACCACCCCGCGGTGCTTTTCTCTATCCTACATTGCCACTCACTGCCTATCCTAATTTAGACCCTCCGATTCACACCACCCCGTGATGCATTTCTCACTGCTACTAGTGAATGTAATGTAACACACACCCATACAATGCGCACCACCCCGCGATGTTTTTCAGAAACCTATCCTACATTGCCACTGCATGTTCCCTGACCTCCCCATGCTAACCACCCCGCAGTGCTTTTCTCCATCCTACATTGCCACTCACTGCCTATCCTAATACAGACCCTCCGATTCACACCACCCCGTGATGTTTTTCTCACTCCTACTAGTGAATGTAATATAACACACACCCATACAATGCGCACCACCCCGTGATGTTTTTCTCACTCCTACTAGTGAATGTAATTTAACACACACCCATACAATGCGCACCTCCCCGTGATGATTTTCTCACTCCTACTAGTGAATGTAATGTAACACACACCCATACAATGCGCACCACCCCGTGATGTTTTTCTAACTCCTAATAGTAAATCTAATGTAACACACACCCATACAATGCGCACCACCCCGTGATGTTTTTTTCACTCCTACTAGTGAATGTAATGTAACACACACCCATACAATGCGCACCACCCCGCGATGTTTTTCACAAACCTATCCTACATTGCCACTGCTTGTTCCCTGACCTCCCCATGCTGACCACCCCGTATTGCTTTTCTCCATCCTACATTGCCACTCACTTCCTATCCTAATTCAGACCCTCCGATTCACAGCACCCCGCGATGTTTTTCTCATCCTACTAGTGAATGTAATTTAACACACACCCATACAATGCTCACCACCACGCGATGTTTTTCAGAAACCTATCCTACATTGCCACTGCATGTTCCCTGACCTCCCCATGCTGACCACCCCGCGGTGCTTTTCTCTATCCTACATTGCCACTCACTGCCTACCCTAATTCAGACCCTCCGATTCACACTACCCCGTGATGTTTTTCTCACTGCTACTAGTCAATGAAATGTAACACACAGCCATACAATGCGCACCACCCCGCGATGTTTTTCGAAACCTATCCTACATTGCCACTGCATGTTCCCAGACCTCCCCATGCTGACCACCCCGCGGTGCTTTTCTACATCCTACATTGCCACTCACTGCCTATCCTAATTCAGACCCTCCGAGTCACACCACAACGTGATGTTTTTCTCACACCTACTAGTGAATGTAATATAACACCCACCCATACAATGCGCACCACCCCGTGATGTTTTTCTCACTCCTACTCGTGAATGTAATGTAACACACACCCATACAATGCGCACCACCCCGCGATGTTTTTCAGAAACCTATCCTACATTGCCACTGCATGTTCCCTGACCTCAACATGCTGACCACCCTGCGGTGCTTTTCTCCATCCTACATTGCCACTCACTGCCTATCCTAATTCAGACCCTCCGAATCACACCACCCCGTGATGTTTTTCTCACTCCTACTAGTGAATGTAATGTAACATACACCCATACAATGCGCACCACCCCGTGATGATTTTCTCACTCCGACTAGTGAATGTAATGTAACACACACCCATACAATGCGCACCACCCCGTGATGTTTTTCAGAAACCTATCCTACATTGCCACTGCATGTTTCCTGACCTCCCCATGCTGACCACCCCGCGGTGCCTTTCGCCATCCTACATTGCCACTCACTGCCTATCCTAATTCAGACCCTCCGATTCACACCAACCCGCGATGTTTTTCTCATCCTACTAGTGAATGTAATTTAACACACACCCATACAAAGCTCACCACCACGCGATGTTTTTCAGAAACCTATCCTACATTGCCACTGCATGTTCCCTGACCTCCCAATGCTGACCACCCCGCGGTGCTTTTCTCCATCCTACATTGCCACTCACTGCCTATCCTAATTCAGACCCTCCGATTCACACCACCCCGTGATGTTTTTCTCACTCCTACTAGGGAATGTAATGTAACACACACCCATACAATGCGCACCACTCCGTGATGTTTTTCTCACTCCTACTAGTGAATGTAATTTAACACACACCCATTCAATGCACACCACCCCGTGATGTTTTTCTCACTCCTACTAGTGAATGTAATGTAACACACACCCATACAATGCGCACCACCCCGCGATGTTTTTCAGAAACCTATCCTACATTGCCACTGCATGTTCCCTGACCTCCCAATGCTGACCAGCCGGCGGTGCTTTTCTCCATCCTACATTGCCACTCACTGCCTATCCTAATTCAGACCCTCCGACTCACACCACCCCGTGATGTTTTTCTCACTCCTACTAGTGAATGTAATGTAACACACAACCATACAATGCGCACCACCCCGTGATGATTTTCTCACTCCGACTAGTGAATGTAATGTAACACACACCCATACAATGCGCACCACCCCGTGATGTTTTCTCACTCCTACTATTGAATGTAATGTAACACATACCCATACAATGCGCAACACCCCGTGATGTTTTTCTCAGTCCTACTAGTGAATGTAATGTAACACACACCCATACAATGCGCACAACCCCGTGATGTTTTTCTCACTCCTACTAGTGAATGTAATGTAACACAGACCCATAAAATGCGCACCACCCCGTGATGTTTTTCTCACTCCTACTAGTGAATGTAATGTAACACACACCCATACAATGCGCACCACCCCGCGATGTTTTTCAGAAACCTATCCTACATTGCCACTGCATGTTCCCTGACCTCCCCATGCTGACCACCCCGCGGTGCTTTTCTCCATCCTACGTTGCCACTCACTGCCTATCCTAATTCAGACCCTCCGATTCACACCACCCCGTGATGTTTTTCTCACTCCTACTAGTGAATGTAATGTAACACACACCCATACAATGCGCACCACCCCGTGATGTTTTTCTCAGTTCTACTAGTTAATTTAATGTAACACACATGCATACAATGTGCACCACCCCGTGATGTTTTTCTCACTCCTACTAGTGAATGTAATATAACACACACCCATACAATGCGCACCACCCCGCGATGTTATTCAGAAACCTATCCTATATTGCCACTGCATGTTCCCTGACCTCCCCATGCTGACCACCCCGCGGTGCTTTTCTCTATCCTACATTGCCACTCACTGCCTATCCTAATTTAGACCCTCCGATTCACACCACCCCGTGATGTATTTCTCACTGCTACTAGTGAATGTAATGTAACACACACCCATACAATGCGCACCACCCCGCGATGTTTTTCAGAAACCTATCCTACATTGCCACTGCATGTTCCCTGACCTCCCCATGCTGACCACCCCGCAGTGCTTTTCTCCATCCTACATTGCCACTCACTGCCTATCCTAATACAGACCCTCCGATTCACACCACCCCGTGATGTTTTTCTCACTCCTACTAGTGAATGTAATATAACACACACCCATACAATGCGCACCACCCCGTGATGTTTTTCTCACTCCTACTAGTGAATGTAATTTAACACACACCCATACAATGCGCACCTCCCCGTGATGATTTTCTCACTCCTACTAGTGAATGTAATGTAACACACACCCATACAATGCGCACCACCCCGTGATGTTTTTCTAACTCCTAATAGTAAATCTAATGTAACACACACCCATACAATGCGCACCACCCCGTGATGTTTTTTTCACTCCTACTAGTGAATGTAATGTAACACACACCCATACAATGCGCACCACCCCGCGATGTTTTTCACAAACCTATCCTACATTGCCACTGCTTGTTCCCTGACCTCCCCATGCTGACCACCCCGTATTGCTTTTCTCCATCCTACATTGCCACTCACTTCCTATCCTAATTCAGACCCTCCGATTCACAGCACCCCGCGATGTTTTTCTCATCCTACTAGTGAATGTAATTTAACACACACCCATACAATGCTCACCACCACGCGATGTTTTTCAGAAACCTATCCTACATTGCCACTGCATGTTCCCTGACCTCCCCATGCTGACCACCCCGCGGTGCTTTTCTCTATCCTACATTGCCACTCACTGCCTACCCTAATTCAGACCCTCCGATTCACACTACCCCGTGATGTTTTTCTCACTGCTACTAGTCAATGAAATGTAACACACAGCCATACAATGCGCACCACCCCGCGATGTTTTTCGAAACCTATCCTACATTGCCACTGCATGTTCCCAGACCTCCCCATGCTGACCACCCCGCGGTGCTTTTCTACATCCTACATTGCCACTCACTGCCTATCCTAATTCAGACCCTCCGAGTCACACCACAACGTGATGTTTTTCTCACACCTACTAGTGAATGTAATATAACACCCACCCATACAATGCGCACCACCCCGTGATGTTTTTCTCACTCCTACTCGTGAATGTAATGTAACACACACCCATACAATGCGCACCACCCCGCGATGTTTTTCAGAAACCTATCCTACATTGCCACTGCATGTTCCCTGACCTCAACATGCTGACCACCCTGCGGTGCTTTTCTCCATCCTACATTGCCACTCACTGCCTATCCTAATTCAGACCCTCCGAATCACACCACCCCGTGATGTTTTTCTCACTCCTACTAGTGAATGTAATGTAACATACACCCATACAATGCGCACCACCCCGTGATGATTTTCTCACTCCGACTAGTGAATGTAATGTAACACACACCCATACAATGCGCACCACCCCGTGATGTTTTTCAGAAACCTATCCTACATTGCCACTGCATGTTTCCTGACCTCCCCATGCTGACCACCCCGCGGTGCCTTTCGCCATCCTACATTGCCACTCACTGCCTATCCTAATTCAGACCCTCCGATTCACACCAACCCGCGATGTTTTTCTCATCCTACTAGTGAATGTAATTTAACACACACCCATACAATGCTCACCACCACGCGATGTTTTTCAGAAACCTATCCTACATTGCCACTGCATGTTCCCTGACCTCCCAATGCTGACCACCCCGCGGTGCTTTTCTCCATCCTACATTGCCACTCACTGCCTATCCTAATTCAGACCCTCCGATTCACACCACCCCGTGATGTTTTTCTCACTCCTACTAGGGAATGTAATGTAACACACACCCATACAATGCGCACCACTCCGTGATGTTTTTCTCACTCCTACTAGTGAATGTAATTTAACACACACCCATACAATGCACACCACCCCGTGATGTTTTTCTCACTCCTACTAGTGAATGTAATGTAACACACACCCATACAATGCGCACCACCCCGCGATGTTTTTCAGAAACCTATCCTACATTGCCACTGCATGTTCCCTGACCTCCCAATGCTGACCAGCCGGCGGTGCTTTTCTCCATCCTACATTGCCACTCACTGCCTATCCTAATTCAGACCCTCCGACTCACACCACCCCGTGATGTTTTTCTCACTCCTACTAGTGAATGTAATGTAACACACAACCATACAATGCGCACCACCCCGTGATGATTTTCTCACTCCGACTAGTGAATGTAATGTAACACACACCCATACAATGCGCACCACCCCGTGATGTTTTCTCACTCCTACTATTGAATGTAATGTAACACATACCCATACAATGCGCAACACCCCGTGATGTTTTTCTCAGTCCTACTAGTGAATGTAATGTAACACACACCCATACAATGCGCACCACCCCGTGATGTTTTTCTCACTCCTACTAGTGAATGTAATGTAACACAGACCCATAAAATGCGCACCACCCCGTGATGTTTTTCTCACTCCTACTAGTGAATGTAATGTAACACACACCCATACAATGCGCACCACCCCGCGATGTTTTTCAGAAACCTATCCTACATTGCCACTGCATGTTCCCTGACCTCCCCATGCTGACCACCCCGCGGTGCTTTTCTCCATCCTACGTTGCCACTCACTGCCTATCCTAATTCAGACCCTCCGATTCACACCACCCCGTGATGTTTTTCTCACTCCTACTAGTGAATGTAATGTAACACACACCCATACAATGCGCACCACCCCGTGATGTTTTTCTCAGTTCTACTAGTTAATTTAATGTAACACACATGCATACAATGTGCACCACCCCGTGATGTTTTTCTCACTCCTACTAGTGAATGTAATATAACACACACCCATACAATGCGCACCACCCCGCGATATTATTCAGAAACCTATCCTACATTGCCACTGCATGTTCCCTGACCTCCCCATGCTGACCACCTCGCGGTGCTTTTCTCTATCCTACATTGCCACTCACTGCCTATCCTAATTTAGACCCTCCGATTCACACCACCCCGTGATGTATTTCTCACTGCTACTAGTGAATGTAATGTAACACACACCCATACAATGCGCACCACCCCGCGATGTTTTTCAGAAACCTATCCTACATTGCCACTGCATGTTCCCTGACCTCCCCATGCTGACCACCCCGCAGTGCTTTTATCCATCCTACATTGCCACTCACTGCCTATCCTAATTCAGACCGTCCGATTCACACCACCCCGCGATGTTTTTCTCATCCTACTAATGAATGTAATTTAACACACACCCATACAATGCGCACCACCACGCGATGTTTTTCAGAAACCTATCCTACATTGCCACTGCATATTCCCTGACCTCCCCATGCTGACCACCCCGCGGTGCTTTTCTCCATCCTACATTGCCACTCACTGCCTATCCTAATTCAGACCCTCCGATTCACACCACCCCGTGATGTTTTTCTCACTCCTACTAGTGAATGTAATGTAACACACACCCATACAATGCGCACCACCCCGTGATGTTTTTCTCACACCTTCTAGTGAATGTAATGTAACACACACCCATACAATGCCAACCACCCCGCGATGTTTTTCAGAAACCTATCCTACATTGCCACTGCATGTTCTCTGTCCTCCCCAGGCTGACCACCCCTCAGTGCTTTTCTCCATCCTACATTGCCACTCACTGCCTATCCTAATTCAGACCCTCCGATTCACACCACCCTGTGATGTTTTTCTCACTCCTACTAGTGAATGTAATGTAACACACACCCATACAATGCGCACCACCCCGTGATGTTTTTCTCACTCCTACTAGTGAATGTAATGTAACACACACGCATACAATGCGCACCACCCCGCGATGTTTTTCAGAAACATATCCTACATTGCCACTGCATGTTCCCTGACCTCCGCATGCTGACCACCCCGCGGTACTTTTCTCCATCCTACATTGCCACTCACTGCCTATCCTAATTCAGAATCTCCGATTCACACCACCCCGTGATGTTTTTCTCACTCCTACTAGTGAATGTAATGTAACACAGACCCATAAAATGCGCACCACCCCGTGATGTTTTTCTCACTCCTACTAGTGAATGTAATGTAACACACACCCATACAATGCGCACCACCCCGCGATGTTTTTCAGAAACCTATCCTACATTGCCACTGCATGTTCCCTGACCTCCCCATGCTGACCACCCCTCGGTGCTTTTATCCATCCTACATTGCCACTCACTTCCTATCCTAATTCAGACCCTCCGATTCACACCACCCCGTGATGTTTTTCTCACTCCTACTAGTGAATGTAATGTAACACACACCCATACAATGCGCACCACCCCGTGATGATTTTCTCACTCCGACTAGTGAATGTAATGTAACACACATGCATACAATGCGCACCACCCCGTGATGTTTTTCTCACTCCTACTAGTGAATGTAATACAACACACACCAATACAATGCGCACCACCCCGCGATGTTATTCAGAAACCTATCCTACATTGCCACTGCTTGTTCCCTGACCTCTCCATGCTGACCACCCCGCGGTGCTTTTCTCCATCCTACATTGCCACTCACTGCCTATCCTAATTCAGACCCTCCGATTCACACCACCCCGTGATGTTTTTCTCACTGCTACTAGTGAATGTAATGTAACACACACCCATACAATGCGCACCACCCCGCGATGTTTTTCAGAAACCTATCCTACATTGCCACTGCATGTTCCCTGACCTCCCCATGCTGACCACCCCGCAGTGCTTTTCTCCATCCTACATTGCCACTCACTGCCTATCCTAATACAGACCCTCCGATTCACACCACCCCGTGATGTTTTTCTCACTCCTAATAGTGAATGTAATATAACACACACCCATACAATGCGCACCACCCCGTGATGTTTTTCTCACTCCTACTCGTGAATTTAATGTAACACACACCCATACAATGCGCACCACCCCGCGATGTTTTTCAGAAACCTATCCTACATTGCCACTGCATGTTCCCTGACCTCAACATGCTGACCACACCGCGGTGCTTTTCTCCATCCTACATTGCCACTCACTGCCTATCCTAATTCAGACCCTCCGAATCACACCACCCCGTGATGTTTTTCTCACTCCTACTAGTGAATGTAATGTAACACACACCCATACAATGCGCACCACCCCGTGATGATTTTCTCACTCCGACTAGTGAATGTAATGTAACACACACCCATACAATGCGCACAAAGCCGTGATGTTTTTCTCACTCCTACTAGTGAATGTAATGTAACACACACCCATACAATGCACACCACCCCGCGATGTTTTTCAGAAACCTATCCTACATTGCCATTGCATGTTCCCTGACCTCCCCATGCTGACCAGCCCGCGGTGCTTTTCTCCATCCTACATTGCCACTCACTGCCTATCCTAATACAGACCCTCCGATTCACACCACCCCGTGATGTTTTTCTCACTCCTACTAGTGAATGTAATGTAACACACACCCATACAATGCGCACCACCCCGCGATGTTTTTCAAAACCTATCCTACATTGCCACTGCATGTTCCCTGACCTCCCCATGCTGACCACCCCGCGGTACTTTTCTCCATCCTACATTGCCACTCACCTCCTATCCTAATTCAGACCCTCCGATTCACACCACCCCGTGATGTTTTTCTCACTCCTACTAGTGAATGTAATGTAACACACACCCATACAATGCGCACCACTCCGTGATGTTTTTCTCACTCCTAGTGAATGTAATGTAACACACACCCATACAATGCGCACCACCCCGCGATGTTTTTCAGAAACCTATCCTACATTGCCACTGCATGTTCCCTGACCTCCCCATGCTGACCACCCCGCGGTGCTTTTATCCATCCTACATTGCCACTCACTGCCTATCCAAATTCAGACCCTCCGATTCACACCACCCCGTGATGTTTTTCTCACTCCTACTAGTGAATGTAATGTGGCACACACCAATACAATGCGCACCACCCCGTGATGTTTTTCTCACTCCTACTAGTGAATGTAATGTAACACACACCCATACAATGCGCACCACCCCGCGATGTTTTTCAGAAACCTATCCTACATTGCCACTGCATGTTCCCTGACCTCCCCATGCTGACCACCCCGCGGTGCTTTTATTCATCCTACATTGCCACTCACTGCCTATCCAAATTCAGACCCTCTGATTCACACCACCCCGTGATGTTTTTCTCACTCCTACTAGTGAATGTAATGTGGCACACACCAATACAATGCTCACCACCCCGTGATGTTTTTCTCACTCCTACTAGTGAATGTAATGTAACACACACCCATACAATGCGCACCTCCCCGTGATGATTTTCTCAATCCTACTAGTGAATGTAATGTAACACACACCCATACAATGCTCACCACCCCGTGATGTTTTTCTCACTCCTACTAGTAAATCTAATGTAACACACACCCATACAATGCGCACCACCCCGCGATGTTTTTCACAAACCTATCCTACATTGCCACTGCTTGTTCCCTGACCTCCCCATGCTGACCACCCCGCGTTGCTTTTCTCCATCCTACATTGCCACTCACTGCCTCTCCTAATTCAGACCCTCCGATTCACAGCACCCCGCGATGTTTTTCTCATCCTACTAGTGAATGTAATTTAACACACACCCATACAATGCTCACCACCACGCGATGTTTTTCACAAACCTATCCTACATTGCCACTGCATGTTCCCTGACCTCCCCATGCTGAGCACCCCGCGGTGCTTTTCTCCATCCTACATTGCCACTCACTGCCTATCCTAATTCAGACCCTCCGATTCACACAGCCCCGTGATGTTTTTCTCACTCCTACTAGTGAATGTAATGTAACACACACCCATACAATGCGCACCACTCCGTGATGTTTTTCTCACTCCTACTAGTGAATGTAATGTAAAACACACCCATACAATGCGCACCACCCCGTGATGTTTTTCTCACTCCTACTAGTGAATGTAATGTAACACACACCCATACAATGCGCACCACCCCACGATGTTTTTCAGAAACCTATCCTACATTGCCACTGCATGTGCCCTGACCTCCCCATGCTGACCAGCCCGCGGTGCTTTTCTCCATCCTACATTGCCACTCACTGCCTATGCTAATTCAGACACTCCGATTCACACCACCCCGTGATGTTTTTCTCACACCTTCTAGTGAATGTAATGTAACACACACCCATACAATGCCAACCACACCGCGATGTTTTTCAGAAACCTATCCTACATTGCCACTGCATGTTCCCTGACCTCCCCATGCTGACCACCCCGCGGTGCTTTTCTCCATCCTACATTGCCACTCACTGCCTATCCTAATTCAGACCCTCCGATTCACACCACCCCGTGATGTTTTTCTCACTCCTACTAGTGAATGTAATGTAACACACACCCATACAATGCGCACCACTCCGTGATGTTTTTCTCACTCCTAGTGAATGTAATGTAACACACACCCATACAATGCGCACCACCCGGTGATGTTTTTCTCACTCCTACTAGTGAATGTAATGTAACACACACCCATACAATGCGCACCACCACGCGATGTTTTTCAGAAACCTATCCTACATTGCCACTGCATGTTCCCTGACCTCCCCATGCTGACCACCCCGCGGTGCTTTTATCCATCCTACATTGCCACTCATTGCCTATCCAAATTCAGACCCTCCGATTCACACCACCCCGTGATGTTTTTCTCACTCCTACTAGTGAATGTAATGTGGCACACACCCATACAATGCGCACCACCCCGTGATGTTTTTCTCACTCCTACTAGTGAATGTAATGTAACACACACCCATACAATGCGCACCACCCCGCGATGTTTTTCACAAACCTATCCTACATTGCCACTGCTTGTTCCCTGACCTCCCCATGCTGACCACCCCGCGTTGCTTTTCTCCATCCTACATTGCCACTCACTGCCTATCCTAATTCAGACCCTCCCATTCACACCACCCCGTGATGTTTTTCTCACTGCTACTAATGAATGTAATGTAACACACACCCATACAATGCGCACCACTCCGTGATGTTTTTCTCACTCCTATTGGGAATGTAATGTAACACACACCCATACAATGCGCACCACCCCGTGATGTTTTTCTCACTCTTACTAGTGAATGTAATGTAACACACACCCATACAATGCGCACCACCCCGCGATGTTTTTCAGAAACCTATCCTACATTGCCACTGCATGTTCCCTGACCTCCCCATGCTGACCAGCCCGCGGTGCTTTTCTCCATCCTACATTGCCACTCACTGCCTATCCTAATTCAGACTCTCTGATTCACACCACCCCGTGATGTTTTTCTCATTCCTACTAGTGAATGTAATGTAACACACACCCATACAATGCACACCACCCCGTGATGTTTTTCTCACTCCTACTAGTGAATGTAATTTAACACACACCATTACAATGCGCACCACCCCGTGATGTTTTTCTCACTCCTACTAGTGAATGTAATGTAACACACACCCATACAATGCACACGACCCCGCGATGTTTTTCAGAAACCTATCCTACATTGCCACTGCATGTTCTCTGTCCTCCCCATGCTGACCACCCCTCAGTGCTTTTCTCCATCCTACATTGCCACTCACTGCCTATCCTAATTCAGACCCTCTGATTCACACCACCCTGTGATGTTTTTCTCACTCCTACTAGTGAATGTAATTTAACACACACCCATACAATGCGCACCACCCCGCGATGTTTTTCAGAAACATATCCTACATTGCCACTTCATGTTCCCTGACCTCCCCATGCTTACCACCCCGCGGTGCTTTTCTCCATCCTACATTGCCACTCACTGCCTATCCTAATTCAGACCCTCCGATTCACACCACCCCGTGATGTTTTTCTCACTCCTACTAGTGAATGTAATGTAAAACACACCCATACAATGCGCACCACCCCGTGATGTTTTTCTCACTCCTACTCGTGAATGTAATGTAACACACACCCTTACAATGCGCACCACCCCGCGATGTTTTTCAGAAACCTATCCTACATTGCCACTGCATGTTCCCTGACCTCAACATGCTGACCACCCCGCAGTGCTTTTCTCCATCCTACATTGCCACTCACTGCCTATCCTAATTCAGACCCTCCGAATCACACCACCCCGTGATGTTTTTCTCACTCCTACTAGTGAATGTAATGTAACACACACCCATACAATGCGCAGCACCCCGTGATGATTTTCTCACTCCGACTAGTGAATGTAATGTAACACACACCCATACAATGCGCACCACCCCGTGATGTTTTTCTCACTCTTACTAGTGAATGTAATGTAACACACACCCATACAATGCGCACCACCCCGCGATGTTTTTCAGAAACCTATCCTACATTGCCACTGCATGTTCCCTGACCTCCCCATGCTGACCACCCCGCGGTGCTTTTCTCCATCCTACATTGCCACTCACTGCCTATCTTAATTCAGACCCTCCGATTCACACCACCCCGTGATGTTTTTCTCACTCCTACTAGTGAATGTAATGTGACACACACCCATACAATGCGCACCACCCCGTGATGTTTTTCTCACTCCTACTAGTGAATGTAATGTAACACACACCCTTACAATGCGCACCACCCGGTGATGTTTTTCTCACTCCTACTAGTGAATGTAATGTAACACACACCCATACAATGCGCACCACACCGCGATGTTTTTCAGAAACCTATCCTACATTGCCACTGCATGTTCCCTGACCTCCCCATGCTGACCACCCCGCGGTGCTTTTATCCATCCTACATTGCCACTCACTGCCTATCCAAATTCAGACCCTCCGATTCACACCACCCCGTGATGTTTTTCTCACTCCTACTAGTGAATGTAATGTGGCACACACCCATACAATGCGCACCACCCCGTGATGTTTTTCTCACTCCTACTAGTGAATGTAATGTAACACACACCCATACAATGCGCACCACCCCGCGATGTTTTTCACAAACCTATCCTACATTGCCACTGCTTGTTCCCTGACCTCCCCATGCTGACCACCCCGCGGTGCTTTTCTCCAACCTACATTGCCACTCACTACCTATCCTAATTCAGACCCTCCGATTCACACCACCCCGTGATGTTTTTCTCACTCCTACTAGTGAATGTAATGTAACACACACCCATACAATGCGCACCACTCCGTGATGTTTTTCTCACTCCTACTAGTGAATGTAATGTAACACACACCCATACAATGCGCACGACCCCGTGATGTTTTTCTCACTCCTACTAGTGAATGTAATGTAACACACACCCATACAATGCGCACCACCCCGCGATGTTTTTCAGAAACCTATCCTACATTGCCACTGCATGTTCCCTGACCTCCCCATGCTGACCAGCCCGCGGTGCTTTTCTCCATCCTACATTGCCACTCACTGCCTATCCTAATTCAGACCCTCTGATTCACACCACCCCGTGATGTTTTTCTCATTCCTACTAGTGAATGTAATGTAGCACACACCCATACAATGCACACCACCCCGTGATGTTTTTCTCACTCCTACTATTGAATGCAATGTAACACACACCATTACAATGCGCACCACCCCGTGATGTTTTTCTCACTCCTACTAGTGAATGTAATGTAACACACACCCATACAATGCACACGACCCCGCGATGATTTTCAGAAACCTATCATACATTGCCACTGCATGTTCTCTGTCCTCCCCATGCTGACCACCCCTCAGTGCTTTTCTCCATCCTACATTGCCACTCACTGCCTATCCTAATTCAGACCCTCTGATTCACACCACCCTGTGATGTTTATCTCACTCCTACTAGTGAATGTAATTTAATACACACTCATACAATGCGCACCACCCCGCGATGTTTTTCAGAAACCTATCCTACATTGCCACTGCATGTTCCCTGACCTCCCCATGCTGACCACCCCGCGGTGCTTTTCTCCATCCTACATTGCCACTCACTGCCTATCCTAATTCAGACCCTCCCATTCACACCACCCCGTGATGTTTTTCTCACTCCTACTAGTGAATGTAATGTAACACACACCCATACAATGCGCACCACCCCGTGATGTTTTTCTCACTCCTACTAGTGAATGTAATGTAACACACACCCATACAATGCGCACCACCCCGCGATGTTTTTCGAAACCTATCCTACATTGCCACTGCATGTTCCCTGACCTCCGCATGCTGACCACCCCGCGGTGCTTTTCTCCATCCTACATTGCCACTCACTGCCTATCCTAATTCAGACCATCCGATTCACACCACCCCGTGATGTTTTTCTCACTCCTACTAGTGAATGTAATATAACACACACCCATACAATGCGCACCACCCCGTGATGTTTTTCTCACTCCTACTCGTGAATGTAATGTAACACACACCCTTACAATGCGCACCACCCCGCGATGTTTTTCAGAAACCTATCCTACATTGCCACTGCATGTTCCCTGACCTCAACATGCTGACCACCCCGCGGTGCTTTTCTCCATCCTACATTGCCACTCACTGCCTATCCTAATTCAGACCCTCCGAATCACACCACCCCGTGATGTTTTTCTCACTCCTACTAGTGAATGTAATGTAACACACAGCCATACAATGCGCACCACCCCGTGATGATTTTCTCACTCCTACTAGTGAATGTAATGTAACACACACCCATACAATGCGCACCACCCCGTGATGTTTTTCTCACTCTTACTAGTGAATGTAATGTAACACACACCCATACAATGCGCACCACCCCAAGATGTTTTTCAGAAACCGATCCTACATTGCCACTGCATGTTCCCTGACCTCCCCATGCTGACCACCCCGCGGTGCTTTTCTCCATCCTACATTGCCACTCACTGCCTATCTTAATTCAGACCCTCCGATTCACACCACCCCGTGATGTTTTTCTCACTCCTACTAGTGAATGTAATGTGACACACACCCATACAATGCGCACCACCCCGTGATGTTTTTCTCACTCCTACTAGTGAATGTAATGTAACACACACCCATACAATGCGCACCACCCCGCGATGTTTTTCAGAAACCTATCATACTTTGCCACTGCATGTTCCCTGACTTCCCAATGTTGACCACCCCGCGGTGCCTTTCGCCATCCTACATTGCCACTCACTGCCTATCCTAATTCAGACCCTCCGATTCACACCACCCCGCGATGTTTTTCTCACTCCTACTAGTGAATGTAATGTAACACACACCCATACAATGCGCACCACTCCGTGATGTTTTTCTCACTCCTACTAGTGAATGTAATGTAACACAGATCCATACAATGCGCACCACCCCGTGATGTTTTTCTCACTCCTACTAGTTAATGTAATGTAACACACACCCATACAATGTGCACCACCCCGTGATGTTTTTCTCACTCCTACAAGTGAATGTAATGTAACACACACGGATACAATGTGCACCACCCCGCGATGTTTTTCAGAAACCTATCCTACATTGCCACTGCGTGTTCCTTGACCTCCCCATGCTGACCACCCCGCAGTGCCTTTCGCCATCATACATTGCCACTCACTGCCTATCCTAATTCAGACCCTCCGATTCACACCACCCCGCGGTGTTTTTCTCATCCTACTAGTGAATGTAATTTAACACACACCCATACAATGCGCACCACCACGCGATGTTTTTCAGAAACCTATCCTACATTGCCACTGCATGTTCCTTGACCTCCCCATGCTGACCACCCGGCGGTGCTTTTCTCCATCCTACATTGCCACTCACTGCCTATCCTAATTCAGACACTCCGATTCACTCCACCCCGTGATGTTTTTCTCACTCCTACTAGTGAATGTAATGTAACACACACCCATACAATGCGCACCACCCCGTGATGTTTTTCTCACTCCTACTAGTGAATGTAATGTAACACACACCCATACAATGCGCACCACTCCGTGATGTTTTTCTCACTCCTAGTGAATGTAATGTAACACACACCCATACAATGCGCACCACCCGGTGATGTTTTTCTCACTCCTACTAGTGAATGTAATGTAACACACACCCATACAATGCGCACCACCACGCGATGTTTTTCAGAAACCTATCCTACATTGCCACTGCATGTTCCCTGACCTCCCCATGCTGACCACCCCGCGGTGCTTTTATCCATCCTACATTGCCACTCATTGCCTATCCAAATTCAGACCCTCCGATTCACACCACCCCGTGATGTTTTTCTCACTCCTACTAGTGAATGTAATGTGGCACACACCCATACAATGCGCACCACCCCGTGATGTTTTTCTCACTCCTACTAGTGAATGTAATGTAACACACACCCATACAATGCGCACCACCCCGCGATGTTTTTCACAAACCTATCCTACATTGCCACTGCTTGTTCCCTGACCTCCCCATGCTGACCACCCCGCGTTGCTTTTCTCCATCCTACATTGCCACTCACTGCCTATCCTAATTCAGACCCTCCCATTCACACCACCCCGTGATGTTTTTCTCACTCCTACTAATGAATGTAATGTAACACACACCCATACAATGCGCACCACTCCGTGATGTTTTTCTCACTCCTATTGGGAATGTAATGTAACACACACCCATACAATGCGCACCACCCCGTGATGTTTTTCTCACTCTTACTAGTGAATGTAATGTAACACACACCCATACAATGCGCACCACCCCGCGATGTTTTTCAGAAACCTATCCTACATTGCCACTGCATGTTCCCTGACCTCCCCATGCTGACCAGCCCGCGGTGCTTTTCTCCATCCTACATTGCCACTCACTGCCTATCCTAATTCAGACCCTCTGATTCACACAACCCCGTGATGTTTTTCTCATTCCTACTAGTGAATGTAATGTAACACACACCCATACAATGCACACCACCCCGTGATGTTTTTCTCACTCCTACTAGTGAATGTAATTTAACACACACCATTACAATGCGCACCACCCCGTGATGTTTTTCTCACTCCTACTAGTGAATGTAATGTAACACACACCCATACAATGCACACGACCCCGCGATGTTTTTCAGAAACCTATCCTACATTGCCACTGCATGTTCTCTGTCCTCCCCATGCTGACCACCCCTCAGTGCTTTTCTCCATCCTACATTGCCACTCACTGCCTATCCTAATTCAGACCCTCTGATTCACACCACCCTGTGATGTTTTTCTCACTCCTACTAGTGAATGTAATTTAACACACACCCATACAATGCGCACCACCCCGCGATGTTTTTCAGAAACATATCCTACATTGCCACTTCATGTTCCCTGACCTCCCCATGCTTACCACCCCGCGGTGCTTTTCTCCATCCTACATTGCCACTCACTGCCTATCCTAATTCAGACCCTCCGATTCACACCACCCCGTGATGTTTTTCTCACTCCTACTAGTGAATGTAATGTAAAACACACCCATACAATGCGCACCACCCCGTGATGTTTTTCTCACTCCTACTCGTGAATGTAATGTAACACACACCCTTACAATGCGCACCACCCCGCGATGTTTTTCAGAAACCTATCCTACATTGCCACTGCATGTTCCCTGACCTCAACATGCTGACCACCCCGCAGTGCTTTTCTCCATCCTACATTGCCACTCACTGCCTATCCTAATTCAGACCCTCCGAATCACACCACCCCGTGATGTTTTTCTCACTCCTACTAGTGAATGTAATGTAACACACACCCATACAATGCGCAGCACCCCGTGATGATTTTCTCACTCCGACTAGTGAATGTAATGTAACACACACCCATACAATGCGCACCACCCCGTGATGTTTTTCTCACTCTTACTAGTGAATGTAATGTAACACACACCCATACAATGCGCACCACCCCGCGATGTTTTTCAGAAACCTATCCTACATTGCCACTGCATGTTCCCTGACCTCCCCATGCTGACCACCCCGCGGTGCTTTTCTCCATCCTACATTGCCACTCACTGCCTATCTTAATTCAGACCCTCCGATTCACACCACCCCGTGATGTTTTTCTCACTCCTACTAGTGAATGTAATGTGACACACACCCATACAATGCGCACCACCCCGTGATGTTTTTCTCACTCCTACTAGTGAATGTAATGTAACACACACCCTTACAATGCGCACCACCCGGTGATGTTTTTCTCACTCCTACTAGTGAATGTAATGTAACACACACCCATACAATGCGCACCACACCGCGATGTTTTTCAGAAACCTATCCTACATTGCCACTGCATGTTCCCTGACCTCCCCATGCTGACCACCCCGCGGTGCTTTTATCCATCCTACATTGCCACTCACTGCCTATCCAAATTCAGACCCTCCGATTCACACCACCCCGTGATGTTTTTCTCACTCCTACTAGTGAATGTAATGTGGCACACACCCATACAATGCGCACCACCCCGTGATGTTTTTCTCACTCCTACTAGTGAATGTAATGTAACACACACCCATACAATGCGCACCACCCCGCGATGTTTTTCACAAACCTATCCTACATTGCCACTGCTTGTTCCCTGACCTCCCCATGCTGACCACCCCGCGGTGCTTTTCTCCAACCTACATTGCCACTCACTACCTATCCTAATTCAGACCCTCCGATTCACACCACCCCGTGATGTTTTTCTCACTCCTACTAGTGAATGTAATGTAACACACACCCATACAATGCGCACCACTCCGTGATGTTTTTCTCACTCCTACTAGTGAATGTAATGTAACACACACCCATACAATGCGCACGACCCCGTGATGTTTTTCTCACTCCTACTAGTGAATGTAATGTAACACACACCCATACAATGCGCACCACCCCGCGATGTTTTTCAGAAACCTATCCTACATTGCCACTGCATGTTCCCTGACCTCCCCATGCTGACCAGCCCGCGGTGCTTTTCTCCATCCTACATTGCCACTCACTGCCTATCCTAATTCAGACCCTCTGATTCACACCACCCCGTGATGTTTTTCTCATTCCTACTAGTGAATGTAATGTAGCACACACCCATACAATGCACACCACCCCGTGATGTTTTTCTCACTCCTACTATTGAATGCAATGTAACACACACCATTACAATGCGCACCACCCCGTGATGTTTTTCTCACTCCTACTAGTGAATGTAATGTAACACACACCCATACAATGCACACGACCCCGCGATGATTTTCAGAAACCTATCATACATTGCCACTGCATGTTCTCTGTCCTCCCCATGCTGACCACCCCTCAGTGCTTTTCTCCATCCTACATTGCCACTCACTGCCTATCCTAATTCAGACCCTCTGATTCACACCACCCTGTGATGTTTATCTCACTCCTACTAGTGAATGTAATTTAATACACACTCATACAATGCGCACCACCCCGCGATGTTTTTCAGAAACCTATCCTACATTGCCACTGCATGTTCCCTGACCTCCCCATGCTGACCACCCCGCGGTGCTTTTCTCCATCCTACATTGCCACTCACTGCCTATCCTAATTCAGACCCTCCCATTCACACCACCCCGTGATGTTTTTCTCACTCCTACTAGTGAATGTAATGTAACACACACCCATACAATGCGCACCACCCCGTGATGTTTTTCTCACTCCTACTAGTGAATGTAATGTAACACACACCCATACAATGCGCACCACCCCGCGATGTTTTTCGAAACCTATCCTACATTGCCACTGCATGTTCCCTGACCTCCGCATGCTGACCACCCCGCGGTGCTTTTCTCCATCCTACATTGCCACTCACTGCCTATCCTAATTCAGACCATCCGATTCACACCACCCCGTGATGTTTTTCTCACTCCTACTAGTGAATGTAATATAACACACACCCATACAATGCGCACCACCCCGTGATGTTTTTCTCACTCCTACTCGTGAATGTAATGTAACACACACCCTTACAATGCGCACCACCCCGCGATGTTTTTCAGAAACCTATCCTACATTGCCACTGCATGTTCCCTGACCTCAACATGCTGACCACCCCGCGGTGCTTTTCTCCATCCTACATTGCCACTCACTGCCTATCCTAATTCAGACCCTCCGAATCACACCACCCCGTGATGTTTTTCTCACTCCTACTAGTGAATGTAATGTAACACACAGCCATACAATGCGCACCACCCCGTGATGATTTTCTCACTCCTACTAGTGAATGTAATGTAACACACACCCATACAATGCGCACCACCCCGTGATGTTTTTCTCACTCTTACTAGTGAATGTAATGTAACACACACCCATACAATGCGCACCACCCCAAGATGTTTTTCAGAAACCGATCCTACATTGCCACTGCATGTTCCCTGACCTCCCCATGCTGACCACCCCGCGGTGCTTTTCTCCATCCTACATTGCCACTCACTGCCTATCTTAATTCAGACCCTCCGATTCACACCACCCCGTGATGTTTTTCTCACTCCTACTAGTGAATGTAATGTGACACACACCCATACAATGCGCACCACCCCGTGATGTTTTTCTCACTCCTACTAGTGAATGTAATGTAACACACACCCATACAATGCGCACCACCCCGCGATGTTTTTCAGAAACCTATCATACATTGCCACTGCATGTTCCCTGACTTCCCAATGTTGACCACCCCGCGGTGCCTTTCGCCATCCTACATTGCCACTCACTGCCTATCCTAATTCAGACCCTCCGATTCACACCACCCCGCGATGTTTTTCTCACTCCTACTAGTGAATGTAATGTAACACACACCCATACAATGCGCACCACTCCGTGATGTTTTTCTCACTCCTACTAGTGAATGTAATGTAACACAGATCCATACAATGCGCACCACCCCGTGATGTTTTTCTCACTCCTACTAGTTAATGTAATGTAACACACACCCATACAATGTGCACCACCCCGTGATGTTTTTCTCACTCCTACTAGTTAATGTAATGTAACACACACGGATACAATGTGCACCACCCCGCGATGTTTTTCAGAAACCTATCCTACATTGCCACTGCGTGTTCCTTGACCTCCCCATGCTGACCACCCCGCAGTGCCTTTCGCCATCATACATTGCCACTCACTGCCTATCCTAATTCAGACCCTCCGATTCACACCACCCCGCGGTGTTTTTCTCATCCTACTAGTGAATGTAATTTAACACACACCCATACAATGCGCACCACCACGCGATGTTTTTCAGAAACCTATCCTACATTGCCACTGCATGTTCCTTGACCTCCCCATGCTGACCACCCGGCGGTGCTTTTCTCCATCCTACATTGCCACTCACTGCCTATCCTAATTCAGACACTCCGATTCACTCCACCCCGTGATGTTTTTCTCACTCCTACTAGTGAATGTAATGTAACACACACCCATACAATGCGCACCACCCCGTGATGTTTTTCTCACTCCTGCTAGTGAATGTAATGTAACACACACCCATACAATGCGCACCACCCCGCGATGTTTTTCAGAAACCTATCCTACATTGCCACTGCATGTTCCCTGACCTCCCCATGCTGACCAGCCCGCGGTGCTTTTCTCCATCCTACATTGCCACTCACTGCCTATCCTAAATCAGACCCTCCGATTCACACCACCCCGTGATGTTTTTCTCACTCCTACTAGTGAATGTAATGTAACACACACCCATACAATGCGCACCACCCCGTGATGATTTTCTCATTCCGACTAGTGAATGTAAAGTAACACACACCCATACAATGCGCACCACCCCGTGATGTTTTTCTCACTCCTACTAGTGAATGTAATGTAACACACACCCATACAATGCGCACCACCCCGCGATGTTTTTCACAAACCTATCCTACATTGCCACTGCTTGTTCCCTGACCTCCCCATGCTGACCACCCCGCGGTGCCTTTCGCCATCCTACATTGCCACTCACTGCCTATCCTAATTCAGACCCTCCGATTAACACCACCCCGTCATGTTTTTCTCATCCTACTAGTGAATGTAATTTAACATACACCCATACAATGCGCACCACCACGCGATGTTTTTCAGAAACCTATCCTACATTGCCACTGCATGTTCCCTGACCTTCCCATGCTGACCAGCCCGCGGTGCTTTTCTCCATCCTACATTGCCACTCACTGATTATCCTAATTCAGACCCTCCGATTCACACCACCCCGTGTTGTTTTTCTCACTCTTACTAGTGAATGTAATGTAACACACACCAATACAATGCGCACCACTCCGTGATGTTTTTCTCACTCCTACTAGTGAATGTAATGTAACACACACCCATACAATGCGCACCACCCCGTGATGCTTTTCTCACTCCTACAAGTGAATGTAATGTAACACACACCCATACAATGCGCACCACCCCGCGATGTTTTTCAGAAACCTATCCTACATTGCCACTGCCTGTTCCCTGACCTCCCCATGCTGACCAGCCCGCGGTGCTTTTCTCCATCCTACATTGCCACTCACTGCCTATCCTAATTCAGACCCTCCGATTCACACCACCCCGTGATGTTTTTCTCATTCCTACTAGTGAATGTAATGTAACACACACCCATACAATGCACACCACCCCGTGATGTTTTTCTCACTCCTACTAGTGAATGTAATGTAACACACACCATTACAATGCGCACCACCCCGTGATGTTTTTCTCACTCCTACTAGTGAATGTAATGTAACACACACCCATACAATGCACACGACCCGCGATGTTTTCAGAAACCTATCCTACATTGCCACAGCATGTTCTCTGTCCTGCCCATGCTGACCACTCCTCAGTGCTTTTCTCCATCCTACATTGCCACTCACTGCCTATCCTAATTCAGACCCTCCGATTCACACCACCCCGTGATGTTTTTCTCACTCCTACTAGTGAATGTAATGTAACACACACCCATACAATGCGCACCACTCCGTGATGTTTTTCTCACTCCTACTAGTGAATGTAATGTAACACACACCCATACAATGCGCACCACCCCGTGATGTTTTTCTCACTCCTACTAGTGAATGTAATGTAACACACACCCATACAATGCGCACCACCCCGCGATGTTTTTCAGAAACCTATCCTAAATTGCCACTGCATGTTCCCTGACCTCCCCATGCTGACCAGCCCGCGGTGCTTTTCTCCATCCTACATTGCCACTCACTGCCTATCCTAATTCAGACCCTCTGATTCACACCACCCCGTGATGTTTTTCTCATTCCTACTAGTGAATGTAATGTAGCACACACCCATACAATGCACACCACCCCGTGATGTTTTTCTCACTCCTACTAGTGAATGTAATGTAACACACACCATTACAATGCGCACCACCCCGTGATGTTTTTCTCACTCCTACTAGTGAATGTAATGTAACACACACCCATACAATGCACACGACCCCGCGATGTTTTTCAGGAACCTATCCTACATTGCCACTGCATGTTCTCTGTCCTCCCCATGCTGACCACCCCTCAGTGTTTTTCTCCATCCTACATTGCCACTCACTGCCTATCCTAATTCAGACCCTCCGATTCACACCACCCCGTGATGTTTTTCTCACTCCTACTAGAAAATGTAATTTAACACACAACCATACAATGCGCACCACCCCGCGATGTTTTTCAGAAACCTATCCTACATTGCCACTGCATGTTCCCTGACCTCCCCATGCTGACCAGCCCGCGGTGCTTTTCTCCATCCTACATTGCCACTCACTGCCTATCCTAATTCAGACCCTCCGATTCACACCACCCCGTGATGTTTTTCTCACTCCTACTAGTGAATGTAATGTAACACACACCCATACAATGCGCACCACCCCGTGATGTTTTTCTGACTCCTACTAGTGAATGTAATGTAACACACACCCATACAATGCGCACCACCCCGCGATGTTTTTCGAAACCTATCCGACATTGCCACTGCATGTTCCCTGACCTCCCCATGCTGACCACCCCGCGGTGCTTTTCTCCATCCTACATTGCCACTCACTGCCTATCCTAATTCAGACCATCCGATTCACACCACCCCGTGATGTTTTTCTCACTCCTACTAGTGAATGTAATGTAACACACACCCATACAATGCGCACCACCCCGTGATTATTTTCTCACTCCGACTAGTGAATGTAATGTAACACACACCCATACAATGCGCACCACCCTGTGATGTTTTTCTCACTCTTACTAGTGAATGTAATGTAACACACACCCATACAATGCGCACCACCCCGCTATGTTTTTCAGAAACCTATCCTACATTGCCACTGCATGTTCCCTGACCTCCCCATGCTGACCACCCCGCGGTGCGTTTCTCCATCCTACATTGCCACTCACTGCCTATCTTAATTCAGACCTTCCGATTCACACCACCCCGTGATGTTTTTCTCACTCCTACTAGTGAATGTAATGTGACACACACCCATACAATGCGCACCACCCCGTGATGTTTTTCTCACTCCTACTAGTGAATGTAATGTAACACACACCCATACAATGCACACCACCCCGCGATGTTTTTCACAAACCTATCCTACATTGCCACTGCTTGTTCCCTGACCTCCCCATGCTGACCACCCCGCGGTGCTTTTCTCCATCCTACATTACCACTCACTGCCTATCCTAATTCAGACCCTCCGATTCACACCACACCGTGATGATTTTCTCACTCCTACTAGTGAATGTAATGTAACACACACCCATACAATGCGCACCACCCCGTGATGTTTTTCTCACTCCTACTAGTGAATGTAATGTAACACACACCCATACAATGCGCACCACCCCGCGATGTTTTTCAGAAACCTATCATACATTGCCACTGCATGTACCCTGACTTCCCAATGTTGACCACCCCGCGGTGCCTTTCGCCATCCTACATTGCCACTCACTGCCTATCCTAATTCAGACCCTCCGATTCACACCACCCCGCGATGTTTTTCTCACTCCTACTAGTGAATGTAATGTAACACACACCCATACAATGCGCACCACTCCGTGATGTTTTTCTCACTCCTACTAGTGAATGTAATGTAACACAGATCCATACAATGCGCACCACCCCGTGATGTTTTTCTCACTCCTACTAGTGAATGTAATGTAACACACACCCATACAATGCGCACCACCCCGCGATGTTTTTCAGAAACCTATCCTACATTGCCACTGCATGTTCCCTGACCTCCCCATGCTGACCAGCCCGCGGTGCTTTTCTCCATCCTACATTGCCACTCACTGCCTATCCTAAATCAGACCCTCCGATTCACACCACCCCGTGATGTTTTTCTCACTCCTACTAGTGAATGTAATGTAACACACACCCATACAATGCGCACCACCCCGTGATGATTTTCTCATTCCGACTAGTGAATGTAAAGTAACACACACCCATACAATGCGCACCACCCCGTGATGTTTTTCTCACTCCTACTAGTGAATGTAATGTAACACACACCCATACAATGCGCACCACCCCGCGATGTTTTTCACAAACCTATCCTACATTGCCACTGCTTGTTCCCTGACCTCCCCATGCTGACCACCCCGCGATGCTTTTCTCCATCCTACATTGCCACTCACTGCCTATCCTAATTCAGACCCTCCGATTCACACCACCCCATGATGTTTTTCTCACTCCTACTAGTGAATGTAATGTATCACACACCCATACAATGCGCACCACCCCGTGATGTTTTTCTCACTCCTACTAGTGAATGTAATGTAACATACACCCATACAATGCGCACCACCCCGCGATGTTTTTCAGAAACCTATCCTACATTGCCACTGCATGTTCCCTGACCTCCTCATGCTGACCACCCCGCGGTGCCTTTCGCCATCCTACATTGTCACTCACTGCCTATCCTAATTCAGACCCTCCGATTAACACCACCCCGTCATGTTTTTCTCATCCTACTAGTGAATGTAATTTAACATACACCCATACAATGCGCACCACCACGCGATGTTTTTCAGAAACCTATCCTACATTGCCACTGCATGTTCCCTGACCTCCCCATGCTGACCAGCCCGCGGTGCTTTTCTCCATCCTACATTGCCACTCACTGATTATCCTAATTCAGACCCTCCGATTCACACCACCCCGTGTTGTTTTTCTCACTCCTACTAGTGAATGTAATGTAACACACACCAATACAATGCGCACCACTCCGTGATGTTTTTCTCACTCCTACTAGTGAATGTAATGTAACACACACCCATACAATGCGCACCATCCCGTGATGTTTTTCTCACTCCTACAAGTGAATGTAATGTAACACACACCCATACAATGCGCACCACCCCGCGATGTTTTTCAGAAACCTATCCTACATTGCCACTGCCTGTTCCCTGACCTCCCCATGCTGACCAGCCCGCGGTGCTTTTCTCCATCCTACATTGCCACTCACTGCCTATCCTAATTCAGACCCTCCGATTCACACCACCCCGTGATGTTTTTCTCATTCCTACTAGTGAATGTAATGTAACACACACCCATACAATGCACACCACCCCGTGATGTTTTTCTCACTCCTACTAGTGAATGTAATGTAACACACACCATTACAATGCGCACCACCCCGTGATGTTTTTCTCACTCCTACTAGTGAATGTAATGTAACACACACCCATACAATGCACACGACCCCGCGATGTTTTCAGAAACCTGTCCTACATTGCCACTGCATGTTCTCTGTCCTGCCCATGCTGACCACTCCTCAGTGCTTTTCTCCATCCTACATTGCCACTCACTGCCTATACTAATTCAGACCCTCCGATTCACACCACCCCGTGATGTTTTTCTCACTCCTACTAGTGAATGTAATGTAACACACACCCATACAATGCGCACCACCCCGTGATGTTTTTCTCACTCCTACTAGTGAATGTAATGTAACACACACCCATACAATGTGCACCACCCCGCGATGTTTTTCAGAAACCTATCCTACATTGCCACTGCATGTTCCCTGACCTCCCCATGATGACCAGCCCGCGGTGCTTTTCTCCATCCTACATTGCCACTCCCTGCCTATCCTAATTCAGACCCTCCGATTCACACCACCCCGTGATGTTTTTCTCACTCCTACTAGTGAATGTAATGTAACACACACCCATACAATGCGCACCACCCCGTGATGATTTTCTCACTCCTACTAGTGAATGTAAAGTAACACACACCCATACAATGCGCACCACCCCGTGATGTTTTTCTCACTCCTACTAGTGAATGTAATGTAACACAAACCCATACAGTGCGCACCATCCCGCGATGTTTTTCACAAACCTATCCTACATTGCCACTGCTTGTTCCCTGACCTCCCCATGCTGACCACCCCGCGGTGCTTTTCTCCATTCTACATTACCACTCACTGCCTTTCCTAATTCAGACCCTCTGATTCACACCACCCCGTGATGTTTTTCTCACTCCTACTAGTGAATGTAATTTAACACACACCCATACAATGCGCACCACCCCGCGATGTTTTTCAGAAACCTATCCTACATTGCCACTGCATGTTCCATGACCTCCCCATGCTGACCACCCCGCGGTGCTTTTCTCCATCCTACATTGCCACTCACTGCCTATCCTAATGCAGACCCTCCGATTCACACCACCCCGTGATGTTTTTGTCACTCCTACTAGTGAATGTAATGTAACACACACCCATACAATGTGCACCACCCCGCGATGTTTTTCAGAAACCTATCCTACATTGCCACTGCATGTTCCCTGACCTCCTCATGCTGACCACCCCGCGGTGCCTTTCGCCATCCTACATTGCCACTCACTGCCTATCCTAATTCAGACCCTCCGATTCACACCACCTCGTGATGTTTTTCTCATCCTACTAGTGAATGTAATTTAACACACACCCATACAATGCGCACCACCACGCGATGTTTTTCAGAAACCTATCCTACATTACCATTGCATGTTCCCTGACCTCCCCATGCTGAGCAACCCGCGGTGCTTTTCTCCATCCTACATTGCCACTCACTGCCTATCCTAATTCAGACCCTCCGATTCACACCACCCCGTGTTGTTTTTCTCACTCCTACTAGTGAATGTAATGTAACACACACCAATACAATGCGCACCACTCCGTGATGTTTTTCTCACTCCTACTAGTGAATGTAATGTAACACACACCCATACAATGTGCACCACCCCGTGATGTTTTTCTCACTCGTACAAGTGAATGTAATGTAACACACACCCATACAATGCGCACCACCCCGCGATGTTTTTCAGAAACCTGTCTTACATTGCCACTGCATGTTCCCTGACCTCCCCATGCTGACCAGCCCGCGGTGCTTTTCTCCATCCTACATTGCCAGTCACTGCCTATCCTAATTCAGACCCTCCGATTCACACCACCCCGCGATGTTTTTCTCATCCTACTAGTGAATGTAATTTAACACACACCCATACAATGCGCACCACCACGCGATGTCTTTCAGAAAACTATCCTACATTGCCACTGCATGTTCCCTGACCTCCCCATGCTGACCACCCCGCGGTGCTTTTCTCCATCCTACATTGCCACTCACTGCCTATCTTAATTCAGACCCTCCGATTCACACCACCCCGTGATGTTTTTCTCACTCCTACTAGTGAATGTAATGTAACACACACCCATACAATGCGCACCACCCCGTGATGTTTTTCTCAGTCCTACTAGTGAATGTAATGTAACACACACCCATACAATGCGCACCACCCCGTGATGTTTTTCTCACTCCTACTCGTGAATGTAATGTAACACACACCCATACAATGCGCACCACCCCGTGATGTTTTTCTCACTCCATCTAGTGAATGTAATGTAACACACACCCATACAATGCGCACCACCCCGTGATGTTTTTCTCACTCCTACTCGTGAATGTAATGTAACACACACCCTTACAATGCGCACGACCCCGCGATGTTTTTCAGAAACCTATCCTGCATTGCCACTGCATGTTCCCTGACCTCAACATGCTGACCACCCCGCGGTGCTTTTCTCCATCCTACATTGCCACTCACTGCCTATCCTAATTCAGACACTCCGAATCACACCACACCGTGATGTTTTTCTCACTCCTACTAGTGAATGTGATGTAACACACACCCATACAATGCGCACCACCCCGTGATGATTTTCTCACTCCTACTAGTGAATGTAATGTAACACACACCCATACAATGCACACCACCACGTGATGTTTTTCTCACTCCTACTAGTGAATGTAATGTAACACACACCCATACAATGCACACCACCCAGCGATGTTTTTCAGAAACCTATCCTACATTGCCACTGCATGTTCCCTGACCTCCCCATGCTGACCACACCGCGGTGCTTTTATCCATCCTACATTGCCACTCACTGCCTATCCTAATTCAGACCCTCCGATTCACACCACCCCGTGATGTTTTTCTCACTCCTACTAGTGAATGTAATGTGACACACACCCATACAATGCGCCCCACCCCGTGATGTTTTTCTCACTCCTACTAGTGAATATAATGTAACACACACCCATACAATGCGCACCACCCCGCGATGTTTTTCAGAAACCTATCCTACATTGCCACTGCTTGTTCCCTGACCTCTCCATGCTGACCACCCCGCGGTGCTTTTCTCCATCCTACATTGCCACTCACTGCCTATCCTAATTCAGACCCTCCGATTCACACCACCCCGTGATGTTTTTCTCACTCCTACTAGTGAATGTAATGTAACACACACCCATACAATGCGCACCACCCCGTGATGTTTTTCTCACTCCTACTAGTGAACGTAATGTAACACACACCCATACAATGCGCACCACCCCGCGATGTTTTTCCGAAACCTATCCTACATTGCCACTGCATGTTCCCTGACCTCCCCATGCTGACAACCCCTCGGTGCCTTTCGCCATCCTACATTGCCACTCACTGCCTATCCTAATTCAGACCCTCTGATTCACACCACCCCGCGAAGTTTTTCTCATTCCTAATAGTGAATGTAATGTAACACACACCCATACAATGCGCACCACTCCGTGATGTTTTTCTCACTCCTACTAGTGAATGTAATGTAACACACACCCATACAATGCGCACCACCCCGTGATGTTTTTCTCACTCCTACTAGTGAATGTAATGTAACACACACCCATACAATGCGCACCACCCCGCGATGTTTTTCAGAAACCTATCCTACTTTGCCACTGCATGTTCCCTGACCTCCGCATGCTGACCAGCCCGCGGTGCTTTTCTCCATCCTACATTGCCACTCACTGCCTATCCTAATTCAGACATTCCGATTCACACCACCCCGTGCTGTTTTTCTCACTCCTAATAGTGAATGTAATGTAACACACACCCATACAATGCGCACCACCCCGTGATGATTTTCTCACTCCGAATAGTGAATGTAATGTAACACACACCCATACAATGCGCACCACCCCGTGATGTTTTTCTCACTCCTACTAGTGAATGTAATGTAACACACACCCATAAAATGCACACCACCCCGCGATGTTTTTCAGAAACCTATCCTACATTGCCACTGCATGTTCCCTGACCTCCCCATGCTGACAACCCCGCGGTGCCTTTCGCCATCCTACATTGCCACTCACTGCCTATCCTAATTCAGACCCTCTGATTCACACCACCCCGCGAAGTTTTTCTCATTCCTACTAGTGAATGTAATGTAACACACACCCATACAATGCGCACCACTCCGTGATGTTTTTCTCACTCCTACTAGTGAATGTAATGTAACACACACCCATACAATGCGCACCACCCCGTGATGTTTTTCTCACTCCTACTAGTGAATGTAATGTAACACACACCCATACAATGCGCACCACACCGCGATGTTTTTCAGAAACCTATCCTACATTGCCACTGCATGTTCCCTGACCTCCCCATGCTGACCAGCCCGCGGTGCTTTTCTCCATCCTACATTGCCACTCACTGCCTATCCTAATTCAGACATTCCGATTCACACCACCCCGTGATGTTTTTCTCACTCCTACTAGTGAATGTAATGTAACACACACCCATACAATGCACACCACCCCGTGATGATTTTCTCACTCCGAATAGTGAATGTAATGTAACACACACCCATACAATGCGCACCACCCCGTGATGTTTTTCTCACTCCTACTAGTGAATGTAATGTAACACACACCCATAAAATGCACACCACCCCGCGATGTTTTTCAGAAACCTATCCTACATTGCCACTGCATGTTCCCTGACCTCCCCATGCTGACCACCCCGCGGTGATTTTATCCATCCTACATTGCCACTCACTGCCTATCCTAATTCAGACCCTCCGATTCACACCACCCCGTGATTTTTTTCTCACTCCTACTAGTGAATGTAATGTGACACACACCCATACAATGCGCACCACCCCGTGATGTTTTTCTCACTCCTACTAGTGAATGTAATGTAACACACACCCATACAATGCGCACCACCCCGCGATGTTTTTCACAAACCTGTCCTATATTGCCAATGCATGTTCCCTGACCTCCCCATGCTGACCACCCCGCGGTACTTTTATCCATCCTACATTGCCACTCACTGCCGGTCCTAATTCAGAACCTCCGATTCACACCACCCCGTGATGTTTTTCTCAACCTACTAGTGAATGTAATTTAACACACACCCATACAATGCACACCACCCCGCAATGTTTTTCAGAAACCTATCCTACATTGCCACTGCATGTTCCCGGACCTCCCCATGCTGACCACCCCGCGGTGATTTTCTCCATCCTATATTGCCACTCACTGCCTATCTTAATTCAGACCCTCCGATTCACACCACCCCGTGATGTTTTTCTCACTCCTACTAGTGAATGTAATGTAACACACACCCATACAATGCGCACCAGCCCGTGATGTTTTTCTCACTCCTACTAGTGAATGTAATGTAACACACACCCATACAATGCGCACCACCCCGCGATGTTTTACAGAAACCTATCCTACATTGCCACTGCATGTTCCCTGACCTCCCCATGCTGACCACCCCGCGGTGCTTTTCTCTATCCTACATTGCCACTCACTGCCTATCCTAATTCAGACGCTGCAATTCACACCACCCCGTGATGTTTTTCTCACTGCTACTAGTGAATGTAATGTAACACACACCCATACAATGCGCACCACCCCGCGATGTTTTTCAGAAACCTATCCTACATTGCCACTGCATGTTCCCTGACCTCCCCATGCTGACCACCCCGCGGTGCTTTTCTCCATTCTACATTGCCACTCACTGCCTATCCTAATTCAGACCCTCCGATTCACACCACCCCGTGATGTTTTTCTCACTCCTACTATTGAACATAATGAAACACACACCCATACAATGCACACCACCCCGCGATGTTTTTCAGAAACCTATCCTACATTGCCACTGCATGTTCCCTGACCTCCCCATGCTGACCACACCGCGGTGCTTTTATCCATCCTACATTGCCACTCACTGCCTATCCTAATTCAGACCCTCCGATTCACACCACCCCGTGATGTTTTTCTCACTCCTACTAGTGAATGTAATGTGACACACACCCATACAATGCACACCACCCCGTGATGTTTTTCTCACTCCTACTAGTGAATGTAATGTAACACACACCCATACAATGCGCACCACCCCGCGATGTTTTTCAGAAACCTATCCTACATTGCCACTGCTTGTTCCCTGACCTCTCCATGCTGACCACCCCGCGGTGCTTTTCTCCATCCTACATTGCCACTCACTGCCTATTCTAATTCAGACCCTCCGATTCACACCACCTCGTGATGTTTTTCTCACTCCTACTAGTGAATGTAATGTAACACACACCCATACAATGCGCACCACCCCGTGATGTTTTTCTCACTCCTACTAGTGAATGTAATGTAACACACACCCATACAATGCGCACCACCCCGTGATGTTTTTCTCACTCCTACTAGTGAATGTAATGTAACACACACCCATACAATGCGCACCACCCCGCGATGTTTTTCAGAAACCTATCCTACATTGCCACTGCATGTTCCCTGACCTCCTCATGCTGACCACCCCGCGGTGCCTTTCGCCAACCTACATCACCACTCACTGCCTATCCTAATTCAGACCCTCCGATTAACACCACCCCGCCATGTTTTTCTCTTCCTACTAGTGAATGTAATTTAACACACACCCATACAATGCGCACCACCACGCGATGTTTTTCAGAAACCTATCCTACATTGCCACTGCATGTTCACTGACCTCCCCATGCTGAGCACCCCGCGGTGCTTTTCTCCATCCTACATTGCCACTCACTGCCTATCCTAATTCAGACCCTCCGATTCACACCACCCCGTGTTGTTTTTCTCACTCCTACTAGTGAATGTAATGTAACACACACCAATACTATGCCCACCACTCCGTGATGTTTTTCTCACTCCTACTAGTGAATGTAATGTAACACACACCCATACAATGCGCACCACCCCGCGATGTTTTTCAGAAACCTATGCTACATTGCCACTGCATGTTCCCTGACCTCCCCATGCTGACCAGCCCGCGGTGCTTTTCTCCATTCTACATTGCCACTCACTGCCTATCCTAATTCAGACCCTCCGATTCACACCACCCCGTGATGTTTTTCTCATTCCTACTAGTGATTGTAATGTAACACACACCCATACAATGCACACCATCCCGTGATGTTTTTCTCACTCCTACTAGTGAATGTAATGTAACACACACCATTACAATGCGCACCACCCCGTGATGTTTTTCTCACTCCTACTAGTGAATGTAATGTAACACACACCCATACAATGCACACGACCCCGCGATGTTTTTCAGAAACCTATCCTACATTGCCACTGCATGTTTTCTGTCCTGCCCATGCTGACCACCCCTCAGTGCTTTTCTCCATCCTACATTGCCACTCACTGCCTATCCTAATTCAGACCTTCCGATTCACACCACCCCGTGATGTTTTTCTCACTCCTACGAGTGAATGTAATTTAACACACACCCATAAAATGCGCACCACCCCGCGATGTTTTTCAGAAACCTATCCTACATTGCCACTGCATGTTCCCTGACCTCCGCATGCTGACCACCCCGCGGTGCTTTTCTCCATCCTACATTGCCACTCACTGCCTATCCTAATTCAGACCCTCCGATTCACACCACCCCGTGATGTTTTCCTCACTCCTACTAGTGAATGTAATGTAACACACACCCATATAATGCGCACCACCCCGTGATGTTTTTCTCACTCCTACTACTGAATGTAATGTAACACACACCCATACAATGCGCACCACCCCGTGATGTTTTTCTCACTTCTACTAGTGAATGTAATGTAACACACACCCATACAATGCGCACCACCCCGTGATGTTTTTCTCACTCCTACAAGTGAATGTAATGTAACACACACCCATACAATGCGCACCACCCCGCGATGTTTTTCAGAAACCTATGCTACATTGCCACTGCATGTTCCCTGACCTCCCCATGCTGACCACCCCGCGGTGCTTTTCTCCATCCTACATTGCCACTCACTGCCTATCTTAATTCAGACCCTCCGATTCACACCACCCCGTGATGTTTTTCTCACTCCTACTAGTGAATGTAATGTAACACACACCCATACAATGCGCACCACCCCGTGATGTTTTTCTCAGTCCTACTAGTGAAAGTAATGTAAGACACACCCATACAATGCGCACCAACCCGTGATGTTTTTCTCACTCCTACTAGTGAATGTAATGTAACACACACCCATACAATGCGCACCACCCCGCGATGTTTTACAGAAACCTATCCTACATTGCCACTGCATGTTCCCTGACCTCCCCATGCTGACCACCCCGCGGTGCTTTTCTCTATCCTACATTGCCACTCACTGCCTATCCTAATTCAGACCCTCCAATTCACACCACCCCGTGATGTTTTTCTCACTGCTACTAGTGAATGTAATGTAACACACACCCATACAATGCGCACCACCCCGCGATGTTTTTCAGAAACCTATCCTACATTGCCACTGCTTGTTCCCTGACCTCTCCATGCTGACCACCCCGCGGTGCTTTTCTCCATCCTACATTGCCACTCACTGCCTATCCTAATTCAGACCCTCCGATTCACACCACCCCGTGATGTTTTTCTCACTCCTACTAGTGAATGTAATGTAACACACACCCATACAATGCGAACCACCCCGTGATGTTTTTCTCACTCCTACTAGTGAACGTAATGTAACACACACCCATACAATGCGCACCACCCCGCGATGTTTTTCAGAAACCTATCCTACATTGCCACTGCATGTTCCCTGACCTCCCCATGCTGACAACCCCGCGGTGCCTTTCGCCATCCTACATTGCCACTCACTGCCTATCCTAATTCAGACCCTCTGATTCACACCACCCCGCGAAGTTTTTCTCATTCCTACTAGTGAATGTAATGTAACACACACCCATACAATGCGCACCACTCCATGATGTTTTTCTCACTCCTACTAGTGAACGTAATGTAACACACACCCATACAATGCGCACCACCCCGTGATGTTTTTCTCACTCCTACTAGTGAATGTAATGTAACACACACCCATACAATGCGCACCACCCCGCGATGTTTTTCAGAAACCTATCCTACATTGCCACTGCATGTTCCCTGACCTCCCCATGCTGACCAGCCCGCGGTGCTTTTCTCCATCCTACATTGCCACTCACTGCCTATCCTAATTCAGACATTCCGATTCACACCACCCCGTGATGTTTTTCTCACTCCTACTAGTGAATGTAATGTAACAAACACCCATACAATGCGCACCACACCGTGATGATTTTCTCACTCCGAATAGTGAATGTAATGTAACACACACCCATACAATTCGCACCAACCCGTGATGTTTTTCTCACTCCTACTAGTGAATGTAATGTAACACACACCCATAAAATGCACACCACCCCGCGATGTTTTTCAGAAACCTATCCTACATTGCCACTGCATGTTCCCTGACCTCCCCATGCTGACCACCCCGCAGTGATTTTATCCATCCTACATTGCCACTCTCTGCCTATCCTAATTCAGACCCTCCGATTCACACCACCCCGTGATTTTTTTCTCACTCCTACTAGTGAATGTAATGTGACACACACCCATACAATGCGAAACACTCCGTGATGTTTTTCTCACTCCTACTCGTGAATGTAATGTAACACACACCCATACAATGCGCACCACCCCGTGATGTTTTTCTCAGTCCTACTAGTGAAAGTAATGTAACACACACCCATACAATGCGCACCACCCCGTGATGTTTTTCTCACTCCTACTAGTGAATGTAATGTGACACACACCCATACAATGCGAAACACTCCGTGATGTTTTTCTCACTCCTACTCGTGAATGTAATGTAACACACACCCATACAATGCGCACCACCCCGTGATGTTTTTCTCAGTCCTACTAGTGAAAGTAATGTAACACACACCCATACAATGCGCACCACCCCGTGATGTTTTTCTCACTCCTACTAGTGAATGTAATGTAACACAAACCCATATAATGCGCACCACCCCACGATGTTTTTCAGAAACCTATCCTACATTGCCACTGCATGTTCCCTGACCTCCCCATGCTGACCACCCCGCGGTGCTTTTCTCCATCCTACATTGCCACTCACTGCCTATCCTAATTCAGACCCTCCGATTCACACCACCCCGTGATGTTTTTCTCACTCCTACTAGTGAATGTAATGAAACACACACCCATACAATGCACACCACCATGCGATGTTTTTCAGAAACCTATCCTACATTGCCACTGCATGTTCCTTGACCTCCCCATGCTGACAACACCGCGGTGCTTTTATCCATCCTACATTGCCACTCACTGCCTATCCTAATTCAGACCCTCCGATTCACACCACCCCGTGATGTTTTTCTCACTCCTACTAGTGAATGTAATGTGACACACACCCATACAATGCGCACCACCCCGTGATGTTTTTCTCACTCCTACTAGTGAATGTAATGTAACACACACCCATACAATGCGCACCACCCCGCGATGTTTTTCAGAAACCTATCCTACATTGCCACTGCTTGTTCCCTGACCTCTCCATGCTGACCACCCCGCAGTGCTTTTCTCCATCCTACATTGCCACTCACTGCCTATCCTAATTCAGACCCTCCGATTCACACCACCCCGTGATGTTTTTCTCACTCCTACTAGTGAATGTAATGTAACACACACCCATACAATGCGCACCACCCCGTGATGTTTTTCTCACTCCTACTAGTGAACGTAATGTAACACACACTGATACAATGCGCACCACCCCGCGATGTTTTTCAGAAACCTATCCTACATTGCCACTGCATGTTCCCTGACCTCCCCATGCTGACAACCCCGCGGTGCCTTTCGCCATCCTACATTGCCACTCACTGCCTATCCTAATTCAGACCCTCTGATTCACACCACCCCGCGAAGTTTTTCTCATTCCTACTAGTGAATGTAATGTAACACACACCCATACAATGCGCACCACTCCGTGATGTTTTTCTCACTCCTACTAGTGAATGTAATGTAAAACACACCCATACAATGCGCACCACCCCGTGATGTTTTTCTCACTCCTACTAGTGAATGTAATGTAACACACACCCATACAATGCGCACCACCCCGCGATGTTTTTCAGAAACCTATCCTACATTGCCACTGCATGTTCCCTGACCTCCCCATGCTGACCAGCCCGCGGTGCTTTTCTCCATCCTACATTGCCACTCACTGCCTATCCTAATTCAGACATTCCGATTCACACCACCCCGTGATATTTTTCTCACTCCTACTAGTGAATGTAATGTAACACACACCCATACAATGCGCACCACCCCGTGATGATTTTCTCACTCCGAATAGTGAATGTATTGTAACACACACCCATACAATGCGCACCACCCCGTGATGTTTTTCTCACTCCTACTAGTGAATGTAATGTAACACACACCCATAAAATGCGCACCACCCCGCGATGTTTTTCAGAAACCTATCCTACATTGCCACTGCATGTTCCCTGACCTCCTCATGCTGACCACCCCGCGGTGCCTTTTGCCATCCTACATTGCCACTCACTGCATATCCTAATTCAGAACCTCCGATTCACACCACCCCGTGATGTTTTTCTCACTCCTACTAGTGAATGTAATGTAACACACACCCATACAATGCGCACCACCCCGTGATGTTTTTCTCACTCCTACTAGTGAATGTAATGTAACACACACCCATACAATGCGCACCACCCCGCTATGTTTTTCAGAAACCTATCCTACATTGCCACTGCATGTTCCCTGACCTCCCCATGCTAACCACCCCGCGGTGCTTTTCTCCATCCTATATTGCCACTCACTGCCTATCTTAATTCAGACCCTCCGATTCAAACCACCCCGTGATGTTTTTCTCACTCCTACTAGTGAATGTAATGTAACACACACCCATACAATGCGCACCACCCCGTGATGTTTTTCTCAGTCCTACTAGTGAAAGAAATGTAACACACACCCATAAAATGCACACCACCCCGTGATGTTTTTCTCACTCCTACTAGTGAATGTAATGTAACACACACCATTACAATGCGCACCACCCCGTGATGTTTTTCTCACTCCTACTAGTGAATGTAATGTAACACACACCCATACAATGCACACGACCCCGCGATGTTTTTCAGAAACCTATCCTACATTGCCACTGCATGTTTTCTGTCCTGCCCATGCTGACCAGCCCTCAGTGCTTTTCTCCATCCTACATTGCCACTCACTGCCTATCCTAATTCAGACCCTCCGATTCACACCACCCCGTGATGTTTTTCTCACTCCTACGAGTGAATGTAATTTAACACACACCCATAAAATGCGCACCACCCCGCGATGTTTTTCAGAAACCTATCCTACATTGCCACTGCATGTTCCCTGACCTCCGCATGCTGACCACCCCGCGGTGCTTTTCTCCATCCTACATTGCCACTCACTGCCTATCCTAATTCAGACCCTCCGATTCACACCACCCCGTGATGTTTTCCTCACTCCTACTAGTGAATGTAATGTAACACACACCCATATAATGCGCACCACCCCGTGATGTTTTTCTCACTCCTACTACTGAATGTAATGTAACACACACCCATACAATGCGCACCACCCCGTGATGTTTTTCTCACTTCTACTAGTGAATGTAATGTAACACACACCCATACAATGCGCACCACCCCGTGATGTTTTTCTCACTCCTACTAGTGAATGTAATGTAATACACACGCATACAATGCGCACGACCCCGCGATGTTTTTCAGAAACCTATCCTACATTGCCACTGCATGTTCCCTGACCTCCCCATGCTGACAACCCCGCGGTACTTTTATCCATCCTACATTGCCACTCACTGCCTGTCCTAATTCAGAACCTCCGATTCACACCACCCCGTGATGTTTTTCTCAACCTACTAGTGAATGCAATTTAACACACACCCATACAATGCACACCACCCCGCGATGTATTTAAGAAACCTATCCTACATTGCCACTGCATGTTCCCTGACCTCCCCATGCTGACCACCCCGCGGGGCTTTTCTCCATCCTACATTGCCACTTACTGCCTTTCCTAATTCAGACCCTCCGATTCACACCACCCCGTGATGTTTTTCTCACTCCTAGTACTGAATGTAATGTAACACACACCCATACAATGCGCACCACCCGGTGATGTTTTTCTCACTCCTACTAGTGAATGTAATGTAACACACACCCATACAATGCGCACCACCCCGTGATGTTTTTCTCAGTCCTACTAGTGAAAGTAATGTAAGACACACCCATACAATGCGCACCACCCCGTGATGTTTTTCTCACTCCTACTAGTGAATGTAATGTAACACACACCCATACAATGCGCACCACCCCGCGATGTTTTACAGAAACCTATCCTACATTGCCCCTGCATGTTCCCTGACCTCCCCATGCTGACCACCCCGCGGTGCTTTTCTCTATCCTACATTGCCACTCACTGCCTATCCTAATTCAGACCCTCCAATTCACACCACCCCGTGATGTTTTTCTCACTGCTACTAGTGAATGTAATGTAACACACACCCATACAATGCGCACCACCCCGCGATGTTTTTCAGAAACCTATCCTACATTGCCACTGCTTGTTCCCTGACCTCTCCATGCTGACCACCCCGCGGTGCTTTTCTCCATCCTACATTGCCACTCACTGCCTATCCTAATTCAGACCCTCCGATTCACACCACCCCGTGATGTTTTTCTCACTCCTACTAGTGAATGTAATGTAACACACACCCATACAATGCGAACCACCCCGTGATGTTTTTCTCACTCCTACTAGTGAACGTAATGTAACACACACCCATACAATGCGCACCACCCCGCGATGTTTTTCAGAAACCTATCCTACATTGCCACTGCATGTTCCCTGACCTCCCCATGCTGACAACCCCGCGGTGCCTTTCGCCATCCTACATTGCCACTCACTGCCTATCCTAATTCAGACCCTCTGATTCACACCACCCCGCGAAGTTTTTCTCATTCCTACTAGTGAATGTAATGTAACACACACCCATACAATGCGCACCACTCCATGATGTTTTTCTCACTCCTACTAGTGAACGTAATGTAACACACACCCATACAATGCGCACCACCCCGTGATGTTTTTCTCACTCCTACTAGTGAATGTAATGTAACACACACCCATACAATGCGCACCACCCCGCGATGTTTTTCAGAAACCTATCCTACATTGCCACTGCATGTTCCCTGACCTCCCCATGCTGACCAGCCCGCGGTGCTTTTCTCCATCCTACATTGCCACTCACTGCCTATCCTAATTCAGACATTCCGATTCACACCACCCCGTGATGTTTTCTCACTCCTACTAGTGAATGTAATGTAACAAACACCCATACAATGCGCACCACCCCGTTATGATTTTCTCACTCCGAATAGTGAATGTAATGTAACACACACCCATACAGTTCGCACCAACCCGTGATGTTTTTCTCACTCCTACTAGTGAATGTAATGTAACACACACCCATAAAATGCACACCACCCCGCGATGTTTTTCAGAAACCTATCCTACATTGCCACTGCATGTTCCCTGACCTCCCCATGCTGACCACCCCGCAGTGATTTTATCCATCCTACATTGCCACTCTCTGCCTATCCTAATTCAGACCCTCCGATTCACACCACCCCGTGATTTTTTTCTCACTCCTACTAGTGAATGTAATGTGACACACACCCATACAATGCGCACCACTCCGTGATGTTTTTCTCACTCCTACTCATGAATGTAATGTAACACACACCCATACAATGCGCACCACCCCGTGATGTTTTTCTCAGTCCTACTAGTGAAAGTAATGTAACACACACCCATACAATGCGCACCACCCCGTGATGTTTTTCTCACTCCTACTAGTGAATGTAATGTAACACAAACCCATATAATGCGCACCACCCCACGATGTTTTACAGAAACCTATCCTACATTGCCACTGCATGTTCCCTGACCTCCCCATGCTGACCACCCCGCGGTGCTTTTCTCTATCCTACATTGCCACTCACTGCTTATCCTAATTCAGACCCTCCGATTCATACCACCCCGTGATGTTTTTCTCACTGCTACTAGTGAATGTAATGTAACACACACCCATACAATGCGCACCACCCCGCGATGTTTTTCAGAAACCTATCCTACATTGCCACTGCATGTTCCCTGACCTCCCCATGCTGACCACCCCGCGGTGCTTTTCTCCATCCTACATTGCCACTCACTGCCTATCCTAATTCAGACCCTCCGATTCACACCACCCCGTGATGTTTTTCTCACTCCTACTAGTGAATGTAATGAAACACACACCCATACAATGCACACCACCATGCGATGTTTTTCAGAAACCTATCCTACATTGCCACTGCATGTTCCTTGACCTCCCCATGCTGACAACACCGCGGTGCTTTTATCCATCCTACATTGCCACTCACTGCCTATCCTAATTCAGACCCTCCGATTCACACCACCCCGTGATGTTTTTCTCACTCCTACTAGTGAATGTAATGTGACACACACCCATACAATGCGCACCACCCCGTGATGTTTTTCTCACTCCTACTAGTGAATGTAATGTAACACACACCCATACAATGCGCACCACCCCGCGATGTTTTTCAGAAACCTATCCTACATTGCCACTGCTTGTTCCCTGACCTCTCCATGCTGACCACCCCGCAGTGCTTTTCTCCATCCTACATTGCCACTCACTGCCTATCCTAATTCAGACCCTCCGATTCACACCACCCCGTGATGTTTTTCTCACTCCTACTAGTGAATGTAATGTAACACACACCCATACAATGCGCACCACCCCGTGATGTTTTTCTCACTCCTACTAGTGAACGTAATGTAACACACACCCATACAATGCGCACCACCCCGCGATGTTTTTCAGAAACCTATCCTACATTGCCACTGCATGTTCCCTGACCTCCCCATGCTGACAACCCCGCGGTGCCTTTCGCCATCCTACATTGCCACTCACTGCCTATCCTAATTCAGACCCTCTGATTCACACCACCCCGCGAAGTTTTTCTCATTCCTACTAGTGAATGTAATGTAACACACACCCATACAATGCGCACCACTCCGTGATGTTTTTCTCACTCCTACTAGTGAATGTAATGTAAAACACACCCATACAATGCGCACCACCCCGTGATGTTTTTCTCACTCCTACTAGTGAATGTAATGTAACACACACCCATACAATGCGCACCACCCCGCGATGTTTTTCAGAAACCTATCCTACATTGCCACTGCATGTTCCCTGACCTCCCCATGCTGACCAGCCCGCGGTGCTTTTCTCCATCCTACATTGCCACTCACTGCCTATCCTAATTCAGACATTCCGATTCACACCACCCCGTGATATTTTTCTCACTCCTACTAGTGAATGTAATGTAACACACACCCATACAATGCGCACCACCCCGTGATGATTTTCTCACTCCGAATAGAGAATGTATTGTAACACACACCCATACAATGCGCACCACCCCGTGATGTTTTTCTCACTCCTACTAGTGAATGTAATGTAACACACACCCATAAAATGCGCACCACCCCGCGATGTTTTTCAGAAACCTATCCTACATTGCCCCTGCATGTTCCCTGACCTCCTCATGCTGACCACCCCGCGGTGCCTTTCGCCATCCTACATTGCCACTCACTGCATATCCTAATTCAGAACCTCCGATTCACACCACCCCGTGATGTTTTTCTCACTCCTACTAGTGAATGTAATGTAACACACACCCATACAATGCGCACCACCCCGTGATGTTTTTCTCACTCCTACTAGTGAATGTAATGTAACACACACCCATACAATGCGCACCACCCCGCTATGTTTTTCAGAAACCTATCCTACATTGCCACTGCATGTTCCCTGACCTCCCCATGCTGACCACCCCGCGGTGCTTTTCTCCATCCTACATTGCCACTCACTGTCTATCCTAATTCAGACCCTCCGATTCACACCACCCCGTGATGTTTTTCTCACTCCTACTAGTGAATGTAATGAAACACACACCCATACAATGCACACCACCATGCGATGTTTTTCAGAAACCTATCCTACATTGCCACTGCATGTTCCTTGACCTCCCCATGCTTACAACACCGCGGTGCTTTTATCCATCCTACATTGCCACTCACTGCCTATCCTAATTCAGACCCTCCGATTCACACCACCCCGTGATGTTTTTCTCACTCCTACTAGTGAATGTAATGTGACACACACCCATACAATGCGCACCACCCCGTGATGTTTTTCTCACTCCTACTAGTGAATGTAATGTAACACACACCCATACAATGCGCACCACCCCGCGATGTTTTTCAGAAACCTATCCTACATTGCCACTGCTTGTTCCCTGACCTCTCCATGCTGACCACCCCGCAGTGCTTTTCTCCATCCTACATTGCCACTCACTGCCTATCCTAATTCAGACCCTCCGATTCACACCACCCCGTGATGTTTTTCTCACTCCTACTAGTGAATGTAATGTAACACACACCCATACAATGCGCACCACCCCGTGATGTTTTTCTCACTCCTACTAGTGAACGTAATGTAACACACACCCATACAATGCGCACCACCCCGCGATGTTTTTCAGAAACCTATCCTACATTGCCACTGCATGTTCCCTGACCTCCCCATGCTGACAACCCCGCGGTGCCTTTCGCCATCCTACATTGCCACTCACTGCCTATCCTAATTCAGACCCTCTGATTCACACCACCCCGCGAAGTTTTTCTCATTCCTACTAGTGAATGTAATGTAACACACACCCATACAATGCGCACCACTCCGTGATGTTTTTCTCACTCCTACTAGTGAATGTAATGTAAAACACACCCATACAATGCGCACCACCCCGTGATGTTTTTCTCACTCCTACTAGTGAATGTAATGTAACACACACCCATACAATGCGCACCACCCCGCGATGTTTTTCAGAAACCTATCCTACATTGCCACTGCATGTTCCCTGACCTCCCCATGCTGACCAGCCCGCGGTGCTTTTCTCCATCCTACATTGCCACTCACTGCCTATCCTAATTCAGACATTCCGATTCACACCACCCCGTGATATTTTTCTCACTCCTACTAGTGAATGTAATGTAACACACACCCATACAATGCGCACCACCCCGTGATGATTTTCTCACTCCGAATAGTGAATGTATTGTAACACACACCCATACAATGCGCACCACCCCGTGATGTTTTTCTCACTCCTACTAGTGAATGTAATGTAACACACACCCATAAAATGCGCACCACCCCGCGATGTTTTTCAGAAACCTATCCTACATTGCCCCTGCATGTTCCCTGACCTCCTCATGCTGACCACCCCGCGGTGCCTTTCGCCATCCTACATTGCCACTCACTGCATATCCTAATTCAGAACCTCCGATTCACACCACCCCGTGATGTTTTTCTCACTCCTACTAGTGAATGTAATGTAACACACACCCATACAATGCGCACCACCCCGTGATGTTTTTCTCACTCCTACTAGTGAATGTAATGTAACACACACCCATACAATGCGCACCACCCCGCTATGTTTTTCAGAAACCTATCCTACATTGCCACTGCATGTTCCCTGACCTCCCCATGCTAACCACCCCGCGGTGCTTTTCTCCATCCTATATTGCCACTCACTGCCTATCTTAATTCAGACCCTCCGATTCAAACCACCCCGTGATGTTTTTCTCACTCCTACTAGTGAATGTAATGTAACACACACCCATACAATGCGCACCACCCCGTGATGTTTTTCTCAGTCCTACTAGTAAAAGAAATGTAACACACACCCATAAAATGCACACCACCCCGTGATGTTTTTCTCACTCCTACTAGTGAATGTAATGTAACACACACCATTACAATGCGCACCACCCCGTGATGTCTTTCTCACTCCTACTAGTGAATGTAATGTAACACACACCCATACAATGCACACGACCCCGCGATGTTTTTCAGAAACCTATCCTACATTGCCACTGCATGTTTTCTGTCCTGCCCATGCTGACCAGCCCTCAGTGCTTTTCTCCATCCTACATTGCCACTCACTGCCTATCCTAATTCAGACCCTCCGATTCACACCACCCCGTGATGTTTTTCTCACTCCTACGAGTGAATGTAATTTAACACACACCCATAAAATGCGCACCACCCCGCGATGTTTTTCAGAAACCTATCCTACATTGCCACTGCATGTTCCCTGACCTCCGCATGCTGACCACCCCGCGGTGCTTTTCTCCATCCTACATTGCCACTCACTGCCTATCCTAATTCAGACCCTCCGATTCACACCACCCCGTGATGTTTTCCTCACTCCTACTAGTGAATGTAATGTAACACACACCCATATAATGCGCACCACCCCGTGATGTTTTTCTCACTCCTACTACTGAATGTAATGTAACACACACCCATACAATGCGCACCACCCCGTGATGTTTTTCTCACTTCTACTAGTGAATGTAATGTAACACACACCCAAACAATGCGCACCACCCCGTGATGTTTTTCTCACTCCTACTAGTGAATGTAATGTAATACACACGCATACAATGCGCACGACCCCGCGATGTTTTTCAGAAACCTATCCTACATTGCCACTGCATGTTCCCTGACCTCCCCATGCTGACAACCCCGCGGTACTTTTATCCATCCTACATTGCCACTCACTGCCTGTCCTAATTCAGAACCTCCGATTCACACCACCCCGTGATGTTTTTCTCAACCTACTAGTGAATGCAATTTAACACACACCCATACAATGCACACCACCCCGCGATGTTTTTCAGAAACCTATCCTACATTGCCACTGCATGTTCCCTGACCTCCCCATGCTGACCACCCCGCGGTGCTTTTCTCCATCCTACATTGCCACTCACTGCCTATCTTAATTCAGACCCTCCGATTCACACCACCCCGTGATGTTTTTCTCACTCCTACTAGTGAATGTAATGTAACACACACCCATACAATGCGCACCACCCCGTGATGTTTTTCTCAGTCCTACTAGTGAAAGTAATGTAAGACACACCCATACAATACGCACCACCCCGTGATGTTTTTCTCACTCCTACTAGTGAATGTAATGTAACACACACCCATACAATGCGCACCACCCCGCGATGTTTTACAGAAACCTATCCTACATTGCCACTGCATGTTCCCTGACCTCCCCATGCTGACCACCCCGCGGTGCTTTTCTCTATCCTACATTGCCACTCACTGCCTATCCTAATTCAGACCCTCCAATTCACACCACCCCGTGATGTTTTTCTCACTGTTACTAGTGAATGTAATGTAACACACACCCATACAATGCGCACCACCCCGCGATGTTTTTCAGAAACCTATCCTACATTGCCACTGCTTGTTCCCTGACCTCTCCATGCTGACCACCCCGCGGTGCTTTTCTCCATCCTACATTGCCACTCACTGCCTATCCTAATTCAGACCCTCCGATTCACACCACCCCGTGATGTTTTTCTCACTCCTACTAGTGAATGTAATGTAACACACACCCATACAATGCGAACCACCCCGTGATGTTTTTCTCACTCCTACTAGTGAACGTAATGTAACACACACCCATACAATGCGCACCACCCCGCGATGTTTTTCAGAAACCTATCCTACATTGCCACTGCATGTTCCCTGACCTCCCCATGCTGACAACCCCGCGGTGCCTTTCGCCATCCTACATTGCCACTCACTGCCTATCCTAATTCAGACCCTCTGATTCACACCACCCCGCGAAGTTTTTCTCATTCCTACTAGTGAATGTAATGTAACACACACCCATACAATGCGCACCACTCCATGATGTTTTTCTCACTCCTACTAGTGAATGTAATGTAACACACACCCATACAATGCGCACCACCCCGTGATGTTTTTCTCACTCCTACTAGTGAATGTAATGTAACACACACCCATACAATGCGCACCACCCCGCGATGTTTTTCAGAAACCTATCCTACATTGCCACTGCATGTTCCCTGACCTCCCCATGCTGACAACCCCGCGGTGCCTTTCACCATCCTACATTGCCACTCACTGCCTATCCTAATTCAGACCCTCTGATTCACACCACCCCGCGAAGTTTTTCTCATTCCTACTAGTGAATGTAATGTAACACACACCCATACAATGCGCACCACTCCATGATGTATTTCTCACTCCTACTAGTGAATGTAATGTAACACACACCCATACAATGCGCACCACCCCGTGATGTTTTTCTCACTCCTACTAGTGAATGTAATGTAACACACACCCATACAATGCGCACCACCCCGCGATGTTTTTCAGAAACCTATCCTACATTGCCACTGCATGTTCCCTGACCTCCCCATGCTGACCACCCCGCAGTGATTTTATCCATCCTACATTGCCACTCACTGCCTATCCTAATTCAGACCCTCTGATTCACACCACCCCGCGAAGTTTTTCTCATTCCTACTAGTGAATGTAATGTAACACACACCCATACAATGCGCACCACTCCATGATGTTTTTCTCACTCCTACTAGTGAATGTAATGTAACACACACCCATACAATGCGCACCACCCCGTGATGTTTTTCTCACTCCTACTAGTGAATGTAATGTAACACACACCCATACAATGCGCACCACCCCGCGATGTTTTTCAGAAACCTATCCTACATTGCCACTGCATGTTCCCTGACCTCCTCATGCTGACAACCCCGCGGTGCCTTTCGCCATCCTACATTGCCACTCACTGCCTATCCTAATTCAGACCCTCTGATTCACACCACCCCGCGAAGTTTTTCTCATTCCTACTAGTGAATGTAATGTAACACACACCCATACAATGCGCACCACTCCATGATGTTTTTCTCACTCCTACTAGTGAATGTAATGTAACACACACCCATACAATGCGCACCACCCCGTGATGTTTTTCTCACTCCTACTAGTGAATGTAATGTAACACACACCCATACAATGCGCACCACCCCGCGATGTTTTTCAGAAACCTATCCTACATTGCCACTGCATGTTCCCTGACCTCCCCATGCTGACAACCCCGCGGTGCCTTTCACCATCCTACATTGCCACTCACTGCCTATCCTAATTCAGACCCTCTGATTCACACCACCCCGCGAAGTTTTTCTCATTCCTACTAGTGAATGTAATGTAACACACACCCATACAATGCGCACCACTCCATGATGTTTTTCTCACTCCTACTAGTGAATGTAATGTAACACACACCCATACAATGCGCACCACCCCGTGATGTTTTTCTCACTCCTACTAGTGAATGTAATGTAACACACACCCATACAATGCGCACCACCCCGCGATGTTTTTCAGAAACCTATCCTACATTGCCACTGCATGTTCCCTGACCTCCCCATGCTGACCACCCCGCAGTGATTTTATCCATCCTACATTGCCACTCACTGCCTATCCTAATTCAGACCCTCCGATTCACACCACCCCGTGATTTTTTTCTCTCTCCTACTAGTGAATGTAATGTGACACACACCCATACAATGCGCACCACTCCGTGATGTTTTTCTCACTCCTACTAGTGAATGTAATGTAACACACACCCATACAATGCGCACCACCCCGTGATGTTTTTCTCACTCCTACTAGTGAATGTAATGTAACACACACCAATACAATGCGCACCACCCCGCGATGTTTTTCAGAAACCTATCCTACATTGCCACTGCATGTTCCCTGACCTCCTCATGCTGACCACCCCGCGGTGCCTTTCGCCATCCTACATTGCCACTCACTGCCTGTCCTAATTCAGAACCTCCGATTCACACCACCCCGTGATGTTTTTCTCAACCTACTAGTGAATGTAATTTAACACACACCCATACAATGCACACCACCCCGCGATGTTTTTCAGAAACCTATCCTACATTGCCACTGCATGTTCCCTGACCTCCCCATGCTGACCACCCCGCAGTGATTTTATCCATCCTACATTGCCACTCACTGCCTATCCTAATTCAGACCCTCCGATTCACACCACCCCGTGATTTTTTTCTCTCTCCTACTAGTGAATGTAATGTGACACACACCCATACAATGCGCACCACTCCGTGATGTTTTTCTCACTCCTACTAGTGAATGTAATGTAACACACACCCATACAATGCGCACCACCCCGTGATTTTTTTCTCACTCCTACTAGTGAATGTAATGTAACACACACCCATACAATGCGCACCACCCCGTGATGTTTTTCTCAGTCCTACTAGTGAAAGTAATGTAACACACACCCATAAAATGTGCACCACCCCGTGATGTTTTTCTCACTCCTACTAGTGAATGTAATGTAACACACACCCATACAATGCGCACCACCCCGCGATGCTTTACAGAAACCTATCCTACATTGCCACTGCATGTTCCCTGACCTCCCCATGCTGAGCACCCCGCGGTGCTTTTCTCCATCCTACATTGCCACTCACTGCCTATCCTAATTCAGACCCTCCGATTCACACCACCCCGTGTTGTTTTTCTCACTCCTACTAGTGAATGTAATGTAACACACACCAATACTATGCCCACCACTCCGTGATGTTTTTCTCACTCCTACTAGTGAATGTAATGTAACACACACCCATACAATGCGCACCACCCCGTGATGTTTTTCTCACTCCTACAAGTGAATGTAATGTAACACACACCCATACAATGCGCACCACCCCGCGATGTTTTTCAGAAACCTATGCTACATTGCCACTGCATGTTCCCTGACCTCCCCATGCTGACCAGGCCGCGGTGCTTTTCTCCATTCTACATTGCCACTCACTGCCTATCCTAATTCAGACCCTCCGATTCACACCACCCCGTGATGTTTTTCCCATTCCTACTAGTGATTGTAATGTAACACACACCCATACAATGCACACCATCCCGTGATATTTTTCTCACTCCTACTAGTGAATGTAATGTAACACACACCATTACAATGCGCACCACCCCGTGATGTTTTTCTCACTCCTACTAGTGAATGTAATGTAACACACACCCATACAATGCACACGACCCCGCGATGTTTTTCAGAAACCTATCCTACATTGCCACTGCATGTTTTCTGTCCTGCCCATGCTGACCACCCCTCAGTGCTTTTCTCCATCCTACATTGCCACTCACTGCCTATCCTAATTCAGACCCTCCGATTCACACCACCCCGTGATGTTTTTCTCACTCCTACGAGTGAATGTAATTTAACACACACCCATAAAATGCGCACCACCCCGCGATGTTTTTCAGAAACCTATCCTACATTGCCACTGCATGTTCCCTGACCTCCGCATGCTGACCACCCCGCGGTGCTTTTCTCCATCCTACATTGCCACTCACTGCCTATCCTAATTCAGACCCTCCGATTCACACCACCCCGTGATGTTTTCCTCACTCCTACTAGTGAATGTAATGTAACACACACCCATATAATGCGCACCACCCCGTGATGTTTTTCTCACTCCTACTACTGAATGTAATGTAACACACCCATACAATGCGCACCACCCCGTGATGTTTTTCTCACTTCTACTAGTGAATGTAATGTAACACACACCCATACAATGCGCACCACCCCGTGATGTTTTTCTCACTCCTACTAGTGAATGTAATGTAACACACACGCATACAATGCGCATGACCCCGCGATGTTTTTCAGAAACCTATCCTACATTGCCACTGCATGTTCCCTGACCTCCCCATGCTGACAACCCCGCGGTACTTTTATCCAACCTACATTGCCACTCACTGCCTGTCCTAATTCAGAAGCTCCGATTCACACCACCCCGTGATGTTTTTCTCAACCTACTAGTGAATGTAATTTAACACACACCCATACAATGCACACCACCCCGCGATGTTTTTCAGAAACCTATCCTACATTGCCACTGCATGTTCCCTGACCTCCCCATGCTGACCACCCCGCGGTGCTTTTCTCCATCCTACATTGCCACTCACTGCCTATCTTAATTCAGACCCTCCGATTCACACCACCCCGTGATGTTTTTCTCACTCCTACTAGTGAATGTAATGTAACACACACCCATACAATGCGCAACACCCCGTGATGTTTTTCTCAGTCCTACTAGTGAAAGTAATGTAAGACACACCCATACAATGCGCACCACCCCGTGATGTTTTTCTCACTCCTACTAGTGAATGTAATGTAACACACACCCATACAATGCGCACCACCCCGCGATGTTTTACAGAAACCTATCCTACATTGCCACTGCATGTTCCCTGACCTCCCCATGCTGACCACCCCACGGTGCTTTTCTCTATCCTACATTGCCACTCACTGCCTATCCTAATTCAGACCCTCCAATTCACACCACCCCGTGATGTTTTTCTCACTGCTACTAGTGAATGTAATGTAACACACACCCATACAATGCGCACCACCCCGCGATGTTTTTCAGAAACCTATCCTACATTGCCACTGCTTGTTCCCTGACCTCTCCATGCTGACCACCCCGCGGTGCTTTTCTCCATCCTACATTGCCACTCACTGCCTATCCTAATTCAGACCCTCCGATTCACACCACCCCGTGATGTTTTTCTCACTCCTACTAGTGAATGTAATGTAACACACACCCATACAATGCGAACCACCCCGTGATGTTTTTCTCACTCCTACTAGTGAACGTAATGTAACACACACCCATACAATGCGCACCACCCCGCGATGTTTTTCAGAAACCTATCCTACATTGCCACTGCATGTTCCCTGACCTCCCCATGCTGACAACCCCGCGGTGCCTTTCGCCATCCTACATTGCCACTCACTGCCTATCCTAATTCAGACCCTCTGATTCACACCACCCCGCGAAGTTTTTCTCATTCCTACTTGTGAATGTAATGTAACACACACCCATACAATGCGCACCACTCCATGATGTTTTTCTCACTCCTACTAGTGAATGTAATGTAACACACACCCATACAATGCGCACCACCCCGTGATGTTTTTCTCACTCCTACTAGTGAATGTAATGTAACACACACCCATACAATGCGCACCACCCCGCGATGTTTTTCAGAAACCTATCCGACATTGCCACTGCATGTTCCCTGACCTCCCCATGCTGACCAGCCTGCGGTGCTTTTCTCCATCCTACATTGCCACTCACTGCCTATCCTAATTCAGACATTCCGATTCACACCACCCCGTGATGTTTTTCTCACTCCTACTAGTGAATGTAATGTAACAAACACCCATACAATGCGCACCACCCCGTGATGATTTTCTCACTCCGAATAGTGAATGTAATGTAACACACACCCATACAATTCGCACCAACCCGTGATGTTTTTCTCACTCCTACTAGTGAATGTAATGTAACACACACCCATAAAATGCACACCACCCCGCGATGTTTTTCAGAAACCTATCCTACATTGCCACTGCATGTTCCCTGACCTCCCCATGCTGACCACCACGCAGTGATTTTATCCATCCTACATTGCCACTCACTGCCTATCCTAATTCAGACCCTCCGATTCACACCACCCCGTGATTTTTTTCTCACTCCTACTAGTGAATGTAATGTGACACACACCCATACAATGCGCACCACTCCGTGATGTTTTTCTCACTCCTACTAGTGAATGTAATGTAACACACACCCATACAATGCGCACCACCCCGTGATGTTTTTCTCACTCCTACTAGTGAATGTAATGTAACACACACCAATACAATGCGCACCACCCCGCGATGTTTTTCAGAAACCTATCCTACATTGCCACTGCATGTTCCCTGACCTCCTCATGCTGACCACCCCGCGGTGCCTTTCGCCATCCTACATTGCCACTCACTGCCTGTCCTAATTCAGAACCTCCGATTCACACCACCCCGTGATGTTTTTCTCAACCTACTAGTGAATGTAATTTAACACACACCCATACAATGCACACCACCCCGCGATGTTTTTCAGAAACCTATCCTACATTGCCACTGCATGTTCCCTGACCTCTCCATGCTGACCACCCCGCGGTGATTTTATCCATCCTACATTGCCACTCACTGCCTATCCTAATTCAGACCCTCTGATTCACACAGCCCCGTGATGTTTTTCTCACTCCTACTAGTGAATGTAATGTGACACACACCCATACAATGCGCACCACCCGGTGATGTTTTTCTCGCTCCTACTAGTGAATGTAATGTAACACACACCCATACAATGCGCACCACCACGCGATGTTTTTCACAAACCTATCCTACATTGCCACTGCTTGTTCCCTGACCTCCCCATGCTGACCACCCCGCGGTGCTTTTCTCCATCCTACATTGCCACTCACTGCCTATCCTTATTCAGACCCTCCGATTCACACCACCCCGTGATGTTTTTCTCACTCCTACTAGTTAATGTAATGTGACACACACCCATACAATGCGCACCACCCCGTGATATTTTTCTCACTCCTACTAGTGAATGTAATGTAACACACACCCATACAATGCGCACCACCCCGCGATGTTTTTCAGAAACCTATCCTACATTGCCACTGCATGTTCCCTGACCTCCTCATGCTGACCACCCCGCGGTGCCTTTCGCCATCCTACATTGCCACTCACTGCATATCCTAATTCAGAACCTCCGATTCACACCACCCCGTGATGTTTTTCTCACTCCTACTAGTGAATGTAATGTAACACACACCCATACAATGCACACCACCCCGTGATGTTTTTCTCACTCCTACTAGTGAATGTAATGTAACACACACCCATACAATGCGCACCACCCCGCGATGTTTTTCAGAAACCTATCCTACATTGCCACTGCATGTTCCCTGACCTCCCCATGCTGCCCACCCCGCGGTGCTTTTCTCCATTCTATATTGCCACTCACTGCCTATCTTAATTCAGACCCTCCGATTCACACCACCCCGTGATGTTTTTCTCACTCCTACTAGTGAATGTAATGTAACACACACCCATACAATGCGCACCACCCCGTGATGTTTTTCTCAGTCCTACTAGTGAAAGTAATGTAACACACACCCATACAATGCGCACCACCCCGTGATGTTTTTCTCACTCCTACTAGTGAATGTAATGTAACACAAACCCATATAATGCGCACCAGCCCGCGATGTTTTTCAGAAACCTGTCCTACATTGCCACTGCATGTTCCCTGACCTCCCCATGCTGACCACCCCGCGGTGCTTTTCTCCATCCTACATTGCCACTCACTGCCTATCCTAATTCAGACCCTCCGATTCACACCACCCCGTGATGTTTTTCTCACTCCTACTAGTGAATGTAATGAAACACACACCCATACAATGCACACCACCCCGCGATGTTTTTCAGAAACCTATCCTACATTGCCACTGCATGTTCCCTGACCTCCCCATGCTGACAACACCGCGGTGCTTTTATCCATCCTACATTGCCACTCACTGCCTATCCTAATTCAGACCCTCCGATTCACACCACCCCGTGATGTTTTTCTCACTCCTACTAGTGAATGTAATGTGACACACACCCATACAATGCGCACCACCCCGTGATGTTTTTCTCACTCCTACTAGTGAATGTAATGTAACACACACCCATACAATGCGCACCACCCCGCGATGTTTTTCAGAAACCTATCCTACATTGCCACTGCTTGTTCCCTGACCTCTCCATGCTGACCACCCCGCAGTGCTTTTCTCCATCCTACATTGCCACTCACTGCCTATCCTAATTCAGACCCTCCGATTCACACCACCCCGTGATGTTTTTCTCACTCCTACTAGTGAATGTAATGTAACACACACCCATACAATGCGCACCACCCCGTGATGTTTTTCTCACTCCTACTAGTGAACGTAATGTAACACACACAAATACAATGCGCACCACCCCGCGATGTTTTTCAGAAACCTATCCTACATTGCCACTGCATGTTCCCTGACCTCCCCATGCTGACAACCCCGAGGTGCCTTTCGCCATCCTACATTGCCACTCACTGCCTATCCTAATTCAGACCCTCTGATACACACCACCCCGCGAAGTTTTTCTCATTCCTACTAGTGAATGTAATGTAACACACACCCATACAATGCGCACCACTCCGTGATGTTTTTCTCACTCCTACTAGTGAATGTAATGTAACACACACCCATACAATGCGCACCACCCCGTGATGTTTTTCTCACTCCTACTAGTGAATGTAATGTAACACACACCCATACAATGCGCACCACCCCGCGATGTTTTTCAGAAACCTATCCTACATTGCCACTGCATGTTCCCTGACCTCCCCATGCTGACCAGCCCGCGGTGCTTTTCTCCATCCTACATTGCCACTCACTGCCTATCCTAATTCAGACATTCCGATTCACACCACCCCGTGATATTTTTCTCACTCCTACTAGTGAATGTAATGTAACACACACCCATACAATGCGCACCACCCCGTGATGATTTGCTCACTCCGAATAGTGAATGTATTGTAACACACACCCATACAATGCGCACCACCCCGTGATGTTTTTCTCACTCCTACTAGTGAATGTAATGTAACACACACCCATAAAATGCGCACCACCCCGCGATGTTTTTCAGAAACCTATCCTACATTGCCACTGCATGTTCCCTGACCTCCTCATGCTGACCACCCCGCGGTGCCTTTCGCCATCCTACATTGCCACTCACTGCATATCCTAATTCAGAACCTCCGATTCACACCACCCCGTGATGTTTTTCTCACTCCTACTAGTGAATGTAATGTAACACACACCCATACAATGCGCACCACCCCGTGATGTTTTTCTCACTCCTACTAGTGAATGTAATGTAACACACACCCATACAATGCGCACCACCCCGCTATGTTTTTCAGAAACCTATCCTACATTGCCACTGCATGTTCCCTGACCTCCCCATGCTAACCACCCCGCGGTGCTTTTCTCCATCCTATATTGCCACTCACTGCCTATCTTAATTCAGACCCTCCGATTCAAACCACCCCGTGATGTTTTTCTCACTCCTACTAGTGAATGTAATGTAACACACACCCATACAATGCGCACTACCCCGTGATGTTTTTCTCAGTCCTACTAGTGAAAGTAATGTAACACACACCCATAAAATGCGCACCACCACGTGATGTTTTTCTCACTCCTACTAGTGAATGTAATGTAACACACACCCATACAATGCGCACCACCCCGCGATGCTTTACAGAAACCTATCCTACATTGCCACTGCATGTTCCCTGACCTCCACATGCTGACCACCCCGCGGTGCTTTTCTCTATCCTACATTGCCACTCACTGCCTATCCTAATTCAGACCCTCCAATTCACACCACCCCGTGATGTTTTTCTCACTGGTACTAGTCAATGTAATGTAACACACACCCATACAATGCGCACCACCCCGCGATGTTTTTCAGAAACCTATCCTACATTGCCACTGCATGTTCCCTGACCTCCCCATGCTGACCACACCGCGGTGCTTTTATCCATCCTACATTGCCACTCACTGCCTATCCTAATTCAGACCCTCCGATTCACACCACCCGGTGATGTTTTTCTCACTCCTACTAGTGAATGTAATGTGACACACACCCATACAATGCGCACCACCCCGTGATGTTTTTCTCACTCCTACTAGTGAATGTAATGTAACACACACCAATACTATGCCCACCACTCCGTGATGTTTTTCTCACTCCTACTAGTGAATGTAATGTAACACACACCCATACAATGCGCACCACCCCGTGATGTTTTTCTCACTCCTACAAGTGAATGTAATGTAACACACACCCATACAATGCGCACCACCCCGCGATGTTTTTCAGAAACCTATGCTACATTGCCACTGCATGTTCCCTGACCTCCCCATGCTGACCAGGCCGCGGTGCTTTTCTCCATTCTACATTGCCACTCACTGCCTATCCTAATTCAGACCCTCCGATTCACACCACCCCGTGATGTTTTTCCCATTCCTACTAGTGATTGTAATGTAACACACACCCATACAATGCACACCATCCCGTGATATTTTTCTCACTCCTACTAGTGAATGTAATGTAACACACACCATTACAATGCGCACCACCCCGTGATGTTTTTCTCACTCCTACTAGTGAATGTAATGTAACACACACCCATACAATGCACACGACCCCGCGATGTTTTTCAGAAACCTATCCTACATTGCCACTGCATGTTTTCTGTCCTGCCCATGCTGACCACCCCTCAGTGCTTTTCTCCATCCTACATTGCCACTCACTGCCTATCCTAATTCAGACCCTCCGATTCACACCACCCCGTGATGTTTTTCTCACTCCTACGAGTGAATGTAATTTAACACACACCCATAAAATGCGCACCACCCCGCGATGTTTTTCAGAAACCTATCCTACATTGCCACTGCATGTTCCCTGACCTCCGCATGCTGACCACCCCGCGGTGCTTTTCTCCATCCTACATTGCCACTCACTGCCTATCCTAATTCAGACCCTCCGATTCACACCACCCCGTGATGTTTTCCTCACTCCTACTAGTGAATGTAATGTAACACACACCCATATAATGCGCACCACCCCGTGATGTTTTTCTCACTCCTACTACTGAATGTAATGTAACACACCCATACAATGCGCACCACCCCGTGATGTTTTTCTCACTTCTACTAGTGAATGTAATGTAACACACACCCATACAATGCGCACCACCCCGTGATGTTTTTCTCACTCCTACTAGTGAATGTAATGTAACACACACGCATACAATGCGCATGACCCCGCGATGTTTTTCAGAAACCTATCCTACATTGCCACTGCATGTTCCCTGACCTCCCCATGCTGACAACCCCGCGGTACTTTTATCCAACCTACATTGCCACTCACTGCCTGTCCTAATTCAGAAGCTCCGATTCACACCACCCCGTGATGTTTTTCTCAACCTACTAGTGAATGTAATTTAACACACACCCATACAATGCACACCACCCCGCGATGTTTTTCAGAAACCTATCCTACATTGCCACTGCATGTTCCCTGACCTCCCCATGCTGACCACCCCGCGGTGCTTTTCTCCATCCTACATTGCCACTCACTGCCTATCTTAATTCAGACCCTCCGATTCACACCACCCCGTGATGTTTTTCTCACTCCTACTAGTGAATGTAATGTAACACACACCCATACAATGCGCAACACCCCGTGATGTTTTTCTCAGTCCTACTAGTGAAAGTAATGTAAGACACACCCATACAATGCGCACCACCCCGTGATGTTTTTCTCACTCCTACTAGTGAATGTAATGTAACACACACCCATACAATGCGAACCACCCCGCGATGTTTTACAGAAACCTATCCTACATTGCCACTGCATGTTCCCTGACCTCCCCATGCTGACCACCCCACGGTGCTTTTCTCTATCCTACATTGCCACTCACTGCCTATCCTAATTCAGACCCTCCAATTCACACCACCCCGTGATGTTTTTCTCACTGCTACTAGTGAATGTAATGTAACACACACCCATACAATGCGCACCACCCCGCGATGTTTTTCAGAAACCTATCCTACATTGCCACTGCTTGTTCCCTGACCTCTCCATGCTGACCACCCCGCGGTGCTTTTCTCCATCCTACATTGCCACTCACTGCCTATCCTAATTCAGACCCTCCGATTCACACCACCCCGTGATGTTTTTCTCACTCCTACTAGTGAATGTAATGTAACACACACCCATACAATGCGAACCACCCCGTGATGTTTTTCTCACTCCTACTAGTGAACGTAATGTAACACACACCCATACAATGCGCACCACCCCGCGATGTTTTTCAGAAACCTATCCTACATTGCCACTGCATGTTCCCTGACCTCCCCATGCTGACAACCCCGCGGTGCCTTTCGCCATCCTACATTGCCACTCACTGCCTATCCTAATTCAGACCCTCTGATTCACACCACCCCGCGAAGTTTTTCTCATTCCTACTTGTGAATGTAATGTAACACACACCCATACAATGCGCACCACTCCATGATGTTTTTCTCACTCCTACTAGTGAATGTAATGTAACACACACCCATACAATGCGCACCACCCCGTGATGTTTTTCTCACTCCTACTAGTGAATGTAATGTAACACACACCCATACAATGCGCACCACCCCGCGATGTTTTTCAGAAACCTATCCGACATTGCCACTGCATGTTCCCTGACCTCCCCATGCTGACCAGCCTGCGGTGCTTTTCTCCATCCTACATTGCCACTCACTGCCTATCCTAATTCAGACATTCCGATTCACACCACCCCGTGATGTTTTTCTCACTCCTACTAGTGAATGTAATGTAACAAACACCCATACAATGCGCACCACCCCGTGATGATTTTCTCACTCCGAATAGTCAATGTAATGTAACACACACCCATACAATTCGCACCAACCCGTGATGTTTTTCTCACTCCTACTAGTGAATGTAATGTAACACACACCCATAAAATGCACACCACCCCGCGATGTTTTTCAGAAACCTATCCTACATTGCCACTGCATGTTCCCTGACCTCCCCATACTGACCACCACGCAGTGATTTTATCCATCCTACATTGCCACTCACTGCCTATCCTAATTCAGACCCTCCGATTCACACCACCCCGTGATTTTTTTCTCACTCCTACTAGTGAATGTAATGTGACACACACCCATACAATGCGCACCACTCCGTGATGTTTTTCTCACTCCTACTAGTGAATGTAATGTAACACACACCCATACAATGCGCACCACCCCGTGATGTTTTTCTCACTCCTACTAGTGAATGTAATGTAACACACACCAATACAATGCGCACCACCCCGCGATGTTTTTCAGAAACCTATCCTACATTGCCACTGCATGTTCCCTGACCTCCTCATGCTGACCACCCCGCGGTGCCTTTCGCCATCCTACATTGCCACTCACTGCCTGTCCTAATTCAGAACCTCCGATTCACACCACCCCGTGATGTTTTTCTCAACCTACTAGTGAATGTAATTTAACACACACCCATACAATGCACACCACCCCGCGATGTTTTTCAGAAACCTATCCTACATTGCCACTGCATGTTCCCTGACCTCTCCATGCTGACCACCCCGCGGTGATTTTATCCATCCTACATTGCCACTCACTGCCTATCCTAATTCAGACCCTCTGATTCACACAGCCCCGTGATGTTTTTCTCACTCCTACTAGTGAATGTAATGTGACACACACCCATACAATGCGCACCACCCGGTGATGTTTTTCTCGCTCCTACTAGTGAATGTAATGTAACACACACCCATACAATGCGCACCACCACGCGATGTTTTTCACAAACCTATCCTACATTGCCACTGCTTGTTCCCTGACCTCCCCATGCTGACCACCCCGCGGTGCTTTTCTCCATCCTACATTGCCACTCACTGCCTATCCTTATTCAGACCCTCCGATTCACACCACCCCGTGATGTTTTTCTCACTCCTACTAGTTAATGTAATGTGACACACACCCATACAATGCGCACCACCCCGTGATATTTTTCTCACTCCTACTAGTGAATGTAATGTAACACACACCCATACAATGCGCACCACCCCGCGATGTTTTTCAGAAACCTATCCTACATTGCCACTGCATGTTCCCTGACCTCCTCATGCTGACCACCCCGCGGTGCCTTTCGCCATCCTACATTGCCACTCACTGCATATCCTAATTCAGAACCTCCGATTCACACCACCCCGTGATGTTTTTCTCACTCCTACTAGTGAATGTAATGTAACACACACCCATACAATGCACACCACCCCGTGATGTTTTTCTCACTCCTACTAGTGAATGTAATGTAACACACACCCATACAATGCGCACCACCCCGCGATGTTTTTCAGAAACCTATCCTACATTGCCACTGCATGTTCCCTGACCTCCCCATGCTGCCCACCCCGCGGTGCTTTTCTCCATTCTATATTGCCACTCACTGCCTATCTTAATTCAGACCCTCCGATTCACACCACCCCGTGATGTTTTTCTCACTCCTACTAGTGAATGTAATGTAACACACACCCATACAATGCGCACCACCCCGTGATGTTTTTCTCAGTCCTACTAGTGAAAGTAATGTAACACACACCCATACAATGCGCACCACCCCGTGATGTTTTTCTCACTCCTACTAGTGAATGTAATGTAACACAAACCCATATAATGCGCACCAGCCCGCGATGTTTTTCAGAAACCTGTCCTACATTGCCACTGCATGTTCCCTGACCTCCCCATGCTGACCACCCCGCGGTGCTTTTCTCCATCCTACATTGCCACTCACTGCCTATCCTAATTCAGACCCTCCGATTCACACCACCCCGTGATGTTTTTCTCACTCCTACTAGTGAATGTAATGAAACACACACCCATACAATGCACACCACCCCGCGATGTTTTTCAGAAACCTATCCTACATTGCCACTGCATGTTCCCTGACCTCCCCATGCTGACAACACCGCGGTGCTTTTATCCATCCTACATTGCCACTCACTGCCTATCCTAATTCAGACCCTCCGATTCACACCACCCCGTGATGTTTTTCTCACTCCTACTAGTGAATGTAATGTGACACACACCCATACAATGCGCACCACCCCGTGATGTTTTTCTCACTCCTACTAGTGAATGTAATGTAACACACACCCATACAATGCGCACCACCCCGCGATGTTTTTCAGAAACCTATCCTACATTGCCACTGCTTGTTCCCTGACCTCTCCATGCTGACCACCCCGCAGTGCTTTTCTCCATCCTACATTGCCACTCACTGCCTATCCTAATTCAGACCCTCCGATTCACACCACCCCGTGATGTTTTTCTCACTCCTACTAGTGAATGTAATGTAACACACACCCATACAATGCGCACCACCCCGTGATGTTTTTCTCACTCCTACTAGTGAACGTAATGTAACACACACAAATACAATGCGCACCACCCCGCGATGTTTTTCAGAAACCTATCCTACATTGCCACTGCATGTTCCCTGACCTCCCCATGCTGACAACCCCGAGGTGCCTTTCGCCATCCTACATTGCCACTCACTGCCTATCCTAATTCAGACCCTCTGATACACACCACCCCGCGAAGTTTTTCTCATTCCTACTAGTGAATGTAATGTAACACACACCCATACAATGCGCACCACTCCGTGATGTTTTTCTCACTCCTACTAGTGAATGTAATGTAACACACACCCATACAATGCGCACCACCCCGTGATGTTTTTCTCACTCCTACTAGTGAATGTAATGTAACACACACCCATACAATGCGCACCACCCCGCGATGTTTTTCAGAAACCTATCCTACATTGCCACTGCATGTTCCCTGACCTCCCCATGCTGACCAGCCCGCGGTGCTTTTCTCCATCCTACATTGCCACTCACTGCCTATCCTAATTCAGACATTCCGATTCACACCACCCCGTGATATTTTTCTCACTCCTACTAGTGAATGTAATGTAACACACACCCATACAATGCGCACCACCCCGTGATGATTTGCTCACTCCGAATAGTGAATGTATTGTAACACACACCCATACAATGCGCACCACCCCGTGATGTTTTTCTCACTCCTACTAGTGAATGTAATGTAACACACACCCATAAAATGCGCACCACCCCGCGATGTTTTTCAGAAACCTATCCTACATTGCCACTGCATGTTCCCTGACCTCCTCATGCTGACCACCCCGCGGTGCCTTTCGCCATCCTACATTGCCACTCACTGCATATCCTAATTCAGAACCTCCGATTCACACCACCCCGTGATGTTTTTCTCACTCCTACTAGTGAATGTAATGTAACACACACCCATACAATGCGCACCACCCCGTGATGTTTTTCTCACTCCTACTAGTGAATGTAATGTAACACACACCCATACAATGCGCACCACCCCGCTATGTTTTTCAGAAACCTATCCTACATTGCCACTGCATGTTCCCTGACCTCCCCATGCTAACCACCCCGCGGTGCTTTTCTCCATCCTATATTGCCACTCACTGCCTATCTTAATTCAGACCCTCCGATTCAAACCACCCCGTGATGTTTTTCTCACTCCTACTAGTGAATGTAATGTAACACACACCCATACAATGCGCACTACCCCGTGATGTTTTTCTCAGTCCTACTAGTGAAAGTAATGTAACACACACCCATAAAATGCGCACCACCACGTGATGTTTTTCTCACTCCTACTAGTGAATGTAATGTAACACACACCCATACAATGCGCACCACCCCGCGATGCTTTACAGAAACCTATCCTACATTGCCACTGCATGTTCCCTGACCTCCACATGCTGACCACCCCGCGGTGCTTTTCTCTATCCTACATTGCCACTCACTGCCTATCCTAATTCAGACCCTCCAATTCACACCACCCCGTGATGTTTTTCTCACTGGTACTAGTGAATGTAATGTAACACACACCCATACAATGCGCACCACTCCGTGATGTTTTTCTCACTCCTACTAGTGAATGTAATGTAACACACACCCATACAATGCGCACCACCCCGTGATGTTTTTCTCACTCCTACTAGTGAATGTAATGTAACACACACCCATACAATGCGCACCACCCCGCGATGTTTTTCAGAAACCTATCCTACATTGCCACTGCATGTTCCCTGACCTCCCCATGCTGACCAGCCCGCGGTGCTTTTCTCCATCCTACATTGCCACTCACTGCCTATCCTAATTCAGACATTCCGATTCACACCACCCCGTGATATTTTTCTCACTCCTACTAGTGAATGTAATGTAACACACACCCATACAATGCGCACCACCCCGTAATGATTTGCTCACTCCGAATAGTGAATGTATTGTAACACACACCCATACAATGCGCACCACCCCGTGATGTTTTTCTCACTCCTACTAGTGAATGTAATGTAACACACACCCATAAAATGCGCACCACCCCGCGATGTTTTTCAGAAACCTATCCTACATTGCCACTGCATGTTCCCTGACCTCCTCATGCTGACCACCCCGCGGTGCCTTTCGCCATCCTACATTGCCACTCACTGCATATCCTAATTCAGAACCTCCGATTCACACCACCCCGTGATGTTTTTCTCACTCCTACTAGTGAATGTAATGTAACACACACCCATACAATGCGCACCACCCCGTGATGTTTTTCTCACTCCTACTAGTGAATGTAATGTAACACACACCCATACAATGCGCACCACCCCGCTATGTTTTTCAGAAACCTATCCTACATTGCCACTGCATGTTCCCTGACCTCCCCATGCTAACCACCCCGCGGTGCTTTTCTCCATCCTATATTGCCACTCACTGCCTATCTTAATTCAGACCCTCCGATTCAAACCACCCCGTGATGTTTTTCTCACTCCTACTAGTGAATGTAATGTAACACACACCCATACAATGCGCACTACCCCGTGATGTTTTTCTCAGTCCTACTAGTGAAAGTAATGTAACACACACCCATAAAATGCGCACCACCACGTGATGTTTTTCTCACTCCTACTAGTGAATGTAATGTAACACACACCCATACAATGCGCACCACCCCGCGATGCTTTACAGAAACCTATCCTACATTGCCACTGCATGTTCCCTGACCTCCACATGCTGACCACCCCGCGGTGCTTTTCTCTATCCTACATTGCCACTCACTGCCTATCCTAATTCAGACCCTCCAATTCACACCACCCCGTGATGTTTTTCTCACTGGTACTAGTGAATGTAATGTAACACACACCCATACAATGCGCACCACCCCGCGATGTTTTTCAGAAACCTATCCTACATTGCCACTGCATGTTCCCTGACCTCCCCATGCTGACCACACCGCGGTGCTTTTATCCATCCTACATTGCCACTCACTGCCTATCCTAATTCAGACCCTCCGATTCACACCACCCGGTGATGTTTTTCTCACTCCTACTAGTGAATGTAATGTGACACACACCCATACAATGCGCACCACCCCGTGATGTTTTTCTCACTCCTACTAGTGAATGTAATGTAACACACACCCATACAATGCGCACCACCCCGCGATGTTTTTCAGAAACCTATCCTACATTGCCACTGCATGTTCCCTGACCTCCCCATGCTGACCAGCCCGCGGTGCTTTTCTCCATCCTACATTGCCACTCACTGCCTATCCTAATTCAGACATTCCGATTCACACCACCCCGTGATATTTTTCTCACTCCTACTAGTGAATGTAATGTAACACACACCCATACAATGCGCACCACCCCGTGATGATTTGCTCACTCCGAATAGTGAATGTATTGTAACACACACCCATACAATGCGCACCACCCCGTGATGTTTTTCTCACTCCTACTAGTGAATGTAATGTAACACACACCCATAAAATGCGTACCACCCCGCGATGTTTTTCAGAAACCTATCCTACATTGCCACTGCATGTTCCCTGACCTCCTCATGCTGACCACCCCGCGGTGCCTTTCGCCATCCTACATTGCCACTCACTGCATATCCTAATTCAGAACCTCCGATTCACACCACCCCGTGATGTTTTTCTCACTCCTACTAGTGAATGTAATGTAACACACACCCATACAATGCGCACCACCCCGTGATGTTTTTCTCACTCCTACTAGTGAATGTAATGTAACACACACCCATACAATGCGCACCACCCCGCTATGTTTTTCAGAAACCTATCCTACATTGCCACTGCATGTTCCCTGACCTCCCCATGCTAACCACCCCGCGGTGCTTTTCTCCATCCTATATTGCCACTCACTGCCTATCTTAATTCAGACCCTCCGATTCAAACCACCCCGTGATGTTTTTCTCACTCCTACTAGTGAATGTAATGTGACACACACCCATACAATGCGCACCACCCCGTGATGTTTTTCTCACTCCTACTAGTGAATGTAATGTAACACACACCCATACAATGCGCACCACCCCATGATGTTTTTCTCACTCCTACTAGTGAACGTAATGTAACACACACCCATACAATGCGCACCACCCCGTGATGTTTTTCAGAAACCTATCCTACATTGCCACTGCATGTTCCCTGACCTCCCCATGCTGACCACCCCGCGGTGATTTTATCCATCCTACATTGCCACTCACTGCCTATCCTAATTCAGACCCTCCGATTCACACCGCCCCGTGATGTTTTTCTCACTCCTACTAGTGAATGTAATGTGACACACACCCATACAATGCGCACCACCCCGTGATGTTTTTCTCACTCCTACTAGTGAATGTAATGTAACACACACCCATACAACGCGCACCACCCCGCGATGTTTTTCACAAACCTATCCTACATTGCCACTGCTTGTTCCCTGACCTCCCCATGCTGACCACCCCGCGGTGCTTTTCTCCATCCTACATTGCCACTCACTGCCTATCCTTATTCAGACCCTCCGATTCACACCACCCCGTGATGTTTTTCTCACTCCTACTAGTGAATGTAATGTAACACACACCCATACAATGCGCACCACCCCGTGATGTTTTTCTCACTTCTACTAGTGAATGTAATGTAACACACACCCATACAATGCGCACCACCCCGCCATGTTTTTCAGAAACCTATCCTACATTGCCACTGCATGTTCCCTGACCTCCTCATGCTGACCACCCCGCGGTGCCTTTCGCCATCCTACATTGCCACTCACTGCATATCCTAATTCAGAACCTCCGATTCACACCACCCCGTGATGTTTTTCTCACTCCTACTAGTGAATGTAATGTAACACACACCCATACAATGCGCACCACCCCGTGATGTTTTTCTCACTCCTACTAGTGAATGTAATGTAACACACACCCATACAATGCGCACCACCCCGCGATGTTTTACAGAAACCTATCCTACATTGCCACTGCATGTTCCCTGACCTCCCCATGCTGACCACCCCGCGGTGCTTTTCTCTATCCTACATTGCCACTCACTGCCTATCCTAATTCAGACGCTCCAATTCACACCACCCCGTGATGTTTTTCTCATTCCTACTAGTGATTGTAATGTAATACACACCCATACAATGCACACCATCCCGTGATGTTTTTCTCACTCCTACTAGTGAATGTAATGTAACACACACCATTACAATGCGCACCACCCCGTGATGTTTTTCTCACTCCTACTAGTGAATGTAATGTAACACACACCCATACAATGCACACGACCCCGCGATGTTTTTCAGAAACCTATCCTACATTGCCAATGCATGTTTTCTGTCCTGCCCATGCTGACCACCCCTCAGTGCTTTTCTCCATCCTACATTGCCACTCACTGCCTATCCTAATTCAGACCCTCCGATTCACACCACCCCGTGATGTTTTTCTCACTCCTACGAGTGAATGTAATTTAACACACACCCATAAAATGCGCACCAACCCGCGATGTTTTTCAGAAACCTATCCTACATTGCCACTGCATGTTCCCTGACCTCCGCATGCTGACCACCCCGCGGTGCTTTTCTCCATCCTACATTGCCACTCACTGCCTATCCTAATTCAGACACTCCGATTCACACCACCCCGTGATGTTTTTCTCACTCCTACTACTGAATGTAATGTAACACACACCCATACAATGCGCACCACCCCGTGATGTTTTTCTCACTTCTACTAGTGAATGTAATGTAACACACACCCATACAATGCGCACCACCCCGTGATGTTTTGCTCACTCCTACTAGTGAATGTAATGTAACACACACGCATACAATGCCCACGACCCCGCGATGTTTTTCAGAAACCTATCCTACATTGCCACTGCATGTTCCCTGACCTCCCCATTTTGACAACCCCGCGGTACTTTTATCCATCCTACATTGCCACTCACTGCCTGTCCTAATTCAGAACCTCCGATTCACACCACCCCGTGATGTTTTTCTCAACCTACTAGTGAATGTAATTTAACACACACCCATACAATGCACACGACCCCGCGATGTTTTTCAGAAACCTATCCTACATTGCCACTGCATGTTCCCTGACCTCCCCATGCTGACCACCCCGCGGTGCTTTTCTCCATCCTACATTGCCACTCACTGCCTATCTTAATTCAGACCCTCCGATTCACACCACCCCGTGATGTTTTTCTCACTCCTACTAGTGAATGTAATGTAACACACACCCATACAATGCGCACCACCCCGTGATGTTTTTCTCAGTCCTACTAGTGAAAGTAATGTAAGACACACCCATACAATGCGCACCACCCCGTGATGTTTTTCTCACACCTACTAGTGAATGTAATGTAACACACACCCATACAATGCACACCACCCCGCGATGTTTTACAGAAACCTATCCTACATTGCCACTGCATGTTCCCTGACCTCCCCATGCTGACCACCCCGCGGTGCTTTTCTCTATCCTACATTGCCACTCACTGCCTATCCTAATTCAGACCCTCCAATTCACACCATCCCGTGATGTTTTTCTCACTGCTACTAGTGAATGTAATGTAACACACACCCATACAATGCGCACCACCCCGCGATGTTTTTCAGAAACCTATCCTACATTGCCACTGCTTGTTCCCTGACCTCTCCATGCTGACCACCCCGCGGTGCTTTTCTCCATCCTACATTGCCACTCACTGCCTATCCTAATTCAGACCCTCCGATTCACACCACCCCGTGATGTTTTTCTCACTCCTACTAGTGAATGTAATGTAACACACACCCATACAATGCGAACCACTCCATGATGTTTTTCTCACTCCTACTAGTGAATGTAATGTAACACACACCCATACAATGCGCACCACCCCGTGATGTTTTTCTCACTCCTACTAGTGAATGTAATGTAACACACACCCATACAATGCGCACCACCCCGCGATGTTTTTCAGAAACCTATCCTACATTGCCACTGCATGTTCCCTGACCTCCCCATGCTGACCAGCCCGCGGTGCTTTTCTCCATCCTACATTGCCACTCACTGCCTATCCTAATTCAGACATTCCGATTCACACCACCCCGTGATGTTTTTCTCACTCCTACTAGTGAATGTAATGTAACAAACACCCATACAATGCGCACCACCCCGTGATGATTTTCTCACTCCGAATAGTGAATGTAATGTAACACACACCCATACAATTCGCACCAACTCATGATGTTTTTCTCACTCCTACTAGTGAATGTAATGTAACACACACCCATAAAATGCACACCACCCCGCGATGTTTTTCAGAAACCTATCCTACATTGCCACTGCATGTTCCCTGACCTCCCCATGCTGACCACCCCGCAGTGATTTTATCCATCCTACATTGCCACTCACTGCCTATCCTAATTCAGACCCTCCGATTCACACCACCCCGTGATTTTTTTCTCACTCCTACTAGTGAATGTAATGTAACACACACCCATACAATGCGCACCACTCCGTGATGTTTTTCTCACTCCTACTAGTGAATGTAATGTAACACACACCCATACAATGCGCACCACCCCGTGATGTTTTTCTCACTCCTACTAGTGAATGTAATGTAACACACACCCATAAAATGCACACCACCCTGCGATGTTTTTCAGAAACCTATCCTACATTGCCACTGCATGTTCCCTGACCTCCCCATGCTGACCACCCCGCAGTGATTTTATCCATCCTACATTGCCACTCACTGCCTGTCCTAATTCAGAACCTCCGATTCACACCACCCCGTGATGTTTTTCTCAACCTACTAGTGAATGTAATTTAACACACACCCATACAATGCACACCACCCCGCGATGTTTTTCAGAAACCTATCCTACATTTCCACTGCATGTTCCCTGACCTCCCCATGCTGACCACCCCGCGGTGATTTTATCCATCCTACATTGCCACTCACTGCCTATCCTAATTCAGACCCTCTGATTCACACCGCCCCGTGATGTTTTTCTCACTCCTACTAGTGAATGTAATGTGACACACACCCATACAATGCGCACCACCCGGTGATGTTTTTCTCACTCCTACTAGTGAATGTAATGTAACACACACCCATACAATGCGCACCACCGCACGATGTTTTTCACAAACCTATCCTACATTGCCACTGCTTGTTCCCTGACCTCCCCATGCTGACCACCCCGCGGTGCTTTTCTCCATCCTACATTGCCACTCACTGCCTATCCTTATTCAGACCCTCCGATTCACACCACCCCGTGATGTTTTTCTCACTCCTACTAGTTAATGTAATGTGACACACACCCATACAATGCGCACCACCCCGTGATGTTTTTCTCACTCCTACTAGTGAATGTAATGTAACACACACCCATACAATGCGCACCACCCCGCGATGTTTTTCAGAAACCTATCCTACATTGCCACTGCATGTTCCCTGACCTCCTCATGCTGACCACCCCGCGGTGCCTTTCGCCATCCTACATTACCCCTCACTGCATATCCTAATTCAGAACCTCCGATTCACACCACCCCGTGATGTTTTTCTCACTCCTACTAGTGAATGTAATGTAACACACACCCATACAATGCGCACCACCCCGTGATGTTTTTCTCACTCCTACTAGTGAATTGAATGTAACACACACCCATACAATGCGCACCACCCCGCGATGTTTTTCAGAAACCTATCCTACATTGCCACTGCTTGTTCCCTGACCTCCCCATGCTGACCACCCCGCGGTGCTTTTCTCCATCCTACATTGCCACTCACTGCCTATCCTAATTCAGACCCTCCGATTCACACCACCCCGTGATGTTTTTCTCACTCCTACTAGTGAATGTAATGAAACACACATCCATACAATGCACACCACCCCGCGATGTTTTTCAGAAACCTATCCTACATTGCCACTGCATGTTCCCTGACCTCCCCATGCTGACAACACCGCGGTGCTTTTATCCATCCTACATTGCCACTCACTGCCTATCCTAATTCAGACCCTCCGATTCACACCACCCCGTGATGTTTTTCTCACTCCTACTAGTGAATGTAATGTGACACACACCCATACAATGCGCACCACCCCGTGATGTTTTTCTCACTCCTACTAGTGAATGTAATGTAACACACACCCATACAATGCGCACCACCCCGCGATGTTTTTCAGAAACCTATCCTACATTGCCACTGCTTGTTCCCTGACCTCTCCATGCTGACCACCCCGCAGTGCTTTTCTCCATCCTACATTGCCACTCACTGCCTATCCTAATTCAGACCCTCCGATTCACACCACCCCGTGATGTTTTTCTCACTCCTACTAGTGAATGTAATGTAACACACACCCATACAATGCGCACCACCCCGTGATGTTTTTCTCACTCCTACTAGTGAACGTAATGTAACACACACCCATACAATGCGCACCACCCCGCGATGTTTTTCAGAAACCTATCCTACATTGCCACTGCATGTTCCCTGACCTCCCCATGCTGACAACCCCGCGGTGCCTTTCGCCATCCTACATTGCCACTCACTGCCTATCCTAATTCAGACCCTCTGATTCACACCACCCCGCGAAGTTTTTCTCATTCCTACTAGTGAATGTAATGTAACACACACCCATACAATGCGCACCACTCCGTGATGTTTTTCTCACTCCTACTAGTGAATGTAATGTAACACACACCCATACAATGCGCACCACCCCGTGATGTTTTTCTCACTCCTACTAGTGAATGTAATGTAACACACACCCATACAATGCGCACCACCCCGCGATGTTTTTCAGAAACCTATCCTACATTGCCACTGCATGTTCCCTGACCTCCCCATGCTGACGAGCCCGCGGTGCTTTTCTCCATCCTACATTGCCACTCACTGCCTATCCTAATTCAGACATTCCGATTCACACCACCCCGTGATATTTTTCTCACTCCTACTAGTGAATGTAATGTAACACACACCCATACAATGCGCACCACCCCGTGATGATTTTCTCACTCCGAATAGTGAATGTATTGTAACACAAACCCATACAATGCGCACCACCCCGTGATGTTTTTCTCACTCCTACTAGTGAATGTAATGTAACACACACCCATAAAATGCGCACCACCCCGCGATGTTTTTCAGAAACCTATCCTACATTGCCACTGCATGTTCCCTGACCTCCTCATGCTGACCACCCCGCGGTGCCTTTCGCCATCCTACATTGCCACTCACTGCATATCCTAATTCAGAACCTCCGATTCACACCACCCCGTGATGTTTTTCTCACTCCTACTAGTGAATGTAATGTAACACACACCCATACAATGCGCACCACCCCGTGATGTTTTTCTCACTCCTACTAGTGAATGTAATGTAACACACACCCATACAATGCGCACCACCCCGCTATGTTTTTCAGAAACCTATCCTACATTGCCACTGCATGTTCCCTGACCTCCCCATGCTAACCACCCCGCGGTGCTTTTCTCCATCCTATATTGCCACTCACTGACTATCTTAATTCAGACCCTCCGATTCAAACCACCCCGTGATGTTTTTCTCACTCCTACTAGTGAATGTAATGTAACACACACCCATACAATGCGCACCACCCCGTGATGTTTTTCTCAGTCCTACTAGTGAAAGTAATGTAACACACACCCATAAAATGCGCACCACCCCGTGATGTTTTTCTCACTCCTACTAGTGAATGTAATGTAACACACACCCATACAATGCGCACCACTCCGCGATGCTTTACAGAAACCTATCCTACATTGCCACTGCATGTTCCCTGACCTCCACATACTGACCACCCCGCGGTGCTTTTCTCTATCCTACATTGCCACTCACTGCCTATCCTAATTCAGACCCTCCAATTCACACCACCCCGTGATGTTTTTCTCACTGCTACTAGTGAATGTAATGTAACACACACCCATACAATGCGCACCACCCCGCGATGTTTTTCAGAAAGCTATCCTACATTGCCACTGCATGTTCCCTGACCTCCCCATGCTGACCACACCGCGGTGCTTTTATCCATCCTACATTGCCACTCACTGCCTATCCTAATTCAGACCCTCCGATTCACACCACCCGGTGATGTTTTTCTCACTCCTACTAGTGAATGTAATGTGACACACACCCATACAATGCGCACCACCCCGTGATGTTTTTCTCACTCCTACTAGTGAATGTAATGTAACACACACCCATACAATGCGCACCACCCCGCGATGTTTTTCAGAAACCTATCCTACATTGCCACTGCATGTTCCCTGACCTCCCCATGCTGACCACCCCGCGGTGCTTTTCTCCATCCTATATTGCTACTCACTGCCTATCTTAATTCAGACCCTCCGATTCACACCACCCCGTGATGTTTTTCTCACTCCTACTAGTGAATGTAATGTAACACACACCCATACAATGCGCACCACCCCGTGATGTTTTTCTCAGTCCTACTAGTGAAAGTAATGTAACACACACCCATACAATGCGCACCACCCCGTGATGTTTTTCTCACTCCTACTAGTGAATGTAATGTAACACAAACCCATACAATGCGCACCACCCCGCGATGTTTTACAGAAACCTATCCTACATTGCCACTGCATGTTCCCTGACCTCCCCATGCTGAGCACCCCGCGGTGCTTTTCTCTATCCTACATTGCCACTCACTGCTTATCCTAATTCAGACCCTCCAATTCATACCACCCCGTGATGTTTTTCTCACTGCTACTAGTGAATGTAATGTAACACACACCCATACAATGCGCACCACCCCGCGATGTTTTTCAGAAACCTATCCTACATTGCCACTGCATGTTCCCTGACCTCCCCATGCTGACCACCCCGCGGTGCTTTTCTCCATCCTACATTGCCACTCACTGCCTATCCTAATTCAGACCCTCCGATTCACACCACCCCGTGATGTTTTTCTCACTCCTACTAGTGAATGTAATGAAACACACACCCATACAATGCACACCACCCCGCGATGTTTTTCACAAACCTATCCTACATTGCCACTGCATGTTCCCTGATCTCCCCATGCTGACCACACCGCGGTGCTTTTATCCATCCTACATTGCCACTCACTGCCTATCCTAATTCAGACCCTCCGATTCACACAAACCCGTGATGTTTTTCTCACTCCTACTAGTGAATGTAATGTGACACACACCCATACAATGCGCACCACCCCGTGATGTTTTTCTCACTCCTACTAGTGAATGTAATGTAACACACACCCATACAATGCGCACCACCCCGCGATGTTTTTCAGAAACCTATCCTACCTTGCCACTGCTTGTTCCCTGACCTCCCCATGCTGACAACCCCGCGGTGCCTTTCGCCATCCTACATTGCCACTCACTGCCTATCCTAATTCAGACCCTCTGATTCACACCACCCCGCGAAGTTTTTCTCATTCCTACTAGTGAATGTAATGTAACACACACCCATACAATGCGCACCACTCCGTGATGTTTTTCTCACTCCTACTAGTGAATGTAATGTAACACACACCCATACAATGCGCACCACCCCGTGATGTTTTTCTCACTCCTACTAGTGAATGTAATGTAACACACACCCATACAATGCGCACCACCACGCGATGTTTTTCAGAAACCTATCCTACATTGCCACTGCATGTTCCCTGACCTCCCCATGCTGACCAGCCCGCGGTGCTTTTCTCCATCCTACATTGCCACTCACTGCCTATCCTAATTCAGGCATTCCGATTCACACCACCCTGTGATATTTTTCTCACTCCTAATAGTGAATGTAATGTAACACACACCCATAAAATGCGCACCACCCCGCGATATTTTTCAGAAACCTATCCTACATTGCCACTGCATGTTCCCTGACCTCCTCATGCTGACCACCCCACGGTGCCTTTTGCCATCCTACATTGCCACTCACTGCCTATCCTAATTCAGACCCTCCGATTCACACCACCCCGTGATGTTTTTCTCACTCCTACTAGTGAATGTAATGTAACACACACCCATACAATGCGCACCACCCCGTGATGTTTTTCTCACTCGTACTAGTGAATGTAATGTAACACACACCCATACAATGCGCACCACCCCGCGATGTTTTTCAGAAACCTATCCTACATTGCCACTGCATGTTCCCTGACCTCCCCATGCTGACCACCCCGCGGTGCTTTTCTCCATCCTATATTGCCACTCACTGCCTATCTTAATTCAAACCCTCCGATTCAAACCACCCCGTGATGTTTTTCTCACTCCTACTAGTGAATGTAATGTAACACACACCCATACAATGCGCACCACCCCGTGATGTTTTTCTCAGTCCTACTAGTGAAAGTAATGTAACACACACCCATACAATGCGCACCACCCTGTGATGTTTTTCTCACTCCTACTAGTGAATGTAATGTAACACACACCCATACAATGCGCACCACCCCGTGATGTTTTTCTCAGTCCTACTAGTGAAAGTAATGTAACACACACCCATACAATGCGCACCACCCCGTGATGTTTTTCTCACTCCTACTAGTGAATGTAATGTAACACAAACCCATACAATGCGCACCACCCCGCGATGTTTTACAGAAACCTATCCTACATTGCCACTGCATGTTCCCTGACCTCCCCATGCTGACCACCCCACGGTGCTTTTCTCTATCCTACATTGCCACTCACTGCCTATCCTAATTCAGACCCTCCAATTCACACCACCCCGTGATGTTTTTCTCACTGCTACTAGTGAATGTAATGTAACACACACCCATACAATGCGCACCACCCCGCGATGTTTTTCAGAAACCTATCCTACATTGCCACTGCATGTTCCCTGACCTCCCCATGCTGACCACACCGCGGTGCTTTTATCCATCCTACATTGCCACTCACTGCCTATCCTAATTCAGACCCTCCGATTCACACCACCCCGTGATGTTTTTCTCACTCCTACTAGTGAATGTAATGTGACACACACCCATACAATGCGCACCACGCCGTGATGTTTTTCTCACTCCTACTAGTGAATGTAATGTGACACACACCCATACAATGCACACCACCCCGCGATGTTTTTCAGAAACCTATCCTACATTGCCACTGCTTGTTCCCTGACCTCTCCATGCTGACCACCCCGCAGTGCTTTTCTCCATCCTACATTGCCACTCACTGCCTATCCTAATTCAGACCCTCCGATTCACACCACCCCGTGATGTTTTTCTCACTCCTACTAGTGAATGTAATGTAACACACACCCATACAATGCGCACCACCCCATGATGTTTTTCTCACTCCTACTAGTGAACGTAATGTAACACACACCCATACAATGCGCACCACCCCGCGATGTTTTTCTGAGACCTATCCTACATTGCCACTGCATGTTCCCTGACCTCCCATGCTGACAACCCCGCGGTGCCTTTCGCCATCCTACATTGCCACTCACTGCCTATCCTAATTCAGACCCTCTAATTCACACCACCCCGCGAAGTTTTTCTCATTCCTACTAGTGAATGTAATGTAACACAAACCCATACAATGCGCACCACTCCGTGATGTTTTTCTCACTCCTACTAGTGAATGTAATGTAACACACACCCATACAATGCGCACCACCCCGTGATGTTTTTCTCACTCCTACTAGTGAATGTAATGTAACACACACCCATACAATGCGCACCACCCCGCGATGTTTTTCAGAAACCTATCCTACATTGCCACTGCATGTTCCCTGACCTCCCCATGCTGACCACCCCGCGGTGCTTTTCTCCATCCTATATTGCCACTCACTGCCTATCTTAATTCAGACCCTCCGATTCACACCACCCCGTGATGTTTTTCTCACTCCTACTAGTGAATGTAATGTAACACACACCCATACAATGCGCACCACCCCGTGATGTTTTTCTCAGTCCTACTAGTGAAAGTAATGTAACACACACCCATACAATGCGCACCACCCCGTGATGTTTTTCTCACTCCTACTAGTGAATGTAATGTAACACAAACACATACAATGCGCACCACCCCGCGATGTTTTACAGAAACCTATCCTACATTGCCACTGCATGTTCCCTGACCTCCCCATGCTGAGCACCCCGCGGTGCTTTTCTCTATCCTAAATTGCCACTCACTGCTTATCCTAATTCAGACCCTCCAATTCATACCACCCCGTGATGTTTTTCTCACTGCTACTAGTGAATGTAATGTAACACACACCCATACAATGCCCACCACCCCGCGATGTTTTTCAGAAACCTCTCCTACATTGCCACTGCATGTTCCCTGACCTCCCCATGCTGACCACCCCGCGGTGCTTTTCTCCATCCTACATTGCCACTCACTGCCTATCCTAATTCAGACCCTCAGATTCACACCACCCCGTGATGTTTTTCTCACTCCTACTAGTGAATGTAATGAAACACACACCCATACAATGCACACCACCCCGCGATGTTTTTCAGAAACCTATCCTACATTGCCACTGCTTGTTCCCTGACCTCCCCATGCTGACCACCCCGCGGTGCTTTTCTCCATCCTACATTGCCACTCACTGCCTATCCTAATTCAGACCCTCCGATTCACACCACCCCGTGATGTTTTTCTCACTCCTACTAGTGAATGTAATGTGACACACACCCATACAATGCGCACCACCCCGTGATGTTTTTCTCACTCCTACTAGTGAATGTAATGTAACACACACGCATACAATGCGCACCACCCCGCGATGTTTTTCAGAAACCTATCCTACATTGCCACTGCTTGTTCCCTGACCTCTCCATGCTGACCACCCCGCGGTGCTTTTCTCCATCCTACATTGCCACTCACTGCCTATCCTAATTCAGACCCTCCGATTCACACCACCCCGTGATGTTTTTCTCACTCCTACTAGTGAATGTAATGTAACACACACCCATACAATGCGCACCACCCCGTGATGTTTTTCTCACTCCTACTAGTGAACGTAATGTAACACACAACCATACAATGCGCACCACCCCGCGATGTTTTTCAGAAACCTATCCTACATTGCCACTGCATGTTCCCTGACCTCCCCATGCTGACAACCCCGCGGTGCCTTTCGCCATCCTACATTGCCACTCACTGCCTATCCTAATTCAGACCCTCTGATTCACACCACCCCGCGAAGTTTTTCTCATTCCTACTACTGAATGTAATGTAACACACACCCATACAATGCGCACCACTCCGTGATGTTTTTCTCACTCCTACTAGTGAATGTAATGTAACACACACCCATACAATGCGCACCACCCCGTGATGTTTTTCTCACTCCTACTAGTGAATGTAATGTAACACACACCCATACAATGCGCACCACCCCGCGATGTTTTTCAGAAACCTATCCTACATTGCCACTGCATGTTCCCTGACCTCCCCATGCTGACCAGCCCGCGGTGCTTTTCTCCATCCTACATTGCCACTCACTGCCTGTCCTAATTCAGACATTCCGATTCACACCACCCCGTGATATTTTTCTCACTCCTACTAGTGAATGTAATGTAACACACACCCATACAATGCGCACCACCCCGTGATGATTTTCTCACTCCGAATAGTGAATGTATTGTAACACACACCCATACAATGCGCACCACCCCGTGATGTTTTTCTCACTCCTACTAGTTAATGTAATGTAACACACACCCATAAAATGCGCACCACCCCGCGATGTTTTTCAGAAACCTATCCTACATTGCCACTGCATGTTCCCTGACCTCTTCATGCTGACCACCCCGCGGTGCCTTTCGCCATCCTACATTGCCACTCACTGCATATCCTAATTCAGAACCTCCGATTCACACCACCCCGTGATGTTTTTCTCACTCCTACTAGTGAATGTAATGTAACACACACCCATACAATGCGCACCACCCCGTGATGTTTTTCTCACTCCTACTAGTGAATGTAATGTAACACACACCCATACAATGCGCACCACCCCGCGATGTTTTTCAGAAACCTATCCTACATTTCCACTGCATGTTCCCTGACCTCCCCATGCTGACCACCCCGCGGTGCTTTTCTCCATCCTATATTGCCACTCACTGCCTATCTTAATTCAGACCCTCCGATTCACACCACCCCGTGATGTTTTTCTCACTCCTACTAGTGAATGTAATGTAACACACACCCATACAATGCGCACCACCCCGAGATGTTTTTCTCAGTCCTACTAGTGAAAGTAATGTAACACACACCCATACAATGCGCACCACCCCGTGATGTTTTTCTCACTCCTACTAGTGAATGTAATGTAACACAAACCCATACAATGCGCACCACCCCGCGATGTTTTACAGAAACCTATCCTACATTGCCACTGCATGTTCCCTGACCTCCCCATGCTGAGCACCCCGCGGTGCTTTTCTCTATCCTACATTGCCACTCACTGCTTATCCTAATTCAGACCCTCCAATTCATACCACCCCGTGATGTTTTTCGCACTGCTACTAGTGAATGTAATGTAACACACACCCATACAATGCGCACCACCCCGCGATGTTTTTCAGAAACCTATCCTACATTGCCACTGCATGTTCCCTGACCTCCCCATGCTGACCACCCCGTGGTGCTTTTCTCCATCCTACATTGCCACTCACTGCCTATCCTAATTCAGACCCTCCGATTCACACCACCCCGTGATGTTTTTCTCACTCCTACTAGTGAATGTAATGAAACACACACCCATACAATGCACACCACCCCGCGATGTTTTTCAGAAACCTATCCTACATTGCCACTGCATGTTCCCTGACCTCCCCATGCTGACCACACCGCGGTGCTTTTATCCATCCTACATTGCCACTCACTGCCTATCCTAATTCAGACCCTCCGATTCACACAACCCCGTGATGTTTTTCTCACTCCTACTAGTGAATGTAATGTGACACACACCCATACAATGCGCACCACCCCGTGATGTTTTTCTCACTCCTACTAGTGAAAGTAATGTAACACACACCCATACAATGCGCACCACCCCACGATGTTTTTCAGAAACCTATCCTACATTGCCACTGCATGTTCCCTGACCTCCTCATGCTGACCACCCCGCGGTGCCTTTCGCCATCCTACATTGCCACTCACTGCATATCCTAATTCAGAACCTCCGATTCACACCACCCCGTGATGTTTTTCTCACTCCTACTAGTGAATGTAATGTAACACACACCCATACAATGCGCACCACCCCGTGATGTTTTTCTCACTCCTACTAGTGAATGTAATGTAACACACACCCATACAATGCGCACCACCCCGCGATGTTTTTCAGAAACCTATCCTACATTGCCACTGCATGTTCCCTGACATCCCCATGCTGACCACCCCGCGGTGCTTTTCTCCATCCTATATTGCCACTCACTGCCTATCTTAATTCAGACCCTCCGATTCACACCACCCCGTGATGTTTTTCTCACTCCTACTAGTGAATGTAATGTAACACACACCCATACAATGCGCACCACCCCGTGATGTTTTTCTCAGTCCTACTAGTGAAAGTAATGTAACACACACCCATACAATGCGCACCACCCCGTGATGTTTTTCTCACTCCTACTAGTGAATGTAATGTAACACAAACACATACAATGCGCACCACCTCGCGATGTTTTACAGAAACCTATCCTACATTGCCACTGCATGTTCCCTGACCTCCCCATGCTGAGCACCCCGCGGTGCTTTTCTCTATCCTACATTGCCACTCACTGCTTATCCTAATTCAGACCCTCCAATTCATACCACCCCGTGATGTTTTTCTCACTGCTACTAGTGAATGTAATGTAACACACACCCATACAATGCCCACCACCCCGCGATGTTTTTCAGAAACCTCTCCTACATTGCCACTGCATGTTCCCTGACCTCCCCATGCTGACCACCCCGCGGTGCTTTTCTCCATCCTACAATGCCACTCACTGCCTATCATAATTCAGACCCTCAGATTCACACCACCCCGTGATGTTTTTCTCACTCCTACTAGTGAATGTAATGAAACACACACCCATACAATGCACACCACCCCGCGATGTTTTTCAGAAACCTATCCTACATTGCCACTGCTTGTTCCCTGACCTCCCCATGCTGACCACCCCGCGGTGCTTTTCTCCATCCTACATTGCCACTCACTGCCTATCCTAATTCAGACCCTCCGATTCACACCACCCCGTGATGTTTTTCTCACTCCTACTAGTGAATGTAATGTGACACACACCCATACAATGCGCACCACCCCGTGATGTTTTTCTCACTCCTACTAGTGAATGTAATGTAACACACACCCATACAATGCGCACCACCCGCGATGTTTTTCAGAAACCTATCCTACATTGCCACTGCTTGTTCCTTGACCTCTCCATGCTGACCACCCCGCGGTGCTTTTCTCCATCCTACATTGCCACTCACTGCCTATCCTAATTCAGACCCTCCGATTCACACCACCCCGTGATGTTTTTCTCACTCCTACTAGTGAATGTAATGTAACACACACCCATACAATGCGCACCACCCCGTGTTGTTTTTCTCACTCCTACTAGTGAACGTAATGTAACACACACCCATACAATGCGCACCACCCCGCGATGTTTTTCAGAAACCTATCCTACATTGCCACTGCATGTTCCCTGACCTCCCCATGCTGACAACCCCGCGGTGCCTTTCGCCATCCTACATTGCCACTCACTGCCTATCCTAATTCAGACCCTCTGATTCACACCACCCCGCGAAGTTTTTCTCATTCCTACTACTGAATGTAATGTAACACACACCCATACAATGCGCACCACCCCGTGATGATTTTCTCACTCCGAATAGTGAATGTATTGTAACACACACCCATACAATGCGCACCACCCCGTGATGTTTTTCTCACTCCTACTAGTTAATGTAATGTAACACAGACCCATAAAATGCGCACCACCCCGCGATGTTTTTCAGAAACCTATCCTACATTGCCACTGCATGTTCCCTGACCTCTTCATGCTGACCACCCCGCGGTGCCTTTCGCCATCCTACATTGCCACTCACTGCATATCCTAATTCAGAACCTCCGATTCACACCACCCCGTGATGTTTTTCTCACTCCTACTAGTGAATGTAATGTAACACACACCCATACAATGCGCACCACCCCGTGATGTTTTTCTCACTCCTACTAGTGAATGTAATGTAACACACACCCATACAATGCGCACCACCCCGCGATGTTTTTCAGAAACCTATCCTACATTGCCACTGCATGTTCCCTGACCTCTCCATGCTGACCACCCCGCGGTGCTTTTCTCCATTCTATATTGCCACTCACTGCCTATCTTAATTCAGACCCTCCGATTCACACCACCCCGATATGTTTTTCTCACTCCTACTAGTGAATGTAATGTAACACACACCCATACAATGCGCACCACCCCGAGATGTTTTTCTCAGTCCTACTAGTGAAAGTAATGTAACACACACCCATACAATGCGCACCACCCCGTGATGTTTTTCTCACTCCTACTAGTGAATGTAATGTAACACAAACCCATACAATGCGCACCACCCCGCGATGTTTTACAGAAACCTATCCTACATTGCCACTGCATGTTCCCTGACCTCCCCATGCTGAGCACCCCGCGGTGCTTTTCTCTATCCTACATTGCCACTCACTGCTTATCCTAATTCAGACCCTCCAATTCATACCACCCCGTGATGTTTTTCGCACTGCTACTAGTGAATGTAATGTAACACACACCCATACAATGCGCACCACCCCGCGATGTTTTTCAGAAACCTATCCTACATTGCCACTGCATGTTCCCTGACCTCCCCATGCTGACCACCCCGTGGTGCTTTTCTCCATCCTACATTGCCACTCACTGCCTATCCTAATTCAGACCCTCCGATTCACACCACCCCGTGATGTTTTTCTCACTCCTACTAGTGAATGTAATGAAACACACACCCATACAATGCACACCACCCCGCGATGTTTTTCAGAAACCTATCCTACATTGCCACTGCATGTTCCCTGACCTCCCCATGCTGACCACACCGCGGTGCTTTTATCCATCCTACATTGCCACTCACTGCCTATCCTAATTCAGACCCTCCGATTCACACAACCCCGTGATGTTTTTCTCACTCCTACTAGTCAATGTAATGTGACACACACCCATACAATGCGCACCACCCCGTGATGTTTTTCTCACTCCTACTAGTGAATGTAATATAACACACACCCATACAATGCGCACCACCCCGCGATGTTTTTCAGAAACCTATCCTATATTGCCACTGCTTGTTCCCTGACCTCTCCATGCTGACCACCCCGCGGTGCTTTTCTCCATCCTACATTGCCACTCACTGCCTATCCTAATTCAGACCCTCCGATTCACACCACCCCGTGATGTTTTTCTCACTCCTACTAGTGAATGTAATGTAACACACACCCATACAATGCGCACCACCCCGTGATGTTTTTCTCACTCCTACTAGTGAACGTAATGTAACACACACACATACAATGCGCACCACCCCGCGATGTTTTTCAGAAACCTATCCTACATTGCCACTGCATGTTCCCTGACCTCCCCATGCTGACAACCCCGCGGTGCCTTTCGCCATCCTACATTGCCACTCACTGCCTATCCTAATTCAGACCCTCTGATTCACACCACCCCGCGAAGTTTTTCTCATTCCTACGAGTGAATGTAATGTAACACACACCCATACAATGCGCACCACTCCGTGATGTTTTTCTCACTCCTACTAGTGAATGTAATGTAACACACACCCATACAATGCGCACCACCCCGTGATGTTTTTCTCACTCCTACTAGTGAATGTAATGTAACACACACCCATACAATGCGCACCACCCCGCGATGTTTTTCAGAAACCTATCCTACATTGCCACTGCATGTTCCCTGACCTCCCCATGCTGACCAGCCCGCGGTGCTTTTCTCCTTCCTACATTGCCACTCACTGCCTATCCTAATTCAGACATTCCGATTCACACCACCCCGTGATATTTTTCTCACTCCTACTAGTGAATGTAATGTAACACACACCCATACAATGCGCACCACCCCGTGATGATTTTCTCACTCCGAATAGTGAATGTATTGTAACACACACCCATACAATGTGCACCACCCCGTGATGTTTTTCTCACTCCTACTAGTGAATGTAATGTAACACACACCCATAAAATGCGCACCACCCAGCGATGTTTTTCAGAAACCTATCCTACATTGCCACTGCATGTTCCCTGACCTCCTCATGCTGACCACCCCGCGGTGCCTTTCGCCATCCTACATTGCCACTCACTGCATATCCTAATTCAGAACCTCCGATTCACACCACCCCGTGATGTTTTTCTCATTCCTACTAGTGAATGTAATGTAACACACACCCATACAATGCGCACCACCCCGTGATGTTTTTCTCACTCCTACTAGTGAATGTAATGTAACACACACCCATACAATGCGCACCACCCCGCGATGTTTTTCAGAAACCTATCCTACATTGCCACTGCATGTTCCCTGACCTCCCCATGCTGACCACCCCGCGGTGCTTTTCTCCATCCTATATTGCCACTCACTGCCTATCTTAATTCAGACCCTCCGATTCAAACCACCCCGTGATGTTTTTCTCACTCCTACTAGTGAATGTAATGTAACACACACCCATACAATGCGCACCACCCCGTGATGTTTTTCTCAGTCCTACTAGTGAAAGTAATGTAACACACACCCATACAATGCGCACCACCCTGTGATGTTTTTCTCACTCCTACTAGTGAATGTAATGTAACACACACCCATACAATGCGCACCACCCCGTGATGTTTTTCTCAGTCCTACTAGTGAAAGTAATGTAACACACACCCATACAATGCGCACCACCCCGTGATGTTTTTCTCACTCCTACTAGTGAATGTAATGTAACACAAACCCATACAATGCGCACCACCCCGCGATGTTTTACAGAAACCTATCCTACATTGCCACTGCATGTTCCCTGACCTCCCCATGCTGACCACCCCACGGTGCTTTTCTCTATCCTACATTGCCACTCACTGCCTATCCTAATTCAGACCCTCCAATTCACACCACCCCGTGATGTTTTTCTCAATGCTACTAGTGAATGTAATGTAACACACACCCATACAATGCGCACCACCCCGCGATGTTTTTCAGAAACCTATCCTACATTGCCACTGCATGTTCCCTGACCTCCCCATGCTGACCACACCGCGGTGCTTTTATCCATCCTACATTGCCACTCACTGCCTATCCTAATTCAGACCCTCCGATTCACACCACCCCGTGATGTTTTTCTCACTCCTACTAGTGAATGTAATGTGACACACACCCATACAATGCGCACCACGCCGTGATGTTTTTCTCACTCCTACTAGTGAATGTAATGTGACACACACCCATACAATGCACACCACCCCGCGATGTTTTTCAGAAACCTATCCTACATTGCCACTGCTTGTTCCCTGACCTCTCCATGCTGACCACCCCGCCGTGCTTTTCTCCATCCTACATTGCCACTCACTGCCTATCCTAATTCAGACCCTCCAATTCATACCACCCCGTGATGTTTTTCTCACTGCTACTAGTGAATGTAATGTAACACACACCCATACAATGCGCACCACCCCGCGATGTTTTTCAGAAACCTCTCCTACATTGCCACTCCATGTTCCCTGACCTCCCCATGCTGACCACCCCGCGGTGCTTTTCTCCATCCTACATTGCCACTCACTGCCTATCCTAATTCAGACCCTCCGATTCACACCACCCCGTGATGTTTTTCTCACTCCTACTAGTGAATGTAATGAAACACACATCCATACAATGCACACCACCCCGCGATGTTTTTCAGAAACCTATCCTACATTGCCACTGCATGTTCCCTGACCTCCCCATGCTGACCACACCGCGGTGCTTTTATCCATCCTACATTGCCACTCACTGCCTATCCTAATTCAGACCCTCCGATTCACACAACCCCGTGATGTTTTTCTCACTCCTACTAGTGAATGTAATGTGACACACACCCATACAATGCACACCACCCCGCGATGTTTTTCAGAAACATATCCTACATTGCCACTGCTTGTTCCCTGACCTCTCCATGCTGACCACCCCGCCGTGCTTTCTCCATCCTACATTGCCACTCACTGCCTATCCTAATTCAGACCCTCCAATTCACACCACCCCGTGATGTTTTTCTCACTGCTACTAGTGAATGTAATGTAACACACACCCATACAATGCGCACCACCCCGCGATGTTTTTCAGAAACCTCTCCTACATTGCCACTCCATGTTCCCTGACCTCCCCATGCTGACCACCCCGCGGTGCTTTTCTCCATCCTACATTGCCACTCACTGCCTATCCTAATTCAGACCCTCCGATTCACACCACCCCGTGATGTTTTTCTCACTCCTACTAGTGAATGTAATGAAACACACACCCATACAATGCACACCACCCCGCGATGTTTTTCAGAAACCTATCCTACATTGCCACTGCATGTTCCCTGACCTCCCCATGCTGACCAGCCCGCGGTGCTTTTCTCCATCCTACATTGCCACTCACTGCCTATCTTAATTCAGACCCTCCGATTCACACAACCCCGTGATGTTTTTCTCACTCCTACTAGTGAATGTAATGTGACACACACCCATACAATGCGCACCACCCCGTGATGTTTTTCTCACTCCTACTAGTGAATGTAATGTAACACACACCCATACAATGCGCACCACCCCGCGATGTTTTTCAGAAAGCTATCCTACATTGCCACTGCTTGTTCCCTGACCTCTCCATGCTGACCACCCCGCGGTGCTTTTCTCCATCCTACATTGCCACTCACTGCCTATCCTAATTCAGACCCTCCGATTCACACCACCCCGTGATGTTTTTCTCACTCCTACTAGTGAATGTAATGTAACACACACCCATACAATGCGCACCACCCCGTGATGTTTTTCTCACTCCTACTAGTGAACGTAATGTAACACACACCCATACAATGCGCACCACCCCGCGATGTTTTTCAGAAACCTATCCTACATTGCCACTGCATGTTCCCTGACCTCCCCATGCTGACAACCCCGCGGTGCCTTTCGCCATCCTACATTGCCACTCACTGCCTATCCTAATTCAGACCCTCTGATTCACACCACCCCGCGAAGTTTTTATCATTCCTACTACTGAATGTAATGTAACACACACCCATACAATGCGCACCACTCCGTGATGTTTTTCTCACTCCTACTAGTGAATGTAATGTAACACACACCCATACAATGCGCACCACCCCGTGATGTTTTTCTCACTCCTACTAGTGAATGTAATGTAACACACACCCATACAATGCGCACCACCCCGCGATGTTTTTCAGAAACCTATCCTACATTGCCACTGCATGTTCCCTGACCTCCCCATGCTGACCAGCCCGCGGTGCTTTTCTCCATCCTACATTGCCACTCACTGCCTATCCTAATTCAGACATTCCGATTCACACCACCCCGTGATATTTTTCTCACTCCTACTAGTGAATGTAATGTAACACACACCCATACAATGCGCACCACCCCGTGATGATTTTCTCACTCCGAATAGTGAATGTATTGTAACACACACCCATACAATGCGCACCACCCCGTGATGTTTTTCTCACTCCTACTAGTGAATGTAATGTAACACACACCCATAAAATGCGCACCACCCCGCGATGTTTTTCAGAAACCTATCCTACATTGCCACTGCATGTTCCCTGTCCTCTTCATGCTGACCACCCCGCGGTGCCTTTCGCCATCCTACATTGCCACTCACTGCATATCCTAATTCAGAACCTCCGATTCACACCACCCCATGATGTTTTTCTCACTCCTACTAGTGAATGTAATGTAACACACACCCATACAATGCGCACCACCCCGTGATGTTTTTCTCACTCCTACTAGTGAATGTAATGTAACACACACCCATACAATGCGCACCACCCCGCGATGTTTTTCAGAAACCTATCCTACATTGCCACTGCATGTTCCCTGACCTCCCCATGCTGACCACCCCGCGGTGCTTTTCTCCATCCTATATTGCCACTCACTGCCTATCTTAATTCAGACCCTCCGATTCAAACCACCCCGCGATGTTTTTCTCACTGCTACTAGTGAATGTAATGTAACACACACCCATACAATGCGCACCACCCTGTGATGTTTTTCTCACTCCTACTAGTGAAAGTAATGTAACACACACCCATACAATGCGCACCACCCCGCGATGTTTTACAGAAACCTATCCTACATTGCCACTGCATGTTCCCTGACCTCCCCATGCTGGCCACCCCGCGGTGCTTTTCTCTATCCTACATTGCCACTCACTGCCTATCCTAATTCAGACCCTCCCAATTCACACCACCCCGTGATGTTTTTCTCACTGCTACTAGTGAATGTAATGTAACACACACCCATACAATGCGCACCACCCCGCGATATTTTTCAGAAACCTATCCTACATTGCCACTGCATGTTCCCTGACCTCCCCATGCTGACCACACCGCGGTGCTTTTATCCATCCTAAATTGCCACTCACTGCCTATCCTAATTCAGACCCTCCGATTCACACCACCCCGTGATGTTTTTCTCACTCCTACTAGTGAATGTAATGTGACACACACCCATACAATGCGCACCACCCCGTGATGTTTTTCTCACTCCTACTAGTGAATGTAATGTAACACACACCCATACAATGCGCACCACCCCGCGATGTTTTTCAGAAACCTATCCTACATTGCCACTGCTTGTTCCCTGACCTCTCCATGCTGACCACCCCGCGGTGCGTTTCTCCATCCTACATTGCCACTCACTGCCTATCCTAATTCAGACCCTCCGATTCACACCACCCCGTGATGTTTTTCTCACTCCTACTAGTGAATGTAATGTAACACAAACCCATACAATTCGCACCACCCCATGATGTTTTTCTCACTCCTACTAGTGAACGTAATGTAACACACACCCATACAATGCGCACCACCCCGCGATGTTTTTCAGAAACCTATCCTACATTGCCACTGCATGTTCCCTGACCTCCCCATGCTGACAACCCCGCGGTGCCTTTCGCCATCCTACATTGCCACTCACTGCATATCCTAATTCAGAACCTCCGATTCACACCACCCCGTGATGTTTTTCTCACTCCTACTAGTGAATGTAATGTAACACACACCCATACAATGCGCACCACCCCGTGATGTTTTTCTCACTCCTACTAGTGAATGTAATGTAACACACACCCATACAATGCGCACCACCCCGCGATGTTTTTCAGAAACCTATCCTACATTGCCACTGCATGTTCCCTGACCTCCCCATGCTGACCACCCCGCGGTGCTTTTCTCCATCCTATATTGCCACTCACTGCCTATCTTAATTCAGACCCTCCGATTCAAACCACCCCGTGATGTTTTTCTCACTCCTACTAGTGAATGTAATGTAACACACACCCATACAATGCGCACCACCCCGTGATGTTTTTCTCACTCCTACTAGTGAATGTAATGTAACACACATCCATACAATGCGCACCACCCCGCGATGTTTTACAGAAACCTATCCTACATTGCCACTGCATGTTCCCTGACCTCCCCATGCTGACCACCCCGCGGTGCTTTTCTCTATCCTACATTGCCACTCACTGCCTATCCTAATTCAGACCCTCCAATTCACACCACCCCGTGATGTTTTTCTCATTGCTACTAGTGAATGTAATGGAACACACACCCATACAATGCGCACCACCCCGCGATGTTTTTCAGAAACCTATCCTACATTGCCACTGCATGTTCCCTGACCTCCCCATGCTGACCCCCCGCGGTGCTTTTCTCCATCCTACATTGCCACTCACTGCCTATCCTAATTCAGACCCTCCGATTCACACCACCCCGTGAGGTTTTTCTCACTCCTACTAGTGAATGTAATGAAACACACACCCATACAATGCACACCACCCCGCGATGTTTTTCAGAAACCTATCCTACATTGCCACTGCATGTTCCCTGACCTCCCCATGCTGACCACACCGCGGTGCTTTTATCCATCCTACATTGCCACTCACTGCCTATCCTAATTCAGACCCTCCGATTCACACAACCCCGTGATGTTTTTCTCACTCCTACTAGTGAATGTAATGTGACACACACCCATACAATGCGCACCACCCCGTGATGTTTTTCTCACTCCTACTGGTGAATGTAATGTAACACACACCCATACAATGCGCACCACCCCGCGATGTTTTTCAGAAACCTATCCTAAATTGCCACTGCTTGTTCCCTGACCTCTCCATGCTGACCACCCCGCGGTGCTTTTCTCCATCCTACATTGCCACCCACTGCCTATACTAATTCAGACCCTCCGATTCACACCACCCCGTGATGTTTTTCTCACTCCTACTAGTGAATGTAATGTAACACACACCCATACAATGCGCACCACCCCGTGATGTTTTTCTCACTCCTACTAGTGAACGTAATGTAACACACACCCATACAATGCGCACCACCCCGCGATGTTTTTCAGAAACCTATCCTACATTGCCACTGCATGTTCCCTGACCTCCCCATGCTGACAACCCCGCGGTGCCGTTCGCCATCCTACATTGCCACTCACTGCCTATCCTAATTCAGACCCTCTGATTCACACCACCCCGCGAAGTTTTTCTCATTCCTACTACTGAATGTAATGTAACACACACCCATACAATGCGCACCACTCCGTGATGTTTTTCTCACTCCTACTAGTGAATGTAATGTAACACACACCCATACAATGCGCACCACCCCGCGATGTTTTTCAGAAACCTATCCTACATTGCCACTGCATGTTCCCTGACCTCCCCATGCTGACCAGCCCGCGGTGCTTTTCTCCATCCTACATTGCCACTCACTGCCTATCCTAATTCAGACATTCCGATTCACACCACCCCGTGATATTTTTCTCACTCCTACTAGTGAATGTAATGTAACACACACCCATACAATGCGCACGACCCCGTGATGATTTTCTCACTCCGAATAGTGAATGTATTGTAACACACACCCATACAATGCGCACCACCCCGTGATGTTTTTCTCACTCCTACTAGTGAATGTAATGTAACACACACCCATAAAATGCGTACCACCCCGCGATGTTTTTCAGAAACCTATCCTACATTGCCACTGCATGTTCCCTGACCTCTTCATGCTGACCACCCCGCGGTGCCTTTTGCCATCCTACATTGCCACTCACTGCATATCCTAATTCAGAACCTCCGATTCACACCACCCCGTGATGTTTTTCTCACACCTACTAGTGAATGTAATGTAACACACACCCATACAATGCGCACCACCCCGTGATGTTTTTCTCACTCCTACTAGTGAATGTAATGTAACACACACCCATACAATGCGCACCACCCCGCGATGTTTTTCAGAAACCTATCCTACATTGCCACTGCATGTTCCCTGACCTCCCCATGCTGACCACCCCGCGGTGCTTTTCTCCATCCTATATTGCCACTCACTGCCTATATTAATTCAGACCCTCCGATTCAAACCACCCCGTGATGTTTTTCTCACTGTTACTAGTGAATGTAATGTAACACACACCCATACAATGCGCACCACCCCGTGATGTTTTTCTCAGTCCTACTAGTGAAAGTAATGTAACACACACCCATACAATGCGCACCACCCCGTGATGTTTTTCTCACTCCTACTAGTGAATGTAATGTAACACACACCCATACAATGCGCACCACCCCGCGATGTTTTACAGAAACCTATCCTACATTGCCACTGCATGTTCCCTGACCTCCCCATGCTGACCACCCCGCGGTGCTTTTCTCTATCCTACATTGCCACTCACTGCCTATCCTAATTCAGACCCTCCCAATTCACACCACCCCGTGATGTTTTTCTCACTGCTACTAGTGAATGTAATGTAACACACACCCATACAATGCGCACCACCCCGCGATGTTTTTCAGAAACCTATCCTACATTGCCACTGCTTGTTCCCTGACCTCTCCATGCTGACCACCCCGCGGTGCTTTTCTCCATCCTACATTGCCACTCACTGCCTATCCTAATTCAGACCCTCCGATTCACAACACCCCGTGATGTTTTTCTCACTCTTCCTAGTGAATGTAATGTAACACACACCCATACAATGCGCACCACCCCATGATGTTTTTCTCACTCCTACAAGTGAACGTAATGTAACACACACCCATACAATGCGCACCACCCCGCGATGTTTTTCAGAAACCTATCCTACATTGCCACTGCATGTTCCCTGACCTCCCCATGCTGACAACCCCGCGGTGCCTTTCGCCATCCTACATTGCCACTCACTGCATATCCTAATTCAGAACCTCCGATTCACACCACCCCGTGATGTTTTTCTCACTCCTACTAGTGAATGTAATGTAACACACACCCATACAATGCGCACCACCCCGTGATGTTTTTCTCACTCCTACTAGTGAATGTAATGTAACACACACCCATACAATGCGCACCACCCCGCGATGTTTTTCAGAAACCTATCCTACATTGCCACTGCATGTTCCCTGACCTCCCCATGCTGACCACCCCGCGGTGCTTTTCTCCATCCTATATTGCCACTCACTGCCTATCTTAATTCAGACCCTCCGATTCAAACCACCCCGTGATGTTTTTCTCACTCCTACTAGTGAATGTAATGTAACACACACCCATACAATGCGCACCACCCCGTGATGTTTTTCTCACTCCTACTAGTGAATGTAATGTAACACACACCCATACAATGCGCACCACCCCGCGATGTTTTACAGAAACCTATCCTACATTGCCACTGCATGTTCCCTGACCTCCCCATGCTGACCACCCCGCGGTGCTTTTCTCTATCCTACATTGCCACTCACTGCCTATCCTAATTCAGACCCTCCAATTCACACCACCCCGTGATGTTTTTCTCATTGCTACTAGTGAATGTAATGGAACACACACCCATACAATGCGCACCACCCCGCGATGTTTTTCAGAAACCTATCCTACATTGCCACTGCATGTTCCCTGACCTCCCCATGCTGACCACCCCGCGGTGCTTTTCTCCATCCTACATTGCCACTCACTGCCTATCCTAATTCAGACCCTCCGATTCACACCACCCCATGATGTTTTTCTCACTCCTACTAGTGAATGTAATGAAACACACACCCATACAATGCACACCACCCCGCGATGTTTTTCAGAAACCTATCCTACATTGCCACTGAATGTTCCCTGACCTCCCCATGCTGACCACACCGCGGTGCTTTTATCCATCCTACATTGCCACTCACTGCCTATCCTAATTCAGACCCTCCGATTCACACCACCCCGTGATGTTTTTCTCACTCCTACTAGTGAATGTAATGTGACACACACCCATACAATGCGCACCACCCCGTGATGTTTTTCTCACTCCTACTAGTGAATGTAATGTAACACACACCCATACAATGCGCACCACCCCGCGATGTTTTTCAGAAACCTATCCTACATTGCCACTGCTTGTTCCCTGACCTCTCCATGCTGACCACCCCGCGGTGCTTTTCTCCATCCTTCATTGCCACTCACTGCCTATCCTAATTCAGACCCTCCGATTCACACCACCCCGTGATGTTTTTCTCACTCCTACTAGTGAATGCAATGTAACACACACCCATACAATGCGCACCACCCCGTGATGTTTTTCTCACTCCTACTAGTGAACGTAATGTAACACACACCCATACAATGCGCACCACCCCGCGATGTTTTTCAGAAACCTATCCTACATTGCCACTGCATGTTCGCTTACCTCCCCAAGCTGACAACCCCGCGGTGCCTTTCGCCATCCTACATTGCCACTCACTGCCTATCCTAATTCAGACCCTCCGATTCACACCACCCCGCGAAGTTTTTCTCATTCCTACTAGTGAATGTAATGTAACACACACCCATACAATGCGCACCACTGCGTGATGTTTTTCTCACTCCTACTAGTGAATGTAATGTAACACACACCCATACAATGCGCACCACCCCGTGATGTTTTTCTCACTCCTACTAGTGAATGTAATGTAACACACACCCATACAATGCGCACCACCCCGCGATGTTTTTCAGAAACCTATCCTACATTGCCACTGCATGTTCCCTGACCTCCCCATGCTGACCAGCCCGCGGTGCTTTTCTCCATCCTACATTGCCACTCACTGCCTATCCTAATTCAGACCCTCCGATTCACACCACCCCGTGATGTTTTTCTCACTCCTACTAGTGAATGTAATGTAACACACACCCATACAATGCGCACCACCCCGTGATGATTTTCTCACTCCGAATTGTGAATGTAATGTAACAAACACCCATACAATGCGCACCACCCCGTGATGTTTTTCTCACTCCTACTAGTGAATGTAATGTAACACACACCCATAAAATGCACACCACCCCGCGATGTTTTTCAGAAACCTATCCTACATTGCCACTGCATGTTCCCTGACCTCCCCATGCTGACCACCCCGCGGTGATTTTATCCATCCTACATTGCCACTCACTGCCTATCCTAATTCAGACCCTCCGATTCACACCACCCCGTGATGTTTTTCTCACTCCTACTAGTGAATGTAATGTGACACACACCCATACAATGCGCACCACCCCGTGATGTTTTTCTCACTCCTACTAGTGAATGTAATGTAACACACACCCATACAATGCGCACCACCCCGCGATGTTTTTCACAAACCTATCCTACATTGCCAATTCATGTTCCCTGACCTCCCCATGCTGACCACCCCGCGGTACTTTTATCCATCCTACATTGCCACTCACTGCCTGTCCTAATTCAGAACCTCCGATTCACACCAACCCGTGATGTTTTTCTCAACCTACTAGTGAATGTAATTTAACACACACCCATACAATGCACACCACCCCGCGATGTTTTTCAGAAACCTATCCTACATTGCCACTGCATGTTCCCTGACCTCCCCATGCTGACCACCCCGCGGTGATTTTATCCATCCTACATTGCCACTCACTGCCTATCCTAATTCAGACCCTCTGATTCACACCGCCCCGTGATGTTTTTCTCACTCCTACTAGTGAATGTAATGTGACACACACCCATACAATGCGCACCACCCGGTGATGTTTTTCTCACTCCTACTAGTGAATGTAATGTAACACACACCCATACAATGCGCACCACGGCGCAATGTTTTTCACAAACCTATCCTACATTGCCACTGCTTGTTCCCTGACCTCCCCATGCTGACCACCCCGCGGTGCTTTTCTCCATCCTACATTGCCACTCACTGCCTATCCTTATTCAGACCCTCCGATTCACACCACCCCGTGATGTTTTTCTCACTCCTACTAGTGAATGTAATGTGACACACACCCATACAATGCGCCTCACCCCGTGATGTTTTTCTCACTCCGACTAGTGAATGTAATGTAACACACACCCATACAATGCGCACCACCCCGCGATGTTTTTCAGAAACCTATCCTACATTGCCACTGCTTGTTCCCTGACCTCTCCATGCTGACCACCCCGCGGTGCTTTTCTCCATCCTACATTGCCACTCACTGCCTATCCTAATTCAGACCCTCCGATTCACACCACCCCGTGATGTTTTTCTCACTCCTACTAGTGAATGTAATGTAACACACACCCATACAATGCGCACCACCCCATGATGTTTTTCTCACTCCTACAAGTGAACGTAATGTAACACACACCCATACAATGCGCACCACCCCGCGATGTTTTTCAGAAACCTATCCTACATTGCCACTGCATGTTCCCTGACCTCCCCATGCTGACAACCCCGCGGTGCCTTTCGCCATCCTACATTGCCACTCACTGCATATCCTAATTCAGAACCTCCGATTCACACCACCCCGTAATGTTTTTCTCACTCCTACTAGTGAATGTAATGTAACACACACCCATACAATGCGCACCACCCCGTGATGTTTTTCTCACTCCTACTAGTGAATGTAATGTAACACACACCCATACAATGCGCACCACCCCGCGATGTTTTTCAGAAACCTATCCTACATTGCCACTGCATGTTCCCTGACCTCCCCATGCTGACCACCCCGCGGTGCTTTTCTCCATCCTATATTGCCACTCACTGCCTATCTTAATTCAGACCCTCCGATTCAAACCACCCCGTGATGTTTTTCTCACTCCTACTAGTGAATGTAATGTAACACACACCCATACAATGCGCACCACCCCGTGATGTTTTTCTCACACCTACTAGTGAATGTAATGTAACACACACCCATACAATGCGCACCACCCCGCGATGTTTTACAGAAACCTATCCTACATTGCCACTGCATGTTCCCTGACCTCCCCATGCTGACCACCCCGCGGTGCTTTTCTCTATCCTACATTGCCACTCACTGCCTATCCTAATTCACACCCTCCAATTCACACCACCCCGTGATGTTTTTCTCATTGCTACTAGTGAATGTAATGGAACGCACACCCATACAATGCGCACCACCCCGCGATGTTTTTCAGAAACCTATCCTACATTGCCACTGCATGTTCCCTGACCTCCCCATGCTGACCACCCCGCGGTGCTTTTCTCCATCCTACATTGCCACTCACTGCCTATCCTAATTCAGACCCTCCGATTCACACCACCCCATGATGTTTTTCTCACTCCTACTAGTGAATGTAATGAAACACACACCCATACAATGCACACCACCCCGCGATGTTTTTCAGAAACCTATCCTACATTGCCACTGCATGTTCCCTGACCTCCCCATGCTGACCACACCGCGGTGCTTTTATCCATCCTACATTGCCACTCACTGCCTATCCTAATTCAGACCCTCCGATTCACACCACCCTGTGATGTTTTTCTCACTCCTACTAGTGAATGTAATGTGACACACACCCATACAATGCGCACCACCCCGTGATGTTTTTCTCACTCCTACTAGTGAATGTAATGTAACACACACCCATACAATGCGCACCACCCCGCGATGTTTTTCAGAAACCTATCCTACATTGCCACTGCTTGTTCCCTGACCTCTCCATGCTGACCTCCCCGCGGTGCTTTTCTCCATCCTACATTGCCACTCACTGCCTATCCTAATTCAGACCCTCCGATTCACACCACCCCGTGATGTTTTTCTCACTCCTACTAGTGAATGCAATGTAACACACACCCATACAATGCGCACCACCCCGTGATGTTTTTCTCACTCCTACTAGTGAACGTAATGTAACACACACCCATACAATGCGCACCACCCCGCGATGTTTTTCAGAAACCTATCCTACATTGCCACTGCATGTTCCCTGACCTCCCCAAGCTGACAACCCCGCGGTGCCTTTTGCCATCCTACATTGCCACTCACTGCCTATCCTAATTCAGACCCTCCGATTCACACCACCCCGCGAAGTTTTTCTCATTCCTACTAGTGAATGTAATGTAACACACACCCATACAATGCGCACCACTGCGTGATGTTTTTCTCACTCCTACTAGTGAATGTAATGTAACACACACCCATACAATGCGCACCACCCCGTGATGTTTTTCTCACTCCTACTAGTGAATGTAATGTAACACACACCCATACAATGCGCACCACCCCGCGATGTTTTTCAGAAACCTATCCTACATTGCCACTGCATGTTCCCTGACCTCCCCATGCTGACCAGCCCGCGGTGCTTTTCTCCATCCTACATTGCCACTCACTGCCTATCCTAATTCAGACCCTCCGATTCACACCACCCCGTGATGTTTTTCTCACTCCTACTAGTGAATGTAATGTAACACACACCCATACAATGCGCACCACCCCGTGATGATTTTCTCACTCCGAATTGTGAATGTAATGTAACAAACACCCATACAATGCGCACCACCCCGTGATGTTTTTGTCACTCCTACTAGTGAATGTAATGTAACACACACCCATAAAATGCACACCACCCCGCGATGTTTTTCAGAAACCTATCCTACATTGCCACTGCATGTTCCCTGACCTCCCCATGCTGACCACCCCGCGGTGATTTTATCCATCCTACATTGCCACTCACTGCCTATCCTAATTCAGACCCTCCGATTCACACCACCCCGTGATGTTTTTCTCACTCCTACTAGTGAATGTAATGTGACACACACCCATAAAATGCGCACCACCCCGTGATGTTTTTCTCACTCCTACTAGTGAATGTAATGTAACACACACCCATACAATGCGCACCACCCCGCGATGTTTTTCACAAACCTATCCTACATTGCCAATTCATGTTCCCTGACCTCCCCATGCTGACCACCCCGCGGTACTTTTATCCATCCTACATTGCCACTCACTGCCTGTCCTAATTCAGAACCTCCGATTCACACCAACCCGTGATGTTTTTCTCAACCTACTAGTGAATGTAATTTAACACACACCCATACAATGCACACCACCCCGCGATGTTTTTCAGAAACCTATCCTACATTGCCACTGCATGTTCCCTGACCTCCCCATGCTGACCACCCCGCGGTGATTTTATCCATCCTACATTGCCACTCACTGCATATCCTAATTCAGACCCTCTGATTCACACCGCCCCGTGATGTTTTTCTCACTCCTACTAGTGAATGTAATGTGACACACACCCATACAATGGGCACCACCCGGTGATGTTTTTCTCACTCCTACTAGTGAATGTAATGTAACACACACCCATACAATGCGCACCAAGGCGCGATGTTTTTCACAAACCTATCCTACATTGCCACTGCTTGTTCCCTGACCTCCCCATGCTGACCACCCCGCGGTGCTTTTCTCCATCCTACATTGCCACTCACTGCCTATCCTTATTCAGACCCTCCGATTCACACCACCCCGTGATGTTTTTCTCACTCCTACTAGTGAATGTAATGTGACACACACCCATACAATGCGCCTCACCCCGTGATGTTTTTCTCACTCCTACTAGTGAATGTAATGTAACACACACCCATACAATGCGCACCACCCCGCGATGTTTTTCAGAAACCTATCCTACATTGCCACTGCATGTTCCATGACCTCCTCATGCTGACCACCCCGCGGTGCCTTTCGCCATCCTACATTGCCACTCACTGCATATCCTAAGTCAGAACCTCCGATTCACACCACCCCGTGATGTTTTTCTCACTCCTACTAGTGAATGTAATGTAACACACACCCATACAATGCACACCACCCCGTGATGTTTTTCTCACTCCTACTAGTGAATGTAATGTAACACACACCCATACAATGCGCACCACCCCGCGATGTTTTTCAGAAACCTATCCTACATTGCCACTGCATGTTCCCTGACCTCCCCATGCTGACCACCCCGCGGTGCTTTTCTCCATCCTATATTGCCACTCACTGCCTATCTTAATTCAGACCCTCCGATGCACACCACCCCGTGATGTTTTTCTCACTCCTACTAGTGAATGTAATGTAACACACACCCATACAATGCGCACCACCCCATGATGTTTTTCTCAGTCCTACTAGTGAAAGTAATGTAACACACACCCATACAATGCGCACCACCCCGTGATGTTTTTCTCACTCCTACTAGTGAATGTAATGTAACACACACCCATACAATGCGCACCACCCCGCGATGTTTTGCAGAAACCTATCCTACATTGCCACTGCATGTTCCCTGACCTCCCCATGCTGACCACCCCGCGGTGCTTTTCTCTATCCTACATTGCCACTCACTGCCTATCCTAATTCAGACCCTCCGATTCACACCACCCCGTGATGTTTTTCTCACTCCTACTAGTGAATGTAATGTAACACACACCCATACAATGCACACCACCCCGCGATGTTTTTCAGAAACCTATCCTACATTGCCACAGCATGTTCCCTGACCTCCCCATGCTGACCACACCGCGGTGCTTTTATCCATCCTACATTGCCACTCACTGCCTATCCTAATTCAGACCCTCCGATTCACACCACCACGTGATGTTTTTCTCACTCCTACTAGTGAATGTAATGTGACACACACCCATACAATGCGCACCACCCCGTGATGTTTTTCTCACTCCTACTAGTGAATGTAATGTAACACACACCCATACAATGCGCACCACCCCGCGATGTTTTTCAGAAACCGATCCTACATTGCCACTGCTTGTTCCCTGACCTCTCCATGCTGACCACCCCGCGGTGCTTTTCTCCATCCTACATTGCCACTCACTGCCTATCCTAATTCAGACCCTCTGATTCACACCACCCCGTGATGTTTTTCTCACTCCTACTAGTGAATGTAATGTAACACACACCCATACAATGCGCACCACCCCGTGATGTTTTTCTCACTCCTACTAGTGAACGTAATGTAACACACACCCATACAATGCGCACCACCCCGCGATGTTTTTCAGAAACTTATCCTACATTGCCACTGCATGTTCCCTGACCTCCCCAAGCTGACAACCCCGCGGTGCCTTTTGCCATCCTACATTGCCACTCACTGCCTATCCTAATTCAGACCCTCCGATTCACACCACCCCGCGAAGTTTTTCTCATTCCTACTAGTGAATGTAATGTAACACACACCCATACAATGCGCACCACTGCGTGATGTTTTTCTCACTCCTACTAGTGAATGTAATGTAACACACACCCATACAATGCGCACCACCCCGTGATGTTTTTCTCACTCCTACTAGTGAATGTAATGTAACACACACCCATACAATGCGCACCACCCCGCGATGTTTTTCAGAAACCTATCCTACATTGCCACTGCATGTTCCCTGACCTCCCCATGCTGACCAGCCCGCGGTGCTTTTCTCCATCCTACATTGCCACTCACTGCCTATCCTAATTCAGACCCTCCGATTCACACCACCCCGTGATGTTTTTCTCACTCCTACTAGTGAATGTAATGTAACACACACCCATACAATGCGCACCACCCCGTGATGATTTTCTCACTCCGAATTGTGAATGTAATGTAACAAACACCCATACAATGCGCACCACCCCGTGATGTTTTTGTCACTCCTACTAGTGAATGTAATGTAACACACACCCATAAAATGCACACCACCCCGCGATGTTTTTCAGAAACCTATCCTACATTGCCACTGCATGTTCCCTGACCTCCCCATGCTGACCACCCCGCGGTGATTTTATCCATCCTACATTGCCACTCACTGCCTATCCTAATTCAGACCCTCCGATTCACACCACCCCGTGATGTTTTTCTCACTCCTACTAGTGAATGTAATGTGACACACACCCATACAATGCGCACCACCCCGTGATGTTTTTCTCACTCCTACTAGTGAATGTAATGTAACACACACCCATACAATGCGCACCACCCCGCGATGTTTTTCACAAACCTATCCTACATTGCCAATTCATGTTCCCTGACCTCCCCATGCTGACCACCCCGCGGTACTTTTATCCATCCTACATTGCCACTCACTGCCTGTCCTAATTCAGAACCTCCGATTCACACCAACCCGTGATGTTTTTCTCAACCTACTAGTGAATGTAATTTAACACACACCCATACAATGCACACCACCCCGCGATGTTTTTCAGAAACCTATCCTACATTGCCACTGCATGTTCCCTGACCTCCCCATGCTGACCACCCCGCGGTGATTTTATCCATCCTACATTGCCACTCACTGCATATCCTAATTCAGACCCTCTGATTCACACCGCCCCGTGATGTTTTTCTCACTCCTACTAGTGAATGTAATGTGACACACACCCATACAATGGGCACCACCCGGTGATGTTTTTCTCACTCCTACTAGTGAATGTAATGTAACACACACCCATACAATGCGCACCAAGGCGCGATGTTTTTCACAAACCTATCCTACATTGCCACTGCTTGTTCCCTGACCTCCCCATGCTGACCACCCCGCGGTGCTTTTCTCCATCCTACATTGCCACTCACTGCCTATCCTTATTCAGACCCTCCGATTCACACCACCCCGTGATGTTTTTCTCACTCCTACTAGTGAATGTAATGTGACACACACCCATACAATGCGCCTCACCCCGTGATGTTTTTCTCACTCCTACTAGTGAATGTAATGTAACACACACCCATACAATGCGCACCACCCCGCGATGTTTTTCAGAAACCTATCCTACATTGCCACTGCATGTTCCATGACCTCCTCATGCTGACCACCCCGCGGTGCCTTTCGCCATCCTACATTGCCACTCACTGCATATCCTAAGTCAGAACCTCCGATTCACACCACCCCGTGATGTTTTTCTCACTCCTACTAGTGAATGTAATGTAACACACACCCATACAATGCACACCACCCCGTGATGTTTTTCTCACTCCTACTAGTGAATGTAATGTAACACACACCCATACAATGCGCACCACCCCGCGATGTTTTTCAGAAACCTATCCTACATTGCCACTGCATGTTCCCTGACCTCCCCATGCTGACCACCCCGCGGTGCTTTTCTCCATCCTATATTGCCACTCACTGCCTATCTTAATTCAGACCCTCCGATGCACACCACCCCGTGATGTTTTTCTCACTCCTACTAGTGAATGTAATGTAACACACACCCATACAATGCGCACCACCCCATGATGTTTTTCTCAGTCCTACTAGTGAAAGTAATGTAACACACACCCATACAATGCGCACCACCCCGTGATGTTTTTCTCACTCCTACTAGTGAATGTAATGTAACACACACCCATACAATGCGCACCACCCCGCGATGTTTTGCAGAAACCTATCCTACATTGCCACTGCATGTTCCCTGACCTCCCCATGCTGACCACCCCGCGGTGCTTTTCTCTATCCTACATTGCCACTCACTGCCTATCCTAATTCAGACCCTCCGATTCACACCACCCCGTGATGTTTTTCTCACTCCTACTAGTGAATGTAATGTAACACACACCCATACAATGCACACCACCCCGCGATGTTTTTCAGAAACCTATCCTACATTGCCACAGCATGTTCCCTGACCTCCCCATGCTGACCACACCGCGGTGCTTTTATCCATCCTACATTGCCACTCACTGCCTATCCTAATTCAGACCCTCCGATTCACACCACCACGTGATGTTTTTCTCACTCCTACTAGTGAATGTAATGTGACACACACCCATACAATGCGCACCACCCCGTGATGTTTTTCTCACTCCTACTAGTGAATGTAATGTAACACACACCCATACAATGCGCACCACCCCGCGATGTTTTTCAGAAACCGATCCTACATTGCCACTGCTTGTTCCCTGACCTCTCCATGCTGACCACCCCGCGGTGCTTTTCTCCATCCTACATTGCCACTCACTGCCTATCCTAATTCAGACCCTCTGATTCACACCACCCCGTGATGTTTTTCTCACTCCTACTAGTGAATGTAATGTAACACACACCCATACAATGCGCACCACCCCGTGATGTTTTTCTCACTCCTACTAGTGAACGTAATGTAACACACACCCATACAATGCGCACCACCCCGCGATGTTTTTCAGAAACTTATCCTACATTGCCACTGCATGTTCCCTGACCTCCCCATGCTGACAACCCCGCGGTGCCTTTCGCCATCCAACATTGCCACTCACTGCCTATCCTAATTCAGACCCTCCGATTCACACCACCCCGCGAAGTTTTTCTCATTCCTACTAGTGAATGTAATGTAACACACACCCATACAATGCGCACCACTGCGTGATGTTTTTCTCACTCCTACTAGTGAATGTAATGTGACACACACCCATACAATGCGCACCACCCCGTGATGTTTTTCTCACTCCTACTAGTAAATGTAATGTAACACACACCCATACAATGCGCACCACCCCGCGATGTTTTTCAGAAACCTATCCTACATTGCCACTGCATGTTCCCTGACCTCCCCATGCTGACCAGCCCGCGGTGCTTTTCTCCATCCTACATTGCCACTCACTGCCTATCCTAATTCAGACCCTCCGATTCACACCACCCCGTGATGTTTTTCTCACTCCTACTAGTGAATGTAATGTAACACACACCCATACAATGCGCACCACCCCGCGATGTTTTTCACAAACCTATCCTACATTGCCAATGCATGTTCCCTGACCTCCCCATGCTGACCACCCCGCGGTACTTTTATCCATCCTACATTGCCAATCACTGCCTGTCCTAATTCAGAACCTCCGATTCACACCAACCCGTGATGTTTTTCTCAACCTACTAGTGAATGTAATTTAACACACACCCATACAATGCACACCACCCCGCGATGTTTTTCAGAAACCTATCCTACATTGCCACTGCATGTTCACTGACCTCCCCATGCTGACCACCCCGCGGTGATTTTATCCATCCTACATTGCCACTCACTGCCTATCCTAATTCAGACCCTCTGATTCACACCGCCCCGTGATGTTTTTCTCACTCCTACTAGTGAATGTAATGTGACACACACCCATACAATGCGCACCACCCGGTGATGTTTTTCTCACTCCTACTAGTGAATGTAATGTAACACACACCCATACAATGCGCACCATAGCGCGATGTTTTTCACAAACCTATCCTACATTGCCACTGCTTGTTCCCTGACCTCCCCATGCTGACCACCCCGCGGTGCTTTTCTCCATCCTACATTGCCACTCACTGCCTATCCTTATTCAGACCCTCCGATTCACACCACCCCGTGATGTTTTTCTCACTCCTACTAGTGAATGTAATGTGACACACACCCATACAATGCGCACCACCCCGTGATGTTTTTCTCACTCCTACTAGTGAATGTAATGTAACACACACCCATACAATGCGCGACACCCCGCGATGTTTTTCAGAAACCTATCCTACATTGCCACTGCATGTTCCCTGACCTCCTCATGCTGACCACCCCGCGGTGCCTTTCGCCATCCTACATTGCCACTCACTGCATATCCTAAGTCAGAACCTCCGATTCACACCACCCCGTGATGTTTTTCTCACTCCTACTAGTGAATGTAATGTAACACACACCCATACAATGCACACCACCCCGCGATGTTTTTCAGAAACCTATCCTACATTGCCATTGCTTGTTCCCTGACCTCCCCATGCTGACCACACCGCGGTGCTTTTATCCATCCTAAATTGCCACTCACTGCCTATCCTAATTCAGACCCTCCGATTCAAACCACCACGTGATGTTTTTCTCACTCCTACTAGTGAATGTAATGTGACACACACCCATACAATGCGCACCACCCCGTGATGTTTTTCTCACTCCTACTAGTGAATGTAATGTAACACACACCCATACAATGCGCACCACCCCGCGATGTTTTTCAGAAACCTATCCTACATTGCCACTGCTTGTTCCCTGACCTCCCCATGCTGACAACCCCGCGGTGCCTTTCGCCATCCTACATTGCCACTCACTGCCTATCCTAATTCAGACCCTCCGATTCACACCACCCCGCGAAGTTTTTCTCATTCCTACTAGTGAATGTAATGTAACACACACCCATACATTGCGCACCACTGCGTGATGTTTTTCTCACTCCTACTAGTGAATGTAATGTGACACACACCCATACAATGCGCACCACCCCGTGATGTTTTTCTCACTCCTACTAGTGAATGTAATGTAACACACACCCATACAATGCGCACCACACCGCGATGTTTTTCAGAAACCTATCCTACATTGCCACTGCATGTTCCCTGACCTCCCCATGCTGACCAGCCCGCGGTGCTTTTCTCCATCCTCCATTGCCACTCACTGCCTATCCTAATTCAGACCCTCCGATTCACACCACCCCGTGATGTTTTTCTCACTCCTACTAGTGAATGTAATGTAACACACACCCATACAATGCGCACCACCCCGTGATGATTTTCTCACTCCGAATAGTGAATGTAATGTAACACACACCCATACAATGCGCACCACCCCGTGATGTTTTTCTCACTCCTACTAGTGAATGTAATGTAACACACACCCATACAATGCGCACCACCCCGCGATGTTTTTCACAAACCTATCCTACATTGCCAATGCTTGTTCCCTGACCTCCCCATGCTGACCACCCCGCGATGCTTTTCTCCATCCTACATTGCCACTCACTGCCTATTATAATTCAGACCCTCGGATTCACACCACCCCGTGATGTTTTTCTCACTCCTAATAGTGAATGTAATGTAACACACACCCATACAATGCGCACCACCCCGTGATGTTTTTCTCACTCCTACTAGTGAATGTAATGTAACACACACCCATTCAATGCGCACCACCCCGCGATGTTTTTCAGAAACCTATCCTACATTGCCACTGCATGTTCCCTGACCTCCCCATGCTGAGCACACCGCGGTGCTTTTCTCCATTCTACATTGCCACTCACTGCCTATCCTAATTCAGACCCTCCGATTCACACCACCCCGTGATGTTTTTCTCACTCCTGCTAGTGAAAGTAATGTAACACACACCCATACAATGCGCACCACTCCGTGATGTTTTTCTCACTCCTACTAGTGAATGTAATGTAACACACACCCATACAATGCGCACCACCCCGTGATATTTTTCTCACTCCTACTAGTGAATGTAATGTAACACACACCCATACAATGCGCACCACCCCGCGATGTTTTTCACAAACCTATCCTACATTGCCAATGCATGTTCCCTGACCTCCCCATGCTGACCACCCCGCGGTACTTTTATCCATCCTATATTGCCACTCACTGCCTGTCCTAACTCAGAACCTCCGATTCACACCACCCCGTGATGTTTTTCTCAACCTACTAGTGAATGTAATTTAACACACACCCATACAATGCACACCACCCCGCGATGTTTTTCAGAAACCTATCATACATTGCCACTGCATGTTCCCTGACCTCCCCATGCTGACCACCCCGCGGTGATTTTATCCATCCTACATTGCCACTCACTGCCTATCCTAATTCAGACCCTCTGATTCACACCGCCCCGTGATGTTTTTCTCACTCCTACTAGTGAATGTAATGTGACACACACCCATACAATGCGCACCACCCCGTGATGTTTTTCTCACTCCTACTAGTGAATGTAATGTAACACACACCCATAAAATTCGCACCACCGCGCGATGTTTTTCACAAACCTATCCTACATTGCCACTGCTTGTTCCCTGACCTCCCCATGCTGACCACCCCGCGGTGCTTTTCTCCATCCTACATTGCCACTCACTGCCTATCCTTATTCAGACCCTCCGATTCACACCACCCCGTGATGTTTTTCTCACTCCTACTAGTGAATGTAATGTAACACACAGCCATACAATGCGCACCACCCCGTGATGTTTTTCTCACTCCTACTAGTGAATGTAATGTAACACACACCCATACAATGCGCACCACCCCGCGATGTTTTTCAGAAACCTATCCTACATTGCCACTGCATGTTCCCTGACCTCCTCATGCTGACCACCCCCCGGTGCCTTTCGCCATCCTACATTGCCACTCACTGCATATCCTAATTCAGAACCCCCGATTCACACCACCCCGTGATGTTTTTCTCACTCCTACTAGTGAATGTAATGTAACCCACACCCATACAATGCGCACCACCCCGTGATGTTTTTCACTCCTACTAGTGAATGTAATGTAACACACACCCATACAATGCGCACCACCCCGCGTTGTTTTTCAGAAACCTATCCTACATTGCCACTGCATGTTCCCTGACCTCCCCATGCTGACCACCCCGCGATGCTTTTCTCCATCCTATATTGCCACTCACTGCCTATCTTAATTCAGATCTCCGATTCACACCACCCCGTGATGTTTTTCTCACTCCTACTAGTGAATGTAATGTAACACACACCCATACAATGCGCACCACCCTGTGATGTTTTTCTCAGTCCTACTAGTGAAAGTAATGTAACACACACCCATACAATGCGCACCACCCCGTGATGTTTTTCTCACTCCTACTAATGAATGTAATGTAACACATACCCATACAATGCGCACCACCCCGCGATGTTTTACAGAAACCTATCCTACATTGCCACTGCATGTTCCCTGACCTCCCCATGCTGACCACCCCGCGGTGCTTTTCTCTATCCTACATTGCCACTCACTGCCTATCCTAATTCAGACCCTCCAATTCACACCACCCCGTGATTTTTTTCTCACTGCTACTAGTGAATGTAATGTAACACACACCCATACAATGCGCACCACCCCGCGATGTTTTTCAGAAACCTATCCTACATTGCCACTGCATGTTCCCTGACCTCCCCATGCTGACCACCCCGCGGTGCTTTTCTCTATCCTACATTGCCACTCACTGCCTATCCTAATTCAGACCCTCCGATTCACACCACCCCGTGATGTTTTTCTCGCTCCTACTAGTGAATGTAATGAAACACACACCCATACAATGCACACCACCCCGCGATGTTTTTCAGAAACCTATCCTACATTGCCACTGCATGTTCACTGACCTCCCCATGCTGACCACACCGCAGTGCTTTTATCCATCCTACATTGTCACTCACTGCCTATCCTAATTTGGACCCTCCGATTCACACCACCCCGTGATGTTTTTCTCACTCCTACTAGTGAATGTAATGTGACACACATACATACAATGCGCACCACCCCGTGATGTTTTTCTCACTCCTACTAGTGAATGTAATGTAACACACACCCATACAATGCGCACCACCCCGCGATGTTTTTCAGAAACCTATCCTACATTGCCACTGCTTGTTCCCTGACCTCTCCATGCTGACCACCCCGCGGTGCTTTTCTCCATCCTACATTGCCACTCACTGCCTATCCTAATTCAGACCCTCCGATTCACACCACCCCGTGATGTTTTTCTCACTCCTACTAGTGAATGTAATGTGACACACACCCATACAATGCGCACCACCCCGTGATGTTTTTCTCACTCCTACTAGTGAATGTAATGTAACACACACCCATACAATGCGCACCACCCCGCGATGTTTTTCAGAAACCTATCCTACATTGCCACTGCTTGTTCCCTGACCTCTCCATGCTGACCACCCCGCGGTGCTTTTCTCCATCCTACATTGCCACTCACTGCCTATCCTAATTCAGACCCTCCGATTCACACCACCCCGTGATGTTTTTCTCACTCCAACTAGTGAATGTAATGTAACACACACCCATACAATGCGCACCACCCCGTGATGTTTTTCTCACTCCTACTAGTGAACGTAATGTAACACACACCCATACAATGCGCACCACCCCGCGATGTTTTTCAGAAACTTATCCTACATTGCCACTGCATGTTCCCTGACCTCCCCATGCTGACAACCCCGCGGTGCCTTTCGCCATCCTACATTGCCACTCACTGCCTATCCTAATTCAGACCCTCCGATTCACACCACCCCGCGAAGTTTTTCTCATTCCTACTAGTGAATGTAATGTAACACACACCCATACAATGCGCACCACTGCGTGATGTTTTTCTCACTCCTACTAGTGAATGTAATGTGACACACACCCATACAATGCGCACCACCCCGTGATGTTTTTCCCACTCCTACTAGTGAATGTAATGTAACACACACCCATACAATGCGCACCACACCGCGATGTTTTTCAGAAACCTATCCTACATTGCCACTGCATGTTCCCTGACCTCCCCGTGCTGACCAGCCCGCGGTGCTTTTCTCCATCCTACATTGCCACTCACTGCCTATCCTAATTCAGACCCTCCGATTCACACCACCCCGTGATGTTTTTCTCACTCCTACTAGTGAATGTAATGTAACACACACCCATACAATGCGCACCACCCCGTGATGATTTTCTCACTCCGAATAGTGAATGTAATGTAACACACACCCATACAATGCGCACCACCCCGTGATGTTTTTCTCACTCCTACTAGTGAATGTAATGTAACACACACCCATACAATGCGCACCACCCCGCGATGTTTTTCACAAACCTATCCTACATTGCCAATGCTTGTTCCCTGACCTCCCCATGCTGACCACCCCGCGGTGCTTTTCTCCATCCTACATTGCCACTCACTGCCTATTATAATTCAGACCCTCTGATTCACACCACCCCGTGATGTTTTTCTCACTCCTACTAGTGAATGTAATGTAACACACACCCATACAATGCGCACCACCCCGTGATGATTTTCTCACTCCGAATAGTGAATGTAATGTGACACACACCCATACAATGCGCACCACCCCGTGATGTTTTTCTCACTCCTACTAGTGAATGTAATGTAACACACACCCATACAATGCGCACCACCCCGCGATGTTTTTCAGAAACCTATCCTACATTGCCACTGCATGTTCCCTGACCTCCTCATGCTGACCACCCCCCGGTGCCTTTCGCCATCCTACATTGCCACTCACTGCATATCCTAATTCAGAACCCCCGATTCACACCACCCCGTGATGTTTTTCTCACTCCTACTAGTGAATGTAATGTAACACACACCCATACAATGCGCACCACCCCGTGATGTTTTTCTCACTCCTACTAGTGAACGTAATGTAACACACACCCATACAATGCGCACCACCCCGCGATGTTTTTCAGAAACTTATCCTACATTGCCACTGCATGTTCCCTGACCTCCCCATGCTGACAACCCCGCGGTGCCTTTCGCCATCCTACATTGCCACTCACTGCCTATCCTAATTCAGACCCTCCGATTCACACCACCCCGCGAAGTTTTTCTCATTCCTACTAGTGAATGTAATGTAACACACACCCATACAATGCGCACCACTGCGTGATGTTTTTCTCACTCCTACTAGTGAATGTAATGTGACACACACCCATACAATGCGCACCACCCCGTGATGTTTTTCCCACTCCTACTAGTGAATGTAATGTAACACACACCCATACAATGCGCACCACACCGCGATGTTTTTCAGAAACCTATCCTACATTGCCACTGCATGTTCCCTGACCTCCCCATGCTGACCAGCCCGCGGTGCTTTTCTCCATCCTACATTGCCACTCACTGCCTATCCTAATTCAGACCCTCCGATTCACACCACCCCGTGATGTTTTTCTCACTCCTACTAGTGAATGTAATGTAACACACACCCATACAATGCGCACCACCCCGTGATGATTTTCTCACTCCGAATAGTGAATGTAATGTAACACACACCCATACAATGCGCACCACCCCGTGATGTTTTTCTCACTCCTACTAGTGAATGTAATGTAACACACACCCATACAATGCGCACCACCCCGCGATGTTTTTCACAAACCTATCCTACATTGCCAATGCTTGTTCCCTGACCTCCCCATGCTGACCACCCCGCGGTGCTTTTCTCCATCCTACATTGCCACTCACTGCCTATTATAATTCAGACCCTCTGATTCACACCACCCCGTGATGTTTTTCTCACTCCTACTAGTGAATGTAATGTAACACACAACCATACAATGCGCACCACCCCGTGATGTTTTTCTCACTCCTACTAGTGAATGTAATGTAACACACACCCATTCAATGCGCACCACCCCGCGATGTTTTTCAGAAACCTATCCTACATTGCCACTGCATGTTCCCTGACCTCCTCATGCTGACCACCCCGCGGTGCCTTTCGCCATCCTACATTGCCACTCACTGCCTATCCTAATTCAGACCCTCCGATTCACACCACCCCGTGATGTTTTTCTCATCCTACTAGTGAATGTAATTTAACACACACCCATACAATGCGCACCACCACGCAATGTTTTTCAGAAACCTATCCTACATTGCCACTGCATGTTCCCTGACCTCCCCATGCTGAGCACACCGCGGTGCTTTTCTCCATTCTACATTGCCACTCATTGCCTATCCTAATTCAGACCCTCCGATTCACACCACCCCGTGATGTTTTTCTCACTCCTGCTAGTGAATGAAATGTAACACACACCCATACAATGCGCACCACTCCGTGATGTTTTTCTCACTCCTACTAGTGAATGTAATGTAACACACACCCATACAATGCGCACCACCCCGTGATATTTTTCTCACTCCTACTAGTGAATGTAATGTAACACACACCCATACAATGCGCACCACCCCGCGATGTTTTTCACAAACCTATCCTACATTGCCAATGCATGTTCCCTGACCTCCCCATGCTGACCACCCCGCGGTACTTTTATCCATCCTATATTGCCACTCACTGCCTGTCCTAACTCAGAACCTCCGATTCACACCACCCCGTGATGTTTTTCTCAACCTACTAGGGAATGTAATTTAACACACACCCATACAATGCACACCACCCCGCGATGTTTTTCAGAAACCTATCCTACATTGCCACTGCATGTTCCCTGACCTCCCCATGCTGACCACCCCGCGGTGATTTTATCCATCCTACATTGCCACTCACTGCCTATCCTAATTCAGACCCTCTGATTCACACCGCCCCGTGATGTTTTTCTCACTCCTACTAGTGAATGTAATGTGACACACACCCATACAATGCGCACCACCCCGTGATGTTTTTCTCACTCCTACTAGTGAATGTAATGTAACACACACCCATAAAATTCGCACCACCGCGCGATGTTTTTCACAAACCTATCCTACATTGCCACTGCTTGTTCCCTGACCTCCCCATGCTGACCACCCCGCGGTGCTTTTCTCCATCCTACATTGCCACTCACTGCCTATCCTTATTCAGACCCTCCGATTCACACCACCCCGTGATGTTTTTCTCACTCCTACTAGTGAATGTAATGTGACACACATACATACAATGCGCACCACCCCGTGATGTTTTTCTCACTCCTACTAGTGAATGTAATGTAACACACACCCATACAATGCGCACCACCCCGCGATGTTTTTCAGAAACCTATCCTACATTGCCACTGCTTGTTCCCTGACCTCTCCATGCTGACCACCCCGCGGTGCTTTTCTCCATCCTACATTGCCACTCACTGCCTATCCTAATTCAGACCCTCCGATTCACACCACCCCGTGATGTTTTTCTCACTCCTACTAGTGAATGTAATGTAACACAAACCCATACAATGCGCACCACCCCGTGATGTTTTTCTCACTCCTACTAGTGAATGTAATGTAACACACACCCACACAATGCGCACCACCCCGCGATGTTTTTCAGAAACCTATCCTACATTGCCACTGCATGTTCCCTGACCTCCCCATGCTGACAACCCCGCGGTGCCTTTCGCCATCCTACATTGCCACTCACTGCCTATCCTAATTCAGACCCTCCGATTCACACCACCCCGCGAAGTTTTTCTCATTCCTACTAGTGAATGTAATGTAACACACACCCATACAATGCGCACCACTCCGTGATGTTTTTCTCACTCCTACTAGTGAATGTAATGTAACACACACCCATACAATGCGCACCACCCCGTGATGTTTTTCTCACTCCTACTAGTGAATGTAATGTAACACACACCCATACAATGCACACCACCCCGCGATGTTTTTCAGAAACCTATCCTACATTGCCACTGCATGTTCCCTGACCTCCCCATGCTGACCAGCCCGCGGTGCTTTTCTCCATCCTACATTGCCACTCACTGCCTATCCTAATTCAGACCCTCCGATTCACACCACCCCGTGATGTTTTTCTCACTCCTACTACTGAATGTAATGTAACACACACCCATACAATGCGCACCACCCCGTGATGATTTTCTCACTCCGAATAGTGAATGTAATGTTACACACACCCATACAATGCGCACCACCCCGTGATGTTTTTCTCACTCCTACTAGTGAATGTAATGTAACACACACCCATACAATGCGCACCACCACGCGATGTTTTTCAGAAACCTATCCTACATTGCCACTGCATGTTCCCTGACCTCCCCATGCTGAGCACACCGCGGTGCTTTTCTCCATCCTACATTGCCACTCACTGCCTATCCTAATTCAGACCCTCCGATTCACACCGCCCCGTGATGTTTTTCTCACTCCTACTAGTGAATGTAATGTGACACACACCCATACAATGCGCACCAACCCGTGATGTTTTTCTCACTCCTACTAGTGAATGTAATGTAACACACACCCATAAAATTCGCACCACCGCGCGATGTTTTTCACAAACCTATCCTACATTGCCACTGCTTGTTCCCTGACCTCCCCATGCTGACCACCCCGCGGTGCTTTTCTCCATCCTACATTGCCACTCACTGCCTATCCTTATTCAGACCCTCCGATTCACACCACCCCGTGATGTTTTTCTCACTCCTACTAGTGAATGTAATGTAACACACACCCATACAATGCGCACCACCCCGTGATGTTTTTCTCACTCCTACTAGTGAATGTAATGTAACACACACCCATACAATGCGCACCACCCCGTGATGTTTTTCTCACTCCTACTAGTGAATGTAATGTAACACACACCCATACAATGCGCACCACCCCGCGATGTTTTTCAGAAACCTATCCTACATTGCCACTGCATGTTCCCTGCCCTCCTCATGCTGACCACCCCGCGGTGCCTTTCGCCATCCTACATTGCCACTCACTGCCTATCCTAATTCAGACCCTCCGATTCACACCACCCCGTGATGTTTTTCTCACTCCTACTACTGAATGTAATGTAACACACACCCATACAATGCGCACCACCCCGTGATGATTTTCTCACTCCGAATAGTGAATGTAATGTTACACACACCCATACAATGCGCACCACCCCGTGATGTTTTTCTCACTCCTACTAGTGAATGTAATGTAACACACACCCATACAATGCGCACCACCACGCGATGTTTTTCAGAAACCTATCCTACATTGCCACTGCATGTTCCCTGACCTCCCCATGCTGAGCACACCGCGGTGCTTTTCTCCATCCTACATTGCCACTCACTGCCTATCCTAATTCAGACCCTCCGATTCACACCGCCCCGTGATGTTTTTCTCACTCCTACTAGTGAATGTAATGTGACACACACCCATACAATGCGCACCAACCCGTGATGTTTTTCTCACTCCTACTAGTGAATGTAATGTAACACACACCCATAAAATTCGCACCACCGCGCGATGTTTTTCACAAACCTATCCTACATTGCCACTGCTTGTTCCCTGACCTCCCCATGCTGACCACCCCGCGGTGCTTTTCTCCATCCTACATTGCCACTCACTGCCTATCCTTATTCAGACCCTCCGATTCACACCACCCCGTGATGTTTTTCTCACTCCTACTAGTGAATGTAATGTAACACACACCCATACAATGCGCACCACCCCGTGATGTTTTTCTCACTCCTACTAGTGAATGTAATGTAACACACACCCATACAATGCGCACCACCCCGCGATGTTTTTCAGAAACCTATCCTACATTGCCACTGCATGTTCCCTGCCCTCCTCATGCTGACCACCCCGCGGTGCCTTTCGCCATCCTACATTGCCACTCACTGCATATCCTAATTCAGAACCCCCGATTCACACCACCCCGTGATGTTTTTCTCACTCCTACTAGTGAATGTAATGTAACACACACCCATACAATGCGCACCACCCCGTGATGTTTTTCTCACTCCTACTAGTGAATGTAATGTAACACACACCCATACAATGCGCACCACCCCGCGTTGTTTTTCAGAAACCTATCCTACATTGCCACTGCATGTTCCCTGACCTCCCCATGCTGACCACCCCGCGATGCTTTTCTCCATCCTATATTGCCACTCACTGCCTATCTTAATTCAGATCTCCGATTCACACCACCCCATGATGTTTTTCTCACTCCTACTAGTGAATGTAATGTAACACACACCCATACAATGCGCACCACCCCACGATGTTTTACAGAAACCTATCCTACATTGCCACTGCATGTTCCCTGACCTCCCCATGCTGACCACCCCGCGGTGCTTTTCTCTATCCTACATTGCCACTCACTGCCTATCCTAATTCAGACCCTCCAATTCACACCACCCCGTGATTTTTTTCTCACTGCTACTAGTGAATGTAATGTAACACACACCCATACAATGCGCACCACCCCGCGTTGTTTTTCAGAAACCTATCCTACATTGCCACTGCATGTTCCCTGACCTCCCCATGCTGACCACCCCGCGATACTTTTCTCCATCCTATATTGCCACTCACTGCCTATCTTAATTCAGATCTCCGATTCACACCACCCCGTGATGTTTTTCTCACTCCTACTAGTGAATGTAATGTAACACACACCCATACAATGCGCACCACCCTGTGATGTTTTTCTCAGTCCTACTAGTGAAAGTAATGTAACACACACCCATACAATGCGCACCACCCCGTGATGTTTTTCTCACTCCTACTAATGAATGTAATGTAACACATACCCATACAATGCGCACCACCCCGCGATGTTTTACAGAAACCTATCCTACATTGCCACTGCATGTTCCCTGACCTCCCCATGCTGACCACCCCGCGGTGCTTTTCTCTATCCTACATTGCCACTCACTGCCTATCCTAATTCAGACCCTCCAATTCACACCACCCCGTGATTTTTTTCTCACTGCTACTAGTGAATGTAATGTAACACACACCCATACAATGCGCACCACCCCGCGATGTTTTTCAGAAACCTATCCTACATTGCCACTGCATGTTCCCTGACCTCCCCATGCTGACCACCCCGCGGTGCTTTTCTCTATCCTACATTGCCACTCACTGCCTATCCTAATTCAGACCCTCCGATTCACACCACCCCGTGATGTTTTTCTCACTCCTACTAGTGAATGTAATGAAACACACACCCATACAATGCACACCACCCCGCGATGTTTTTCAAAAACCTATCCTACATTGCCACTGCATGTTCCCTGACCTCCCCATACTGACCACACCGCAGTGCTTTTATCCATCCTACATTGTCACTCACTGCCTATCCTAATTCAGACCCTCCGATTCACACCACCCCGTGATGTTTTTCTCACTCCTACTAGTGAATGTAATGTGACACACATACATACAATGCGCACCACCCCGTGATGTTTTTCTCACTCCTACTAGTGAATGTAATGTAACACAAACCCATACAATGCGCACCACCCCGTGATGTTTTTCTCACTCCTACTAGTGAATGTAATGTAACACACACCCACACAATGCGCAGCACCCCGCGATGTTTTTCAGAAACCTATCCTACATTGCCACTGCATGTTCCCTGACCTCCCCATGCTGACAACCCCGCGGTGCCTTTCGCCATCCTACATTGCCACTCACTGCCTATCCTAATTCAGACCCTCCGATTCACACCACCCCGCGAAGTTTTTCTCATTCCTACTAGTGAATGTAATGTAACACACACCCATACAATGCGCACCACCCCGTGATGTTTTTCTCACTCCTACTAGTGAATGTAATGTAACACACACCCATACAATGCGCACCACCCCGTGATGTTTTTCTCACTCCTACTAGTGAATGTAATGTAACACACACCCATACAATGCGCACCACCCTGCGATGTTTTTCAGAAACCTATCCTACATTGCCACTGCATGTTCCCTGACCTCCCCATGCTGACCAGCCCGCGGTGCTTTTCTCCATCCTACATTGCCACTCACTGCCTATCCTAATTCAGACCCTCCGATTCACACCACCCCGTGATGTTTTTCTCACTCCTACTACTGAATGTAATGTAACACACACCCATACAATGCGCACCACCCCGTGATGATTTTCTCACTCCGAATAGTGAATGTAATGTAACACACACCCATACAATGCGCACCACCCCGTGATGTTTTTCTCACTCCTACTAGTGAATGTAATGTAACACACACCCATACAATGCGCACCACCCCGCGATGTTTTTCACAAACCTATCCTACATTGCCAATGCTTGTTCCCTGACCTCCCCATGCTGACCACCCCGCGGTGCTTTTCTCCATCCTACATTGCCACTCACTGCCTATTATAATTCAGACCCTCCGATTCACACCACCCCGTGATGTTTTTCTCACTCCTACTAGTGAATGTAATGTAACACACACCCATACAATGCGCACCACCCCGTGATGTTTTTCTCACTCCTACTAGTGAATGTAATGTAACACACACCCATACAATGCGCACCACCCCGCGATGTTTTTCAGAAACCTATCCTACATTGCCACTGCATGTTCCCTGACCTCCTCATGCTGACCACCCCGCGGTGCCTTTCGCCATCCTACATTGCCACTCACTGCCAATCCTAATTCAGACCCTCCGATTCACACCACCTCGTGATGTTTTTCTCATCCTACTAGTGAATGTAATTTAACACACACCCATACAATGCGCACCACCACGCGATGTTTTTCAGAAACCTATCCTACATTGCCACTGCATGTTCCCTGACCTCCCCATGCTGAGCACACCGCGGTGCTTTTCTCCATCCTACATTGCCACTCACTGCCTATCCTAATTCAGACGCTCCAATTCACACCGCCCCGTGATGTTTTTCTCACTCCTACTAGTGAATGTAATGTGACACACACCCATACAATGCGCACCACCCCGTGATGTTTTTCTCAGTCCTACTAGTGAATGTAATGTAACACACACCCATAAAATTCGCACCACCGCGCGATGTTTTTCACAAACCTATCCTACATTGCCACAGCTTGTTCCCTGACCTCCCCATGCTGACCAACCCGCGGTGCTTTTCTCCATCCTACATTGCCACTCACTGCCTATCCTTATTCAGACCCTCCGATTCACACCACCCCGTGATGTTTTTCTCACTCCTACTAGTGAATGTAATGTAACACACACCCATACAATGCGCACCACCCCGTGATGTTTTTCTCACTCCTACTAGTGAATGTAATGTAACACACACCCATACAATGCGCACCACCCCGCGATGTTTTTCAGAAACCTATCCTACATTGCCACTGCATGTTCCCTGACCTCCCCATGCTGACCACCCCGCGGTGCTTTTCTCTATCCTACATTGCCACTCACTGCCTATCCTAATTCAGACCCTCCAATTCACACCACCCCGTGATTTTTTCTCACTGCTACTAGTGAATGTAATGTAACACACACCCATACAATGCGCACCACCCCGCGATGTTTTTCAGAAACCTATCCTACATTGCCACTGCATGTTCCCTGACCTCCCCATGCTGACCACCCCGCGGTGCTTTTCTCTATCCTACATTGCCACTCACTGCCTATCCTAATTCAGACCCTCCGATTCACACCACCCCGTGATGTTTTTCTCACTCCTACTAGTGAATGTAATGAAACACACACCCATACAATGCACACCACCCCGCGATGTTTTTCAGAAACCTATCCTACATTGCCACTGCATGTTCCCTGACCTCCCCATGCTGACCACACCGCAGTGCTTTTATCCATCCTACATTGTCACTCACTGCCTATCCTAATTCAGACCCTCCGATTCACACCACCCCGTGATGTTTTTCTCACTCCTACTAGTGAATGTAATGTGACACACAGCCATACAATGCGCACCACCCCGTGATGTTTTTCTCACTCCTACTAGTGAATGTAATGTAACACACACCCATACAATGCGCACCACCCCGCGATGTTTTTCAGAAACCTATCCTACATTGCCACTGCTTGTTCCCTGACCTCTCCATGCTGACCACCCCGCGGTGCTTTTCTCCATCCTACATTGCCACTCACTGCCTATCCTAATTCAGACCCTCCGATTCACACCACCCCGTGATGTTTTTCTCACTCCTACTAGTGAATGTAATGTAACACACACCCACACAATGCGCACCACCCCGCGATGTTTTTCAGAAACCTATCCTACATTGCCACTGCATGTTCCCTGACCTCCCCATGCTGACAACCCCGCGGTGCCTTTCGCCATCCTACATTGCCACTCACTGCCTATCCTAATACAGACCCTCCGATTCACACCACCCCGCGAAGTTTTTCTCATTCCTACTAGTGAATGTAATGTAACACACACCCATACAATGCGCACCACTCCGTGATGTTTTTCTCACTCCTACTAGTGAATGTAATGTAACACACACCCATACAATGCGCACCACCCCGTGATGTTTTTCTCACTCCTACTAGTGAATGTAATGTAACACACACCCATACAATGCGCACCACCCCGCGATGTTTTTCAGAAACCTATCCTACATTGCCACTGCATGTTCCCTGACCTCCCCATGCTGACCAGCCCGCGGTGCTTTACTCCATCCTACATTGCCACTCACTGCCTATTATAATTCAGACCCTCCGATTCACACCACCCCGTGATGTTTTTCTCACTCCTACTAGTGAATGTAATGTAACACACACCCATACAATGCGCACCACCCCGTGATGTTTTTCTCACTCCTACTAGTGAATGTAATGTAACACACACCCATACAATGCGCACCACCCCGCGATGTTTTTCAGAAACATATCCTACATTGCCACTGCATGTTCCCTGACCTCCCCATGCTGACCACCCCGTGGTGCTTTACTCCATCCTACATTGCCACTCACTGCCTATTATAATTCAGACCCTCCGATTCACACCACCCCGTGATGTTTTTCTCACTCCTACTAGTGAATGTAATGTAACACACACCCATACAATGCGCACCACCCCGTGATGTTTTTCTCACTCCTACTAGTGAATGTAATGTAACACACACCCATACAATGCGCACCACTCCGTGATGTTTTTCTCACTCCTACTAGTGAATGTAATGTAACACACACCCATACAATGCGCACCACCCCGTGATGTTTTTCTCACTCCTACTAGTGAATGTAATGTAACACACACCCATACAATGCACACCACCCCGCGATGTTTTTCAGAAACCTATCCTACATTGCCACTGCATGTTCCCTGACCTCCCCATGCTGACCAGCCCGCGGTGCTTTTCTCCATCCTACATTGCCACTCACTGCCTATCCTAATTCAGACCCTCCGATTCACACCACACCGTGATGTTTTTCTCATTCCTACTAGTGAATGTAATGTATCACACACCCATACAATGCACACCACCCCGTGATGTTTTTCTCACTCCTACTAGTGAATGTAATGTAACACACACCATTACAATGCGCACCACCCCGTGATATTTTTCTCACTCCTACTAGTGAATGTAATGTAACACACACCCATACAATGCACACGACCCCGCGATGTTTTTCAGAAACCTATCCTACATTGCCACTGCATGTTCTCTGTCCTCCCCATGCTGACCACCCCTCAGTGCTTTTCTCCATCCTACATTGCCACTCACTGCCTATCCTAATTCAGACCCTCTGATTCACACCACCCCGTGATGTTTTTCTCACTCCTACTAGTGAATGTAATGTAACAAACACCCATACAATGCGCACCACCCCGTGATGTTTTTCTCACTCCTACTAGTGAATGTAATGTAACTCACACCCATACAATGCGCACCACCCCGCGATGTTTTTCAGAAACCTATCCTACATTGCCACTGCATGTTCTCTGTCCTCCCCATGCTGACCACCCCTCAGTGCTTTTCTCCATCCTACATTGCCGCTCACTGCCTATCCTAATTCAGACCCTCCCATTCACACCACCCCGTGATGTTTTTCTCACTCCTACTAGTGAATGTAATTTAACACACACCCATACAATGCGCACCACCCCGTGATGTTTTTCTCAGTCCTACTAGTGAAAGTAATGTAACACACACCCATACAATGCGCACCACCCCGTGATGTTTTTCTCACTCCTACTAGTGAATGTAATGTAACACATACCCATACAATGCGCACCACCCCGCGATGTTTTACAGAAACCTATCCTACATTGCCACTGCATGTTCCCTGACCTCCCCATGCTGACCACCCCGTGGTGCCTTTCTCTATCCTACATTGCCACTCACTGCCTATCCTAATTCAGACCCTCCAATTCACACCACCCCGTGATGTTTTTCTCACTGCTACTAGTGAATGTAATGTAACACACACCCATACAATGCGCACCACCCCGCGATGTTTTTCAGAAACCTATCCTACATTGCCACTGCATGTTCCCTGACCTCCCCATGCTGACCACCCCGCGGTGCTTTTCTCTATCCTACATTGCCACTCACTGCCGATCCTAATTCAGACCCTCCGATTCACACCACCCCGTGATGTTTTTCTCACTGCTACTAGTGAATGTAATGAAACACACACCCATACAATGCACACCACCCCGCGATGTTTTTCAGAAACCTATCCTACATTGCCACTGCATGTTCCCTGACCTCCCCATGCTGACCACACCGCGGTGCTTTTATCCATCCTACATTGCCACTCACTGCCTATCCTAATTCAGACCCTCCGATTCACACCACCCCGTGATGTTTTTCTCACTCCTACTAGTGAATGTAATGTGACACACACCCATACAATGCGCACCACCCCGTGATGTTTTTCTCACTCCTACTAGTGAATGTAATGTAACACACACCCATCCAATGCGCACCACACCGCGATGTTTTTCAGAAACCTATCCTACATTGCCACTGCATGTTCCCTGACCTCCCCATGCTGACAACCCCGCGGTGCCTTTCGCCATCCTACATTGCCACTCACTGCCTATCCGAATTCAGACACTCCGATTCACACCACCCCGCGAAGTTTTTCTCATTCCTACTAGTGAATGTAATGTAACACACACCCATACAATGCGCACCACTCCGTGATGTTTTTCTCACTCCTACTAGTGAATGTAATGTAACACACACCCATACAATGCGCACCACCCCGTGATGTTTTTCTCACTCCTACTAGTGAATGTAATGTAACACACACCCATACAATGCGCACCACCCCGCGATGTTTTTCAGAAACCTATCCTACATTGCCACTGCATGTTCCCTGACCTCCCCATGCTGACCAGCCCGCGGAGCTTTTCTCCATCCTACATTGCCATTCACTGCCTATCCTAATTCAGACCCTCCGATTCACACCACCCTGTGATGTTTTTCTCACTCCTACTAGTGAATGTAATGTAACACACACCCATACAATGCGCACCACCCCGCGATGTTTTTCACAAACCTATCCTACATTGCCAATGCTTGTTCCTTGACCTCCCCATGCTGACCACCCCGCGGTGCTTTTCTCCATCCTACATTGCCACTCACTGCCTATTATAATTCAGACCCTCGGATTCACACCACCCCGTGATGTTTTTCTCACTCCTACTAGTGAATGTAATGTAACACACACCCATACAATGCGCACCACCCCGTGATGTTTTTCTCACTCCTACTAGTGAATGTAATGTAACACACACCCATACAATGCGCACCACCCCGCGATGTTTTTCAGAAACCTATCCTACATTGCCACTGCATGTTCCCTGACCTCCCCATGCTGACCAGCCCGCGGTGCTTTTCTCCATCCTACATTGCCACTCACTGCCTATTCTAATTCAGACCCTCCGATTCACACCACACCGTGATGTTTTTCTCATTCCTACTAGTGAATGTAATGTATCACACACCCATACAATGCACACCACCCCGTGATGTTTTTCTCACTCCTACTAGTGAATGTAATGTAACACACACCATTACAATGCGCACCACCCCGTGATGTTTTTCTCACTCCTACTAGTGAATGTAATGTAACACACACCCATACAATGCACACGACCCCGCGATGTTTTTCAGAAACCTATCCTACATTGCCACTGCATGTTCTCTGTCCTCCCCATGCTGACCACCCCTCAGTGCTTTTCTCCATCCTACATTGCCACTCACTGCCTATCCTAATTCAGACCCTCTGATTCACACCACCCCGTGATGTTTTTCTCACTCCTACTAGTGAATGTAATGTAATAAATACCCATACAATGCGGACCACCCCGTGATGTTTTTCTCACTCCTACTAGTGAATGTAATGTAACACACACCCATACAATGCGCACCACCCCGCGATGTTTTTCAGAAACCTGTCCTACATTGCCACTGCATGTTCTCTGTCCTCCCCATGCTGACCACCCCTCAGTGCTTTTCTCCATCCTACATTGCCACTCACTGTCTATTCTAATTCAGACCCTCCCATTCACACCACCCCGTGATGTTTTTCTCACTCCTACTAGTGAATATAATTTAACACACACCCATACAATGCGCACCACCCCGCGATGTTTTTCAGAAACCTATCCTACATTGCAACTGCATGTTCCCTGACCTCCCCATGCTGACCACCCCGCGGTGCTTTTCTCCATCCTACATTGCCACTCACTGCCTATCCTAATGCAGACCCTCCGATTCACACCACCCCGTGATGTTTTTCTCACTCCTACTAGTGAATGTAATGTAACACACACCCATACAATGCGCACCACCCCGTGATGTTTTTCTCACTCCTACTAGGGAATGTAATGTAACACACACCCATACAATGCGCACCACCCCGCGATGTTTTTCTCACTCCTACTAGTGAATGTAATGTAACACACACGCATACAATGCGCATAACCCCGCGATGTTTTTCAGAAACCTATCCTACATTGCCACTGCATGTTCCCTGACCTCCCCATGCTGACCACCCCGCGGTACTTTTCTCCATCCTACATTGCCACTCACTGCCTGTCTTAATTCAGAACCTCCGATTCACACCACCCCGTGATGTTTTTCTCACTCCTACTAGTGAATGTAATGTAACACACACCCATACAATGCGCACCACCCCGTGATGTTTTTCTCACTCCTACTAGTGAATGTAATGAAACACACACCCATACAATGCACACCACCCCGCGATGTTTTTCAGAAACCTACCCTACATTGCCACTGCATGTTCCCTGACTTCCCCATGCTGACCACCCCGCGGTGATTTTATCCATCCTACATTGCCACTCACTGCCTATCCTAATTCAGACCCTCCGATTCACACCACCCCGTGATGTTTTTCTCACTCCTACTAGTGAATGCAATGTGACACACACCCATACAATGCGCACCAACCCGTGATGTTTTTCTCACTCCTACTAGTGAATGTAATGTAACACACACCCAGACAATGCGCACCACAACGCGATGTTTTTCACAAACCTATCCTACATTGCCACTGCTTGTTCCCTGACCTCCCCATGCTGACCACCCCGCGGTGATTTTCTCCATCCTACATTGCCACTCACTGCCTATCCTAATTCAGACCCTCCGATTCACACCACCCCGTGATGTTTTTCTCACTCCTACTAGTGAATGTAATGTAACACACACCCATACAATGCGCACCACCCCGTGATGTTTTTCTCACTCCTACTAGTGAATGTAATGTAACACACACCCATACAATGCGCACCACCCCGCGATGTTTTTCAGAAACCTATCCTACATTGCCACTGCATGTTCCCTGACCTCCTCATGCTGACCACCCCGCGGTGCCTTTCGCCATCCTACATTGCCACTCACTGCCTATCCTAATTCAGACCCTCCGATTCACACCACCCCGCGATGTTTTTCTCATCCTACTAGTGAATGTAATTTAACACACACCCATACAATGCGCACCACCACGCGATGTTTTTCAGAAACCTATCCTACATTGCCACTGCATGTTCCCTGACCTCCCCATGCTGAGCACACCGCGGTGCTTTTCTCCATCCTACATTGCCACTCACTGCCTATCCTAATTCAGACCCTCCATTCACACCACCCCGTGATGTTTTTCTCACTCCTACTAGTGAATGTAATGTAACACACACCCATACAATGCGCACCACCCCGTGATGATTTTCTCACTCCGAATAGTGAATGTAATGTAACACACACCCATACAATGCGCACCACCTCGTGATGTTTTTCTCACTCCTACTAGTGAATGTAATGTAACACACACCCATACAATGCGCACCACCCCGCAATGTTTTTCACAAACCTATCCTACATTGCCAATGCTTGTTCCCTGACCTCCCCATGCTGACCACCCCGCGGTGCTTTTCTCCATCCTACATTGCCACTCACTGCCTATTATAATTCAGACCCTCCAATTCACACCACCCCGTGATGTTTTTCTCACTCCTACTAGTGAATGTAATGTAACACACACCCATACAATGCGCACCACCCCATGATGTTTTTCTCACTCCTACTAGTGAATGTAATGTAACACACACCCATTCAATGCGCACCACCCCGCGATGTTTTTCAGAAACCTATCCTACATTGCCACTGCATGTTCCCTGACCTCCTCATGTTGACCACCCCGCGGTGCCTTTCGCCATCCTACATTGCCACTCACTGCCTATCCAAATTCAGACCCTCCGATTCACACCACCCCGTGATGTTTTTCTCATCCTACTAGTGAATATAATTTAACACACACCCATACAATGCGCACCACCACGCGATGTTTTTCAGAAACCTATCCTACATTGCCACTGCATGTTCCCTGACCTCCCCATGCTGAGCACACCGCGGTGCTTTTCTCCATCCTACATTGCCACTCACTGCCTATCCTAATTCAGACCCTCCGATTCACACCACCCCGTGATGTTTTTCTCACTCCTACTAGTGAATGTAATGTAACACACACCCATACAATGCGCACCACCCCGTGATGTTTTTCTCACTCCTACTAGTGAAAGCAATGTAACACACACCCATACAATGCGCAGAACCCCGCGATGTTTTTCAGAAACCTATCCTACTTTGCCACTGCATGTTCCCTGACCTCCTCATGCTGACCACCCCGCGGTGCCTTTCGCCATCCTACATTGCCACTCACAGCCTATCCTAATTCAGACCCTCCGATTCACACCACCCCGCGATGTTTTTCTCATCCTACTAGTGAATGTAATTTAACACACTCCCATACAATGCGCACCACCACGCGATGTTTTTCAGAAACCTATCCTATATTGCCACTGCATGTTCCCTGACCTCCCCATGCTGAGCACCCCGCGGTGCTTTTCTCCATCCTACATTGCCACTCACTGCCTATCCTAATTCAGACCCTCCGATTCACACCACCCCGTGATGTTTTTCTAACTCCTACTAGTGAATGTAATGTAACACACACCCATACAATGTGCACCACCCCGTGATGTTTTTGTCACTCCTACTAGTGAATGTAATGTAACACACACCCATACAATGCGCACCACCCCGCGATGTTTTTCAGAAACCTATCCTACATTGCCACTGCATGTTCCCTGACCTCCTCATGCTGACCACCCCGCGGTGCCTTTCGCCATCCTACATTGCCACTCAGTGCCTATCCTAATTCAGACCCTCCGATTCACACCACCCCGCGATGTTTTTCTCATCCTACTAGTGAATGTAATTTAACACACACCCATACAATGCGCACCACCACGCGATGTTTTTCAGAAACCTATCCTACATTGCCACTGCATGTTCCCTGACCTCCCCATGCTGAGCACACCGCGGTGCTTTTCTCCATCCTACATTGCCACTCACTGCCTATCCTAATTCAGACCCTCCGATTCACACCACCCCGTGATGTTTTTCTCACTCCTACTAGTGAATGTAATGTAACACACACCCATACAATGCGCACCACCCCGTGATGATTTTTTCACTCCGAATAGTGAATGTAATGTAACACACACCCATACAATGCGCACCACCTCGTGATGTTTTTCTCACTCCTACTAGTGAATGTAATGTAACACACACCCATACAATGCGCACCACCCCGCGATGTTTTCACAAACCTATCCTACATTGCCAATGCTTGTTCCCTGACCTCCCCATGCTGACCACCCCGCGGTGCTTTTCTCCATCCTACATTGCCACTCACTGCCTATTATAATTCAGACCCTCCGATTCACACCACCCCGTGATGTTTTTCTCACTCCTACTAGTGAATGTAATGTAACACACACCCATACAATGCGCACCACCCCGTGATGATTTTCTCACTCCGACTAGTGAATGTAATGTAACACACACCCATACAATGCACACCACCCCGCGATGTTTTTCCGAAACCTATCCTACATTGCCACTGCATGTTCCCTGACCTCCCCATGCTGACCACCCCGCGGTACTTTTCTCCATCCTACATTGCCACTCACTGCCTGTCTTAATTCAGAACCTCCGATTCACACCACCCCGTGATGTTTTTCTCACTCCTACTAGTGAATGTAATGTAACACACACCCATACAATGCGCACCACCCCGTGATGTTTTTCTCACTCCTACTAGTGAATGTAATGAAACACACACCCATACAATGCACACCACCCCGCGATGTTTTTCAGAAACCTACCCTACATTGCCACTGCATGTTCCCTGACTTCCCCATGCTGACCACCCCGCGGTGATTTTATCCATCCTACATTGCCACTCACTGCCTATCCTAATTCAGACCCTCCGATTCACACCACCCCGTGATGTTTTTCTCACTCCTACTAGTGAATGCAATGTGACACACACCCATACAATGCGCACCAACCCGTGATGTTTTTCTCACTCCTACTAGTGAATGTAATGTAACACACACCCAGACAATGCGCACCACAACGCGATGTTTTTCACAAACCTATCCTACATTGCCACTGCTTGTTCCCTGACCTCCCCATGCTGACCACCCCGCGGTGATTTTCTCCATCCTACATTGCCACTCACTGCCTATCCTAATTCAGACCCTCCGATTCACACCACCCCGTGATGTTTTTCTCACTCCTACTAGTGAATGTAATGTAACACACACCCATACAATGCGCACCACCCCGTGATGTTTTTCTCACTCCTACTAGTGAATGTAATGTAACACACACCCATACAATGCGCACCACCCCGCGATGTTTTTCAGAAACCTATCCTACATTGCCACTGCATGTTCCCTGACCTCCTCATGCTGACCACCCCGCGGTGCCTTTCGCCATCCTACATTGCCACTCACTGCCTATCCTAATTCAGACCCTCCGATTCACACCACCCCGCGATGTTTTTCTCATCCTACTAGTGAATGTAATTTAACACACACCCATACAATGCGCACCACCACGCGATGTTTTTCAGAAACCTATCCTACATTGCCACTGCATGTTCCCTGACCTCCCCATGCTGAGCACACCGCGGTGCTTTTCTCCATCCTACATTGCCACTCACTGCCTATCCTAATTCAGACCCTCCATTCACACCACCCCGTGATGTTTTTCTCACTCCTACTAGTGAATGTAATGTAACACACACCCATACAATGCGCACCACCCCGTGATGATTTTCTCACTCCGAATAGTGAATGTAATGTAACACACACCCATACAATGCGCACCACCTCGTGATGTTTTTCTCACTCCTACTAGTGAATGTAATGTAACACACACCCATACAATGCGCACCACCCCGCAATGTTTTTCACAAACCTATCCTACATTGCCAATGCTTGTTCCCTGACCTCCCCATGCTGACCACCCCGCGGTGCTTTTCTCCATCCTACATTGCCACTCACTGCCTATTATAATTCAGACCCTCCAATTCACACCACCCCGTGATGTTTTTCTCACTCCTACTAGTGAATGTAATGTAACACACACCCATACAATGCGCACCACCCCATGATGTTTTTCTCACTCCTACTAGTGAATGTAATGTAACACACACCCATTCAATGCGCACCACCCCGCGATGTTTTTCAGAAACCTATCCTACATTGCCACTGCATGTTCCCTGACCTCCTCATGTTGACCACCCCGCGGTGCCTTTCGCCATCCTACATTGCCACTCACTGCCTATCCAAATTCAGACCCTCCGATTCACACCACCCCGTGATGTTTTTCTCATCCTACTAGTGAATATAATTTAACACACACCCATACAATGCGCACCACCACGCGATGTTTTTCAGAAACCTATCCTACATTGCCACTGCATGTTCCCTGACCTCCCCATGCTGAGCACACCGCGGTGCTTTTCTCCATCCTACATTGCCACTCACTGCCTATCCTAATTCAGACCCTCCGATTCACACCACCCCGTGATGTTTTTCTCACTCCTACTAGTGAATGTAATGTAACACACACCCATACAATGCGCACCACCCCGTGATGTTTTTCTCACTCCTACTAGTGAAAGCAATGTAACACACACCCATACAATGCGCAGAACCCCGCGATGTTTTTCAGAAACCTATCCTACATTGCCACTGCATGTTCCCTGACCTCCTCATGCTGACCACCCCGCGGTGCCTTTCGCCATCCTACATTGCCACTCACAGCCTATCCTAATTCAGACCCTCCGATTCACACCACCCCGCGATGTTTTTCTCATCCTACTAGTGAATTTAATTTAACACACTCCCATACAATGCGCACCACCACGCGATGTTTTTCAGAAACCTATCCTATATTGCCACTGCATGTTCCCTGACCTCCCCATGCTGAGCACCCCGCGGTGCTTTTCTCCATCCTACATTGCCACTCACTGCCTATCCTAATTCAGACCCTCCGATTCACACCACCCCGTGATGTTTTTCTAACTCCTACTAGTGAATGTAATGTAACACACACCCATACAATGTGCACCACCCCGTGATGTTTTTGTCACTCCTACTAGTGAATGTAATGTAACACACACCCATACAATGCGCACCACCCCGCGATGTTTTTCAGAAACCTATCCTACATTGCCACTGCATGTTCCCTGACCTCCTCATGCTGACCACCCCGCGGTGCCTTTCGCCATCCTACATTGCCACTCAGTGCCTATCCTAATTCAGACCCTCCGATTCACACCACCCCGCGATGTTTTTCTCATCCTACTAGTGAATGTAATTTAACACACACCCATACAATGCGCACCACCACGCGATGTTTTTCAGAAACCTATCCTACATTGCCACTGCATGTTCCCTGACCTCCCCATGCTGAGCACACCGCGGTGCTTTTCTCCATCCTACATTGCCACTCACTGCCTATCCTAATTCAGACCCTCCGATTCACACCACCCCGTGATGTTTTTCTCACTCCTACTAGTGAATGTAATGTAACACACACCCATACAATGCGCACCACCCCGTGATGATTTTTTCACTCCGAATAGTGAATGTAATGTAACACACACCCATACAATGCGCACCACCTCGTGATGTTTTTCTCACTCCTACTAGTGAATGTAATGTAACACACACCCATACAATGCGCACCACCCCGCGATGTTTTCACAAACCTATCCTACATTGCCAATGCTTGTTCCCTGACCTCCCCATGCTGACCACCCCGCGGTGCTTTTCTCCATCCTACATTGCCACTCACTGCCTATTATAATTCAGACCCTCCGATTCACACCACCCCGTGATGTTTTTCTCACTCCTACTAGTGAATGTAATGTAACACACACCCATACATTGCGCACCACCCCGTGATGTTTTTCTCACTCCTACTAGTGAATGTAATGTAACACACACCCATTCAATGCGCACCACCCCGCGATGTTTTTCAGAAACCTATCCTACATTGCCACTGCATGTTCCCTGACCTCCTCATGCTGACCACCCCGCGGCGCCTTTCGCCATCCTACATTGCCACTCACTGCCTATCCTAATTCAGACCCTCCGATTCACACCACCCCGTGATGTTTTTCTCATCCTACTAGTGAATATAATTTAACACACACCCATACAATGCGCACCACCACGCGATGTTTTTCAGAAACCTATCCTACATTGCCACTGCATGTTCCCTGACCTCCCCATGCTGAGCACACCGCGGTGCTTTTCTCCATCCTACATTGCCACTCACTGCCTATCCTAATTCAGACCCTCCGATTCACACCACCCCGTGATGTTTTTCTCACTCCTACTAGTGAATGTAATGTAACACACACCCATACAATGCGCACCACTCCGTGATGTTTTTCTCACTCCTACTAGTGAATGTAATGTAACACACACAAATACATTGCGCACCACCCCGTGATGTTTTTCTCACTCCTACTAGTGAATGTAATGTAACACACACCCATACAATGCGCACCACCCCGCGATGTTTTTCACAAACCTATCCTACATTGCCAATGCATGTTCCCTGACTTCCCCATGCTGACCAACCCGCGGTACTTTTATCCATCCTACATTGCCACTCACTGCTTGTCCTAATTCAGAACCTCCGATTCACACCACCCCGTGATGTTTTTCTCACTCCTACTAGTGAATGTAATGTGACACACACCCATACAAGCGCACCACCCCGTGATGTTTTTCTCACTCCTACTAGTGAATGTAATGTAACACACACCCATACAACGCGCACCACACCGTGATGTTTTTCTCAGTCCTACTAGTGAAAGTAATGTAACACACACCCATACAATGCGCACCACCCCGTGATGTTTTTCTCACTCCTACTAGTGAATGTAATGTAACACACACCCATACAATTCGCACCACCCCGCGATGTTTTACAGACACCTATCCTACATTGCCACTGCATGTTCCCTGACCTCCCCATGCTGACCACCCCGCGGTGCTTTTCTCTATCCTACATTGCCACTCACTGCCTATCCTAATTCAGACCCTCCAATTCACACCACCCCGTGATGTTTTTCTCACTGCTACTAGTGAATGTAATGTAACACACACCCATACAATGCGCACCACCCCGCGATGTTTTTCAGAAACCTATCCTACATTGCCACTGCATGTTCCCTGACCTCCCCATGCTGACCACCCCGCGGTGCTTTTCTCTATCCTACATTGCCACTCACTGCCTATCCTAATTCAGACCCTCCGATTCACACCACCCCGTGATGTTTTTCTCACTCCTACTAGTGAATGTAATGAAACACACACCCATACAATGCACACCACCCCGCGATGTTTTTCAGAAACCTATCCTACATTGCCACTGCATGTTCCCTGACCTCCCCATGCTGACCACACCGCGGTGCTTTTATCCATCCTACATTGCCACTCACTGCCTATCCTAATTCAGACCCTCCGATTCACACCACCCCGTGATGTTTTTCTCACTCCTACTAGTGAATGTAATGTGACACACACCCATACAATGCGCACCACCCCGTGATGTTTTTCTCACTCCTACTAGTGAATGTAATGTAAAACACACCCATCCAATGCGCACCACACCGCGATGTTTTTCAGAAACCTATCCTACATTGCCACTGCATGTTCCCTGACCTCCCCATGCTGACAACCCCGCGGTGCCTTTCGCCATCCTACATTGCCACTCACTGCCTATCCGAATTCAGACCCTCCGATTCACACCACCCCGCGAAGTTTTTCTCATTCCTACTAGTGAATGTAATGTAACACACACCCATACAATGCGCACCACTCCGTGATGTTTTTCTCACTCCTACTAGTGAATGTAATGTAACACACACCCATACAATGCGCACCACCCCGTGATGTTTTTCTCACTCCTACTAGTGAATGTAATGTAACACACACCCATACAATGCGCACCACCCCGCGATGTTTTTCAGAAACCTATCCTACATTGCCACTGCATGTTCCCTGACCTCCCCATGCTGACCAGCCCGCGGAGCTTTTCTCCATCCTACATTGCCATTCACTGCCTATCCTAATTCAGACCCTCCGATTCACACCACCCCGTGATGTTTTTCTCACTCCTACTAGTGAATGTAATGTAACACACACCCATACAATGCGCACCACCCCGCGATGTTTTTCACAAACCTATCCTACATTGCCAATGCTTGTTCCTTGACCTCCCCATGCTGACCACCCCGCGGTGCTTTTCTCCATCCTACATTGCCACTCACTGCCTATTATAATTCAGACCCTCGGATTCACACCACCCCGTGATGTTTTTCTCACTCCTACTAGTGAATGTAATGTAACACACACCCATACAATGCGCACCACCCCGTGATGTTTTTCTCACTCCTACTAGTGAATGTAATGTAACACACACCCATACAATGCGCACCACCCCGCGATGTTTTTCAGAAACCTATCCTACATTGCCACTGCATGTTCCCTGACCTCCCCATGCTGACCAGCCCGCGGTGCTTTTCTCCATCCTACATTGCCACTCACTGCCTATTCTAATTCAGACCCTCCGATTCACACCACACCGTGATGTTTTTCTCATTCCTACTAGTGAATGTAATGTATCACACACCCATACAATGCACACCACCCCGTGATGTTTTTCTCACTCCTACTAGTGAATGTAATGTAACACACACCATTACAATGCGCACCACCCCGTGATGTTTTTCTCACTCCTACTAGTGAATGTAATGTAACACACACCCATACAATGCACACGACCCCGCGATGTTTTTCAGAAACCTATCCTACATTGCCACTGCATGTTCTCTGTCCTCCCCATGCTGACCACCCCTCAGTGCTTTTCTCCATCCTACATTGCCACTCACTGCCTATCCTAATTCAGACCCTCTGATTCACACCACCCCGTGATGTTTTTCTCACTCCTACTAGTGAATGTAATGTAACAAATACCCATACAATGCGCACCACCCCGTGATGTTTTTCTCACTCCTACTAGTGAATGTAATGTAACACACACCCATACAATGCGCACCACCCCGCGATGTTTTTCAGAAACCTGTCCTACATTGCCACAGCTTGTTCTCTGTCCTCCCCATGCTGACCACCGCTCAGTGCTTTTCTCCATCCTACATTGCCGCTCACTGCCTATCCTAATTCAGACCCTCCCATTCACACCACCCCGTGATGTTTTTCTCACTCCTACTAGTGAATGTAATTTAACACACACCCATACAATGCGCACCACCCCGCGATGTTTTTCAGAAACCTATCCTACATTGCAACTGCATGTTCCCTGACCTCCCCATGCTGACCACCCCGCGGTGCTTTTCTCCATCCTACATTGCCACTCACTGCTTATCCTAATGCAGACCCTCCGATTCACACCACCCCGTGATGTTTTTCTCACTCCTACTAGTGAATGTAATGTAACACACACCCATACAATGCGCACCACCCCGTGATGTTTTTCTCACTCCTACTAGGGAATGTAATGTAACACACACCCATACAATGCGCACCACCCCGCGATGTTTTTCTCATTCCTACTAGTGAATGTAATGTAACACACACGCATACAATGCGCATAACCCCGCGATGTTTTTCAGAAACCTATCCTACATTGCCACTGCATGTTCCCTGACCTCCCCATGCTGACCACCCCGCGGTACTTTTCTCCATCCTACATTGCCACTCACTGCCTGTCTTAATTCAGAACCTCCGATTCACACCACCCCGTGATGTTTTTCTCACTCCTACTAGTGAATGTAATGTAACACACACCCATACAATGCGCACCACCCCGTGATGTTTTTCTCACTCCTACTAGTGAATGTAATGAAACACACACCCATACAATGCACACCACCCCGCGATGTTTTTCAGAAACCTACCCTACATTGCCACTGCATGTTCCCTGACTTCCTCATGCTGACCACCCCGCGGTGATTTTATCCATCCTACATTGCCACTCACTGCCTATCCTAATTCAGACCCTCCGATTCACACCACCCCGTGATGTTTTTCTCACTCCTACTAGTGAATGCAATGTGACACACACCCATACAATGCGCACCAACCCGTGATGTTTTTCTCACTCCTACTAGTGAATGTAATGTAACACACACCCAGACAATGCGCACCACCCCGCGATGTTTTTCACAAACCTATCCTACATTGCCACTGCATGTTCCCTGACCTCCTCATGCTGACCACCCCGCGGTGATTTTATCCATCCTACATTGCCACTCACTGCCTATCCTAATTCAGACCCTCCGATTCACACCACCCCGCGATGTTTTTCTCATCCTACTAGTGAATGTAATTTAACACACTCCCATACAACGCGCACCACCACGCGATGTTTTTCAGAAACCTATCCTACATTGCCACTGCATGTTCCCTGACCTCCCCATGCTGAGCACCCCGCGGTGCTTTTCTCCATCCTACATTGCCACTCACTGCCTATCCTAATTCAGACCCTCCGATTCACACCACCACGTGATGTTTTTCTCACTCCTACTAGTGAATGTAATGTAACACACACCCATACAATGCGCACCACTCCGTGATGTTTTTCTCACTCCTACTAGTGAATGTAATGTAACACACACCCATACAATGCGCACCATCCCGTGATGTTTTTCTCACTCCTACTAGTGAATGTAATGTAACACACACCCATACAATGCGCACCACCCCGTGATGTTTTTCTCACTCCTACTAGTGAATGCAATGTAACACACACCCATACAATGCGCACCACCCCGCGATGTTTTTCAGAAACCTATCCTACATTGCCACTGCATGTTCCCTGACCTCCCCATGCTGACCAGCCCGCGGTGCTTTTCTCCATCCTACATTGCCACTCAAGGCCTAACCTAATTCAGACCCTCCGATTCACACCACCCCGTGATGTTTTTCTCACTCCTACTAGTGAATGAAATGTAACACACACCCATACAATGCGAACCACCACGTGATGTTTTTCTCACTCCTACTAGTGAATGTAATGTAACACACACCCATACAATGCACACCACCCCGTGATGTTTTTCTCACTCCTACTAGTGAATGTAATGTAACACACACCATCACAATGCGCACCACCCCGTGATGTTTTTCTCACTCCTACTAGTGAATGTAATGTAACACACAACCATACAATGCACACGACCCCGCGATGTTTTTCAGAAACCTATCCTACATTGCCACTGCATGTTCTCTGTCCTCCCCATGCTGACCACCCCTCAGTGCTTTTCTCCATCCTACATTGCCACTCACTGCCTATCCTAATTCAGACCCTCCGATTCACACCACCCCGTGATGTTTTTCTCACTCCTACTAGTGAATGTAATGTAACACACACCCATACAATGCGCACCACCCCGTGATGTTTTTCTCACTCCTACTAGTGAATGTAATGTAACACACACCCATACAATGCGCACCACCCCGTGATGTTTTTCTCACTCCTACTGGTGAATGTAATGTAACACACACGCATACAATGCGCACCACCCCGCGATGTTTTTCATAAACCTATCCTACATTGCCACTGCATGTTCCCTGACCTCCTCATGCTGACCACCCCGCGGTGCCTTTCGCCATCCTACATTGCCACTCACAGCATATCCTAATTCAGATCCTCCGATTCACACCACCCCGTGATGTTTTTCTCACTCCTACTAGTGAATGTAATGTAACACACACCCATAAAATGCGCACCACCCCGTGATGTTTTTCTCACTCCTACTAGTGAATGTAATGTAACACACACCCATACAATGCGCACCACCCCGTGATGATTTTCTCACTCCGACTAGTGAATGTAATGTAACACACACCCATACAATGCGCACCACACCGTGATGTTTTTCTCACTCCTACTAGTGAATGTAATGTAACACACACCCATACAATGCGCACCACCCCGCGATGTTTTTCAGAACCCTATCCTACATTGCCACTGCATGTTCCCTGACCTCCCCATGCTGACCACCCCGCGGTGCTTTTCTTCATCCTACATTGCCACTCACTGCCTATCCTAATTCAGACCCTCCGATTCACACCACCCCGTGATGTTTTTCTCACTTCTAATAGTGAATGTAATATAACACACACCCATACAATGCGCACCACCCCGTGATTTTGTTCTCACTCCTACTCGTGAATGTAATGTAACACACACCCATACAATGCGCACCACCCCGCCATGTTTTTCAGAAACCTATCCTACATTGCCACTGCATGTTCCCTGACCTCAACATGCTGACCAACCCGCGGTGCTTTTCTCCATCCTACATTGCCACTCACTGCCTATCCTAATTCAGACCCTCCGAATCACACCACCCCGTGATGTTTTTCTCACTCCTACTAGTGACTGTAATGTAACACACACCCATACAATTCGCACCACCCCGTGATGATTTTCTCACTCCGACTAGTGAATGTAATGTAACACACACCATTACAATGCGCACCACCCCGTGATGTTTTTCTCACTCCTACTAGTGAATGTAATGTAACACACACCCATACGATGCACACCACCCCGCGATGTTTTTCCGAAACCTATCCTACATTGCCACTGCATGTTCCCTGACCTCCCAATGCTGACCACACCGCGGTGCTTTTATCCATCCTACATTGCCACTCACTGCCTATCCTAATTCAGACCTTCCGATTCACACCACCCCGTGATGTTTTTCTCACTCCTACTAGTGAATGTAATGTGACACACACCCATACAATGCGCACCACCCCGTGATGTTTTTCTCACTCCTACTAGTGAATGTAATGTAACACACACCCATACAATGCGCACCACCCCGTGATGATTTTGTCACTCCGACTAGTGAATGTAATGTAACACACACCCATACAATGCGCACCACCCCGTGATGATTTTCTCACTCCTACTAGTGAATGTAATGTAACACACACCCATACAATGCGCACCACTCCGTGATGTTTTTCTCACTCCTACTAGTGAATGTAATGTAACACACACCCATACAATGCGCACCACCCCGTGATGTTTTTCTCACTCCTACTAGTGAATGTAATGTAACACACACCCATACAATGCACACCACCACGCGATGTTTTTCAGAAACATTTCCTACATTGCCACTGCATGTTCCCTGACCTCCCCATGCTGACCAACCCGCGGTGATTTTATCCATCCTACATTGCCACTCACTGCCTATCCTAATTCAGACCCTCCGATTCACACCACCCCGTGATTTTTTTCTCACTCCTACTAGTGAATGTATTGTGACACACACCCATACAATGCGCACCACCCCGTGATGTTTTTCTCACTCCTACTAGTGAATGTAATGTAACACACACCCATACAATGCGCACCACCCCGCGATGTTTTTCACAAACCTATCCTACATTGCCAATGCTTGTTCCCTGACCTCCCCATGCTGACCACCCAGCGGTGCTTTTCTCCATCCTACATTGCCACTCACTGCCTATTATAATTCAGACCCTCCGATTCACACCACCCCGTGATGTTTTTCTCACTCCTACTAGTGAATGTAATGTAACACACACCCATACTATGCGCACCACCCCGTGATGTTTTTCTCACTCCTACTAGTGAATGTAATGTAACACACACCCATACAATGCGCACCACCCCGCGATGTTTTTCAGAAACCTATCCTACATTGCCACTGCATGTTCCCTGACCTCCTCATGCTGACCACCCCGCGGTGCCTTTCGCCATCCTACATTGCCACTCACTGCCTATCCTAATTCAGACCCTCCGATTCACACCACCCAGCGATGTTTTTCTCATCCTACTAGTGAATGTAATTTAACACACACCCATACAATGCGCACCACCACGCGATGTTTTTCAGAAACCTATCCTACATTGCCACTGCATGTTCCCTGACCTCCCCATGCTGAGCACACCGCGGTGCTTTTCTCCATCCTACATTGCCACTCACTGCCTATCCTAATTCAGACCCTCCGATTCACACCACCCCGTGATGTTTTTCTCACTCCTACTAGTGAATGTAATGTAACACACACCCATACAATGCACACCACTCCGTGATGTTTTTCTCACTCCTACTAGTGAATGTAATGTAACACACACCCATACAATGCGCACCACCCCGTGATGTTTATCTCACTCCTACTACTGAATGTAATTTAACACACACCCATACAATGCGCACCACCACGCGATGTTTTTCAGAAACCTATCCTACATTGCCACTGCATGTTCCCTGACCTCCCCATGCTGACCAGCCCGCGGTGCTTTTCTCCATCCTACATTGCCACTCACTGCCTATCCTAATGCAGACCCTCCGATTCACACCACCCCGTGATGTTTTTCTCACTCCTACTAGTGAATGTAATGTAACACACACCCATACAATGCGCACCACCCCGTGATGTTTTTCTCACTCCTACTAGTGAATGTAATGTAACACACACCCATACAATGCGCACCACCCCGTGATGTTTTTCTCACTCCTACTAGTGAATGTAATGTAACACACACGCATACAATGCGCACCACCCCGCGATGTTTTACAGAAACCTATCCTACATTGCCACTGCATGTTCCCTGACCTCCCCATGCTGACCACCCCGCGGTACTTTTCTCCATCCTACATTACCACTCACTGCCTGTCCTAATTCAGAACCTCCGATTCACATCACCCCGTGATGTTTTTCTCACTCCTACGAGTGAATGTAATGTAACACACACCCATACAATGCGCACCACCCCGTGATGTTTTTCTCACTCCTACTAGTGAATGTAATGTAACACACACCCATACAATGCACACCACCCCGCGATGTTTTTCAGATACCTATCCTACATTGCCACTGCATGTTCCCTGACCTCCCCATGCTGACCACCCCGCGGTGATTTTATCCATCCTACATTGCCACTCACTGCCTATTATAATTCAGACCCTCCGATTCTCACCACCCCGTGATGTGTTTGTCACTCCTACTAGTGAATGTAATGTGACACACACCCATACAATGCGCACCAACCCGTGATGTTTTTCTCACTCCTACTAGTGAATGTAATGTAACACACACCCAGACAATGCGCACCACCCCGCGATGTTTTTCACAAACCTATCCTACATTGCCACTGCTTGTTCCCTGACCTCCCCATGCTGACCACCCCGCGGTGATTTTCTCCATCCTACATTGCCACTCACTGCCTATCCTAATTCAGACCCTCCGATCACACCACCCCGTGATGTTTTTCTCACTCCTACTAGTGAATGCAATGTAACACACACCCATACAATGCGCACCACCCCGTGATGTTTTTCTCACTCCTACTAGTGAAACTAATGTAACACACACCCATACAATGCGCACCACCCCGCGATGTTTTTCAGAAACCTATCCTACATTGCCACTGCATGTTCCCTGACCTCCTCATGCTGACCACCCCGCGGTGCCTTTCGCCATCCTACATTGCCACTCACTGCCTATCCTAATTCAGACCCTCCAATTCACACCACCTCGCGATGTTTTTCTCATCCTACTAGTGAATGTAATTTAACACACTCCCATACAATGCGCACCACCCCGCGATGTTTTTCAGAAACCTATCCTACATTGCCACTGCATGTTCCCTGACCTCCCCATGCTGAGCATCCCGCGGTGCTTTTCTCCATCCTACATTGCCACTCACTGCCTATCCTAATTCAGACCCTCCGATTCACACCACCCCGTGATGTTTTTCTCACTCCTACTAGTGAATGTAATGTAACACACACCCATACAATGCGCACCACCCCGTGATGTTTTTCTCACTCCTACTAGTGAATGTAATGTAACACACACCCATGCAATGCGCACCACCCCGCGATGTTTTTCAGAAACCTATCCTACATTGCCACTGCATGTTCCCTGACCTCCTCATGCTGACCACCCCGCGGTGCCTTTCGCCATCCTACATTGCCACTCACTGCCTATCCTAATTCAGACCCTCCGATTCACACCACCCCGCAATATTTTTCTCATCCTACTAGTGAATGTAATTTAACACACACCCATACAATGCGCACCACCACGCGATGTTTTTCAGAAACCTATCCTACATTGCCACAGCATGTTCCCTGACCTCCCCATGCTGAGCACACCGCGGAGCTTTTCTCCATCCTACATTGCCACTCACTGCCTATCCTAATTCAGACCCTCCAATTCACACCATCCCGTGATGTTTTTCTCACTCCTACTAGTGATTGTAATGTAACACACACCCATACAATGCGCACCACTCCGTGATGTTTTTCTCACTCCTACTAGTGAATGTAATGTAACACACACCCATACAATGCGCACCACCCCGTGATGTTTTTCTCACTCCTACTAGTGAATGTAATGTAACACACACCCATACAATGCGCACCACTCCGTGATGTTTTTCTCACTCCTACTAGTGAATGTAATGTAACACACACCCATACAATGCGCACCACCCCGTGATGTTTTTCTCACTCCTACTAGTGAATGTAATGTAACACAAACCCATACAATGCGCACCACCCCGCGATGTTTTTCAGAAACCTATCCTACATTGCCACTGCATGTTCCCTGACCTCCCCATGCTGACCAGCCCGCGGTGCTTTTCTCCATCCTACATTGCCACTCACTGCCTATCCTAATTCAGACCCTCCCATTCTCACCACCCCGTGATGTTTTTCTCACTCCTACTAGTGAATGTAATGTAACACACACCCATACAATGCGCACCACCCCGTGATGATTTTCTCACTCTGAATAGTGAATGTAATGTAACACACACCCATACAATGCGCACCACCCCGTGATGTTTTTCTCACTCCTACTAGTGAATGTAATGTAACACACACCCATACAATGCACACCACCCCGCGATGTTTTTCAGAAACCCATCCTACATTGCCACTGCATGTTCCCTGACCTCCCCATGCTGACCACCCAACGGTGATTTTATCCATCCTACATTGCCACTCACTGCCTATCCTAATTCAGACCCTCCGATTCACACCACCCCGCGATGTTTTTCTCATCCTACAAGTGAATGTAATTTAACACACACCCATACAATGCGCAACACCACGCGATGTTTTTCACAAACCTATCCTACATTGCCAATGCTTGTTCCCTGACCTCCCCATGCTGACCACCCCGCGGTGCTTTTCTCCATCCTACATTGCCACTCACTGTTTATTATAATTCAGACCCTCCGATTCACACCACCCCGTGATGTTTTTCTCACTCCTACTAGCGAATGTAATGTAACACACACCCATACAATGCACACCACCCCGTGATGTTTTTCTCACTCCTACTAGTGAATGTAATGTAACACACACCCATACAATGCGCACCACCCCGTGATGTTTTTCAGAAACCTATCCTACATTGCCACTGCATGTTCCCTGACCTCCTCATGCTGACCACCCCGCGGTGCCTTTCGCCATCCTACATTGCCACTCAAGGCCTATCCTAATTCAGACCCTCCGATTCACACCACCCCGCGATGTTTTTCTCATCCTACTAGTGAATGTAATATAACACACACCCATACAATGCGCACCACCACGCGATGTTTTTCAGAAACCTATCCTACATTGCCACTGCATGTTCCCTGACCTCCCCATGCTGACCACCCCGCGGTGATTTTATCCATCCTACATAGCCACTCACTGCCTATCCTAATTCAGACCCTCCGATTCACACCACCCCGTGATGTTTTTCTCACTCCTACTAGTGAATGTAATGTAACACACACCCATACAATGCGCACCACCCCGTGATGTTTTTCTCACTCCTACTAGTGAATGTAATGTAACACACACCCATACAATGCGCACCACCCCGCCATGTTTTTCATAAACCTATCCTACATTGCCACTGCATGTTCCTTGACCTCCCCATGCTGACCAGCCGGCGGTGCTTTTCTCCATCCTACATTGCCACTCACTGCCTATCCTAATTCAGACCCTCCGATTCACACCACCCCGTGATGTTTTTCTCATTCCTACTACTGAATGTAATGTAACACACACCCATACAATGCACACCACCCCGTGATGTTTTTCTCACTCCTACTAGTGAATGTAATGTAACACACACCATTACAATGCGCACCACCCCGTGATGTTTTTCTCACTCCTACTTTTGAATGTAATGTAACACACACCCATACAATGCACACGACCCCGCGATGTTTTTCAGAAACTTATCCTACATTGCCACTGCATGTTCTCTGTCCTGCCCATGCTGAGCACCCCTCAGTGCTTTTCTCCATCCTACATTGCCACTCACTGCCTATCCTAATTCAGACCCTCCGATTCACACCACCCCGTGATGTTTTTCTCACTCCTACTAGTGAATGTAATGTAACACACACCCGTACAATGCGCACCACCGCGTGATGTTTTTCTCACTCCTACTAGTGAATGTAATGTAACACACACCCATACAATGCGCACCACCCCGTGATGTTTTTCTCACTCCTACTCGTGAATGTAATGTAACACACAACCATACAATGCGCACCACCCCGCGATGTTTTTCAGAAACCTATCCTACATTGCCACTGCATGTTCCCTGACCTCCTCATGCTTACCACCCCCGGTGCCTTTCGCCATCCTACATTGCCACTCACTGCCTATCCTAATTCAGACCCTCCGATTCACACCACCCCGCGATGTTTTTCTCATCCTACTAGTGAATGTAATTTAACACACTCCCATACAATGCGCACCACCACGCGATGTTTTTCAGAAACCTATCCTACATTGCCACTGCATGTTCCCTGACCTCCCCATGCTGAGCACCCCGCGGTGCTCTTCTCCATCCTACATTGCCACTCACTGCCTATCCTAATTCAGACCCTCCGATTCACACCACCCCGTGATGTTTTTCTCACTCCTACTAGTGAATGTAATGTAACACACACCCATACAATGCGCACCACCCGGTGATGTTTTTCTCACTCCTACTAGTGAATGTAATGTAACACACACGCATACAATGCGCACCACCCCGCGATGTTTTTCAGAAACCTATCCTACATTGCCACTGCATGTTCCCTGACCTCCCCATGCTGACCACCCCGCGGTACTTTTCTCCATCCTACATTGCCACTCACTGCCTGTCCTAACTCAGAACCTCCGATTCACACCACCCCGTGATGTTTTTCTCACTCCTACTAGTGAATGTAATGTAACACACACCCATACAATGCGCACCACCCCGTGATGTTTTTCTCACTCCTACTAGTGAATGTAATGTAACACACACCCATACAATGCACACCACCCCGCGATGTTTTTCAGATACCTATCCTACATTGCCACTGCATGTTCCCTGACCTCCTCATGCTGACCACCCCGCGGTGATTTTATCCATCCTACATTGCCACTCACTGCCTATCCTAATTCAGACCCTCCGATTCACACCACCCCGTGATGTTTTTCTCACTCCTACTAGTGAATGTAATGTGACATACACCCATACAATGCGCACCAACCCGTGATGTTTTTCTCACTCCTACTAGTGAATGTAATGTAACACACACCCAGACAATGCGCACCACCCCGCGATGTTTTTCACAAACCTATCCTACATTGCCACTGCTTGTTCCCTGACCTCCCCATGCTGACCACCCCGCGGTGATTTTCTCCATCCTACATTGCCACTCACTGCCTATCCTAATTCAGACCCTCCGATTCACACCACCCCGTGATGTTTTTCTCACTCCTACTAGTGAATGTAATGTAACACACACCCATACAATGCGCACCACCCCGCGATGTTTTTCAGAAACCTATCCTACATTGCCACTGCATGTTCCCTGACCTCCTCATGGTGACCACCCCGCGGTGCCTTTCGCCATCCTACATTGCCACTCACTGCCTATCCTAATTCAGACCCTCCGATTCACACCACGCCGCGATGTTTTTCTCATCCTACTAGTGAATGTAATTTAACACACTCCCATACAATGCGCACCACCACGCGATGTGTTTCAGAAACCTATCCTACATTGCCACTGCATGTTCCCTGACCTCCCCATGCTGAGCACCCCGCGGTGCTTTTCTCCATCCTACATTGCCACTCACTGCCTATCCTAGTTCAGACCCTCCGATTCACACCACCCCGTGATGTTTTTCTCACTCCTACTAGTGAATGTAATGTAACACACACCCATACAATGCGCACCACCACGTGATGTTTTTCTCACTCCTACTAGTGAATGTAATGTAACACACACCCATACAATGCACACCACCCCGTGATGTTTTTCTCACTCCTACTAGTGAATGTAATGTAACACACACCATTACAATGCGCACCACCCCGTGATGTTTTTCAGAAACCTATTCTACATTGCCACTGCATGTTCCCTGACCTCCCCATGCTGAGCACCCCGCGGTGCTTTTCTCCATCCTACATTGCCACTCACTGCCTATCCTAGTTCAGACCCTCCGATTCACACCACCCCGTGATGTTTTTCTCACTCCTACTAGTGAATGTAATGTAACACACACCCATACAATGCGCACCACTCCGTGATGTTTTTCTCACTCCTACTAGTGAAAGTAATGTAACACACACCCATACAATGCGCACCACCCCGCGATGTTTTTCAGAAACCTATCCTACATTGCCACTGCATGTTCCCTGACCTCCTCATGCTTACCACCCCCGGTGCCTTTCGCCATCCTACATTGCCACTCACTGCCTATCCTAATTCAGACCCTCCGATTCACACCACCCCGCGATGTTTTTCTCATCCTACCAGTGAATGTAATTTAACACACTCCCATACAATGCGCACCACCACGCGATGTTTTTCAGAAACCTATCCTACATTGCCACTGCATGTTCCCTGACCTCCCCATGCTGAGCACCCCGCGGTGCTTTTCTCCATCCTACATTGCCACTCACTGCCTATCCTAATTCAGACCCTCCGATTCACACCACCCCGTGATGTTTTTCTCGCTCCTACTAGTGAATGTAATGTAACACACACCCATACAATGCGCACCACCCCGTGATGTTTTTCTCACTCCTACTAGTGAATGTAATGTAACACACACCCATACAATGCGCACCACCCCGCGATGTTTTTCAGAAACCTATCCTACATTGCCACTGCATGTTACCTGACCTCCTCATGCTGACCACCGCGCGGTGCCTTTCGCCATCCTACATTGCCACTCACTGCCTATCCTAATTCAGACCCTCCGATTCACACCACCCCGCGATGTTTTTCTCATCCTACTAGTGAATGTAATTTAACACACACCCATACAATGCGCACCACCACGCGATGTTTTTCAGAAACCTATCCTACATTGCCACTGCATGTTCCCTGACCTCCCTAGCTGAGCACACCGCGGTGCTTTTCTCCATCCTACATTGCCACTCACTGCCTATCCTAATTCAGACCCTCCGATTCACACCACCCCGTGATGTTTTTCTCACTCCTACTAGTGAATGTAATGTAACACACACCCATACAATGCGCACCACTCCGTGATGTTTTTCTCACTCCTACTAGTGAATGTAATGTAACACACACCCAAACAATGCGCACCACCCCGTGATGTTTTTCTCACTCCTACTAGTGAATGTAATGTAACACACAACCATACAATGCGCACCACCCCGCGATGTTTTTCAGAAACCTATCCTACATTGCCACTGCTTGTTCCCTGACCTCCCCATGCTGACCAGCCCGCGGTGCTTTTCTCCATCCTACATTGCCACTCACTGCCTATCCTAATTCAGACCCTCCGATTCACACCACCCCGTGATGTTTTTCTCATTCCTACTAATGAATGTAATGTAACACACACCCATACAATGCACACCACCCCGTGATGTTTTTCTCACTCCTACTAGTGAATGTAATGTAACACACACGATTACAATGCGCACCACCCCGTGATGTTTTTCTCACTCCTACTAGTGAATGTAATGTAACACACACCCATACAATGCACATGACGCCGCGATGTTTTTCAGAAACATATCCTACATTGCCACTGCATGTTCTCTGTCCTCCCCAAGCTGACCACCCCTCAGTGCTTTTCTCCATCCTACATTGCCACTCACTGCCTATCCTAATTCAGACCCTCCGATTCACACCACCCCGTGATGTTTTTCTCACTCCTACTAGTGAATGTAATGTAACACACACCCATACAATGCGCACCACCCCGTGATGTTTTTCTCACTCCTACTAGTGAATGTAATGTAACACACACCCATACAATGCGCACCACCCCGCGATGTTTTTCCGAAACCAATCCTACATTGCCACTGCATGTTCTCTGTCCTCCCCATGCTGACCACCCCTCAGTGCTTTTCTCCATCCTACATTGCCACTCACTGCCTATCCTAATTCAGACCCTCCGATTCACACCACCCCGTGATGTTTTTCTCACTCCTACTAGTGAATGTAATGTAACACACACCCATACAATGGGCACCACCCCGTGATGTTTTTCTCACTCCTACTAGTGAATGTAATGTAACACACACCCATACAATGCGCACCACCCCGTGATGTTTATCTCACTCCTACTAGTGAATGTAATGTAACACACACCCATACAATGCACACCACTCCGTGATGTTTTTCTCACTCCTACTAGTGAATGTAATGTAACACACACCCATACAATGCGCACCACCCCGTGATGTTTATCTCACTCCTACTACTGAATGTAATTTAACACACACCCATACAATGCGCACCACCACGCGATGTTTTTCAGAAACCTATCCTACATTGCCACTGCATGTTCCCTGACCTCCCCATGCTGACCAGCCCGCGGTGCTTTTCTCCATCCTACATTGCCACTCACTGCCTATCCTAATGCAGACCCTCCGATTCACACCACCCCGTGATGTTTTTCTCACTCCTACTAGTGAATGTAATGTAACACACACCCATACAATGCGCACCACCCCGTGATGTTTTTCTCACTCCTACTAGTGAATGTAATGTAACACACACCCATACAATGCGCACCACCCCGTGATGTTTTTCTCACTCCTACTAGTGAATGTAATGTAACACACACGCATACAATGCACACCACCCCGCGATGTTTTACAGAAACCTATCCTACATTGCCACTGCATGTTCCCTGACCTCCCCATGCTGACCACCCCGCGGTACTTTTCTCCATCCTACATTACCACTCACTGCCTGTCCTAATTCAGAACCTCCGATTCACATCACCCCGTGATGTTTTTCTCACTCCTACGAGTGAATGTAATGTAACACACACCCATACAATGCGCACCACCCCGTGATGTTTTTCTCACTCCTACTAGTGAATGTAATGTAACACACACCCATACAATGCACACCACCCCGCGATGTTTTTCAGATACCTATCCTACATTGCCACTGCATGTTCCCTGACCTCCCCATGCTGACCACCCCGCGGTGATTTTATCCATCCTACATTGCCACTCACTGCCTATTATAATTCAGACCCTCCGATTCTCACGACCCCGTGATGTTTTTGTCACTCCTACTAGTGAATGTAATGTGACACACACCCATACAATGCGCACCAACCCGTGATGTTTTTCTCACTCCTACTAGTGAATGTAATGTAACACACACCCAGACAATGCGCACCACCCCGCGATGTTTTTCACAAACCTATCCTACATTGCCACTGCTTGTTCCCTGACCTCCCCATGCTGACCACCCCGCGGTGATTTTCTCCATCCTACATTGCCACTCACTGCCTATCCTAATTCAGACCCTCCGATCACACCACCCCGTGATGTTTTTCTCACTCCTACTAGTGAATGCAATGTAACACACACCCATACAATGCGCACCACCCCGTGATGTTTTTCTCACTCCTACTAGTGAATGTAATGTAACACACACCCATACAATGCGCACCACCCCGCGATGTTTTTCAGAAACCTATCCTACATTGCCACTGCATGTTCCCTGACCTCCTCATGCTGACCACCCCGCGGTGCCTTTCGCCATCCTACATTGCCACTCACTGCCTATCCTAATTCAGACCCTCCAATTCACACCACCTCGCGATGTTTTTCTCATCCTACTAGTGAATGTAATTTAACACACTCCCATACAATGCGCACCACCCCGCGATGTTTTTCAGAAACCTATCCTACATTGCCACTGCATGTTCCCTGACCTCCCCATGCTGAGCATCCCGCGGTGCTTTTCTCCATCCTACATTGCCACTCACTGCCTATCCTAATTCAGACCCTCCGATTCACACCACCCCGTGATGTTTTTCTCACTCCTACTAGTGAATGTAATGTAACACACACCCATACAATGCGCACCACCCCGTGATGTTTTTCTCACTCCTACTAGTGAATGTAATGTAACACACACCCATGCAATGCGCACCACCCCGCGATGTTTTTCAGAAACCTATCCTACATTGCCACTGCATGTTCCCTGACCTCCTCATGCTGACCACCCCGCGGTGCCTTTCGCCATCCTACATTGCCACTCACTGCCTATCCTAATTCAGACCCTCCGATTCACACCACCCCGCAATATTTTTCTCATCCTACTAGTGAATGTAATTTAACACACACCCATACAATGCGCACCACCACGCGATGTTTTTCAGAAACCTATCCTACATTGCCACAGCATGTTCCCTGACCTCCCCATGCTGAGCACACCGCGGAGCTTTTCTCCATCCTACATTGCCACTCACTGCCTATCCTAATTCAGACCCTCCAATTCACACCATCCCGTGATGTTTTTCTCACTCCTACTAGTGATTGTAATGTAACACACACCCATACAATGCGCACCACTCCGTGATGTTTTTCTCACTCCTACTAGTGAATGTAATGTAACACACACCCATACAATGCGCACCACCCCGTGATGTTTTTCTCACTCCTACTAGTGAATGTAATGTAACACACACCCATACAATGCGCACCACTCCGTGATGTTTTTCTCACTCCTACTAGTGAATGTAATGTAACACACACCCATACAATGCGCACCACCCCGTGATGTTTTTCTCACTCCTACTAGTGAATGTAATGTAACACAAACACATACAATGCGCACCACCCCGCGATGTTTTTCAGAAACCTATCCTACATTGCCACTGCATGTTCCCTGACCTCCCCATGCTGACCAGCCCGCGGTGCTTTTCTCCATCCTACATTGCCACTCACTGCCTATCCTAATTCAGACCCTCCCATTCTCACCACCCCGTGATGTTTTTCTCACTCCTACTAGTGAATGTAATGTAACACACACCCATACAATGCGCACCACCCCGTGATGATTTTCTCACTCTGAATAGTGAATGTAATGTAACACACACCCATACAATGCGCACCACCCCGTGATGTTTTTCTCACTCCTACTAGTGAATGTAATGTAACACACACCCATACAATGCACACCACCCCGCGATGTTTTTCAGAAACCCATCCTACATTGCCACTGCATGTTCCCTGACCTCCCCATGCTGACCACCCAACGGTGATTTTATCCATCCTACATTGCCACTCACTGCCTATCCTAATTCAGACCCTCCGATTCACACCACCCCGCGATGTTTTTCTCATCCTACAAGTGAATGTAATTTAACACACACCCATACAATGCGCAACACCACGCGATGTTTTTCACAAACCTATCCTACATTGCCAATGCTTGTTCCCTGACCTCCCCATGCTGACCACCCCGCGGTGCTTTTCTCCATCCTACATTGCCACTCACTGTCTATTATAATTCAGACCCTCCGATTCACACCACCCCGTGATGTTTTTCTCACTCCTACTAGCGAATGTAATGTAACACACACCCATACAATGCACACCACCCCGTGATGTTTTTCTCACTCCTACTAGTGAATGTAATGTAACACACACCCATACAATGCGCACCACCCCGTGATGTTTTTCAGAAACCTATCCTACATTGCCACTGCATGTTCCCTGACCTCCTCATGCTGACCACCCCGCGGTGCCTTTCGCCATCCTACATTGCCACTCAAGGCCTATCCTAATTCAGACCCTCCGATTCACACCACCCCGCGATGTTTTTCTCATCCTACTAGTGAATGTAATATAACACACACCCATACAATGCGCACCACCACGCGATGTTTTTCAGAAACCTATCCTACATTGCCACTGCATGTTCCCTGACCTCCCCATGCTGACCACCCCGCGGTGATTTTATCCATCCTACATAGCCACTCACTGCCTATCCTAATTCAGACCCTCTGATTCACACCACCCCGTGATGTTTTTCTCACTCCTACTAGTGAATGTAATGTAACACACACCCATACAATGCGCACCACCCCGTGATGTTTTTCTCACTCCTACTAGTGAATGTAATGTAACACACACCCATACAATGCGCACCACCCCGCGATGTTTTTCCGAAACCAATCCTACATTGCCACTGCATGTTCTCTGTCCTCCCCATGCTGACCACCCCTCAGTGCTTTTCTCCATCCTACATTGCCACTCACTGCCTATCCTAATTCAGACCCTCCGATTCACACCACCCCGTGATGTTTTTCTCACTCCTACTAGTGAATGTAATGTAACACACACCCATACAATGGGCACCACCCCGTGATGTTTTTCTCACTCCTACTAGTGAATGTAATGTAACACACACCCATACAATGCGCACCACCCCGTGATGTTTATCTCACTCCTACTAGTGAATGTAATGTAACACACACCCATACAATGCACACCACTCCGTGATGTTTTTCTCACTCCTACTAGTGAATGTAATGTAACACACACCCATACAATGCGCACCACCCCGTGATGTTTATCTCACTCCTACTACTGAATGTAATTTAACACACACCCATACAATGCGCACCACCACGCGATGTTTTTCAGAAACCTATCCTACATTGCCACTGCATGTTCCCTGACCTCCCCATGCTGACCAGCCCGCGGTGCTTTTCTCCATCCTACATTGCCACTCACTGCCTATCCTAATGCAGACCCTCCGATTCACACCACCCCGTGATGTTTTTCTCACTCCTACTAGTGAATGTAATGTAACACACACCCATACAATGCGCACCACCCCGTGATGTTTTTCTCACTCCTACTAGTGAATGTAATGTAACACACACCCATACAATGCGCACCACCCCGTGATGTTTTTCTCACTCCTACTAGTGAATGTAATGTAACACACACGCATACAATGCACACCACCCCGCGATGTTTTACAGAAACCTATCCTACATTGCCACTGCATGTTCCCTGACCTCCCCATGCTGACCACCCCGCGGTACTTTTCTCCATCCTACATTACCACTCACTGCCTGTCCTAATTCAGAACCTCCGATTCACATCACCCCGTGATGTTTTTCTCACTCCTACGAGTGAATGTAATGTAACACACACCCATACAATGCGCACCACCCCGTGATGTTTTTCTCACTCCTACTAGTGAATGTAATGTAACACACACCCATACAATGCACACCACCCCGCGATGTTTTTCAGATACCTATCCTACATTGCCACTGCATGTTCCCTGACCTCCCCATGCTGACCACCCCGCGGTGATTTTATCCATCCTACATTGCCACTCACTGCCTATTATAATTCAGACCCTCCGATTCTCACGACCCCGTGATGTTTTTGTCACTCCTACTAGTGAATGTAATGTGACACACACCCATACAATGCGCACCAACCCGTGATGTTTTTCTCACTCCTACTAGTGAATGTAATGTAACACACACCCAGACAATGCGCACCACCCCGCGATGTTTTTCACAAACCTATCCTACATTGCCACTGCTTGTTCCCTGACCTCCCCATGCTGACCACCCCGCGGTGATTTTCTCCATCCTACATTGCCACTCACTGCCTATCCTAATTCAGACCCTCCGATCACACCACCCCGTGATGTTTTTCTCACTCCTACTAGTGAATGCAATGTAACACACACCCATACAATGCGCACCACCCCGTGATGTTTTTCTCACTCCTACTAGTGAATGTAATGTAACACACACCCATACAATGCGCACCACCCCGCGATGTTTTTCAGAAACCTATCCTACATTGCCACTGCATGTTCCCTGACCTCCTCATGCTGACCACCCCGCGGTGCCTTTCGCCATCCTACATTGCCACTCACTGCCTATCCTAATTCAGACCCTCCAATTCACACCACCTCGCGATGTTTTTCTCATCCTACTAGTGAATGTAATTTAACACACTCCCATACAATGCGCACCACCCCGCGATGTTTTTCAGAAACCTATCCTACATTGCCACTGCATGTTCCCTGACCTCCCCATGCTGAGCATCCCGCGGTGCTTTTCTCCATCCTACATTGCCACTCACTGCCTATCCTAATTCAGACCCTCCGATTCACACCACCCCGTGATGTTTTTCTCACTCCTACTAGTGAATGTAATGTAACACACACCCATACAATGCGCACCACCCCGTGATGTTTTTCTCACTCCTACTAGTGAATGTAATGTAACACACACCCATGCAATGCGCACCACCCCGCGATGTTTTTCAGAAACCTATCCTACATTGCCACTGCATGTTCCCTGACCTCCTCATGCTGACCACCCCGCGGTGCCTTTCGCCATCCTACATTGCCACTCACTGCCTATCCTAATTCAGACCCTCCGATTCACACCACCCCGCAATATTTTTCTCATCCTACTAGTGAATGTAATTTAACACACACCCATACAATGCGCACCACCACGCGATGTTTTTCAGAAACCTATCCTACATTGCCACAGCATGTTCCCTGACCTCCCCATGCTGAGCACACCGCGGAGCTTTTCTCCATCCTACATTGCCACTCACTGCCTATCCTAATTCAGACCCTCCAATTCACACCATCCCGTGATGTTTTTCTCACTCCTACTAGTGATTGTAATGTAACACACACCCATACAATGCGCACCACTCCGTGATGTTTTTCTCACTCCTACTAGTGAATGTAATGTAACACACACCCATACAATGCGCACCACCCCGTGATGTTTTTCTCACTCCTACTAGTGAATGTAATGTAACACACACCCATACAATGCGCACCACTCCGTGATGTTTTTCTCACTCCTACTAGTGAATGTAATGTAACACACACCCATACAATGCGCACCACCCCGTGATGTTTTTCTCACTCCTACTAGTGAATGTAATGTAACACAAACACATACAATGCGCACCACCCCGCGATGTTTTTCAGAAACCTATCCTACATTGCCACTGCATGTTCCCTGACCTCCCCATGCTGACCAGCCCGCGGTGCTTTTCTCCATCCTACATTGCCACTCACTGCCTATCCTAATTCAGACCCTCCCATTCTCACCACCCCGTGATGTTTTTCTCACTCCTACTAGTGAATGTAATGTAACACACACCCATACAATGCGCACCACCCCGTGATGATTTTCTCACTCTGAATAGTGAATGTAATGTAACACACACCCATACAATGCGCACCACCCCGTGATGTTTTTCTCACTCCTACTAGTGAATGTAATGTAACACACACCCATACAATGCACACCACCCCGCGATGTTTTTCAGAAACCCATCCTACATTGCCACTGCATGTTCCCTGACCTCCCCATGCTGACCACCCAACGGTGATTTTATCCATCCTACATTGCCACTCACTGCCTATCCTAATTCAGACCCTCCGATTCACACCACCCCGCGATGTTTTTCTCATCCTACAAGTGAATGTAATTTAACACACACCCATACAATGCGCAACACCACGCGATGTTTTTCACAAACCTATCCTACATTGCCAATGCTTGTTCCCTGACCTCCCCATGCTGACCACCCCGCGGTGCTTTTCTCCATCCTACATTGCCACTCACTGTCTATTATAATTCAGACCCTCCGATTCACACCACCCCGTGATGTTTTTCTCACTCCTACTAGCGAATGTAATGTAACACACACCCATACAATGCACACCACCCCGTGATGTTTTTCTCACTCCTACTAGTGAATGTAATGTAACACACACCCATACAATGCGCACCACCCCGTGATGTTTTTCAGAAACCTATCCTACATTGCCACTGCATGTTCCCTGACCTCCTCATGCTGACCACCCCGCGGTGCCTTTCGCCATCCTACATTGCCACTCAAGGCCTATCCTAATTCAGACCCTCCGATTCACACCACCCCGCGATGTTTTTCTCATCCTACTAGTGAATGTAATATAACACACACCCATACAATGCGCACCACCACGCGATGTTTTTCAGAAACCTATCCTACATTGCCACTGCATGTTCCCTGACCTCCCCATGCTGACCACCCCGCGGTGATTTTATCCATCCTACATAGCCACTCACTGCCTATCCTAATTCAGACCCTCTGATTCACACCACCCCGTGATGTTTTTCTCACTCCTACTAGTGAATGTAATGTAACACACACCCATACAATGCGCACCACCCCGTGATGTTTTTCTCACTCCTACTAGTGAATGTAATGTAACACACACCCATACAATGCGCACCACCCCGCCATGTTTTTCATAAACCTATCCTACATTGCCACTGCATGTTCCTTGACCTCCCCATGCTGACCAGCCGGCGGTGCTTTTCTCCATCCTACATTGCCACTCACTGCCTATCCTAATTCAGACCCTCCGATTCACACCACCCCGTGATGTTTTTCTCATTCCTACTACTGAATGTAATGTAACACACACCCATACAATGCACACCACCCCGTGATGTTTTTCTCACTCCTACTAGTGAATGTAATGTAACACACACCATTACAATGCGCACCACCCCGTGATGTTTTTCTCACTCCTACTTTTGAATGTAATGTAACACACACCCATACAATGCACACGACCCCGCGATGTTTTTCAGAAACTTATCCTACATTGCCACTGCATGTTCTCTGTCCTGCCCATGCTGAGCACCCCTCAGTGCTTTTCTCCATCCTACATTGCCACTCACTGCCTATCCTAATTCAGACCCTCCGATTCACACCACCCCGTGATGTTTTTCTCACTCCTACTAGTGAATGTAATGTAACACACACCCGTACAATGCGCACCACCGCGTGATGTTTTTCTCACTCCTACTAGTGAATGTAATGTAACACACACCCATACAATGCGCACCACCCCGTGATGTTTTTCTCACTCCTACTCGTGAATGTAATGTAACACACAACCATACAATGCGCACCACCCCGCGATGTTTTTCAGAAACCTATCCTACATTGCCACTGCATGTTCCCTGACCTCCTCATGCTTACCACCCCCGGTGCCTTTCGCCATCCTACATTGCCACTCACTGCCTATCCTAATTCAGACCCTCCGATTCACACCACCCCGCGATGTTTTTCTCATCCTACTAGTGAATGTAATTTAACACACTCCCATACAATGCGCACCACCACGCGATGTTTTTCAGAAACCTATCCTACATTGCCACTGCATGTTCCCTGACCTCCCCATGCTGAGCACCCCGCGGTGCTCTTCTCCATCCTACATTGCCACTCACTGCCTATCCTAATTCAGACCCTCCGATTCACACCACCCCGTGATGTTTTTCTCACTCCTACTAGTGAATGTAATGTAACACACACCCATACAATGCGCACCACCCGGTGATGTTTTTCTCACTCCTACTAGTGAATGTAATGTAACACACACGCATACAATGCGCACCACCCCGCGATGTTTTTCAGAAACCTATCCTACATTGCCACTGCATGTTCCCTGACCTCCCCATGCTGACCACCCCGCGGTACTTTTCTCCATCCTACATTGCCACTCACTGCCTGTCCTAACTCAGAACCTCCGATTCACACCACCCCGTGATGTTTTTCTCACTCCTACTAGTGAATGTAATGTAACACACACCCATACAATGCGCACCACCCCGTGATGTTTTTCTCACTCCTACTAGTGAATGTAATGTAACACACACCCATACAATGCACACCACCCCGCGATGTTTTTCAGATACCTATCCTACATTGCCACTGCATGTTCCCTGACCTCCTCATGCTGACCACCCCGCGGTGATTTTATCCATCCTACATTGCCACTCACTGCCTATCCTAATTCAGACCCTCCGATTCACACCACCCCGTGATGTTTTTCTCACTCCTACTAGTGAATGTAATGTGACATACACCCATACAATGCGCACCAACCCGTGATGTTTTTCTCACTCCTACTAGTGAATGTAATGTAACACACACCCAGACAATGCGCACCACCCCGCGATGTTTTTCACAAACCTATCCTACATTGCCACTGCTTGTTCCCTGACCTCCCCATGCTGACCACCCCGCGGTGATTTTCTCCATCCTACATTGCCACTCACTGCCTATCCTAATTCAGACCCTCCGATTCACACCACCCCGTGATGTTTTTCTCACTCCTACTAGTGAATGTAATGTAACACACACCCATACAATGCGCACCACCCCGCGATGTTTTTCAGAAACCTATCCTACATTGCCACTGCATGTTCCCTGACCTCCTCATGGTGACCACCCCGCGGTGCCTTTCGCCATCCTACATTGCCACTCACTGCCTATCCTAATTCAGACCCTCCGATTCACACCACGCCGCGATGTTTTTCTCATCCTACTAGTGAATGTAATTTAACACACTCCCATACAATGCGCACCACCACGCGATGTGTTTCAGAAACCTATCCTACATTGCCACTGCATGTTCCCTGACCTCCCCATGCTGAGCACCCCGCGGTGCTTTTCTCCATCCTACATTGCCACTCACTGCCTATCCTAGTTCAGACCCTCCGATTCACACCACCCCGTGATGTTTTTCTCACTCCTACTAGTGAATGTAATGTAACACACACCCATACAATGCGCACCACCACGTGATGTTTTTCTCACTCCTACTAGTGAATGTAATGTAACACACACCCATACAATGCACACCACCCCGTGATGTTTTTCTCACTCCTACTAGTGAATGTAATGTAACACACACCATTACAATGCGCACCACCCCGTGATGTTTTTCAGAAACCTATTCTACATTGCCACTGCATGTTCCCTGACCTCCCCATGCTGAGCACCCCGCGGTGCTTTTCTCCATCCTACATTGCCACTCACTGCCTATCCTAGTTCAGACCCTCCGATTCACACCACCCCGTGATGTTTTTCTCACTCCTACTAGTGAATGTAATGTAACACACACCCATACAATGCGCACCACTCCGTGATGTTTTTCTCACTCCTACTAGTGAAAGTAATGTAACACACACCCATACAATGCGCACCACCCCGCGATGTTTTTCAGAAACCTATCCTACATTGCCACTGCATGTTCCCTGACCTCCTCATGCTTACCACCCCCGGTGCCTTTCGCCATCCTACATTGCCACTCACTGCCTATCCTAATTCAGACCCTCCGATTCACACCACCCCGCGATGTTTTTCTCATCCTACCAGTGAATGTAATTTAACACACTCCCATACAATGCGCACCACCACGCGATGTTTTTCAGAAACCTATCCTACATTGCCACTGCATGTTCCCTGACCTCCCCATGCTGAGCACCCCGCGGTGCTTTTCTCCATCCTACATTGCCACTCACTGCCTATCCTAATTCAGACCCTCCGATTCACACCACCCCGTGATGTTTTTCTCGCTCCTACTAGTGAATGTAATGTAACACACACCCATACAATGCGCACCACCCCGTGATGTTTTTCTCACTCCTACTAGTGAATGTAATGTAACACACACCCATACAATGCGCACCACCCCGCGATGTTTTTCAGAAACCTATCCTACATTGCCACTGCATGTTACCTGACCTCCTCATGCTGACCACCGCGCGGTGCCTTTCGCCATCCTACATTGCCACTCACTGCCTATCCTAATTCAGACCCTCCGATTCACACCACCCCGCGATGTTTTTCTCATCCTACTAGTGAATGTAATTTAACACACACCCATACAATGCGCACCACCACGCGATGTTTTTCAGAAACCTATCCTACATTGCCACTGCATGTTCCCTGACCTCCCTAGCTGAGCACACCGCGGTGCTTTTCTCCATCCTACATTGCCACTCACTGCCTATCCTAATTCAGACCCTCCGATTCACACCACCCCGTGATGTTTTTCTCACTCCTACTAGTGAATGTAATGTAACACACACCCATACAATGCGCACCACTCCGTGATGTTTTTCTCACTCCTACTAGTGAATGTAATGTAACACACACCCAAACAATGCGCACCACCCCGTGATGTTTTTCTCACTCCTACTAGTGAATGTAATGTAACACACAACCATACAATGCGCACCACCCCGCGATGTTTTTCAGAAACCTATCCTACATTGCCACTGCTTGTTCCCTGACCTCCCCATGCTGACCAGCCCGCGGTGCTTTTCTCCATCCTACATTGCCACTCACTGCCTATCCTAATTCAGACCCTCCGATTCACACCACCCCGTGATGTTTTTCTCATTCCTACTAATGAATGTAATGTAACACACACCCATACAATGCACACCACCCCGTGATGTTTTTCTCACTCCTACTAGTGAATGTAATGTAACACACACGATTACAATGCGCACCACCCCGTGATGTTTTTCTCACTCCTACTAGTGAATGTAATGTAACACACACCCATACAATGCACATGACGCCGCGATGTTTTTCAGAAACATATCCTACATTGCCACTGCATGTTCTCTGTCCTCCCCAAGCTGACCACCCCTCAGTGCTTTTCTCCATCCTACATTGCCACTCACTGCCTATCCTAATTCAGACCCTCCGATTCACACCACCCCGTGATGTTTTTCTCACTCCTACTAGTGAATGTAATGTAACACACACCCATACAATGCGCACCACCCCGTGATGTTTTTCTCACTCCTACTAGTGAATGTAATGTAACACACACCCATACAATGCGCACCACCCCGCGATGTTTTTCCGAAACCAATCCTACATTGCCACTGCATGTTCTCTGTCCTCCCCATGCTGACCACCCCTCAGTGCTTTTCTCCATCCTACATTGCCACTCACTGCCTATCCTAATTCAGACCCTCCGATTCACACCACCCCGTGATGTTTTTCTCACTCCTACTAGTGAATGTAATGTAACACACACCCATACAATGGGCACCACCCCGTGATGTTTTTCTCACTCCTACTAGTGAATGTAATGTAACACACACCCATACAATGCGCACCACCCCGTGATGTTTATCTCACTCCTACTAGTGAATGTAATGTAACACACACCCATACAATGCACACCACTCCGTGATGTTTTTCTCACTCCTACTAGTGAATGTAATGTAACACACACCCATACAATGCGCACCACCCCGTGATGTTTATCTCACTCCTACTACTGAATGTAATTTAACACACACCCATACAATGCGCACCACCACGCGATGTTTTTCAGAAACCTATCCTACATTGCCACTGCATGTTCCCTGACCTCCCCATGCTGACCAGCCCGCGGTGCTTTTCTCCATCCTACATTGCCACTCACTGCCTATCCTAATGCAGACCCTCCGATTCACACCACCCCGTGATGTTTTTCTCACTCCTACTAGTGAATGTAATGTAACACACACCCATACAATGCGCACCACCCCGTGATGTTTTTCTCACTCCTACTAGTGAATGTAATGTAACACACACCCATACAATGCGCACCACCCCGTGATGTTTTTCTCACTCCTACTAGTGAATGTAATGTAACACACACGCATACAATGCACACCACCCCGCGATGTTTTACAGAAACCTATCCTACATTGCCACTGCATGTTCCCTGACCTCCCCATGCTGACCACCCCGCGGTACTTTTCTCCATCCTACATTACCACTCACTGCCTGTCCTAATTCAGAACCTCCGATTCACATCACCCCGTGATGTTTTTCTCACTCCTACGAGTGAATGTAATGTAACACACACCCATACAATGCGCACCACCCCGTGATGTTTTTCTCACTCCTACTAGTGAATGTAATGTAACACACACCCATACAATGCACACCACCCCGCGATGTTTTTCAGATACCTATCCTACATTGCCACTGCATGTTCCCTGACCTCCCCATGCTGACCACCCCGCGGTGATTTTATCCATCCTACATTGCCACTCACTGCCTATTATAATTCAGACCCTCCGATTCTCACGACCCCGTGATGTTTTTGTCACTCCTACTAGTGAATGTAATGTGACACACACCCATACAATGCGCACCAACCCGTGATGTTTTTCTCACTCCTACTAGTGAATGTAATGTAACACACACCCAGACAATGCGCACCACCCCGCGATGTTTTTCACAAACCTATCCTACATTGCCACTGCTTGTTCCCTGACCTCCCCATGCTGACCACCCCGCGGTGATTTTCTCCATCCTACATTGCCACTCACTGCCTATCCTAATTCAGACCCTCCGATCACACCACCCCGTGATGTTTTTCTCACTCCTACTAGTGAATGCAATGTAACACACACCCATACAATGCGCACCACCCCGTGATGTTTTTCTCACTCCTACTAGTGAATGTAATGTAACACACACCCATACAATGCGCACCACCCCGCGATGTTTTTCAGAAACCTATCCTACATTGCCACTGCATGTTCCCTGACCTCCTCATGCTGACCACCCCGCGGTGCCTTTCGCCATCCTACATTGCCACTCACTGCCTATCCTAATTCAGACCCTCCAATTCACACCACCTCGCGATGTTTTTCTCATCCTACTAGTGAATGTAATTTAACACACTCCCATACAATGCGCACCACCCCGCGATGTTTTTCAGAAACCTATCCTACATTGCCACTGCATGTTCCCTGACCTCCCCATGCTGAGCATCCCGCGGTGCTTTTCTCCATCCTACATTGCCACTCACTGCCTATCCTAATTCAGACCCTCCGATTCACACCACCCCGTGATGTTTTTCTCACTCCTACTAGTGAATGTAATGTAACACACACCCATACAATGCGCACCACCCCGTGATGTTTTTCTCACTCCTACTAGTGAATGTAATGTAACACACACCCATGCAATGCGCACCACCCCGCGATGTTTTTCAGAAACCTATCCTACATTGCCACTGCATGTTCCCTGACCTCCTCATGCTGACCACCCCGCGGTGCCTTTCGCCATCCTACATTGCCACTCACTGCCTATCCTAATTCAGACCCTCCGATTCACACCACCCCGCAATATTTTTCTCATCCTACTAGTGAATGTAATTTAACACACACCCATACAATGCGCACCACCACGCGATGTTTTTCAGAAACCTATCCTACATTGCCACAGCATGTTCCCTGACCTCCCCATGCTGAGCACACCGCGGAGCTTTTCTCCATCCTACATTGCCACTCACTGCCTATCCTAATTCAGACCCTCCAATTCACACCATCCCGTGATGTTTTTCTCACTCCTACTAGTGATTGTAATGTAACACACACCCATACAATGCGCACCACTCCGTGATGTTTTTCTCACTCCTACTAGTGAATGTAATGTAACACACACCCATACAATGCGCACCACCCCGTGATGTTTTTCTCACTCCTACTAGTGAATGTAATGTAACACACACCCATACAATGCGCACCACTCCGTGATGTTTTTCTCACTCCTACTAGTGAATGTAATGTAACACACACCCATACAATGCGCACCACCCCGTGATGTTTTTCTCACTCCTACTAGTGAATGTAATGTAACACAAACCCATACAATGCGCACCACCCCGCGATGTTTTTCAGAAACCTATCCTACATTGCCACTGCATGTTCCCTGACCTCCCCATGCTGACCAGCCCGCGGTGCTTTTCTCCATCCTACATTGCCACTCACTGCCTATCCTAATTCAGACCCTCCCATTCTCACCACCCCGTGATGTTTTTCTCACTCCTACTAGTGAATGTAATGTAACACACACCCATACAATGCGCACCACCCCGTGATGATTTTCTCACTCTGAATAGTGAATGTAATGTAACACACACCCATACAATGCGCACCACCCCGTGATGTTTTTCTCACTCCTACTAGTGAATGTAATGTAACACACACCCATACAATGCACACCACCCCGCGATGTTTTTCAGAAACCCATCCTACATTGCCACTGCATGTTCCCTGACCTCCCCATGCTGACCACCCAACGGTGATTTTATCCATCCTACATTGCCACTCACTGCCTATCCTAATTCAGACCCTCCGATTCACACCACCCCGCGATGTTTTTCTCATCCTACAAGTGAATGTAATTTAACACACACCCATACAATGCGCAACACCACGCGATGTTTTTCACAAACCTATCCTACATTGCCAATGCTTGTTCCCTGACCTCCCCATGCTGACCACCCCGCGGTGCTTTTCTCCATCCTACATTGCCACTCACTGTCTATTATAATTCAGACCCTCCGATTCACACCACCCCGTGATGTTTTTCTCACTCCTACTAGCGAATGTAATGTAACACACACCCATACAATGCACACCACCCCGTGATGTTTTTCTCACTCCTACTAGTGAATGTAATGTAACACACACCCATACAATGCGCACCACCCCGTGATGTTTTTCAGAAACCTATCCTACATTGCCACTGCATGTTCCCTGACCTCCTCATGCTGACCACCCCGCGGTGCCTTTCGCCATCCTACATTGCCACTCAAGGCCTATCCTAATTCAGACCCTCCGATTCACACCACCCCGCGATGTTTTTCTCATCCTACTAGTGAATGTAATATAACACACACCCATACAATGCGCACCACCACGCGATGTTTTTCAGAAACCTATCCTACATTGCCACTGCATGTTCCCTGACCTCCCCATGCTGACCACCCCGCGGTGATTTTATCCATCCTACATAGCCACTCACTGCCTATCCTAATTCAGACCCTCCGATTCACACCACCCCGTGATGTTTTTCTCACTCCTACTAGTGAATGTAATGTAACACACACCCATACAATGCGCACCACCCCGTGATGTTTTTCTCACTCCTACTAGTGAATGTAATGTAACACACACCCATACAATGCGCACCACCCCGCCATGTTTTTCATAAACCTATCCTACATTGCCACTGCATGTTCCTTGACCTCCCCATGCTGACCAGCCGGCGGTGCTTTTCTCCATCCTACATTGCCACTCACTGCCTATCCTAATTCAGACCCTCCGATTCACACCACCCCGTGATGTTTTTCTCATTCCTACTACTGAATGTAATGTAACACACACCCATACAATGCACACCACCCCGTGATGTTTTTCTCACTCCTACTAGTGAATGTAATGTAACACACACCATTACAATGCGCACCACCCCGTGATGTTTTTCTCACTCCTACTTTTGAATGTAATGTAACACACACCCATACAATGCACACGACCCCGCGATGTTTTTCAGAAACTTATCCTACATTGCCACTGCATGTTCTCTGTCCTGCCCATGCTGAGCACCCCTCAGTGCTTTTCTCCATCCTACATTGCCACTCACTGCCTATCCTAATTCAGACCCTCCGATTCACACCACCCCGTGATGTTTTTCTCACTCCTACTAGTGAATGTAATGTAACACACACCCGTACAATGCGCACCACCGCGTGATGTTTTTCTCACTCCTACTAGTGAATGTAATGTAACACACACCCATACAATGCGCACCACCCCGTGATGTTTTTCTCACTCCTACTCGTGAATGTAATGTAACACACAACCATACAATGCGCACCACCCCGCGATGTTTTTCAGAAACCTATCCTACATTGCCACTGCATGTTCCCTGACCTCCTCATGCTTACCACCCCCGGTGCCTTTCGCCATCCTACATTGCCACTCACTGCCTATCCTAATTCAGACCCTCCGATTCACACCACCCCGCGATGTTTTTCTCATCCTACTAGTGAATGTAATTTAACACACTCCCATACAATGCGCACCACCACGCGATGTTTTTCAGAAACCTATCCTACATTGCCACTGCATGTTCCCTGACCTCCCCATGCTGAGCACCACGCGGTGCTCTTCTCCATCCTACATTGCCACTCACTGCCTATCCTAATTCAGACCCTCCGATTCACACCACCCCGTGATGTTTTTCTCACTCCTACTAGTGAATGTAATGTAACACACACCCATACAATGCGCACCACCCGGTGATGTTTTTCTCACTCCTACTAGTGAATGTAATGTAACACACACGCATACAATGCGCACCACCCCGCGATGTTTTTCAGAAACCTATCCTACATTGCCACTGCATGTTCCCTGACCTCCCCATGCTGACCACCCCGCGGTACTTTTCTCCATCCTACATTGCCACTCACTGCCTGTCCTAACTCAGAACCTCCGATTCACACCACCCCGTGATGTTTTTCTCACTCCTACTAGTGAATGTAATGTAACACACACCCATACAATGCGCACCACCCCGTGATGTTTTTCTCACTCCTACTAGTGAATGTAATGTAACACACACCCATACAATGCACACCACCCCGCGATGTTTTTCAGATACCTATCCTACATTGCCACTGCATGTTCCCTGACCTCCTCATGCTGACCACCCCGCGGTGATTTTATCCATCCTACATTGCCACTCACTGCCTATCCTAATTCAGACCCTCCGATTCACACCACCCCGTGATGTTTTTCTCACTCCTACTAGTGAATGTAATGTGACATACACCCATACAATGCGCACCAACCCGTGATGTTTTTCTCACTCCTACTAGTGAATGTAATGTAACACACACCCAGACAATGCGCACCACCCCGCGATGTTTTTCACAAACCTATCCTACATTGCCACTGCTTGTTCCCTGACCTCCCCATGCTGACCACCCCGCGGTGATTTTCTCCATCCTACATTGCCACTCACTGCCTATCCTAATTCAGACCCTCCGATTCACACCACCCCGTGATGTTTTTCTCACTCCTACTAGTGAATGTAATGTAACACACACCCATACAATGCGGACCACCCCGCGATGTTTTTCAGAAACCTATCCTACATTGCCACTGCATGTTCCCTGACCTCCTCATGGTGACCACCCCGCGGTGCCTTTCGCCATCCTACATTGCCACTCACTGCCTATCCTAATTCAGACCCTCCGATTCACACCACGCCGCGATGTTTTTCTCATCCTACTAGTGAATGTAATTTAACACACTCCCATACAATGCGCACCACCACGCGATGTGTTTCAGAAACCTATCCTACATTGCCACTGCATGTTCCCTGACCTCCCCATGCTGAGCACCCCGCGGTGCTTTTCTCCATCCTACATTGCCACTCACTGCCTATCCTAGTTCAGACCCTCCGATTCACACCACCCCGTGATGTTTTTCTCACTCCTACTAGTGAATGTAATGTAACACACACCCATACAATGCGCACCACCACGTGATGTTTTTCTCACTCCTACTAGTGAATGTAATGTAACACACACCCATACAATGCACACCACCCCGTGATGTTTTTCTCACTCCTACTAGTGAATGTAATGTAACACACACCATTACAATGCGCACCACCCCGTGATGTTTTTCAGAAACCTATTCTACATTGCCACTGCATGTTCCCTGACCTCCCCATGCTGAGCACCCCGCGGTGCTTTTCTCCATCCTACATTGCCACTCACTGCCTATCCTAGTTCAGACCCTCCGATTCACACCACCCCGTGATGTTTTTCTCACTCCTACTAGTGAATCTAATGTAACACACACCCATACAATGCGCACCACCCCGTGATGTTTTTCTCACTCCTACTAGTGAATGTAATGTAACACACACCCATACAATGCGCACCACCCCGTGATGATTTTCTCACTCCTACTAGTGAATCTAATGTAACACACACCCATACAATGCGCACCACCCCGTGATGTTTTTCTCACTCCTACTAGTGAATGTAATGTAACACACACCCATACAATGCACACCACCCCGTGATGTTTTTCTCACTCCTACTAGTGAATGTAATGTAACACACACACATACAATGCGCACCACCCCGTGATGATTTTCTCACTCCTACTAGTGAATCTAATGTAACACACACCCATACAATGCGCACCACCCCGTGATGTTTTTCTCACTCCTACTAGTGAATGTAATGTAACACACACCCATACAATGCGCACCACCCCGTGATGTTTTTCTCACTCCTACTAGTGAATGTAATGTAACACACACACATACAATGCGCACAACCCCGTGATGATTTTCTCACTCCTACTAGTGAATCTAATGTAACAAACACCCATACAATGCGCACCACCCCGTGATGTTTTTCTCACTCCTACTAGTGAATGTAATGTAACACACACCCATACAATGCGCACCACCCCGTGATATTTTTCTCACTCCTACGAGTGAATGTAATGTAACACACACCCATACAATGCGCACCACCCCGTGATGTTTTTCTCACTCCTACGAGTGAATGTAATGTAACACACACCCATACAATGCGCACCACCCCGTGATGTTTTTCTCACTCCTACTAGTGAATCTAATGTAACACACACCCATACAATGCGCACCACCCCGTGATGTTTTTCTCACTCCTACTAGTGAATCTAATGTAACACACACCCATACAATGCGCACCACCCCGTGATGTTTTTCTCACTCCTACTAGTGAATGTAATGTAACACACACCCATACAATATGCACCACCCCGTGATGTTTTTCTCACTCCTACTAGTGAATCTAATGTAACACACACCCATACAATGCGCACCAGCCCGTGATGTTTTTCTCACTCCTACTAGTGAATGTAATGTAACACACACCCATACAATGCGCACCAGCCCGTGATGTTTTTCTAACTCCTACTAGTGAATCTAATGTAACACACACCCATACAATGCGCACCACCCCGTGATGTTTTTCTCACTCCTACTAGTGAATCTAATGTAACACACACCCATACAATGCGCACCACCCCGTGATGTTTTTCTCACTCCTACTAGTGAATCTAATGTAACACACACCCATACAATGCGCACCACCCCGTGATGTTTTTCTCACTCCTACTAGTGAATGTAATGTAACATACACCCATACAATGGGCACCACCCCGTGATGTTTTTCTCACTCCTACGAGTGAATGTAATGTAACACACACCCATACAATGCGCACCACCCCGTGATGTTTTTCTCACTCCTACTAGTGAATCTAATGTAACACACACCCATACAATGCGCACCACCCCGTGATGTTTTTCTCACTCCTACTAGTGAATGTAATGTAACACACACCCATACAATGCGCACCACCCCGTGATGATTTTCTCACTCCTACTAGTGAATCTAATGTAACACACACCCATACAATGCGCACCACCCCGTGATGTTTTTCTCACTCCTACTAGTGAATCTAATGTAACACACACCCATACAATGCGCACCACCCCGTGATGTTTTTCTCACTCCTACTAGTGAATGTAATGTAACACACACACATACAATGCGCACCACCCCGTGATGATTTTCTCACTCCTACTAGTGAATCTAATGTAACAAACACCCATACAATGCGCACCACCCCGTGATGATTTTCTCACTCCGACTAGTGAATGTAATGTAACACACACCATTACAATGCGCACCACCCCGTGATGTTTTTCTCACTCCTACTAGTGAATGTAATGTAACACACACCCATACGATGCACACCACCCCGCGATGTTTTTCCGAAACCTATCCTACATTGCCACTGCATGTTCCCTGACCTCCCAATGCTGACCACACCGCGGTGCTTTTATCCATCCTACATTGCCACTCACTGCCTATCCTAATTCAGACCTTCCGATTCACACCACCCCGTGATGTTTTTCTCACTCCTACTAGTGAATGTAATGTGACACACACCCATACAATGCGCACCACCCCGTGATGTTTTTCTCACTCCTACTAGTGAATGTAATGTAACACACACCCATACAATGCGCACCACCCCGTGATGATTTTGTCACTCCGACTAGTGAATGTAATGTAACACACACCCATACAATGCGCACCACCCCGTGATGATTTTCTCACTCCTACTAGTGAATGTAATGTAACACACACCCATACAATGCGCACCACTCCGTGATGTTTTTCTCACTCCTACTAGTGAATGTAATGTAACACACACCCATACAATGCGCACCACCCCGTGATGTTTTTCTCACTCCTACTAGTGAATGTAATGTAACACACACCCATACAATGCACACCACCACGCGATGTTTTTCAGAAACATTTCCTACATTGCCACTGCATGTTCCCTGACCTCCCCATGCTGACCAACCCGCGGTGATTTTATCCATCCTACATTGCCACTCACTGCCTATCCTAATTCAGACCCTCCGATTCACACCACCCCGTGATTTTTTTCTCACTCCTACTAGTGAATGTATTGTGACACACACCCATACAATGCGCACCACCCCGTGATGTTTTTCTCACTCCTACTAGTGAATGTAATGTAACACACACCCATACAATGCGCACCACCCCGCGATGTTTTTCACAAACCTATCCTACATTGCCAATGCTTGTTCCCTGACCTCCCCATGCTGACCACCCAGCGGTGCTTTTCTCCATCCTACATTGCCACTCACTGCCTATTATAATTCAGACCCTCCGATTCACACCACCCCGTGATGTTTTTCTCACTCCTACTAGTGAATGTAATGTAACACACACCCATACTATGCGCACCACCCCGTGATGTTTTTCTCACTCCTACTAGTGAATGTAATGTAACACACACCCATACAATGCGCACCACCCCGCGATGTTTTTCAGAAACCTATCCTACATTGCCACTGCATGTTCCCTGACCTCCTCATGCTGACCACCCCGCGGTGCCTTTCGCCATCCTACATTGCCACTCACTGCCTATCCTAATTCAGACCCTCCGATTCACACCACCCAGCGATGTTTTTCTCATCCTACTAGTGAATGTAATTTAACACACACCCATACAATGCGCACCACCACGCGATGTTTTTCAGAAACCTATCCTACATTGCCACTGCATGTTCCCTGACCTCCCCATGCTGAGCACACCGCGGTGCTTTTCTCCATCCTACATTGCCACTCACTGCCTATCCTAATTCAGACCCTCCGATTCACACCACCCCGTGATGTTTTTCTCACTCCTACTAGTGAATGTAATGTAACACACACCCATACAATGCACACCACTCCGTGATGTTTTTCTCACTCCTACTAGTGAATGTAATGTAACACACACCCATACAATGCGCACCACCCCGTGATGTTTATCTCACTCCTACTACTGAATGTAATTTAACACACACCCATACAATGCGCACCACCACGCGATGTTTTTCAGAAACCTATCCTACATTGCCACTGCATGTTCCCTGACCTCCCCATGCTGACCAGCCCGCGGTGCTTTTCTCCATCCTACATTGCCACTCACTGCCTATCCTAATGCAGACCCTCCGATTCACACCACCCCGTGATGTTTTTCTCACTCCTACTAGTGAATGTAATGTAACACACACCCATACAATGCGCACCACCCCGTGATGTTTTTCTCACTCCTACTAGTGAATGTAATGTAACACACACCCATACAATGCGCACCACCCCGTGATGTTTTTCTCACTCCTACTAGTGAATGTAATGTAACACACACGCATACAATGCGCACCACCCCGCGATGTTTTACAGAAACCTATCCTACATTGCCACTGCATGTTCCCTGACCTCCCCATGCTGACCACCCCGCGGTACTTTTCTCCATCCTACATTACCACTCACTGCCTGTCCTAATTCAGAACCTCCGATTCACATCACCCCGTGATGTTTTTCTCACTCCTACGAGTGAATGTAATGTAACACACACCCATACAATGCGCACCACCCCGTGATGTTTTTCTCACTCCTACTAGTGAATGTAATGTAACACACACCCATACAATGCACACCACCCCGCGATGTTTTTCAGATACCTATCCTACATTGCCACTGCATGTTCCCTGACCTCCCCATGCTGACCACCCCGCGGTGATTTTATCCATCCTACATTGCCACTCACTGCCTATTATAATTCAGACCCTCCGATTCTCACCACCCCGTGATGTGTTTGTCACTCCTACTAGTGAATGTAATGTGACACACACCCATACAATGCGCACCAACCCGTGATGTTTTTCTCACTCCTACTAGTGAATGTAATGTAACACACACCCAGACAATGCGCACCACCCCGCGATGTTTTTCACAAACCTATCCTACATTGCCACTGCTTGTTCCCTGACCTCCCCATGCTGACCACCCCGCGGTGATTTTCTCCATCCTACATTGCCACTCACTGCCTATCCTAATTCAGACCCTCCGATCACACCACCCCGTGATGTTTTTCTCACTCCTACTAGTGAATGCAATGTAACACACACCCATACAATGCGCACCACCCCGTGATGTTTTTCTCACTCCTACTAGTGAAACTAATGTAACACACACCCATACAATGCGCACCACCCCGCGATGTTTTTCAGAAACCTATCCTACATTGCCACTGCATGTTCCCTGACCTCCTCATGCTGACCACCCCGCGGTGCCTTTCGCCATCCTACATTGCCACTCACTGCCTATCCTAATTCAGACCCTCCAATTCACACCACCTCGCGATGTTTTTCTCATCCTACTAGTGAATGTAATTTAACACACTCCCATACAATGCGCACCACCCCGCGATGTTTTTCAGAAACCTATCCTACATTGCCACTGCATGTTCCCTGACCTCCCCATGCTGAGCATCCCGCGGTGCTTTTCTCCATCCTACATTGCCACTCACTGCCTATCCTAATTCAGACCCTCCGATTCACACCACCCCGTGATGTTTTTCTCACTCCTACTAGTGAATGTAATGTAACACACACCCATACAATGCGCACCACCCCGTGATGTTTTTCTCACTCCTACTAGTGAATGTAATGTAACACACACCCATGCAATGCGCACCACCCCGCGATGTTTTTCAGAAACCTATCCTACATTGCCACTGCATGTTCCCTGACCTCCTCATGCTGACCACCCCGCGGTGCCTTTCGCCATCCTACATTGCCACTCACTGCCTATCCTAATTCAGACCCTCCGATTCACACCACCCCGCAATATTTTTCTCATCCTACTAGTGAATGTAATTTAACACACACCCATACAATGCGCACCACCACGCGATGTTTTTCAGAAACCTATCCTACATTGCCACAGCATGTTCCCTGACCTCCCCATGCTGAGCACACCGCGGAGCTTTTCTCCATCCTACATTGCCACTCACTGCCTATCCTAATTCAGACCCTCCAATTCACACCATCCCGTGATGTTTTTCTCACTCCTACTAGTGATTGTAATGTAACACACACCCATACAATGCGCACCACTCCGTGATGTTTTTCTCACTCCTACTAGTGAATGTAATGTAACACACACCCATACAATGCGCACCACCCCGTGATGTTTTTCTCACTCCTACTAGTGAATGTAATGTAACACACACCCATACAATGCGCACCACTCCGTGATGTTTTTCTCACTCCTACTAGTGAATGTAATGTAACACACACCCATACAATGCGCACCACCCCGTGATGTTTTTCTCACTCCTACTAGTGAATGTAATGTAACACAAACCCATACAATGCGCACCACCCCGCGATGTTTTTCAGAAACCTATCCTACATTGCCACTGCATGTTCCCTGACCTCCCCATGCTGACCAGCCCGCGGTGCTTTTCTCCATCCTACATTGCCACTCACTGCCTATCCTAATTCAGACCCTCCCATTCTCACCACCCCGTGATGTTTTTCTCACTCCTACTAGTGAATGTAATGTAACACACACCCATACAATGCGCACCACCCCGTGATGATTTTCTCACTCTGAATAGTGAATGTAATGTAACACACACCCATACAATGCGCACCACCCCGTGATGTTTTTCTCACTCCTACTAGTGAATGTAATGTAACACACACCCATACAATGCACACCACCCCGCGATGTTTTTCAGAAACCCATCCTACATTGCCACTGCATGTTCCCTGACCTCCCCATGCTGACCACCCAACGGTGATTTTATCCATCCTACATTGCCACTCACTGCCTATCCTAATTCAGACCCTCCGATTCACACCACCCCGCGATGTTTTTCTCATCCTACAAGTGAATGTAATTTAACACACACCCATACAATGCGCAACACCACGCGATGTTTTTCACAAACCTATCCTACATTGCCAATGCTTGTTCCCTGACCTCCCCATGCTGACCACCCCGCGGTGCTTTTCTCCATCCTACATTGCCACTCACTGTTTATTATAATTCAGACCCTCCGATTCACACCACCCCGTGATGTTTTTCTCACTCCTACTAGCGAATGTAATGTAACACACACCCATACAATGCACACCACCCCGTGATGTTTTTCTCACTCCTACTAGTGAATGTAATGTAACACACACCCATACAATGCGCACCACCCCGTGATGTTTTTCAGAAACCTATCCTACATTGCCACTGCATGTTCCCTGACCTCCTCATGCTGACCACCCCGCGGTGCCTTTCGCCATCCTACATTGCCACTCAAGGCCTATCCTAATTCAGACCCTCCGATTCACACCACCCCGCGATGTTTTTCTCATCCTACTAGTGAATGTAATATAACACACACCCATACAATGCGCACCACCACGCGATGTTTTTCAGAAACCTATCCTACATTGCCACTGCATGTTCCCTGACCTCCCCATGCTGACCACCCCGCGGTGATTTTATCCATCCTACATAGCCACTCACTGCCTATCCTAATTCAGACCCTCCGATTCACACCACCCCGTGATGTTTTTCTCACTCCTACTAGTGAATGTAATGTAACACACACCCATACAATGCGCACCACCCCGTGATGTTTTTCTCACTCCTACTAGTGAATGTAATGTAACACACACCCATACAATGCGCACCACCCCGCCATGTTTTTCATAAACCTATCCTACATTGCCACTGCATGTTCCTTGACCTCCCCATGCTGACCAGCCGGCGGTGCTTTTCTCCATCCTACATTTCCACTCACTGCCTATCCTAATTCAGACCCTCCGATTCACACCACCCCGTGATGTTTTTCTCATTCCTACTACTGAATGTAATGTAACACACACCCATACAATGCACACCACCCCGTGATGTTTTTCTCACTCCTACTAGTGAATGTAATGTAACACACACCATTACAATGCGCACCACCCCGTGATGTTTTTCTCACTCCTACTTTTGAATGTAATGTAACACACACCCATACAATGCACACGACCCCGCGATGTTTTTCAGAAACTTATCCTACATTGCCACTGCATGTTCTCTGTCCTGCCCATGCTGAGCACCCCTCAGTGCTTTTCTCCATCCTACATTGCCACTCACTGCCTATCCTAATTCAGACCCTCCGATTCACACCACCCCGTGATGTTTTTCTCACTCCTACTAGTGAATGTAATGTAACACACACCCGTACAATGCGCACCACCGCGTGATGTTTTTCTCACTCCTACTAGTGAATGTAATGTAACACACACCCATACAATGCGCACCACCCCGTGATGTTTTTCTCACTCCTACTCGTGAATGTAATGTAACACACAACCATACAATGCGCACCACCCCGCGATGTTTTTCAGAAACCTATCCTACATTGCCACTGCATGTTCCCTGACCTCCTCATGCTTACCACCCCCGGTGCCTTTCGCCATCCTACATTGCCACTCACTGCCTATCCTAATTCAGACCCTCCGATTCACACCACCCCGCGATGTTTTTCTCATCCTACTAGTGAATGTAATTTAACACACTCCCATACAATGCGCACCACCACGCGATGTTTTTCAGAAACCTATCCTACATTGCCACTGCATGTTCCCTGACCTCCCCATGCTGAGCACCCCGCGGTGCTCTTCTCCATCCTACATTGCCACTCACTGCCTATCCTAATTCAGACCCTCCGATTCACACCACCCCGTGATGTTTTTCTCACTCCTACTAGTGAATGTAATGTAACACACACCCATACAATGCGCACCACCCGGTGATGTTTTTCTCACTCCTACTAGTGAATGTAATGTAACACACACGCATACAATGCGCACCACCCCGCGATGTTTTTCAGAAACCTATCCTACATTGCCACTGCATGTTCCCTGACCTCCCCATGCTGATCACCCCGCGGTACTTTTCTCCATCCTACATTGCCACTCACTGCCTGTCCTAACTCAGAACCTCCGATTCACACCACCCCGTGATGTTTTTCTCACTCCTACTAGTGAATGTAATGTAACACACACCCATACAATGCGCACCACCCCGTGATGTTTTTCTCACTCCTACTAGTGAATGTAATGTAACACACACCCATACAATGCACACCACCCCGCGATGTTTTTCAGATACCTATCCTACATTGCCACTGCATGTTCCCTGACCTCCTCATGCTGACCACCCCGCGGTGATTTTATCCATCCTACATTGCCACTCACTGCCTATCCTAATTCAGACCCTCCGATTCACACCACCCCGTGATGTTTTTCTCACTCCTACTAGTGAATGTAATGTGACATACACCCATACAATGCGCACCAACCCGTGATGTTTTTCTCACTCCTACTAGTGAATGTAATGTAACACACACCCAGACAATGCGCACCACCCCGCGATGTTTTTCACAAACCTATCCTACATTGCCACTGCTTGTTCCCTGACCTCCCCATGCTGACCACCCCGCGGTGATTTTCTCCATCCTACATTGCCACTCACTGCCTATCCTAATTCAGACCCTCCGATTCACACCACCCCGTGATGTTTTTCTCACTCCTACTAGTGAATGTAATGTAACACACACCCATACAATGCGCACCACCCCGCGATGTTTTTCAGAAACCTATCCTACATTGCCACTGCATGTTCCCTGACCTCCTCATGGTGACCACCCCGCGGTGCCTTTCGCCATCCTACATTGCCACTCACTGCCTATCCTAATTCAGACCCTCCGATTCACACCACGCCGCGATGTTTTTCTCATCCTACTAGTGAATGTAATTTAACACACTCCCATACAATGCGCACCACCACGCGATGTGTTTCAGAAACCTATCCTACATTGCCACTGCATGTTCCCTGACCTCCCCATGCTGAGCACCCCGCGGTGCTTTTCTCCATCCTACATTGCCACTCACTGCCTATCCTAGTTCAGACCCTCCGATTCACACCACCCCGTGATGTTTTTCTCACTCCTACTAGTGAATGTAATGTAACACACACCCATACAATGCGCACCACCACGTGATGTTTTTCTCACTCCTACTAGTGAATGTAATGTAACACACACCCATACAATGCACACCACCCCGTGATGTTTTTCTCACTCCTACTAGTGAATGTAATGTAACACACACCATTACAATGCGCACCACCCCGTGATGTTTTTCAGAAACCTATTCTACATTGCCACTGCATGTTCCCTGACCTCCCCATGCTGAGCACCCCGCGGTGCTTTTCTCCATCCTACATTGCCACTCACTGCCTATCCTAGTTCAGACCCTCCGATTCACACCACCCCGTGATGTTTTTCTCACTCCTACTAGTGAATGTAATGTAACACACACCCATACAATGCGCACCACTCCGTGATGTTTTTCTCACTCCTACTAGTGAAAGTAATGTAACACACACCCATACAATGCGCACCACCCCGCGATGTTTTTCAGAAACCTATCCTACATTGCCACTGCATGTTCCCTGACCTCCTCATGCTTACCACCCCCGGTGCCTTTCGCCATCCTACATTGCCACTCACTGCCTATCCTAATTCAGACCCTCCGATTCACACCACCCCGCGATGTTTTTCTCATCCTACCAGTGAATGTAATTTAACACACTCCCATACAATGCGCACCACCACGCGATGTTTTTCAGAAACCTATCCTACATTGCCACTGCATGTTCCCTGACCTCCCCATGCTGAGCACCCCGCGGTGCTTTTCTCCATCCTACATTGCCACTCACTGCCTATCCTAATTCAGACCCTCCGATTCACACCACCCCGTGATGTTTTTCTCGCTCCTACTAGTGAATGTAATGTAACACACACCCATACAATGCGCACCACCCCGTGATGTTTTTCTCACTCCTACTAGTGAATGTAATGTAACACACACCCATACAATGCGCACCACCCCGCGATGTTTTTCAGAAACCTATCCTACATTGCCACTGCATGTTACCTGACCTCCTCATGCTGACCACCCCGCGGTGCCTTTCGCCATCCTACATTGCCACTCACTGCCTATCCTAATTCAGACCCTCCGATTCACACCACCCCGCGATGTTTTTCTCATCCTACTAGTGAATGTAATTTAACACACACCCATACAATGCGCACCACCACGCGATGTTTTTCAGAAACCTATCCTACATTGCCACTGCATGTTCCCTGACCTCCCTAGCTGAGCACACCGCGGTGCTTTTCTCCATCCTACATTGCCACTCACTGCCTATCCTAATTCAGACCCTCCGATTCACACCACCCCGTGATGTTTTTCTCACTCCTACTAGTGAATGTAATGTAACACACACCCATACAATGCGCACCACTCCGTGATGTTTTTCTCACTCCTACTAGTGAATGTAATGTAACACACACCCAAACAATGCGCACCACCCCGTGATGTTTTTCTCACTCCTACTAGTGAATGTAATGTAACACACAACCATACAATGCGCACCACCCCGCGATGTTTTTCAGAAACCTATCCTACATTGCCACTGCTTGTTCCCTGACCTCCCCATGCTGACCAGCCCGCGGTGCTTTTCTCCATCCTACATTGCCACTCACTGCCTATCCTAATTCAGACCCTCCGATTCACACCACCCCGTGATGTTTTTCTCATTCCTACTAATGAATGTAATGTAACACACACCCATACAATGCACACCACCCCGTGATGTTTTTCTCACTCCTACTAGTGAATGTAATGTAACACACACGATTACAATGCGCACCACCCCGTGATGTTTTTCTCACTCCTACTAGTGAATGTAATGTAACACACACCCATACAATGCACATGACGCCGCGATGTTTTTCAGAAACATATCCTACATTGCCACTGCATGTTCTCTGTCCTCCCCAAGCTGACCACCCCTCAGTGCTTTTCTCCATCCTACATTGCCACTCACTGCCTATCCTAATTCAGACCCTCCGATTCACACCACCCCGTGATGTTTTTCTCACTCCTACTAGTGAATGTAATGTAACACACACCCATACAATGCGCACCACCCCGTGATGTTTTTCTCACTCCTACTAGTGAATGTAATGTAACACACACCCATACAATGCGCACCACCCCGCGATGTTTTTCCGAAACCAATCCTACATTGCCACTGCATGTTCTCTGTCCTCCCCATGCTGACCACCCCTCAGTGCTTTTCTCCATCCTACATTGCCACTCACTGCCTATCCTAATTCAGACCCTCCGATTCACACCACCCCGTGATGTTTTTCTCACTCCTACTAGTGAATGTAATGTAACACACACCCATACAATGGGCACCACCCCGTGATGTTTTTCTCACTCCTACTAGTGAATGTAATGTAACACACACCCATACAATGCGCACCACCCCGTGATGTTTATCTCACTCCTACTAGTGAATGTAATGTAACACACACCCATACAATGCACACCACTCCGTGATGTTTTTCTCACTCCTACTAGTGAATGTAATGTAACACACACCCATACAATGCGCACCACCCCGTGATGTTTATCTCACTCCTACTACTGAATGTAATTTAACACACACCCATACAATGCGCACCACCACGCGATGTTTTTCAGAAACCTATCCTACATTGCCACTGCATGTTCCCTGACCTCCCCATGCTGACCAGCCCGCGGTGCTTTTCTCCATCCTACATTGCCACTCACTGCCTATCCTAATGCAGACCCTCCGATTCACACCACCCCGTGATGTTTTTCTCACTCCTACTAGTGAATGTAATGTAACACACACCCATACAATGCGCACCACCCCGTGATGTTTTTCTCACTCCTACTAGTGAATGTAATGTAACACACACCCATACAATGCGCACCACCCCGTGATGTTTTTCTCACTCCTACTAGTGAATGTAATGTAACACACACGCATACAATGCACACCACCCCGCGATGTTTTACAGAAACCTATCCTACATTGCCACTGCATGTTCCCTGACCTCCCCATGCTGACCACCCCGCGGTACTTTTCTCCATCCTACATTACCACTCACTGCCTGTCCTAATTCAGAACCTCCGATTCACATCACCCCGTGATGTTTTTCTCACTCCTACGAGTGAATGTAATGTAACACACACCCATACAATGCGCACCACCCCGTGATGTTTTTCTCACTCCTACTAGTGAATGTAATGTAACACACACCCATACAATGCACACCACCCCGCGATGTTTTTCAGATACCTATCCTACATTGCCACTGCATGTTCCCTGACCTCCCCATGCTGACCACCCCGCGGTGATTTTATCCATCCTACATTGCCACTCACTGCCTATTATAATTCAGACCCTCCGATTCTCACGACCCCGTGATGTTTTTGTCACTCCTACTAGTGAATGTAATGTGACACACACCCATACAATGCGCACCAACCCGTGATGTTTTTCTCACTCCTACTAGTGAATGTAATGTAACACACACCCAGACAATGCGCACCACCCCGCGATGTTTTTCACAAACCTATCCTACATTGCCACTGCTTGTTCCCTGACCTCCCCATGCTGACCACCCCGCGGTGATTTTCTCCATCCTACATTGCCACTCACTGCCTATCCTAATTCAGACCCTCCGATCACACCACCCCGTGATGTTTTTCTCACTCCTACTAGTGAATGCAATGTAACACACACCCATACAATGCGCACCACCCCGTGATGTTTTTCTCACTCCTACTAGTGAATGTAATGTAACACACACCCATACAATGCGCACCACCCCGCGATGTTTTTCAGAAACCTATCCTACATTGCCACTGCATGTTCCCTGACCTCCTCATGCTGACCACCCCGCGGTGCCTTTCGCCATCCTACATTGCCACTCACTGCCTATCCTAATTCAGACCCTCCAATTCACACCACCTCGCGATGTTTTTCTCATCCTACTAGTGAATGTAATTTAACACACTCCCATACAATGCGCACCACCCCGCGATGTTTTTCAGAAACCTATCCTACATTGCCACTGCATGTTCCCTGACCTCCCCATGCTGAGCATCCCGCGGTGCTTTTCTCCATCCTACATTGCCACTCACTGCCTATCCTAATTCAGACCCTCCGATTCACACCACCCCGTGATGTTTTTCTCACTCCTACTAGTGAATGTAATGTAACACACACCCATACAATGCGCACCACCCCGTGATGTTTTTCTCACTCCTACTAGTGAATGTAATGTAACACACACCCATGCAATGCGCACCACCCCGCGATGTTTTTCAGAAACCTATCCTACATTGCCACTGCATGTTCCCTGACCTCCTCATGCTGACCACCCCGCGGTGCCTTTCGCCATCCTACATTGCCACTCACTGCCTATCCTAATTCAGACCCTCCGATTCACACCACCCCGCAATATTTTTCTCATCCTACTAGTGAATGTAATTTAACACACACCCATACAATGCGCACCACCACGCGATGTTTTTCAGAAACCTATCCTACATTGCCACAGCATGTTCCCTGACCTCCCCATGCTGAGCACACCGCGGAGCTTTTCTCCATCCTACATTGCCACTCACTGCCTATCCTAATTCAGACCCTCCAATTCACACCATCCCGTGATGTTTTTCTCACTCCTACTAGTGATTGTAATGTAACACACACCCATACAATGCGCACCACTCCGTGATGTTTTTCTCACTCCTACTAGTGAATGTAATGTAACACACACCCATACAATGCGCACCACCCCGTGATGTTTTTCTCACTCCTACTAGTGAATGTAATGTAACACACACCCATACAATGCGCACCACTCCGTGATGTTTTTCTCACTCCTACTAGTGAATGTAATGTAACACACACCCATACAATGCGCACCACCCCGTGATGTTTTTCTCACTCCTACTAGTGAATGTAATGTAACACAAACCCATACAATGCGCACCACCCCGCGATGTTTTTCAGAAACCTATCCTACATTGCCACTGCATGTTCCCTGACCTCCCCATGCTGACCAGCCCGCGGTGCTTTTCTCCATCCTACATTGCCACTCACTGCCTATCCTAATTCAGACCCTCCCATTCTCACCACCCCGTGATGTTTTTCTCACTCCTACTAGTGAATGTAATGTAACACACACCCATACAATGCGCACCACCCCGTGATGATTTTCTCACTCTGAATAGTGAATGTAATGTAACACACACCCATACAATGCGCACCACCCCGTGATGTTTTTCTCACTCCTACTAGTGAATGTAATGTAACACACACCCATACAATGCACACCACCCCGCGATGTTTTTCAGAAACCCATCCTACATTGCCACTGCATGTTCCCTGACCTCCCCATGCTGACCACCCAACGGTGATTTTATCCATCCTACATTGCCACTCACTGCCTATCCTAATTCAGACCCTCCGATTCACACCACCCCGCGATGTTTTTCTCATCCTACAAGTGAATGTAATTTAACACACACCCATACAATGCGCAACACCACGCGATGTTTTTCACAAACCTATCCTACATTGCCAGTGCTTGTTCCCTGACCTCCCCATGCTGACCACCCCGCGGTGCTTTTCTCCATCCTACATTGCCACTCACTGTCTATTATAATTCAGACCCTCCGATTCACACCACCCCGTGATGTTTTTCTCACTCCTACTAGCGAATGTAATGTAACACACACCCATACAATGCACACCACCCCGTGATGTTTTTCTCACTCCTACTAGTGAATGTAATGTAACACACACCCATACAATGCGCACCACCCCGTGATGTTTTTCAGAAACCTATCCTACATTGCCACTGCATGTTCCCTGACCTCCTCATGCTGACCACCCCGCGGTGCCTTTCGCCATCCTACATTGCCACTCAAGGCCTATCCTAATTCAGACCCTCCGATTCACACCACCCCGCGATGTTTTTCTCATCCTACTAGTGAATGTAATATAACACACACCCATACAATGCGCACCACCACGCGATGTTTTTCAGAAACCTATCCTACATTGCCACTGCATGTTCCCTGACCTCCCCATGCTGACCACCCCGCGGTGATTTTATCCATCCTACATAGCCACTCACTGCCTATCCTAATTCAGACCCTCCGATTCACACCACCCCGTGATGTTTTTCTCACTCCTACTAGTGAATGTAATGTAACACACACCCATACAATGCGCACCACCCCGTGATGTTTTTCTCACTCCTACTAGTGAATGTAATGTAACACACACCCATACAATGCGCACCACCCCGCCATGTTTTTCATAAACCTATCCTACATTGCCACTGCATGTTCCTTGACCTCCCCATGCTGACCAGCCGGCGGTGCTTTTCTCCATCCTACATTGCCACTCACTGCCTATCCTAATTCAGACCCTCCGATTCACACCACCCCGTGATGTTTTTCTCATTCCTACTACTGAATGTAATGTAACACACACCCATACAATGCACACCACCCCGTGATGTTTTTCTCACTCCTACTAGTGAATGTAATGTAACACACACCATTACAATGCGCACCACCCCGTGATGTTTTTCTCACTCCTACTTTTGAATGTAATGTAACACACACCCATACAATGCACACGACCCCGCGATGTTTTTCAGAAACTTATCCTACATTGCCACTGCATGTTCTCTGTCCTGCCCATGCTGAGCACCCCTCAGTGCTTTTCTCCATCCTACATTGCCACTCACTGCCTATCCTAATTCAGACCCTCCGATTCACACCACCCCGTGATGTTTTTCTCACTCCTACTAGTGAATGTAATGTAACACACACCCGTACAATGCGCACCACCGCGTGATGTTTTTCTCACTCCTACTAGTGAATGTAATGTAACACACACCCATACAATGCGCACCACCCCGTGATGTTTTTCTCACTCCTACTCGTGAATGTAATGTAACACACAACCATACAATGCGCACCACCCCGCGATGTTTTTCAGAAACCTATCCTACATTGCCACTGCATGTTCCCTGACCTCCTCATGCTTACCACCCCCGGTGCCTTTCGCCATCCTACATTGCCACTCACTGCCTATCCTAATTCAGACCCTCCGATTCACACCACCCCGCGATGTTTTTCTCATCCTACTAGTGAATGTAATTTAACACACTCCCATACAATGCGCACCACCACGCGATGTTTTTCAGAAACCTATCCTACATTGCCACTGCATGTTCCCTGACCTCCCCATGCTGAGCACCCCGCGGTGCTCTTCTCCATCCTACATTGCCACTCACTGCCTATCCTAATTCAGACCCTCCGATTCACACCACCCCGTGATGTTTTTCTCACTCCTACTAGTGAATGTAATGTAACACACACCCATACAATGCGCACCACCCGGTGATGTTTTTCTCACTCCTACTAGTGAATGTAATGTAACACACACGCATACAATGCGCACCACCCCGCGATGTTTTTCAGAAACCTATCCTACATTGCCACTGCATGTTCCCTGACCTCCCCATGCTGACCACCCCGCGGTACTTTTCTCCATCCTACATTGCCACTCACTGCCTGTCCTAACTCAGAACCTCCGATTCACACCACCCCGTGATGTTTTTCTCACTCCTACTAGTGAATGTAATGTAACACACACCCATACAATGCGCACCACCCCGTGATGTTTTTCTCACTCCTACTAGTGAATGTAATGTAACACACACCCATACAATGCACACCACCCCGCGATGTTTTTCAGATACCTATCCTACATTGCCACTGCATGTTCCCTGACCTCCTCATGCTGACCACCCCGCGGTGATTTTATCCATCCTACATTGCCACTCACTGCCTATCCTAATTCAGACCCTCCGATTCACACCACCCCGTGATGTTTTTCTCACTCCTACTAGTGAATGTAATGTGACATACACCCATACAATGCGCACCAACCCGTGATGTTTTTCTCACTCCTACTAGTGAATGTAATGTAACACACACCCAGACAATGCGCACCACCCCGCGATGTTTTTCACAAACCTATCCTACATTGCCACTGCTTGTTCCCTGACCTCCCCATGCTGACCACCCCGCGGTGATTTTCTCCATCCTACATTGCCACTCACTGCCTATCCTAATTCAGACCCTCCGATTCACACCACCCCGTGATGTTTTTCTCACTCCTACTAGTGAATGTAATGTAACACACACCCATACAATGCGCACCACCCCGCGATGTTTTTCAGAAACCTATCCTACATTGCCACTGCATGTTCCCTGACCTCCTCATGGTGACCACCCCGCGGTGCCTTTCGCCATCCTACATTGCCACTCACTGCCTATCCTAATTCAGACCCTCCGATTCACACCACGCCGCGATGTTTTTCTCATCCTACTAGTGAATGTAATTTAACACACTCCCATACAATGCGCACCACCACGCGATGTGTTTCAGAAACCTATCCTACATTGCCACTGCATGTTCCCTGACCTCCCCATGCTGAGCACCCCGCGGTGCTTTTCTCCATCCTACATTGCCACTCACTGCCTATCCTAGTTCAGACCCTCCGATTCACACCACCCCGTGATGTTTTTCTCACTCCTACTAGTGAATGTAATGTAACACACACCCATACAATGCGCACCACCACGTGATGTTTTTCTCACTCCTACTAGTGAATGTAATGTAACACACACCCATACAATGCACACCACCCCGTGATGTTTTTCTCACTCCTACTAGTGAATGTAATGTAACACACACCATTACAATGCGCACCACCCCGTGATGTTTTTCAGAAACCTATTCTACATTGCCACTGCATGTTCCCTGACCTCCCCATGCTGAGCACCCCGCGGTGCTTTTCTCCATCCTACATTGCCACTCACTGCCTATCCTAGTTCAGACCCTCCGATTCACACCACCCCGTGATGTTTTTCTCACTCCTACTAGTGAATGTAATGTAACACACACCCATACAATGCGCACCACTCCGTGATGTTTTTCTCACTCCTACTAGTGAAAGTAATGTAACACACACCCATACAATGCGCACCACCCCGCGATGTTTTTCAGAAACCTATCCTACATTGCCACTGCATGTTCCCTGACCTCCTCATGCTTACCACCCCCGGTGCCTTTCGCCATCCTACATTGCCACTCACTGCCTATCCTAATTCAGACCCTCCGATTCACACCACCCCGCGATGTTTTTCTCATCCTACTAGTGAATGTAATTTAACACACTCCCATACAATGCGCACCACCACGCGATGTTTTTCAGAAACCTATCCTACATTGCCACTGCATGTTCCCTGACCTCCCCATGCTGAGCACCCCGCGGTGCTTTTCTCCATCCTACATTGCCACTCACTGCCTATCCTAATTCAGACCCTCCGATTCACACCACCCCGTGATGTTTTTCTCGCTCCTACTAGTGAATGTAATGTAACACACACCCATACAATGCGCACCATCCCGTGATTTTTTTCTCACTCCTACTAGTGAATGTAATGTAACACACACCCATACAATGCGCACCACCCCGCGATGTTTTTCAGAAACCTATCCTACATTGCCACTGCATGTTACCTGACCTCCTCATGCTGACCACCCCGCGGTGCCTTTCTCCATCCTACATTGCCACTCACTGCCTATCCTAATTCAGACCCTCCGATTCACACCACCCCGCGATGTTTTTCTCATCCTACTAGTGAATGTAATTTAACACACACCCATACAATGCGCACCACCACGCGATGTTTTTCAGAAACCTATCCTACATTGCCACTGCATGTTCCCTGACCTCCCTAGCTGAGCACACCGTGGTGCTTTTCTCCATCCTACATTGCCACTCACTGCCTATCCTAATTCAGACCCTCCGATTCACACCACCCCGTGATGTTTTTCTCACTCCTACTAGTGAATGTAATGTAACACACACCCATACAATGCGCACCACTCCGTGATGTTTTTCTCACTCCTACTAGTGAATGTAATGTAACACACACCCAAACAATGCGCACCACCCCGTGATGTTTTTCTCACTCCTACTAGTGAATGTAATGTAACACACAACCATACAATGCGCACCACCCCGCGATGTTTTTCAGAAACCTATCCTACATTGCCACTGCTTGTTCCCTGACCTCCCCATGCTGACCAGCCCGCGGTGCTTTTCTCCATCCTACATTGCCACTCACTGCCTATCCTAATTCAGACCCTCCGATTCACACCACCCCGTGATGTTTTTCTCATTCCTACTAGTGAATGTAATGTAACACACACCCATACAATGCACACCACCCCGTGATGTTTTTCTCACTCCTACTAGTGAATGTAATGTAACACACACGATTACAATGCGCACCACCCCGTGATGTTTTTCTCACTCCTACTAGTGAATGTAATGTAACACACACCCATACAATGCACATGACGCCGCGATGTTTTTCAGAAACATATCCTACATTGCCACTGCATGTTCTCTGTCCTCCCCATGCTGACCACCCCTCAGTGCTTTTCTCCATCCTACATTGCCACTCACTGCCTATCCTAATTCAGACCCTCCGATTCACACCACCCCGTGATGTTTTTCTCACTCCTACTAGTGAATGTAATGTAACACACACCCATACAATGCGCACCACCCCGGGATGTTTTTCTCACTCCTACTAGTGAATGTAATGTAACACACACCCATACAATGCGCACCACCCCGCGATGTTTTTCCGAAACCAATCCTACATTGCCACTGCATGTTCTCTGTCCTCCCCATGCTGACCACCCCTCAGTGCTTTTCTCCATCCTACATTGCCACTCACTGCCTATCCTAATTCAGACCCTCCGATTCACACCACCCCGTGATGTTTTTCTCACTCCTACTAGTGAATGTAATGTAACACACACCCATACAATGGGCACCACCCCGTGATGTTTTTCTCACTCCTACTAGTGAATGTAATGTAACACACACCCATACAATGCGCACCACCCCGTGATGTTTTTCTCACTCCTACTAGTGAATGTAATGTAACACAAACCCATACAATGCGCACCACCCCGTGATGTTTTTCTCACTCCTATTAGTGAATGTAATGTAACACACACCCATACAATGCGCACGACCCCGTGATGTTTTTCTCACTCCTACTAGTGAATCTAATGTAACACACACCCATACAATGCGCACCACCCCGTGATGTTTTTCTCACTCCTACTAGTGAATCTAATGTAACACACACCCATACAATGCGCACCACCCCGTGATGTTTTTCTCACTCCTACTAGTGAATCTAATGTAACACACACCCATACAATGCGCACCACCCCGTGATGTTTTTCTCACTCCTACTAGTGAATGTAATGTAACACACACCCATACAATGCGCACCACCCCGTGATGTTTTTCTCACTCCTACTAGTGAATGTAATATAACACACACCCATACAATATGCACCACCCCGTGATGTTTTTCTCACTCCTACTAGTGAATCTAATGTAACACACACCCATACAATGCGCACCAGCCCGTGATGTTTTTCTCACTCCTACTAGTGAATGTAATGTAACACACACCCATACAATGCGCACCAGCCCGTGATGTTTTTCTAACTCCTACTAGTGAATGTAATGTAACACACACCCATACAATGCGCACCACACCGTGATGATTTTCTCACTCCTACTAGTGAATCTAATGTAACAAACACCAATACAATGCGCACCACCCCGTGATGTTTTTCTCACTCCTACTAGTGAATGTAATGTAACACACACCCATACAATGCACACCACCCCGTGATGTTTTTCTCACTCCTACTAGTGAATCTAATGTAACACACACCCATACAATGCGCACCACCCCGTGATGTTTTTCTCACTCCTACTAGTGAATCTAATGTAACACACACCCATACAATGCGCACCACCCCGTGATGTTTTTCTCACTCCTACGAGTGAATGTAATGTAACACACACCCATACAATGCGCACCACCCCGTGATGTTTTTCTCACTCCTACTAGTGAATGTAATGTAACACACACCCATACAATGCGCACCACCCCGTGATGTTTTTCTCACTCCTACTAGTGAATGTAATGTAACACACACCCATACAATGCGCACCACCCCGTGAAGTTTTTCTCACTCCTACTAGTGAATCTAATGTAACACACACCCATACAATGCGCACCACCCCGTGATGTTTTTCTCACTCCTACTAGTGAATCTAATGTAACACACACCCATACAATGCGCACCACCCCGTGATGTTTTTCTCACTCCTACGAGTGAATGTAATGTAACACACACCCACACAATGCGCACCACCCCGTGATGTTTTTCTCACTCCTACTAGTGAATCTAATGTAACACACACCCATACAATGCGCACCACCCCGTGATGTTTTTCTCACTCCTACTAGTGAATGTAATGTAACACACACCCATACAATATGCACCACCCCGTGATGTTTTTCTCACTCCTACTAGTGAATCTAATGTAACACACACCCATACAATGCGCACCAGCCCGTGATGTTTTTCTCACTCCTACTAGTGAATGTAATGTAACACACACCCATACAATGCGCACCACCCCGTGATGTTTTTCTCACTCCTACTAGTGAATCTAATGTAACACACACCCATACAATGCGCACCACCCCGTGATGTTTTTCTCACTCCTACTAGTGAATGTAATGTAACATACACCCATACAATGGGCACCACCCCGTGATGTTTTTCTCACTCCTACGAGTGAATGTAATGTAACACACACCCATACAATGCGCACCACCCCGTGATGTTTTTCTCACTCCTACTAGTGAATCTAATGTAACACACACCCATACAATGCGCACCACCCCGTGATGTTTTTCTCACTCCTACTAGTGAATGTAATGTAACACACACCCATACAATGCGCACCACCCCGTGATGATTTTCTCACTCCTACTAGTGAATCTAATGTAACACACACCCATACAATGCGCACCACCCCGTGATGTTTTTCTCACTCCTACTAGTGAATGTAATGTAACACACACCCATACAATGCACACCACCCCGTGATGTTTTTCTCACTCCTACTAGTGAATGTAATGTAACACACACACATACAATGCGCACCACCCCGTGATGATTTTCTCACTCCTACTAGTGAATCTAATGTAACACACACCCATACAATGCGCACCACCCCGTGATGTTTTTCTCACTCCTACTAGTGAATGTAATGTAACACACACCCATACAATGCGCACCACCCCGTGATGTTTTTCTCACTCCTACTAGTGAATGTAATGTAACACACACACATACAATGCGCACAACCCCGTGATGATTTTCTCACTCCTACTAGTGAATCTAATGTAACAAACACCCATACAATGCGCACCACCCCGTGATGTTTTTCTCACTCCTACTAGTGAATGTAATGTAACACACACCCATACAATGCGCACCACCCCGTGATATTTTTCTCACTCCTACGAGTGAATGTAATGTAACACACACCCATACAATGCGCACCACCCCGTGATGTTTTTCTCACTCCTACGAGTGAATGTAATGTAACACACACCCATACAATGCGCACCACCCCGTGATGTTTTTCTCACTCCTACTAGTGAATCTAATGTAACACACACCCATACAATGCGCACCACCCCGTGATGTTTTTCTCACTCCTACTAGTGAATCTAATGTAACACACACCCATACAATGCGCACCACCCCGTGATGTTTTTCTCACTCCTACTAGTGAATGTAATGTAACACACACCCATACAATATGCACCACCCCGTGATGTTTTTCTCACTCCTACTAGTGAATCTAATGTAACACACACCCATACAATGCGCACCAGCCCGTGATGTTTTTCTCACTCCTACTAGTGAATGTAATGTAACACACACCCATACAATGCGCACCAGCCCGTGATGTTTTTCTAACTCCTACTAGTGAATCTAATGTAACACACACCCATACAATGCGCACCACCCCGTGATGTTTTTCTCACTCCTACTAGTGAATCTAATGTAACACACACCCATACAATGCGCACCACCCCGTGATGTTTTTCTCACTCCTACTAGTGAATCTAATGTAACACACACCCATACAATGCGCACCACCCCGTGATGTTTTTCTCACTCCTACTAGTGAATGTAATGTAACATACACCCATACAATGGGCACCACCCCGTGATGTTTTTCTCACTCCTACGAGTGAATGTAATGTAACACACACCCATACAATGCGCACCACCCCGTGATGTTTTTCTCACTCCTACTAGTGAATCTAATGTAACACACACCCATACAATGCGCACCACCCCGTGATGTTTTTCTCACTCCTACTAGTGAATGTAATGTAACACACACCCATACAATGCGCACCACCCCGTGATGATTTTCTCACTCCTACTAGTGAATCTAATGTAACACACACCCATACAATGCGCACCACCCCGTGATGTTTTTCTCACTCCTACTAGTGAATCTAATGTAACACACACCCATACAATGCGCACCACCCCGTGATGTTTTTCTCACTCCTACTAGTGAATGTAATGTAACACACACACATACAATGCGCACCACCCCGTGATGATTTTCTCACTCCTACTAGTGAATCTAATGTAACAAACACCCATACAATGCGCACCACCCCGTGATGTTTTTCTCACTCCTACTAGTGAATGTAATGTAACACACACCCATACAATGCGCACCACCCCGTGATGTTTTTCTCACTCCTACGAGTGAATGTAATGTAACACACACCCATACAATGCGCACCACCCCGTGATGTTTTTCTCACTCCTACGAGTGAATGTAATGTAACACACACCCATACAATGCGCACCACCCCGTGATGTTTTTCTCACTCCTACTAGTGAATCTAATGTAACACACACCCATACAATGCGCACCACCCCGTGATGTTTTTCTCACTCCTACTAGTGAATCTAATGTAACACACACCCATACAATGCGCACCACCCCGTGATGTTTTTCTCACTCCTACTATTGAATGTAATGTAACACACACCCATACAATGCGCACCACCCCGTGATGTTCTTCTCACTCCTACTAGTGAATCTAATGTAACACACACCCATACAATATGCACCACCCCGTGATGTTTTTCTCACTCCTACTAGTGAATCTAATGTAACACACACCCATACAATGCGCACCGGCCCGTGATATTTTTCTCACTTCTACTAGTGAATGTGATGTAACACACACCCATACAATGCGCACCGGCCCGTGATGTTTTTCTCACTCCTACTAGTGAATGTAATGTAACACACACCCATACAATGCGCACCACCCCGTGATGATTTTCTCACTCCTACTAGTGAATCTAATGTAACAAACACCCATACAATGCCCACCACCCCGTGATGTTTTTCTCACTCCTACTAGTGAATGTAATGTAACACACACCCATACAATGCGCACCACCCCGTGATGTTTTTCTCACTCCTACTAGTGAATCTAATGTAACACACACCCATACAATGCGCACCACCCCGCGATGTTTTTCCGAAACCAATCCTACATTGCCACTGCATGTTCTCTGTCCTCCCCATGCTGACCACCCCTCAGTGCTTTTCTCCATCCTACATTGCCACTCACTGCCTATCCTAATTCAGACCCTCCGATTCACACCACCCCGTGATGTTTTTCTCACTCCTACTAGTGAATGTAATGTAACACACACCCATACAATGGGCACCACCCCGTGATGTTTTTCTCACTCCTACTAGTGAATGTAATGTAACACACACCCATACAATGCGCACCACCCCGTGATGTTTATCTCACTCCTACTAGTGAATGTAATGTAACACACACCCATACAATGCACACCACTCCGTGATGTTTTTCTCACTCCTACTAGTGAATGTAATGTAACACACACCCATACAATGCGCACCACCCCGTGATGTTTATCTCACTCCTACTACTGAATGTAATTTAACACACACCCATACAATGCGCACCACCACGCGATGTTTTTCAGAAACCTATCCTACATTGCCACTGCATGTTCCCTGACCTCCCCATGCTGACCAGCCCGCGGTGCTTTTCTCCATCCTACATTGCCACTCACTGCCTATCCTAATGCAGACCCTCCGATTCACACCACCCCGTGATGTTTTTCTCACTCCTACTAGTGAATGTAATGTAACACACACCCATACAATGCGCACCACCCCGTGATGTTTTTCTCACTCCTACTAGTGAATGTAATGTAACACACACCCATACAATGCGCACCACCCCGTGATGTTTTTCTCACTCCTACTAGTGAATGTAATGTAACACACACGCATACAATGCGCACCACCCCGCGATGTTTTACAGAAACCTATCCTACATTGCCACTGCATGTTCCCTGACCTCCCCATGCTGACCACCCCGCGGTACTTTTCTCCATCCTACATTACCACTCACTGCCTGTCCTAATTCAGAACCTCCGATTCACATCACCCCGTGATGTTTTTCTCACTCCTACGAGTGAATGTAATGTAACACACACCCATACAATGCGCACCACCCCGTGATGTTTTTCTCACTCCTACTAGTGAATGTAATGTAACACACACCCATACAATGCACACCACCCCGCGATGTTTTTCAGATACCTATCCTACATTGCCACTGCATGTTCCCTGACCTCCCCATGCTGACCACCCCGCGGTGATTTTATCCATCCTACATTGCCACTCACTGCCTATTATAATTCAGACCCTCCGATTCTCACCACCCCGTGATGTTTTTGTCACTCCTACTAGTGAATGTAATGTGACACACACCCATACAATGCGCACCAACCCGTGATGTTTTTCTCACTCCTACTAGTGAATGTAATGTAACACACACCCAGACAATGCGCACCACCCCGCGATGTTTTTCACAAACCTATCCTACATTGCCACTGCTTGTTCCCTGACCTCCCCATGCTGACCACCCCGCGGTGATTTTCTCCATCCTACATTGCCACTCACTGCCTATCCTAATTCAGACCCTCCGATCACACCACCCCGTGATGTTTTTCTCACTCCTACTAGTGAATGCAATGTAACACACACCCATACAATGCGCACCACCCCGTGATGTTTTTCTCACTCCTACTAGTGAATGTAATGTAACACACACCCATACAATGCGCACCACCCCGCGATGTTTTTCAGAAACCTATCCTACATTGCCACTGCATGTTCCCTGACCTCCTCATGCTGACCACCCCGCGGTGCCTTTCGCCATCCTACATTGCCACTCACTGCCTATCCTAATTCAGACCCTCCAATTCACACCACCTCGCGATGTTTTTCTCATCCTACTAGTGAATGTAATTTAACACACTCCCATACAATGCGCACCACCCCGCGATGTTTTTCAGAAACCTATCCTACATTGCCACTGCATGTTCCCTGACCTCCCCATGCTGAGCATCCCGCGGTGCTTTTCTCCATCCTACATTGCCACTCACTGCCTATCCTAATTCAGACCCTCCGATTCACACCACCCCGTGATGTTTTTCTCACTCCTACTAGTGAATGTAATGTAACACACACCCATACAATGCGCACCACCCCGTGATGTTTTTCTCACTCCTACTAGTGAATGTAATGTAACACACACCCATGCAATGCGCACCACCCCGCGATGTTTTTCAGAAACCTATCCTACATTGCCACTGCATGTTCCCTGACCTCCTCATGCTGACCACCCCGCGGTGCCTTTCGCCATCCTACATTGCCACTCACTGCCTATCCTAATTCAGACCCTCCGATTCACACCACCCCGCAATATTTTTCTCATCCTACTAGTGAATGTAATTTAACACACACCCATACAATGCGCACCACCACGCGATGTTTTTCAGAAACCTATCCTACATTGCCACAGCATGTTCCCTGACCTCCCCATGCTGAGCACACCGCGGAGCTTTTCTCCATCCTACATTGCCACTCACTGCCTATCCTAATTCAGACCCTCCAATTCACACCATCCCGTGATGTTTTTCTCACTCCTACTAGTGATTGTAATGTAACACACACCCATACAATGCGCACCACTCCGTGATGTTTTTCTCACTCCTACTAGTGAATGTAATGTAACACACACCCATACAATGCGCACCACCCCGTGATGTTTTTCTCACTCCTACTAGTGAATGTAATGTAACACACACCCATACAATGCGCACCACTCCGTGATGTTTTTCTCACTCCTACTAGTGAATGTAATGTAACACACACCCATACAATGCGCACCACCCCGTGATGTTTTTCTCACTCCTACTAGTGAATGTAATGTAACACAAACCCATACAATGCGCACCACCCCGCGATGTTTTTCAGAAACCTATCCTACATTGCCACTGCATGTTCCCTGACCTCCCCATGCTGACCAGCCCGCGGTGCTTTTCTCCATCCTACATTGCCACTCACTGCCTATCCTAATTCAGACCCTCCCATTCTCACCACCCCGTGATGTTTTTCTCACTCCTACTAGTGAATGTAATGTAACACACACCCATACAATGCGCACCACCCCGTGATGATTTTCTCACTCTGAATAGTGAATGTAATGTAACACACACCCATACAATGCGCACCACCCCGTGATGTTTTTCTCACTCCTACTAGTGAATGTAATGTAACACACACCCATACAATGCACACCACCCCGCGATGTTTTTCAGAAACCCATCCTACATTGCCACTGCATGTTCCCTGACCTCCCCATGCTGACCACCCAACGGTGATTTTATCCATCCTACATTGCCACTCACTGCCTATCCTAATTCAGACCCTCCGATTCACACCACCCCGCGATGTTTTTCTCATCCTACAAGTGAATGTAATTTAACACACACCCATACAATGCGCAACACCACGCGATGTTTTTCACAAACCTATCCTACATTGCCAATGCTTGTTCCCTGACCTCCCCATGCTGACCACCCCGCGGTGCTTTTCTCCATCCTACATTGCCACTCACTGTCTATTATAATTCAGACCCTCCGATTCACACCACCCCGTGATGTTTTTCTCACTCCTACTAGCGAATGTAATGTAACACACACCCATACAATGCACACCACCCCGTGATGTTTTTCTCACTCCTACTAGTGAATGTAATGTAACACACACCCATACAATGCGCACCACCCCGTGATGTTTTTCAGAAACCTATCCTACATTGCCACTGCATGTTCCCTGACCTCCTCATGCTGACCACCCCGCGGTGCCTTTCGCCATCCTACATTGCCACTCAAGGCCTATCCTAATTCAGACCCTCCGATTCACACCACCCCGCGATGTTTTTCTCATCCTACTATTGAATGTAATATAACACACACCCATACAATGCGCACCACCACGCGATGTTTTTCAGAAACCTATCCTACATTGCCACTGCATGTTCCCTGACCTCCCCATGCTGACCACCCCGCGGTGATTTTATCCATCCTACATAGCCACTCACTGCCTATCCTAATTCAGACCCTCCGATTCACACCACCCCGTGATGTTTTTCTCACTCCTACTAGTGAATGTAATGTAACACACACCCATACAATGCGCACCACCCCGTGATGTTTTTCTCACTCCTACTAGTGAATGTAATGTAACACACACCCATACAATGCGCACCACCCCGCCATGTTTTTCATAAACCTATCCTACATTGCCACTGCATGTTCCTTGACCTCCCCATGCTGACCAGCCGGCGGTGCTTTTCTCCATCCTACATTGCCACTCACTGCCTATCCTAATTCAGACCCTCCGATTCACACCACCCCGTGATGTTTTTCTCATTCCTACTACTGAATGTAATGTAACACACACCCATACAATGCACACCACCCCGTGATGTTTTTCTCACTCCTACTAGTGAATGTAATGTAACACACACCATTACAATGCGCACCACCCCGTGATGTTTTTCTCACTCCTACTTTTGAATGTAATGTAACACACACCCATACAATGCACACGACCCCGCGATGTTTTTCAGAAACTTATCCTACATTGCCACTGCATGTTCTCTGTCCTGCCCATGCTGAGCACCCCTCAGTGCTTTTCTCCATCCTACATTGCCACTCACTGCCTATCCTAATTCAGACCCTCCGATTCACACCACCCCGTGATGTTTTTCTCACTCCTACTAGTGAATGTAATGTAACACACACCCGTACAATGCGCACCACCGCGTGATGTTTTTCTCACTCCTACTAGTGAATGTAATGTAACACACACCCATACAATGCGCACCACCCCGTGATGTTTTTCTCACTCCTACTCGTGAATGTAATGTAACACACAACCATACAATGCGCACCACCCCGCGATGTTTTTCAGAAACCTATCCTACATTGCCACTGCATGTTCCCTGACCTCCTCATGCTTACCACCCCCGGTGCCTTTCGCCATCCTACATTGCCACTCACTGCCTATCCTAATTCAGACCCTCCGATTCACACCACCCCGCGATGTTTTTCTCATCCTACTAGTGAATGTAATTTAACACACTCCCATACAATGCGCACCACCACGCGATGTTTTTCAGAAACCTATCCTACATTGCCACTGCATGTTCCCTGACCTCCCCATGCTGAGCACCCCGCGGTGCTCTTCTCCATCCTACATTGCCACTCACTGCCTATCCTAATTCAGACCCTCCGATTCACACCACCCCGTGATGTTTTTCTCACTCCTACTAGTGAATGTAATGTAACACACACCCATACAATGCGCACCACCCGGTGATGTTTTTCTCACTCCTACTAGTGAATGTAATGTAACACACACGCATACAATGCGCACCACCCCGCGATGTTTTTCAGAAACCTATCCTACATTGCCACTGCATGTTCCCTGACCTCCCCATGCTGACCACCCCGCGGTACTTTTCTCCATCCTACATTGCCACTCACTGCCTGTCCTAACTCAGAACCTCCGATTCACACCACCCCGTGATGTTTTTCTCACTCCTACTAGTGAATGTAATGTAACACACACCCATACAATGCGCACCACCCCGTGATGTTTTTCTCACTCCTACTAGTGAATGTAATGTAACACACACCCATACAATGCACACCACCCCGCGATGTTTTTCAGATACCTATCCTACATTGCCACTGCATGTTCCCTGACCTCCTCATGCTGACCACCCCGCGGTGATTTTATCCATCCTACATTGCCACTCACTGCCTATCCTAATTCAGACCCTCCGATTCACACCACCCCGTGATGTTTTTCTCACTCCTACTAGTGAATGTAATGTGACATACACCCATACAATGCGCACCAACCCGTGATGTTTTTCTCACTCCTACTAGTGAATGTAATGTAACACACACCCAGACAATGCGCACCACCCCGCGATGTTTTTCACAAACCTATCCTACATTGCCACTGCTTGTTCCCTGACCTCCCCATGCTGACCACCCCGCGGTGATTTTCTCCATCCTACATTGCCACTCACTGCCTATCCTAATTCAGACCCTCCGATTCACACCACCCCGTGATGTTTTTCTCACTCCTACTAGTGAATGTAATGTAACACACACCCATACAATGCGCACCACCCCACGATGTTTTTCAGAAACCTATCCTACATTGCCACTGCATGTTCCCTGACCTCCTCATGGTGACCACCCCGCGGTGCCTTTCGCCATCCTACATTGCCACTCACTGCCTATCCTAATTCAGACCCTCCGATTCACACCACGCCGCGATGTTTTTCTCATCCTACTAGTGAATGTAATTTAACACACTCCCATACAATGCGCACCACCACGCGATGTGTTTCAGAAACCTATCCTACATTGCCACTGCATGTTCCCTGACCTCCCCATGCTGAGCACCCCGCGGTGCTTTTCTCCATCCTACATTGCCACTCACTGCCTATCCTAGTTCAGACCCTCCGATTCACACCACCCCGTGATGTTTTTCTCACTCCTACTAGTGAATGTAATGTAACACACACCCATACAATGCGCACCACCACGTGATGTTTTTCTCACTCCTACTAGTGAATGTAATGTAACACACACCCGTACAATGCACACCACCCCGTGATGTTTTTCTCACTCCTACTAGTGAATGTAATGTAACACACACCATTACAATGCGCACCACCCCGTGATGTTTTTCAGAAACCTATTCTACATTGCCACTGCATGTTCCCTGACCTCCCCATGCTGAGCACCCCGCGGTGCTTTTCTCCATCCTACATTGCCACTCACTGCCTATCCTAGTTCAGACCCTCCGATTCACACCACCCCGTGATGTTTTTCTCACTCCTACTAGTGAATGTAATGTAACACACACCCATACAATGCGCTCCACTCCGTGATGTTTTTCTCACTCCTACTAGTGAAAGTAATGTAACACACACCCATACAATGCGCACCACCCCGCGATGTTTTTCAGAAACCTATCCTACATTGCCACTGCATGTTCCCTGACCTCCTCATGCTTACCACCCCCGGTGCCTTTCGCCATCCTACATTGCCACTCACTGCCTATCCTAATTCAGACCCTCCGATTCACACCACCCCGCGATGTTTTTCTCATCCTACTAGTGAATGTAATTTAACACACTCCCATACAATGCGCACCACCACGCGATGTTTTTCAGAAACCTATCCTACATTGCCACTGCATGTTCCCTGACCTCCCCATGCTGAGCACCCCGCGGTGCTTTTCTCCATCCTACATTGCCACTCACTGCCTATCCTAATTCAGACCCTCCGATTCACACCACCCCGTGATGTTTTTCTCGCTCCTACTAGTGAATGTAATGTAACACACACCCATACAATGCGCACCATCCCGTGATTTTTTTCTCACTCCTACTAGTGAATGTAATGTAACACACACCCATACAATGCGCACCACCCCGCGATGTTTTTCAGAAACCTATCCTACATTGCCACTGCATGTTACCTGACCTCCTCATGCTGACCACCCCGCGGTGCCTTTCGCCATCCTACATTGCCACTCACTGCCTATCCTAATTCAGACCCTCCGATTCACACCACCCCGCGATGTTTTTCTCATCCTACTAGTGAATGTAATTTAACACACACCCATACAATGCGCACCACCACGCGATGTTTTTCAGAAACCTATCCTACATTGCCACTGCATGTTCCCTGACCTCCCTAGCTGAGCACACCGCGGTGCTTTTCTCCATCCTACATTGCCACTCACTGCCTATCCTAATTCAGACCCTCCGATTCACACCACCCCGTGATGTTTTTCTCACTCCTACTAGTGAATGTAATGTAACACACACCCATACAATGCGCACCACTCCGTGATGTTTTTCTCACTCCTACTAGTGAATGTAATGTAACACACACCCAAACAATGCGCACCACCCCGTGATGTTTTTCTCACTCCTACTAGTGAATGTCATGTAACACACAACCATACAATGCGCACCACCCCGCGATGTTTTTCAGAAACCTATCCTACATTGCCACTGCTTGTTCCCTGACCTCCCCATGCTGACCAGCCCGCGGTGCTTTTCTCCATCCTACATTGCCACTCACTGCCTATCCTAATTCAGACCCTCCGATTCACACCACCCCGTGATGTTTTTCTCATTCCTACTAGTGAATGTAATGTAACACACACCCATACAATGCACACCACCCCGTGATGTTTTTCTCACTCCTACTAGTGAATGTAATGTAACACACACGATTACAATGCGCACCACCCCGTGATGTTTTTCTCACTCCTACTAGTGAATGTAATGTAACACACACCCATACAATGCACATGACGCCGCGATGTTTTTCAGAAACATATCCTACATTGCCACTGCATGTTCTCTGTCCTCCCCATGCTGACCACCCCTCAGTGCTTTTCTCCATCCTACATTGCCACTCACTGCCTATCCTAATTCAGACCCTCCGATTCACACCACCCCGTGATGTTTTTCTCACTCCTACTAGTGAATGTAATGTAACACACACCCATACAATGCGCACCACCCCGGGATGTTTTTCTCACTCCTACTAGTGAATGTAATGTAACACACACCCATACAATGCGCACCACCCCGCGATGTTTTTCCGAAACCAATCCTACATTGCCACTGCATGTTCTCTGTCCTCCCCATGCTGACCACCCCTCAGTGCTTTTCTCCATCCTACATTGCCACTCACTGCCTATCCTAATTCAGACCCTCCGATTCACACCACCCCGTGATGTTTTTCTCACTCCTACTAGTGAATGTAATGTAACACACACCCATACAATGGGCACCACCCCGTGATGTTTTTCTCACTCCTACTAGTGAATGTAATGTAACACACACCCATACAATGCGCACCACCCCGTGATGTTTTTCTCACTCCTACTAGTGAATGTAATGTAACACAAACCCATACAATGCGCACCACCCCGTGATGTTTTTCTCACTCCTATTAGTGAATGTAATGTAACACACACCCATACAATGCGCACGACCCCGTGATGTTTTTCTCACTCCTACTAGTGAATCTAATGTAACACACACCCATACAATGCGCACCACCCCGTGATGTTTTTCTCACTCCTACTAGTGAATCTAATGTAACACACACCCATACAATGCGCACCACCCCGTGATGTTTTTCTCACTCCTACTAGTGAATCTAATGTAACACACACCCATACAATGCGCACCACCCCGTGATGTTTTTCTCACTCCTACTAGTGAATGTAATGTAACACACACCCATACAATGCGCACCACCCCGTGATATTTTTCTCACTCCTACTAGTGAATGTAATGTAACACACACCCATACAATATGCACCACCCCGTGATGTTTTTCTCACTCCTACTAGTGAATCTAATGTAACACACACCCATACAATGCGCACCAGCCCGTGATGTTTTTCTCACTCCTACTAGTGAATGTAATGTAACACACACCCATACAATGCGCACCAGCCCGTGATGTTTTTCTAACTCCTACTAGTGAATGTAATGTAACACACACCCATACAATGCGCACCACACCGTGATGATTTTCTCACTCCTACTAGTGAATCTAATGTAACAAACACCAATACAATGCGCACCACCCCGTGATGTTTTTCTCACTCCTACTAGTGAATGTAATGTAACACACACCCATACAATGCACACCACCCCGTGATGTTTTTCTCACTCCTACTAGTGAATCTAATGTAACACACACCCATACAATGCGCACCACCCCGTGATGTTTTTCTCACTCCTACTAGTGAATCTAATGTAACACACACCCATACAATGCGCACCACCCCGTGATGTTTTTCTCACTCCTACTAGTGAATGTAATGTAACAAACACCCATACAATGGGCACCACCCCGTGATGTTTTTCTCACTCCTACGAGTGAATGTAATGTAACACACACCCATACAATGCGCACCACCCCGTGATGTTTTTCTCACTCCTACTAGTGAATGTAATGTAACACACACCCATACAATGCGCACCACCCCGTGATGTTTTTCTCACTCCTACTAGTGAATGTAATGTAACACACACCCATACAATGCGCACCACCCCGTGAAGTTTTTCTCACTCCTACTAGTGAATCTAATGTAACACACACCCATACAATGCGCACCACCCCGTGATGTTTTTCTCACTCCTACTAGTGAATCTAATGTAACACACACCCATACAATGCGCACCACCCCGTGATGTTTTTCTCACTCCTACTAGTGAATGTAATGCAACACACCCATACAATGCGCACCACCCCGTGATGTTTTTCTCACTCCTACGAGTGAATGTAATGTAACACACACCCATACAATGCGCACCACCCCGTGATGTTTTTCTCACTCCTACTAGTGAATCAAATGTAACACACACCCATACAATGCGCACCACCCCGTGATGTTTTTCTCACTCCTACTAGTGAATGTAATGTAACACACACCCATACAATGCGCACCACCCCGTGATGATTTTCTCACTCCTACTAGTGAATCTAATGTAACACACACCCATACAATGCGCACCACCCCGTGATGTTTTTCTCACTCCTACTAGTGAATGTAATGTAACACACACCCATACAATGCGCACCACCCCGTGATGTTTTTCTCACTCCTACTAGTGAATGTAATGTAACACACACACATACAATGCGCACCACCCCGTGATGATTTTCTCACTCCTACTAGTGAATCTAATGTAACAAACACCCATACAATGCGCACCACCCCGTGATGTTTTTCTCACTCCTACTAGTGAATGTAATGTAACACACACCCATACAATGCGCACCACCCCGTGATATTTTTCTCACTCCTACGAGTGAATGTAATGTAACACACACCCATACAATGCGCACCACCCCGTGATGTTTTTCTCACTCCTACGAGTGAATGTAATGTAACACACACCCATACAATGCGCACCACCCCGTGATGTTTTTCTCACTCCTACTAGTGAATCTAATGTAACACACACCCACACAATGCGCACCACCCCGTGATGTTTTTCTCACTCCTACTAGTGAATCTAATGTAACACACACCCATACAATGCGCACCACCCCGTGATGTTTTTCTCACTCCTACTAGTGAATGTAATGTAACACACACCCATACAATATGCACCACCCCGTGATGTTTTTCTCACTCCTACTAGTGAATCTAATGTAACACACACCCATACAATGCGAACCAGCCCGTGATGTTTTTCTCACTCCTACTAGTGAATGTAATGTAACACACACCCATACAATGCGCACCAGCCCGTGATGTTTTTCTAACTCCTACTAGTGAATCTAATGTAACACACACCCATACAATGCACACCACCCCGTGATGTTTTTCTCACTCCTACTAGTGAATCTAATGTAACACACACCCATACAATGCGCACCACCCCGTGATGTTTTTCTCACTCCTACTAGTGAATCTAATGTAACACACACCCATACAATGCGCACCACCCCGTGATGTTTTTCTCACTCCTACTAGTGAATGTAATGTAACATACACCCATACAATGGGCACCACCCCGTGATGTTTTTCTCACTCCTACGAGTGAATGTAATGTAACACACACCCATACAATGCGCACCACCCCGTGATGTTTTTCTCACTCCTACTAGTGAATCTAATGTAACACACACCCATACAATGCGCACCACCCCGTGATGTTTTTCTCACTCCTACTAGTGAATGTAATGTAACACACACCCATACAATGCGCACCACCCCGTGATGATTTTCTCACTCCTACTAGTGAATCTAATGTAACACACACCCATACAATGCGCACCACCCCGTGATGTTTTTCTCACTCCTACTAGTGAATGTAATGTAACACACACCCATACAATGCACACCACCCCGTGATGTTTTTCTCACTCCTACTAGTGAATGTAATGTAACACACACACATACAATGCGCACCACCCCGTGATGATTTTCTCACTCCTACTAGTGAATCTAATGTAACACACACCCATACAATGCGCACCACCCCGTGATGTTTTTCTCACTCCTACTAGTGAATGTAATGTAACACACACCCATACAATGCGCACCACCCCGTGATGTTTTTCTCACTCCTACTAGTGAATGTAATGTAACACACACACATACAATGCGCACCACCCCGTGATGATTTTCTCACTCCTACTAGTGAATCTAATGTAACAAACACCCATACAATGCGCACCACCCCGTGATGTTTTTCTCACTCCTACTAGTGAATGTAATGTAACACACACCCATACAATGCGCACCACCCCGTGATATTTTTCTCACTCCTACGAGTGAATGTAATGTAACACACACCCATACAATGCGCACCACCCCGTGATGTTTTTCTCACTCCTACGAGTGAATGTAATGTAACACACACCCATACAATGCGCACCACCCCGTGATGTTTTTCTCACTCCTACTAGTGAATCTAATGTAACACACACCCATACAATGCGCACCACCCCGTGATGTTTTTCTCACTCCTACTAGTGAATCTAATGTAACACACACCCATACAATGCGCACCACCCCGTGATGTTTTTCTCACTCCTACTAGTGAATGTAATGTAACACACACCCATACAATATGCACCACCCCGTGATGTTTTTCTCACTCCTACTAGTGAATCTAATGTAACACACACCCATACAATGCGCACCAGCCCGTGATGTTTTTCTCACTCCTACTAGTGAATGTAATGTAACACACACCCATACAATGCGCACCAGCCCGTGATGTTTTTCTAACTCCTACTAGTGAATCTAATGTAACACACACCCATACAATGCGCACCACCCCGTGATGTTTTTCTCACTCCTACTAGTGAATCTAATGTAACACACACCCATACAATGCGCACCACCCCGTGATGTTTTTCTCACTCCTACTAGTGAATCTAATGTAACACACACCCATACAATGGGCACCACCCCGTTATGTTTTTCTCACTCCTACGAGTGAATGTAATGTAACACACACCCATACAATGCGCACCACCCCGTTATGTTTTTCTCACTCCTACTAGTGAATCTAATGTAACACACACCCATACAATGCGCACCACCCCGTGATGTTTTTCTCACTCCTACTAGTGAATGTAATGTAACACACACCCATACAATGCGCACCACCCCGTGATGATTTTCTCACTCCTACTAGTGAATCTAATGTAACACACACCCATACAATGCGCACCACCCCGTGATGTTTTTCTCACTCCTACTAGTGAATGTAATGTAACACACACCCATACAATGCGCACCACCCCGTGATGTTTTTCTCACTCCTACTAGTGAATGTAATGTAACACACACACATACAATGCGCACCACCCCGTGATGATTTTCTCACTCCTACTAGTGAATCTAATGTAACAAACACCCATACAATGCGCACCACCCCGTGATGTTTTTCTCACTCCTACTAGTGAATGTAATGTAACACACACCCATACAATGCGCACCACCCCGTGATGTTTTTCTCACTCCTACGAGTGAATGTAATGTAACACACACCCATACAATGCGCACCACCCCGTGATGTTTTTCTCACTCCTACGAGTGAATGTAATGTAACACACACCCATACAATGCGCACCACCCCGTGATGTTTTTCTCACTCCTACTAGTGAATCTAATGTAACACACACCCATACAATGCGCACCACCCCGTGATGTTTTTCTCACTCCTACTAGTGAATCTAATGTAACACACACCCATACAATGCGCACCACCCCGTGATGTTTTTCTCACTCCTACTATTGAATGTAATGTAACACACACCCATACAATGCGCACCACCCCGTGATGTTCTTCTCACTCCTACTAGTGAATCTAATGTAACACACACCCATACAATATGCACCACCCCGTGATGTTTTTCTCACTCCTACTAGTGAATCTAATGTAACACACACCCATACAATGCGCACCGGCCCGTGATGTTTTTCTCACTTCTACTAGTGAATGTGATGTAACACACACCCATACAATGCGCACCGGCCCGTGATGTTTTTCTCACTCCTACTAGTGAATGTAATGTAACACACACCCATACAATGCGCACCACCCCGTGATGATTTTCTCACTCCTACTAGTGAATCTAATGTAACAAACACCCATACAATGCCCACCACCCCGTGATGTTTTTCTCACTCCTACTAGTGAATCTAATGTAACACACACCCATACAATGCGCACCACCCCGTGATGTTTTTCTCACTCCTACTAGTGAATCTAATGTAACACACACCCATACAATGCGCACCACCCCGTGATGTTTTTCTCACTCCTACTAGTGAATGTAATGTAACATACACCCATACAATGGGCACCACCCCGTGATGTTTTTCTCACTCCTACGAGTGAATGTAATGTAACACACACCCATACAATGCGCACCACCCCGTGATGTTTTTCTCACTCCTACTAGTGAATGTAATGTAACACACACCCATACAATGCGCACCACCCCGTGATGTTTTTCTCACTCTTACTAGTGAATGTAATGTAACACACACCCATACAATGCGCACCACCCCGTGATGTTTTTCTCCCTCCTACTAGTGAATCTAATGTAACACACACCCATACAATGCGCACCACCCCGTGATGTTTTTCTCACTCCTACTAGTGAATCTAATGTAACACACACCCATACAATGCGCACCACCCCGTGATGTTTTTCTCACTCCTACTAGTGAATGTAATGTAACACACACCCATACAATGCGCACCACCCCGTGATGTTTTTCTCACTCCTACGAGTGAATGTAATGTAACACACACCCATACAATGCGCACCACCCCGTGATGTTTTTCTCACTCCTACTAGTGAATCAAATGTAACACACACCCATACAATGCGCACCACCCCGTGATGTTTTTCTCACTCCTACTAGTGAATGTAATGTAACACACACCCATACAATGCGCACCACCCCGTGATGATTTTCTCACTCCTACTAGTGAATCTAATGTAACACACACCCATACAATGCGCACCACCCCGTGATGTTTTTCTCACTCCTACTAGTGAATGTAATGTAACACACACCCATACAATGCGCACCACCCCGTGATGTTTTTCTCACTCCTACTAGTGAATGTAATGTAACACACACACATACAATGCGCACCACCCCGTGATGATTTTCTCACTCCTACTAGTGAATCTAATGTAACAAACACCCATACAATGCGCACCACCCCGTGATGTTTTTCTCACTCCTACTAGTGAATGTAATGTAACACACACCCATACAATGCGCACCACCCCGTGATATATTTCTCACTCCTACGAGTGAATGTAATGTAACACACACCCATACAATGCGCACCACCCCGTGATGTTTTTCTCACTCCTACGAGTGAATGTAATGTAACACACACCCATACAATGCGCACCACCCCGTGATGTTTTTCTCACTCCTACTAGTGAATCTAATGTAACACACACCCATACAATGCGCACCACCCCGTGATGTTTTTCTCACTCCTACTAGTGAATCTAATGTAACACACACCCATACAATGCGCACCACCCCGTGATGTTTTTCTCACTCCTACTAGTGAATGTAATGTAACACACACCCATACAATATGCACCACCCCGTGATGTTTTTCTCACTCCTACTAGTGAATCTAATGTAACACACACCCATACAATGCGCACCAGCCCGTGATGTTTTTCTCACTCCTACTAGTGAATGTAATGTAACACACACCCATACAATGCGCACCAGCCCGTGATGTTTTTCTAACTCCTACTAGTGAATCTAATGTAACACACACCCATACAATGCGCACCACCCCGTGATGTTTTTCTCACTCCTACTAGTGAATCTAATGTAACACACACCCATACAATGCGCACCACCCCGTGATGTTTTTCTCACTCCTACTAGTGTATCTAATGTAACACACACCCATACAATGCGCACCACCCCGTGATGTTTTTCTCACTCCTACTAGTGAATGTAATGTAACATACACCCATACAATGGGCACCACCCCGTGATGTTTTTCTCACTCCTACGAGTGAATGTAATGTAACACACACCCATACAATGCGCACCACCCCGTGATGTTTTTCTCACTCCTACTAGTGAATCTAACGTAACACACACCCATACAATGCGCACCACCCCGTGATGTTTTTCTCACTCCTACTAGTGAATGTAATGTAACACACACCCATACAATGCGCACCACCCCGTGATGATTTTCTCACTCCTACTAGTGAATCTAATGTAACACACACCCATACAATGCGCACCACCCCGTGATGTTTTTCTCACTCCTACTAGTGAATGTAATGTAACACACACCCATACAATGCGCACCACCCCGTGATGTTTTTCTCACTCCTACTAGTGAATGTAATGTAACACACACACATACAATGCGCACCACCCCGTGATGATTTTCTCACTCCTACTAGTGAATCTAATGTAACACACACCCATACAATGCGCACCATCCCGTGATGTTTTTCTCACTCCTACTAGTGAATGTAATGTAACACACACCCATACAATGCGCACCACCCCGTGATGTTTTTCTCACTCCTACTAGTGAATGTAATGTAACACACACACATACAATGCGCACCACCCCGTGATGATTTTCTCACTCCTACTAGTGAATCTAATGTAACAAACACCCATACAATGCGCACCACCCCGTGATGTTTTTCTCACTCCTACTAGTGAATGTAATGTAACACACACCCATACAATGCGCACCACCCCGTGATATTTTTCTCACTCCTACGAGTGAATGTAATGTAACACACACCCATACAATGCGCACCACCCCGTGATGTTTTTCTCACTCCTACGAGTGAATCTAGTGTAACACACACCCATACAATGCGCACCACCCCGTGATGTTTTTCTCACTCCTACTAGTGAATCTAATGTAACACACACCCATACAATGCGCACCACCCCGTGATGTTTTTCTCACTCCTACTAGTGAATCTAATGTAACACACACCCATACAATGCGCACCACCCCGTGATGTTTTTCTCACTCCTACTAGTGAATGTAATGTAACACACACCCATACAATATGCACCACCCCGTGATGTTTTTCTCACTCCTACTAGTCAATCTAATGTAACACACACCCATACAATGCGCACCAGCCCGTGATGTTTTTCTCACTCCTACTAGTGAATGTAATGTAACACACACCCATACAATGCGCACCAGCCCGTGATGTTTTTCTAACTCCTACTAGTGAATCTAATGTAACACACACCCATACAATGCGCACCACCCCGTGATGTTTTTCTCACTCCTACTAGTGAATCTAATGTAACACACACCCATACAATGCGCACCACCCCGTGATGTTTTTCTCACTCCTACTAGTGAATCTAATGTAACACACACCCATACAATGCGCACCACCCCGTGATGTTTTTCTCACTCCTACTAGTGAATGTAATGTAACATACACCCATACAATGGGCACCACCCCGTGATGTTTTTCTCACTCCTACGAGTGAATGTAATGTAACACACACCCATACAATGCGCACCACCCCGTGATGTTTTTCTCACTCCTACTAGTGAATCTAATGTAACACACACCCATACAATGCGCACCACCCCGTGATGTTTTTCTCACTCCTACTAGTGAATGTAATGTAACACACACCCATACAATGCGCACCACCCCGTGATGATTTTCTCACTCCTACTAGTGAATCTAATGTAACACACACCCATACAATGCGCACCACCCCGTGATGTTTTTCTCACTCCTACTAGTGAATGTAATGTAACACACACCCATACAATGCGCACCACCCCGTGATGTTTTTCTCACTCCTACTAGTGAATGTAATGTAACACACACACATACAATGCGCACCACCCCGTGATGATTTTCTCACTCCTACTAGTGAATCTAATGTAACAAACACCCATACAATGCGCACCACCCCGTGATGTTTTTCTCACTCCTACTAGTGAATGTAATGTAACACACACCCATACAATGAGCACCACCCCGTGATGTTTTTCTCACTCCTACGAGTGAATGTAATGTAACACACACCCATACAATGCGCACCACCCGTGATGTTTTTCTCACTCCTACGAGTGAATGTAATGTAACACACACCCATACAATGCGCACCACCCCGTGATGTTTTTCTCACTCCTACTAGTGAATCTAATGTAACACACACCCATACAATGCGCACCACCCCGTGATGTTTTTCTCACTCCTACTAGTGAATCTAATGTAACACACACCCATACAATGCGCACCACCCCGTGATGTTTTTCTCACTCCTACTATTGAATGTAATGTATCACACACCCATACAATGCGCACCACCCCGTGATGTTCTTCTCACTCCTACTAGTGAATCTAATGTAACACACACCCATACAATATGCACCACCCCGTGATGTTTTTCTCACTCCTACTAGTGAATCTAATGTAACACACACCCATACAATGCGCACCGGCCCGTGATGTTTTTCTCACTTCTACTAGTGAATGTGATGTAACACACACCCATACAATGCGCACCGGCCCGTGATGTTTTTCTCACTCCTACTAGTGAATGTAATGTAACACACACCCATACAATGCGCACCACCCCGTGATGATTTTCTCACTCCTACTAGTGAATCTAATGTAACAAACACCCATACAATGCCCACCACCCCGTGCTGTTTTTCTCACTCCTACTAGTGAATCTAATGTAACACACACCCATACAATGCGCACCACCCCGTGATGTTTTTCTCACTCCTACTAGTGAATCTAATGTAACACACACCCATACAATGCGCACCACCCCGTGATGTTTTTCTCACTCCTACTAGTGAATCTAATGTAACACACACCCATACAATGCGCACCACCCCGTGATGTTTTTCTCACTCCTACTAGTGAATGTAATGTAACATACACCCATACAATGGGCACCACCCCGTGATGTTTTTCTCACTCCTACTAGTGAATGTAATGTAACACACACCCATACAATGCGCACCACCTCGTGATGTTTCTCTTACTCCTACTAGTGAATCTAATGTAACACACACCCATACAATGCGCACCACCCCGTGATAATTTTCTCACTCCTACTAGTGAATCTAATGTAACACACACCCATACAATGCGCACCACCCCGTGATGTTTTTCTCACTCCTACGAGTGAATGTAATGTAACACACACCCATAAAATGCGCACCACCCCGTGATGTTTTTCTCACTCCTACTAGTGAATGTAATGTAACACACACCCATACAATGCGCACCACCCCGTGATGATGTTCTCACTCCTACTAGTGAATGTAATGTAACACACACCCATACAATGCGCATCACCCCGTGATGTTTTTCTCACTCCTACTAGTGAATGTAGTGTAACACACACCCATACAATGCGCACCACCCCGTGATGTTTTTCTCACTGCTAGTAGTGAATGTAGTGTAACACACACCCATACAATGCGCACCACCCCGTGATGTTTTTCTCACTCCTACTAGTGAATGTAATGTAACACACACCCATACAATGCGCACCACCCCGTGATGATTTTCTCACTCCTACTAGTGAATCTAATGTAACAAACACCCATACAATGCGCACCACCCCGTGATGTTTTTCTCACTCCTACTAGTGAATGTAATGTAACACACACCCATACAATGAGCACCACCCCGTGATGTTTTTCTCACTCCTACTAGTGAATGTAATGTAACACACACCCATACAATGCGCACCACCCCGTGATGTTTTTCTCACTCCTACTAGTGAATCTAAAGTAACACTCACCCACACAATGCGCACCACCCCGTGATTTTTTTCTCACTCCTACTAGTGAATGTAATGTAACACACACCCATACAATGCGCACCACCCCGTGATGTTTTTCTCACTCCTACTAGTGAATGTAATGTAACACACACCCATACAATGCGCACCACCCCGTGATGTTTTTCTCACTCCTACTAGTGAATGTAATGTAACACACACCCATACAATGCGCACCACCCCGTGATGTTTTTCTCACTCCTACTAGTGAATGTAATGTAACACACACCCATACAATGCGCACCACCCCGTGATGTTTTTCTCACTCCTACTAGTGAAAGTAATGTAACACACACCCATACAATGCGCACTACCCCGTGATGTTTTTCTCACTCCTACTAGTGAATCTAATGTAACACACACCCATACAATGCGCACCCCCCCGTGATGTTTTTCTCACTCCTACTAGTGAATCTAATGTAACACACACCCATACAATGCGCACCACCCCGTGATGTTTTTCTCACTCCTACTAGTGAATGTAATGTAACACACACCCATACAATGCGCACCACCCCGTGATGTTTTTCTCACTCCTACTAGTGAATGTAATGTAACACACACCCATAAAACGCGCACCACCCCGTGATGTTTTTCTCACTGCTACTAGTGAATGTAATGTAACACACACCCATACAATGCTCACCACCCCGTGATGTTTTTCTCACTCTTACTAGTGAATGTCATGTAACACACACCCATAAAATGCGCACCACCCCGTGATGTTTTTCTCACTCCTACTAGTGAATGTAATGTAACACACACACATACAATGCGCACCACACCGTGATGTTTTTTCACTCCTACTAGTGAATCTAATGTAACAAACACCCATACAATGCGCAACACCCCGTGATGTTTTTCTCACTGCTACTAGTGAATGTAATGTAACACACACCCATAAAATGCGCACCACCCCGTGATGTTTTTCTCACTCCTACTAGTGAATCTAATGTAACACACACTCATACAATGCGCACCACCCCGTGATGTTTTTCTCACTCCTACTAGTGAATCTAATGTAACACACACCCATACAATGCGCACCACCCCGTGATGTTTTTCTCACTCCTACTAGTGAATGTAATGTAACACACACCCATACAATGCGCACCACCCCGTGATGTTTTTCTCACTCCTACTAGTGAATGTAATGTAACACACACCCATACAATATGCACCACCCCGTGATGTTTTTCTCAATCCTACTAGTGAATCTAATGTAACACACACCCATACAATGCGCACCACCCCGTGATGTTTTTCTCACTCCTACTAGTGAATGTAATGTAACACACACCCATACAATGCGCACCCTCCCGTGATGTTTTTCTAACTCCTACTAGTGAATGTAATGTAACACACACCCATACAATGCGCACCACCCCGTGATGATTTTCTCACTCCTACTAGTGAATCTAATGTAACACACACCCATACAATGCGCACCACCCCGTGATGTTTTTCTCACTCCTACTAGTGAATGTAATGTAACACACACCCATACAATGCGCACCACCCCGTGATGTTTTTCTCACTCCTACTAGTGAATGTAATGTAACACACACCCATACAATGCGCACCACCCCGTGATGTTTTTCTCACTCCTACTAGTGAATCTAATGTAACACACACCCATACAATGCGCACCACCCCGTGATGTTTTTCTCACTCCTACTAGTGAATGTAATGTAACACACACCCATACAATGGGCACCACCCCGTGATGTTTTTCTCACTCCTACGAGTGAATGTAATGTAACACACACCCATACAATGCGCACCACCCCGTGATGTTTTTCTCACTCCTACTAGTGAATGTAATGTAACACACACCCATACAATGCGCACCACCCCGTGATGTTTTTCTCACTCCTACTAGTGAATGTAATGTAACACACACCCATACAATGCGCACCACCCCGTGATGTTTTTCTCACTCCTACTAGTGAATCTAATGTAACACACACCCATACAATGCGCACCACCCCGTGAGGTTTTTCTCACTCCTACTAGTGAATCTAATGTAACACACACCCATACAATGCGCACCACCCCGTGATGTTTTTCTCACTCCTACTAGTGAATGTAATGTAACACACACCCATACAATGCGCACCACCCCGTGATGATTTTCTCACTCCTACTAGTGAATCTAATGTAACACACACCCATACATTGCGCACCACCCCGTGATGTTTTTCTCACTCCTACTAGTGAATGTAATGTAACACACACCCATACAATGCGCACCACCCCGTGATGTTTTTCTCACTCCTACTAGTGAATCTAATGTAACACACACACATACAATGCGCACCACCCCGTGATGATTTTCTCACTCCTACTAGTGAATCTAATGTAACAAACACCCATACAATGCGCACCACCCCGTGATGTTTTTCTCACTCCTACGAGTGAATGTAATGTAACACACACCCATACAATGCGCACCACCCCGTGATGTTTTTCTCACTCCTACGAGTGAATGTAATGTAACACACACCCATACAATGCGCACCACCCCGTGATGTTTTTCTCACTCCTACTAGTGAATCTAATGTAACACACACCCATACAATGCGCACCACCCCGTGATGTTTTTCTCACTCCTACTAGTGAATCTAATGTAACACACACCCATACAATGCGCACCGGCCCGTGATGTTTTTCTCACTCCTACTATTGAATGTAATGTAACACACACCCATACAATGCGCACCACCCCGTGATGTTTTTCTCACTCCTACTAGTGAATCTAATGTAACACACACCCATACAATGCGCACCACCCCGTGATGTTCTTCTCACTCCTACTAGTGAATCTAATGTAACACACACCCATACAATATGCACCACCCCGTGATGTTTTTCTCACTCCTACTAGTGAATCTAATGTAACACACACCCATACAATGCGCACCGGCCCGTGATGTTTTTCTCACTCCTACTAGTGAATGTAATGTAACACACACCCATACAATGCGCACCGGCCCGTGATGTTTTTCTCACTCCTACTAGTGAATGTAATGTAACACACACCCATACAATGCGCACCACCCCGTGATGATTTTCTCACTCCTACTAGTGAATCTAATGTAACAAACACCCATACAATGCCCACCACCCCGTGATGTTTTTCTCACTCCTACTAGTGAATCTAATGTAACACACACCCATACAATGCGCACCACCCCGTGATGTTTTTCTCACTCCTACTAGTGAATCTAATGTAACACACACCCATACAATGCGCACCACCCCGTGATGTTTTTCTCACTCCTACTAGTGAATGTAATGTAACATACACCCATACAATGGGCACCACCCCGTGATGTTTTTCTCACTCCTACTAGTGAATGTAATGTAACACACACCCATACAATGCGCACCACCTCGTGATGTTTCTCTTACTCCTACTAGTGAATCTAATGTAACACACACCCATACAATGCGCACCACCCAGTGATAATTTTCTCACTCCTACTAGTGAATCTAATGTAACACACACCCATACAATGCGCACCACCCCGTGATGTTTTTCTCACTCCTACTAGTGAATGTAATGTAACACACACCCATAAAATGCGCACCACCCCGTGATGTTTTTCTCACTCCTACTAGTGAATGTAATGTAACACACACCCATACAATGCGCACCACCCCGTGATGTTTTTCTCACTCCTACTAGTGAATGTAATGTAACACACACCCATACAATGCGCACCACCCCGTGATGTTTTTCTCACTCCTACTACTGAATGTAGTGTAACACACACCCATACAATGCGCACCACCCCGTGATGTTTTTCTCACTGCTAGTAGTGAATGTAGTGTAACACACACCCATACAATGCGCACCACCCCGTGATGTTTTTCTCACTCCTACTAGTGAATGTAATGTAACACACACCCATACAATGCGCACCACCCCGTGATGATTTTCTCACTCCTACTAGTGAATCTAATGTAACAAACACCCATACAATGCGCACCACCCCGTGATGTTTTTCTCACTCCTACTAGTGAATGTAATGTAACACACACCCATACAATGAGCACCACCCCGTGATGTTTTTCTCACTCCTACTAGTGAATGTAATGTAACACACACCCATACAATGCGCACCACCCCGTGATGTTTTTCTCACTCCTACTAGTGAATCTAAAGTAACACTCACCCATACAATGCGCACCACCCCGTGATTTTTTTCTCACTCCTACTAGTGAATGTAATGTAACACACACCCATACAATGCGCACCACCCCGTGATGTTTTTCTCACTCCTACTAGTGAATGTAATGTAACACACACCCATACAATGCGCACCACCCCGTGATGTTTTTCTCACTCCTACTAGTGAATGTAATGTAACACACACCCATACAATGCGCACCACCCCGTGATGTTTTTCTCACTCCTACTAGTGAATGTAATGTAACACACACCCATACAATGCGCACCACCCCGTGATGTTTTTCTCACTCCTACTAGTGAATGTAATGTAACACACACCCATACAATGCGCACCACCCCGTGATGTTTTTCTCACTCCTACTAGTGAATGTAATGTAACACACACCCATACAATGCGCACCACCCCGTGATGATTTTCTCACTCCTACTAGTGAATGTAATGTAACACACACCCATACAATGCGCACCACCCCGTGATGTTTTTCTCACTCCTACTAGTGAATCTAATGTAACACACACCCATACAATGCGCACCCCCCCGTGATGTTTTTCTCACTCCTACTAGTGAATCTAATGTAACACACACCCATACAATGCGCACCACCCCGTGATGTTTTTCTCACTCCTACTAGTGAATGTAATGTAACACACACCCATACAATGCGCACCACCCCGTGATGTTTTTCTCACTCCTACTAGTGAATGTAATGTAACACACACCCATAAAATGCGCACCACCCCGTGATGTTTTTCTCACTGCTACTAGTGAATGTAATGTAACACACACCCATACAATGCTCACCACCCCGTGATGTTTTTCTCACTCTTACTAGTGAATGTCATGTAACACACACCCATAAAATGCGCACCACCCCGTGATGTTTTTCTCACTCCTACTAGTGAATGTAATGTAACACACACACATACAATGCGCACCACACCGTGATGTTTTTTCACTCCTACTAGTGAATCTAATGTAACAAACACCCATACAATGCGCACCACCCCGTGATGTTTTTCTCACTGCTACTAGTGAATGTAATGTAACACACACCCATACAATGCGCACCACCCCGTGATGTTTTTCTCACTCCTACTAGTGAATCTAATGTAACACACACCCATACAATGCGCACCACACCGTGATGTTTTTCTCACTCCTACTAGTGAATGTAATGTAACACACACCCATACAATGCGCACCACCCCGTGATGTTTTTCTCACTCCTACTAGTGAATGTAATGTAACGCACACCCATACAATGCGCACTACCCCGTGATGTTTTTCTCACTCCTACTAGTGAATGTAATGTAACGCACACCCATACAATGCGCACCACCCCGTGATGTTTCTCTCCTTCCTACTAGTGAATGTAATGTAACCCACACCCATAAAATGCGCACCACCCCGTGATGTTTCTCTCACTCCTACTAGTGAATGTAATGTAACACACACCCATACAATGCGCACCACCCCGTGATGTTTTTCTCACTCCTACTAGTGAATGTAATGTAACACACACCCATACAATGCGCACCACCCCGTGATGATTTTCTCACTCCAACTAGTGAATCTAATGTAACACACACCCATACACTGCGCACCACCCCGTGATGTTTTTCTCACTCTTACTAGTGAATGTAATGTAACACACACCCATACAATGCGCACCACCCCGTGATGATTTTCTCACTCCTATTAGTGAATCTAATGTAACAAACACCCATACAATGCTCACCACCCCGTGATGTTTTTCTCACTCCTACTAGTGAATGTAATGTAACACACACCCATACAATGCGCACCACCCCGTGATGTTTTTCTCACTCCTACTAGTGAATGTAATGTAACACACACCCATACAATGCGCACCACCCCGTGATGTTTTTCTCACTCCTACTAGTGAATCTAATGTAACACTCACCCATACAATGAGCACCACACCGTGATGTTTTTTCACTCCTACTAGTGAATCTAATGTAACAAACACCCATACAATGCGCACCACCCCGTGATGTTTTTCTCACTGCTACTAGTGAATGTAATGTAACACACACCCATACAATGCGCACCACCCCGTGATGTTTTTCTCACTCCTACTAGTGAAACTAATGTAACACACACCCATACCATGCGCACCACCCCGTGATGTTTTTCTCACTCCTACTAGTGAATCTAATGTAACACACACCCATACAATGCGCACCACCCCGTGATGTTTTTCTCACTCCTACTAGTGAATGTAATGTAACACACACCCATACAATGCGCACCACCTCGTGGTTTCTCTCACTCCTACTAGTGAATCTAATGTAACACACACCCATACAATGCGCACCACCCCGTGATGTTTTTCTCACTCCTACTAGTGAATCTAATGTATAACACACCCATACAATGCTCACCACCCCGTGATAATTTTCTCACTCCTACTAGTGAATCTAATGTAACACACACCCATACAATGCGCACCACCCCGTGATGTTTTTCTCACTCCTACTAGTGAATGTAATGTAACACACACACATACAATGCGCACCACACCGTGATGTTTTTTCACTCCTACTAGTGAATCTAATGTAACAAACACCCATACAATGCGCACCACCCCGTGATGTTTTTCTCACTGCTACTAGTGAATGTAATGTAACACACACCCATACAATGCGCACCACCCCGTGATGATTTTCTCACTCCAACTAGTGAATCTAATGTAACACACACCCATACAATGCGCACCACCCCGTGATGTTTTTCTCACTCTTACTAGTGAATGTAATGTAACACACACCCATACAATGCGCACCACCCCGTGATGATTTTCTCACTCCTATTAGTGAATCTAATGTAACAAACACCCATACAATGCTCACCACCCCGTGATGTTTTTCTCACTCCTACTAGTGAATGTAATGTAACACACACCCATACAATGCGCACCACCCCGTGATGTTTTTCTCACTCCTACTAGTGAATGTAATGTAACACACACCCATACAATGCGCACCACCCCGTGATGTTTTTCTCACTCCTACTAGTGAATCTAATGTAACACTCACCCATACAATGAGCACCACCCCGTGATGTTTTTCTCACTCCTACTAGTGAATGTAATGTAACACACACCCATACAATGCGCACCACCTCGTGGTTTCTCTCACTCCTACTAGTGAATCTAATGTAACACACACCCATACAATGCGCACCACCCCGTGATGTTTTTCTCACTCCTACTAGTGAATCTAATGTATAACACACCCATACAATGCGCACCACCCCGTGATAATTTTCTCACTCCTACTAGTGAATCTAATGTAACACACACCCATACAATGCGCACCACCCCGTGATGTTTTTCTCACTCCTACTAGTGAATGTAATGTAACACACACCCATACAATGCGCACCACCCCGTGATGTTTTTCTCACTCCTACTAGTGAATGTAATGTAACACACACCCATACAATGCGCACCACCCCGTGTTGTTTTTCTCACTCCTACTAGTGAATGTAGTGTAACACACACCCATACAATGCGCACCACCCCGTGATGTTTTTCTCACTCCTACTAGTGAATGTAGTGTAACACACACCCATACAATGCGCACCACCCCGTGATGTTTTTCTCACTCCTACTAGTGAATCTAATGTAACACACACCCATACAATGCGCACCACCCCGTGATGTTTTTCTCACTCCTACTAGTGAATCTAATGTAACACACACCCATACAATGCGCACCACCCCGTGATGTTTTTCTCACTCCTACTAGTGAATCTAATGTAACACACACCATACAATGCGCACCACCCCGTGATAATTTTCTCACTCCTACTAGTGAATCTAATGTAACACACACCCATACAATGCGCACCACCCCGTGATGTTTTTCTCACTGCTACTAGTGAATCTAATGTAACACACACCCATACAATGCTCACCACCCCGTGATGTTTTGCTCACTCCTACTAGTGTATGTAATGTAACACACACCCATAAAATGCGCACCACCCCGTGATGTTTTTCTCACTCCTACTAGTGAATGTAATGTAACACACACCCATACAATGCGCACCACCCCGGGATGTTTTTTCACTCCTACTAGTGAATCTAATGTAACAAACACCCATACAATGCGCACCACCCCGTGATGTTTTTCTCAGTGCTACTAGTGAATGTAATGTAACACACATCCATACAATGCGCACCACCCCGTGATGTTTTTCTCACTCCTACTAGTGAATCTAATGTAACACACACCCATACAATGCGCACCACCCCGTGATGTTTTTCTCACTCCTACTAGTGAATCTAATGTAACACACACCCATACAATGGGCACCACCCCGTGATGTTTTTCTTACTCCTACTAGTGAATGTAATGTAACACACACCCATACAATGCGCACCACCCCGTGATGTTTTTCTCACTCCTACTAGTGAATGTAATGTAACGCACACCCATACAATGCGCACCACCCCGTGATGTTTTTCTCACTCCTACTAGTGAATGTAATGTAACACACACCCATGCAATGCGCACCACCCCGTGATGTTTTTCTCACTCCTACTAGTGAATGTAATGTAACGCACACCCATACAATGCGCACCACCCCGTGATGTTTTTCTCACTCCTACTAGTGTATGTAATGTAACGCACACCCATACAATGCGCACCACCCCGTGATGTTTCTCTCCTTCCTACTAGTGAATGTAATGTAACGCACACCCATAAAATGCGCACCACCCCGTGATGTTTCTCTCACTCCTACTAGTGAATCTAATGTAACACACACCCATACAATGCGCACCACCCCGTGATGTTTTTGTCACTCCTACTAGTGAATGTAATGTAACACACACCCATAAAATGCGCACCACCCCGTGATGTTTTTCTCACTCCTACTAGTGAATGTAATGTAACACACACCCATACAATGCTCACCACCCCGTGATGTTTTGCTCACTCCTACTAGTGAATGTAATGTAACACACACCCATAAAATGCGCACCACCCCGTGATGTTTTTCTCACTCCTACTAGTGAATGTAATGTAACACACACCCATACAATGCGCACCACCCCGTGATGTTTTTTCACTCCTACTAGTGAATCTAATGTAACAAACACCCATACAATGCGCACCACCCCGTGATGTTTTTCTCACTGCTACTAGTGAATGTAATGTAACACACACCCATACAATGCGCACCACCCCGTGATGTTTTTCTCACTCCTACTAGTGAAACTAATGTAACACACACCCATACAATGCGCACCACCCCGTGATGTTTTTCTCACTCCTACTAGTGAATCTAATGTAACACACACCCATACAATGCGCACCACCCCGTGATGTTTTTCTCACTCCTACTAGTGAATGTAATGTAACACACACTCATACAATGCGCACCACCTCGTGATGTTTCTCTCACTCCTACTAGTGAATCTGATGTAACACACACCCATACAATGCGCACCACCCCGTGATGTTTTTCTCACTCCTACTAGTGAATCTAATATATAACACACCCATACAATGCGCACCACCCCGTGATAATTTTCTCACTCCTACTAGTGAATCTAATGTAACACACACCCATACAATGCGCACCACCCCGTGATGTTTTTCTCACTCCTACTAGTGAATGTAATGTAACACACACCCATACAATGCGCACCACCCCGTGATGTTTTTCTCACTCCTACTAGTGAATGTAATGTAACACACACCCATACAATGCGCACCACCCCGTGATGTTTTTCTCACTCCTACTAGATAATGTAATGTAACACACACCCATACAATGCGCACCACCCCGTGATGTTTTTCTCACTCCTACTAGATAATGTAGTGTAACACACACCCATACAATGCGCACCACCCCGTGATGTTTTTCTCACTCCTACTAGTGAATGTAGTGTAACACACACCCATACAATGCGCACCACCCCGTGATGTTTTTCTCACTGCTAGTAGTGAATGTAGTGTAACACACACCCATACAATGCGCACCACCCCGTGATGTTATTCTCACTCCTACTAGTGAATCTAATGTAACACACACCCATACAATGCGCACCACCCCTTGATGTCTTTCTCACTCCTACTAGTGTATGTAATGTAACACACACCCATACAATGAGCACCACCCCGTGATGTCTTTCTCACTCCTACTAGTGAATCTAATGTAACACACACCCATACAATGCGCACCACCCCGTGATGTTTTTCTCACTCCTACTAGTGAATGTAAAGTAACACTCACCCATACAATGCGCACCACCCCGTGATGTTTTTCTCACTCCTACTAGTGAATGTAATGTAACACACACCCATACAATGCGCACCACCCCGTGATGTTTTTCTCACTCCTACTAGTGAATGTAATGTAACACACACCCATACAATGCGCACCACCCCGTGATGTTTTTCTCACTCCTACTAGTGAATGTAATGTAACACACACCCATACAATGCGCACCACCCCGTGTTGTTTTTCTCACACCTACTAGTGAATGTAGTGTAACACACACCCATACAATGCGCACCACCCCGTGATGTTTTTCTCACTCCTACTAGTGAATGTAGTGTAACACACACCCATACAATGCGCACCACCCCGTGATGTTTTTCTCACTCCTACTAGTGAATCTAATGTAACACACACCCATACAATGCGCACCACCCCGTGATGTTTTTCTCACTCCTACTAGTGAATCTAATGTAACACACACCCATACAATGCGCACCACCCCGTGATGTTTTTCTCACTCCTACTAGTGAATCTAATGTAACACACACCCATACAATGCGCACCACCCCGTGATAATTTTCTCACTCCTACTAGTGAATCTAATGTAACACACACCCATACAATGCGCACCACCCCGTGATGTTTTTCTCACTCCTACTAGTGAATCTAATGTAACACACACCCATACAATGCTCACCACCCCGTGATGTTTTGCTCACTCCTACTAGTGTATGTAATGTAACACACACCCATAAAATGCGCACCACCCCGTGATGTTTTTCTCACTCCTACTAGTGAATGTAATGTAACACACACCCATACAATGCGCACCACCCCGGGATGTTTTTTCACTCCTACTAGTGAATCTAATGTAACAAACACCCATACAATGCGCACCACCCCGTGATGTTTTTCTCAGTGCTACTAGTGAATGTAATGTAACACACATCCATACAATGCGCACCACCCCGTGATGTTTTTCTCACTCCTACTAGTGAATCTAATGTAACACACACCCATACAATGCGCACCACCCCGTGATGTTTTTCTCACTCCTACTAGTGAATCTAATGTAACACACACCCATACAATGGGCACCACCCCGTGATGTTTTTCTTACTCCTACTAGTGAATGTAATGTAACACACACCCATACAATGCGCACCACCCCGTGATGTTTTTCTCACTCCTACTAGTGAATGTAATGTAACGCACACCCATACAATGCGCACCACCCCGTGATGTTTTTCTCACTCCTACTAGTGAATGTAATGTAACACACACCCATGCAATGCGCACCACCCCGTGATGTTTTTCTCACTCCTACTAGTGAATGTAATGTAACGCACACCCATACAATGCGCACCACCCCGTGATGTTTTTCTCACTCCTACTAGTGTATGTAATGTAACGCACACCCATACAATGCGCACCACCCCGTGATGTTTCTCTCCTTCCTACTAGTGAATGTAATGTAACGCACACCCATAAAATGCGCACCACCCCGTGATGTTTCTCTCACTCCTACTAGTGAATCTAATGTAACACACACCCATACAATGCGCACCACCCCGTGATGTTTTTCTCACTCCTACTAGTGAATGTAATGTAACACACACCCATAAAATGCGCACCACCCCGTGATGTTTTTCTCACTCCTACTAGTGAATGTAATGTAACACACACCCATACAATGCTCACCACCCCGTGATGTTTTGCTCACTCCTACTAGTGAATGTAATGTAACACACACCCATAAAATGCGCACCACCCCGTGATGTTTTTCTCACTCCTACTAGTGAATGTAATGTAACACACACCCATACAATGCGCACCACCCCGTGATGTTTTTTCACTCCTACTAGTGAATCTAATGTAACAAACACCCATACAATGCGCACCACCCCGTGATGTTTTTCTCACTGCTACTAGTGAATGTAATGTAACACACACCCATACAATGCGCACCACCCCGTGATGTTTTTCTCACTCCTACTAGTGAAACTAATGTAACACACACCCATACAATGCGCACCACCCCGTGATGTTTTTCTCACTCCTACTAGTGAATCTAATGTAACACACACCCATACAATGCGCACCACCCCGTGATGTTTTTCTCACTCCTACTAGTGAATGTAATGTAACACACACTCATACAATGCGCACCACCTCGTGATGTTTCTCTCACTCCTACTAGTGAATCTGATGTAACACACACCCATACAATGCGCACCACCCCGTGATGTTTTTCTCACTCCTACTAGTGAATCTAATATATAACACACCCATACAATGCGCACCACCCCGTGATAATTTTCTCACTCCTACTAGTGAATCTAATGTAACACACACCCATACAATGCGCACCACCCCGTGATGTTTTTCTCACTCCTACTAGTGAATGTAATGTAACACACACCCATACAATGCGCACCACCCCGTGATGTTTTTCTCACTCCTACTAGTGAATGTAATGTAACACACACCCATACAATGCGCACCACCCCGTGATGTTTTTCTCACTCCTACTAGATAATGTAATGTAACACACACCCATACAATGCGCACCACCCCGTGATGTTTTTCTCACTCCTACTAGTGAATGTAGTGTAACACACACCCATACAATGCGCACCACCCCGTGATGTTTTTCTCACTGCTAGTAGTGAATGTAGTGTAACACACACCCATACAATGCGCACCACCCCGTGATGTTATTCTCACTCCTACTAGTGAATGTAATGTAACACACACCCATACAATGCGCACCACCCCGTGATGATTTTCTCACTCCTACTAGTGAATCTAATGTAACAAACACCCATACAATGCGCACCACCCCGTGATGTCTTTCTCACTCCTACTAGTGAATGTAATGTAACACACACCCATACAATGAGCACCAACCCGTGATGTTTTTCTCACTCCTACTAGTGAATCTAATGTAACACACACCCATACAATGCGCACCACCCCGTGATGTTTTTCTCACTCCTACTAGTGAATGTAAAGTAACACTCACCCATACAATGCGCACCACCCCGTGATGTTTTTCTCACTCCTACTAGTGAATGTAATGTAACACACACCCATACAATGCGCACCACTCCGTGATGTTTTTCTCACTCCTACTAGTGAATGTAACGTAACACACACCCATACAATGCGCACCACCCCGTGATGTTTTTCTCACTCCTACTAGTGAATGTAATGTAACACACACCCTTACAATGTGCACCACACCGTGATGTTTTTCTCACTCCTACTAGTGAATGTAATGTGACACACACCCATACAATGCGCACCACCCCGTGATGTTTTTCTCACTCCTACTAGTGAATGTAATGTAACACACACCCATACAATGCGCACCACCCCGTGATGTCTTTCTCACTCCTACTAGTGAATGTAATGTAACACACACTCATACAATGCGCACCACCCCGTGATGATTTTCTCACTCCTACTAGTGAATGTAATGTAACACACACCCATACAATGCGCACCACCCCGTGATGTTTTTCTCACTCCTACTAGTGAATGTAATGTAACACACACCCATACAATGCGCACCACCCCGTGATGTTTTTCTCACTCCTACTAGTGAATCTAATGTAACACACACCCATACAATGCGCACCACCCCGTGATGTTTTTCTCACTCCTACTAGTGAATGTAATGTAACACACACCCATAAAATGCGCACCACCCCGTGATGTTTTTCTCACTGCTTCTAGTGAATGTAATGTAACACACACCCATACAATGCTCACCACCCCGTGATGTTTTGCTCACTCCTACTAGTGTATGTAATGTAACACACACCCATAAAATGCGCACCACCCCGTGATGTTTTTCTCACTCCTACTAGTGAATGTAATGTAACACACACCCATACAATGCGCACCACCCCGTGATGTTTTTTCACTCCTACTAGTGAATCTAATGTAACAAACACCCATACAATGCGCACCACCCCGTGATGTTTTTCTCACTGCTACTAGTGAATGTAATGTAACACACATCCATACAATACGCACCACCCCGTGATGTTTTTCTCACTCCTACTAGTGAATCTAAGGTAACACACACCCATACAATGCGCACCACCCCGTGATGTTTTTCTCACTCCTACTAGTGAATGTAATGTAACACACACCCATACAATGCGCACCACCCCGTGATGTTTTTCTCACTCCTACTAGTGAATGTAATGTAACGCACACCCATACAATGCGCACCACCCCGTGATGTTTTTCTCACTCCTACTAGTGAATGTAATGTAACACACACCCATACAATGCGCACCACCCCGTGATGTTTTTCTCACTCCTACTAGTGAATGTAATGTAACGCACACCCATACAATGCGCACCACCCCGTGATGTTTTTCTCACTCCTACTAGTGAATGTAATGTAACGCACACCCATACAATGCGCACCACCCCGTGATGTTTCTCTCCTTCCTACTAGTGAATGTAATGTAACACACACCCATAAAATGCGCACCACCCCGTGATGTTTCTCTCACTCCTACTAGTGAATCTAATGTAACACACACCCATACAATGCGCACCACCCCGTGATGTTTTTCTCACTCCTACTAGTGAATCTAATGTAACATACACCCATACAATGGGCACCACCCCGTGATGTTTTTCTCACTCCTACGAGTGAATGTAATGTAACACACACCCATACAATGCGCACCACCCCGTGATGTTTTTCTCACTCCTACTAGTGAATCTTATGTAACACACACCCATACAATGCGCACCACCCCGTGATGTTTTTCTCACTCCTACTAGTGAATGTAATGTAACACACACCCATACAATGCGCACCACCCCATGATGATTTTCTCACTCCTACTAGTGAATCTAATGTAACACACACCCATACAATGCGCACCACCCCGTGATGTTTTTCTCACTCCTACTAGTGAATGTAATGTAACACACACCCATACAATGCGAACCACCCCGTGATGTTTTTCTCACTCCTACTAGTGAATGTAATGTAACACACACCCATACAATGCGCACCACCCCGTGATGATTTTCTCACTCCTACTAGTGAATCTAATGTAACAAACACCCATAAAATGCGCACCACACCGTGATGTTTTTCTCACTCCTACTAGTGAATGTAATGTAACACACACCCATACAATGCGCACCACCCCGTGATGTTTTTCTCACTCCTACTAGTGAATATAATGTAACACACACCCATACAATGCGCACCACCCCGTGATGTTTTTCTCACTCCTACTAGTGAATCTAATGTAACACTCACCCATACAATGAGCACCACCCCGTGATGTTTTTCTCACTCCTACTAGTGAATGTAATGTAACACACACCCATACAATGCGCACCACCCCGTGATGTTTTTCTCACTCCTACTAGTGAATGTAATGTAACACACACCCATACAATGCGCACCACCCCGTGATGTTTTTCTCACTGCTACTAGTGAATGTAATGTAACACACACCCATACAATGCGCACCACCCCGTGATGTTTTTCTCACTCCTAGTAGTGAATGTAATGTAACACACACCCATACAATGCCCACCACCCCGTGATGTTTTTCTCACTCCTACTAGTGAATCTAATGTATAACACACCCATACAATGCGCACCACCCCGTGATAATTTTCTCACTCCTAATAGTGAATCTAATGTAACACACAGACATACAATGCGCACCACCCCGTGATGTTTTTCTCACTCCTACTAGTGAATGTAATGTAACACACACCCATACAATGCGCACCACCCCGTGATGTTTTTCTCACTCCTACTAGTGAATGTAATGTAACACACACCCATACAATGCGCACCACCCCGTGATGTTTTTCTCACTCCTACTAGTGAATGTAATGTAACACACACCCATACAATGCGCACCACCCCGTGATGTTTTTCTCACTCCTACTAGTGAATGTAGTGTAACACACACCCATACAATGCGCACCACCCCGTGATGTTTTTCTCACTGCTAGTAGTGAATGTAGTGTAACACACACCCATACAATGCGCACCACCCCGTGATGTTTTTCTCACTCCTACTAGTGAATGTAATGTAACACACACCCATACAATGCGCACCACCCCGTGATGATTTTCTCACTCCTACTAGTGAATCTAATGTAACACACACCCATACAATGCGCACCACCCCGTGATGATTTTCTCACTCCTACTAGTGAATGTAATGTAACACACACCCATACAATGCGCACCACCCCGTGATGTTTTTCTCACTCCTACTAGTGAATCTAATGTAACACACACCCATACAATGCGCACCACCCCGTGATGATTTTCTCACTCCTACTAGTGAATGTAATGTAACACACACCCATACAATGCGCACCACCCCGTGATGTTTTTCTCACTCCTACTAGTGAATCTAATGTAACACACACCCTTACAATGCGCACCACCCCGTGATGTTTTTCTCACTCCTACTAGTGAATGTAATGTAACACACACCCATACAATGCGCACCACCCCGTGATGTTTTTCTCACTCCTACTAGATAATGTAATGTAACACACACCCATACAATGCGCACCACCCCGTGATGTTTTTCTCACTCCTACTAGTGAATGTAGTGTAACACACACCCATACAATGCGCACCACCCCGTGATGTTTTTCTCACTGCTAGTAGTGAATGTAGTGTAACACACACCCATACAATGCGCACCACCCCGTGATGTTATTCTCACTCCTACTAGTGAATGTAATGTAACACACACCCATACAATGCGCACCACCCCGTGATGATTTTCTCACTCCTACTAGTGAATCTAATGTAACAAACACCCATACAATGCGCACCACCCCGTGATGTCTTTCTCACTCCTACTAGTGAATGTAATGTAACACACACCCATACAATGAGCACCAACCCGTGATGTTTTTCTCACTCCTACTAGTGAATCTAATGTAACACACACCCATACAATGCGCACCACCCCGTGATGTTTTTCTCACTCCTACTAGTGAATGTAAAGTAACACTCACCCATACAATGCGCACCACCCCGTGATGTTTTTCTCACTCCTACTAGTGAATGTAATGTAACACACACCCATACAATGCGCACCACTCCGTGATGTTTTTCTCACTCCTACTAGTGAATGTAACGTAACACACACCCATACAATGCGCACCACCCCGTGATGTTTTTCTCACTCCTACTAGTGAATGTAATGTAACACACACCCTTACAATGTGCACCACACCGTGATGTTTTTCTCACTCCTACTAGTGAATGTAATGTGACACACACCCATACAATGCGCACCACCCCGTGATGTTTTTCTCACTCCTACTAGTGAATGTAATGTAACACACACCCATACAATGCGCACCACCCCGTGATGTCTTTCTCACTCCTACTAGTGAATGTAATGTAACACACACTCATACAATGCGCACCACCCCGTGATGATTTTCTCACTCCTACTAGTGAATGTAATGTAACACACACCCATACAATGCGCACCACCCCGTGATGTTTTTCTCACTCCTACTAGTGAATGTAATGTAACACACACCCATACAATGCGCACCACCCCGTGATGTTTTTCTCACTCCTACTAGTGAATCTAATGTAACACACACCCATACAATGCGCACCACCCCGTGATGTTTTTCTCACTCCTACTAGTGAATGTAATGTAACACACACCCATAAAATGCGCACCACCCCGTGATGTTTTTCTCACTGCTTCTAGTGAATGTAATGTAACACACACCCATACAATGCTCACCACCCCGTGATGTTTTGCTCACTCCTACTAGTGTATGTAATGTAACACACACCCATAAAATGCGCACCACCCCGTGATGTTTTTCTCACTCCTACTAGTGAATGTAATGTAACACACACCCATACAATGCGCACCACCCCGTGATGTTTTTTCACTCCTACTAGTGAATCTAATGTAACAAACACCCATACAATGCGCACCACCCCGTGATGTTTTTCTCACTGCTACTAGTGAATGTAATGTAACACACATCCATACAATACGCACCACCCCGTGATGTTTTTCTCACTCCTACTAGTGAATCTAAGGTAACACACACCCATACAATGCGCACCACCCCGTGATGTTTTTCTCACTCCTACTAGTGAATGTAATGTAACACACACCCATACAATGCGCACCACCCCGTGATGTTTTTCTCACTCCTACTAGTGAATGTAATGTAACGCACACCCATACAATGCGCACCACCCCGTGATGTTTTTCTCACTCCTACTAGTGAATGTAATGTAACACACACCCATACAATGCGCACCACCCCGTGATGTTTTTCTCACTCCTACTAGTGAATGTAATGTAACGCACACCCATACAATGCGCACCACCCCGTGATGTTTTTCTCACTCCTACTAGTGAATGTAATGTAACGCACACCCATACAATGCGCACCACCCCGTGATGTTTCTCTCCTTCCTACTAGTGAATGTAATGTAACACACACCCATAAAATGCGCACCACCCCGTGATGTTTCTCTCACTCCTACTAGTGAATCTAATGTAACACACACCCATACAATGCGCACCACCCCGTGATGTTTTTCTCACTCCTACTAGTGAATCTAATGTAACATACACCCATACAATGGGCACCACCCCGTGATGTTTTTCTCACTCCTACGAGTGAATGTAATGTAACACACACCCATACAATGCGCACCACCCCGTGATGTTTTTCTCACTCCTACTAGTGAATCTTATGTAACACACACCCATACAATGCGCACCACCCCGTGATGTTTTTCTCACTCCTACTAGTGAATGTAATGTAACACACACCCATACAATGCGCACCACCCCATGATGATTTTCTCACTCCTACTAGTGAATCTAATGTAACACACACCCATACAATGCGCACCACCCCGTGATGTTTTTCTCACTCCTACTAGTGAATGTAATGTAACACACACCCATACAATGCGAACCACCCCGTGATGTTTTTCTCACTCCTACTAGTGAATGTAATGTAACACACACCCATACAATGCGCACCACCCCGTGATGATTTTCTCACTCCTACTAGTGAATCTAATGTAACAAACACCCATAAAATGCGCACCACACCGTGATGTTTTTCTCACTCCTACTAGTGAATGTAATGTAACACACACCCATACAATGCGCACCACCCCGTGATGTTTTTCTCACTCCTACTAGTGAATATAATGTAACACACACCCATACAATGCGCACCACCCCGTGATGTTTTTCTCACTCCTACTAGTGAATCTAATGTAACACTCACCCATACAATGAGCACCACCCCGTGATGTTTTTCTCACTCCTACTAGTGAATGTAATGTAACACACACCCATACAATGCGCACCACCCCGTGATGTTTTTCTCACTCCTACTAGTGAATGTAATGTAACACACACCCATACAATGCGCACCACCCCGTGATGTTTTTCTCACTGCTACTAGTGAATGTAATGTAACACACACCCATACAATGCGCACCACCCCGTGATGTTTTTCTCACTCCTAGTAGTGAATGTAATGTAACACACACCCATACAATGCCCACCACCCCGTGATGTTTTTCTCACTCCTACTAGTGAATCTAATGTATAACACACCCATACAATGCGCACCACCCCGTGATAATTTTCTCACTCCTAATAGTGAATCTAATGTAACACACAGACATACAATGCGCACCACCCCGTGATGTTTTTCTCACTCCTACTAGTGAATGTAATGTAACACACACCCATACAATGCGCACCACCCCGTGATGTTTTTCTCACTCCTACTAGTGAATGTAATGTAACACACACCCATACAATGCGCACCACCCCGTGATGTTTTTCTCACTCCTACTAGTGAATGTAATGTAACACACACCCATACAATGCGCACCACCCCGTGATGTTTTTCTCACTCCTACTAGTGAATGTAGTGTAACACACACCCATACAATGCGCACCACCCCGTGATGTTTTTCTCACTGCTAGTAGTGAATGTAGTGTAACACACACCCATACAATGCGCACCACCCCGTGATGTTTTTCTCACTCCTACTAGTGAATGTAATGTAACACACACCCATACAATGCGCACCACCCCGTGATGATTTTCTCACTCCTACTAGTGAATCTAATGTAACACACACCCATACAATGCGCACCACCCCGTGATGATTTTCTCACTCCTACTAGTGAATGTAATGTAACACACACCCATACAATGCGCACCACCCCGTGATGTTTTTCTCACTCCTACTAGTGAATCTAATGTAACACACACCCATACAATGCGCACCACCCCGTGATGATTTTCTCACTCCTACTAGTGAATGTAATGTAACACACACCCATACAATGCGCACCACCCCGTGATGTTTTTCTCACTCCTACTAGTGAATCTAATGTAACACACACCCTTACAATGCGCACCACCCCGTGATGTTTTTCTCACTCCTACTAGTGAATGTAATGTAACACACACCCATACAATGCGCACCACCCCGTGATGTTTTTCTCACTCCTACTAGTGAATGTAATGTAACACACACCCATAAAATGCGCACCACCCCGTGATGTTTTTCTCACTGCTACTAGTGAATGTAATGTAACACACACCCATACAATGCTCACCACCCCGTGATGTTTTGCTCACTCCTACTAGTGTATGTAATGTAACACACACCCATAAAATGCGCACCACCCCGTGATGTTTTTCTCACTCCTACTAGTGAATGTAATGTAACACACACCCATACAATGCGCACCACCCCGTGATGTTTTTTCACTCCTACTAGTGAATCTAATGTAACACACACCCATACAATGCGCACCACCCCGTGATGTTTTTCTCACTCCTACTAGTGAATGTAATGTAACACACACCCATACAATGCGCACCACCCCGTGATGTTTTTCTCACTCCTACTAGTGAATGTAATGTAACGCACACCCATACAATGCGCACCACCCCGTGATGTTTTTCTCACTCCTACTAGTGAATGTAATGTAACACACACCCATACAATGCGCACCACCCCGTGATGTTTTTCTCACTCCTACTAGTGAATGTAATGTAACGCACACCCATACAATGCGCATCACCCCGTGATGTTTTTCTCACTCCTACTAGTGAATGTAATGTAACACACACCCATACAATGCGCACCACCCCGTGATGTTTTTCTCACTCCTACTAGTGAATGTAATGTAACACACACCCATACAATGCGCACCACCCCGGGATGTTTTTTCACTCCTACTAGTGAATCTAATGTAACAAACACCCATACAAGGCGCAGCACCCCGTGATATTTTTCTCAGTGCTACTAGTGAATGTAATGTAACACACATCCATACAATGCGCACCACCCCGTGATGTTTTTCTCATTCCTACTAGTGAATCTAATGTAACACACACCCATACAATGCGCACCACCCCATGATGTTTTTCTCACTCCTACTAGTGAATCTAATGTAACACACACCAATACAATGCGCACCACCCCGTGATGTTTTTCTTACTCCTACTAGTGAATGTAATGTAACACACACCCATACAATGCGCACCACCCCGTGATGTTTTTCTCACTCCTACTAGTGAATGTAATGTAACGCACACCCATACAATGCGCACCACCCCGTGATGTTTTTCTCACTCCTACTAGTGAATGTAATGTAACACACACCCATGCAATGCGCACCACCCCGTGATGTTTTTCTCACTCCTACTAGTGAATGTAATGTAACGCACACCCATACAATGCGCACCACCCCGTGATGTTTTTCTCACTCCTACTAGTGTATGTAATGTAACGCACACCCATACAATGCGCACCACCCCGTGATGTTTCTCTCCTTCCTACTAGTGAATGTAATGTAACGCACACCCATAAAATGCGCACCACCCCGTGATGTTTCTCTCACTCCTACTAGTGAATCTAATGTAACACACACCCATACAATGCGCACCACCCCGTGATGTTTTTCTCACTCCTACTAGTGAATGTAATGTAACACACACCCATAAAATGCGCACCACCCCGTGATGTTTTTCTCACTCCTACTAGTGAATGTAATGTAACACACACCCATACAATGCTCACCACCCCGTGATGTTTTGCTCACTCCTACTAGTGAATGTAATGTAACACACACCCATAAAATGCGCACCACCCCGTGATGTTTTTCTCACTCCTACTAGTGAATGTAATGTAACACACACCCATACAATGCGCACCACCCCGTGATGTTTTTTCACTCCTACTAGTGAATCTAATGTAACAAACACCCATACAATGCGCACCACCCCGTGATGTTTTTCTCACTGCTACTAGTGAATGTAATGTAACACACACCCATACAATGCGCACCACCCCGTGATGTTTTTCTCACTCCTACTAGTGAAACTAATGTAACACACACCCATACAATGCGCACCACCCCGTAATGTTTTTCTCACTCCTACTAGTGAATCTAATGTAACACACACCCATACAATGCGCACCACCCCGTGATGTTTTTCTCACTCCTACTAGTGAATGTAATGTAACACACACTCATACAATGCGCACCACCTCGTGATGTTTCTCTCACTCCTACTAGTGAATGTGATGTAACACACACCCATACAATGCGCACCAACCCGTGATGTTTTTCTCACTCCTACTAGTGAATCTAATGTATAACACACCCATACAATGCGCACCACCCCGTGATGATTTTCTCACTCCTACTAGTGAATGTAATGTAACACACACCCATACAATGCGCACCACCCCGTGATGTTTTTCGCACTCCTACTAGTGAATATAATGTAACACACACCCATACAATGCGCACCACCCCTTGATGTTTTTCTCACTCCTACTAGTGAATCTAATGTAACACTCACCCATACAATGAGCACCACCCCGTGATGTTTTTCTCACTCCTACTAGTGAATGTAATGTAACACACACCCATACAATGCGCACCACCCCGTGATGTTTTTCTCACTCCTACTAGTGAATGTAATGTAACACACACCCATACAATGCGCACCACCCCGTGATGTTTTTCTCACTCCTACTAGTGAATCTAATGTAACACACACCCGTACAATGCGCACCACCCCGTGATGTTTTTCTCACTCCTACTAGTGAATGTAATGTAACACACACCCATACAATGCGCACCACCCCGTGATGTTTTTCTCACTCCTACTAGTGAATGTAATGTAGCACACACCCATACAATATGCACCACCCCGTGATGTTTTTCTCACTCCTACTAGTGAATCTAATGTAACACACACCCATACAATGCGCACCACCCCGTGATGTTTTTCTCACTCCTAGTAGTGAATGTAATGTAACACACACCCATACAATGCCCACCACCCCGTGATGTTTTTCTCACTCCTACTAGTGAATCTAATGTATAACACACCCATACAATGCGCACCACCCCGTGATAATTTTCTCACTCCTAATAGTGAATCTAATGTAACACACAGTCATACAATGCGCACCACCCCGTGATGTTTTTCTCACTCCTACTAGTGAATGTAATGTAACACACACCCATACAATGCGCACCACCCCGTGATGTTTTTCTCACTCCTACTAGTGAATGTAATGTAACACACACCCATACAATGCGCACCACCCCGTGATGTTTTTCTCACTCCTACTAGTGAATGTAATGTAACACACACCCATACAATGCGCACCACCCCGTGATGTTTTTCTCACTCCTACTAGTGAATGTAGTGTAACACACACCCATACAATGCGCACCACCCCGTGATGTTTTTCTCACTGCTAGTAGTGAATGTAGTGTAACACACACCCATACAATGCGCACCACCCCGTGATGTTTTTCTCACTCCTACTAGTGAATGTAATGTAACACACACCCATACAATGCGCACCACCCCGTGATGATTTTCTCACTCCTACTAGTGAATCTAATGTAACACACACCCATACAATGCGCACCACCCCGTGATGATTTTCTCACTCCTACTAGTGAATGTAATGTAACACACACCCATACAATGCGCACCACCCCGTGATGTTTTTCTCACTCCTACTAGTGAATCTAATGTAACACACACCCATACAATGCGCACCACCCCGTGATGATTTTCTCACTCCTACTAGTGAATGTAATGTAACACACACCCATACAATGCGCACCACCCCGTGATGTTTTTCTCACTCCTACTAGTGAATCTAATGTAACACACACCCATACAATGCGCACCACCCCGTGATGTTTTTCTCACTCCTACTAGTGAATGTAATGTAACACACACCCATACAATGTGCACCACCCCGTGATGTTTTTCTCACTCCTACTAGTGAATGTAATGTAACACACACCCATAAAATGCGCACCACCCCGTGATGTTTTTCTCACTGCTACTAGTGAATGTAATGTAACACACACCCATACAATGCTCACCACCCCGTGATGTTTTGCTCACTCCTACTAGTGTATGTAATGTAACACACACCCATAAAATGCGCACCACCCCGTGATGTTTTTCTCACTCCTACTAGTGAATGTAATGTAACACACACCCATACAATGCGCACCACCCCGTGATGTTTTTTCACTCCTACTAGTGAATCTAATGTAACACACACCCATACAATGCGCACCACCCCGTGATGTTTTTCTCACTCCTACTAGTGAATGTAATGTAACACACACCCATACAATGCGCACCACCCCGTGATGTTTTTCTCACACCTACTAGTGAATGTAATGTAACGCACACCCATACAATGCGCACCACCCCGTGATGTTTTTCTCACTCCTACTAGTGAATGTAATGTAACACACACCCATACAATGCGCACCACCCCGTGATGTTTTTCTCACTCCTACTAGTGAATGTAATGTAACGCACACCCATACAATGCGCACCACCCCGTGATGTTTTTCTCACTCCTACTAGTGAATGTAATGTAACGCACACCCATACAATGCGCACCACCCCGTGATGTTTCTCTCCTTCCTACTAGTGAATGTAATGTAACGCACACCCATAAAATGCGCACCACCCCGTGATGTTTCTCTCACTCCTACTAGTGAATCTAATGTAACACACACCCATACAATGCGCACCACCCCGTGATGTTTTTCTCACTCCTACTAGTGAATGTAATGTAACATACACCCATACAATGGGCACCACCCCGTGATGTTTTTCTCACTCCTACGAGTGAATGTAATGTAACACACACCCATACAATGCGCACCACCCCGTGATGTTTTTCTCACTCCTACTAGTGAATCTAATGTAACACACACCCACACAATGCGCACCACCCCGTGATGTTTTTCTCACTCCTAGTAGTGAATCTAATGTAACACACACCCATACAATGCGCACCACCCCGTGATGTTTTTCTCACTCCTACTAGTGAATGTAATGTAACATACACCCATACAATGGGCACCACCCCGTGATGTTTTTCTCACTCCTACGAGTGAATGTAATGTAACACACACCCATACAATGCGCACCACCCCGTGATGTTTTTCTCACTCCTACTAGTGAATCTAATGTAACACACACCCACACAATGCGCACCACCCCGTGATGTTTTTCTCACTCCTACTAGTGAATCTAATGTAACACACACCCATACAATGCGCACCACCCGGTGATGATTTTCTCACTCCTACTAGTGAATCTAATGTAACACACACCCATACAATGCGCACCACCCCGTGATGTTTTTCTCACTCCTACTAGTGAATGTAATGTAACACACACCCATACAATGCGCACCACCCCGTGATGATTTTCTCACTCCTACTAGTGAATCTAATGTAACAAACACCCATACAATGCGCACCACCCCGTGATGTTTTTCTCACTCCTACTAGTGAATGTAATGTAACACACACCCATACAATGCGCACCACCCCGTGATGTTTTTCTCACTCCTACTAGTGAATGTAATGTAACACACACCCATACAATGCGCACCACCCCGTGATGTTTTTCTCACTCCTATTAGTGAATGTAATGTAACACACACCCATACAATGCGCACCACCCCGTGATGTTTTTTCACTCCTACTAGTGAATCTAATGTAACAAACACCCATACAATGCGCACCACCCCGTGATGTTTTTCTCACTGCTACTAGTGAATGTAATGTAACACACATCCATACAATGCGCACCACCCCGTGATGTTTTTCTCACTCCTACTAGTGAATCTAAGGTAACACACACCCATACAATGCGCACCACCCCGTGATGTTTTTCTCACTCCTACTAGTGAATGTAATGTAACACACACCCATACAATGCGCACCACCCCGTGATGTTTTTCTCACTCCTACTAGTGAATGTAATGTAACGCACACCCATACAATGCGCACCACCCCGTGATGTTTTTCTCACTCCTACTAGTGAATGAAATGTAACACACACCCATACAATGCGCACCACCCCGTGATGTTTTTCTCACTCCTACTAGTGAATGTAATGTAACGCACACCCATACAATGCGCACCACCCCGTGATGTTTTTCTCACTCCTACTAGTGAATGTAATGTAACGCACACCCATACAATGCGCACCACCCCGTGATGTTTCTCTCCTTCCTACTAGTGAATGTAATGTAACGCACACCCATAAAATGCGCACCACCCCGTGATGTTTCTCTCACTCCTACTAGTGAATCTAATGTAACACACACCCATACAATGCGCACCACCCCGTGATGTTTTTCTCACTCCTACTAGTGAATCTAATGTAACATACACCCATACAATGGGCACCACCCCGTGATGTTTTTCTCACTCCTACGAGTGAATGTAATGTAACACACACCCATACAATGCGCACCACCCCGTGATGTTTTTCTCACTCCTACTAGTGAATCTTATGTAACACACACCCATACAATGCGCACCACCCCGTGATGTTTTTCTCACTCCTACTAGTGAATGTAATGTAACACACACCCATACAATGCGCACCACCCCGTGATGATTTTCTCACTCCTACTAGTGAATCTAATGTAACACACACCCATACAATGCGCACCACCCCGTGATGTTTTTCTCACTCCTACTAGTGAATGTAATGTAACACACACCCATACAATGCGAACCACCCCGTGATGTTTTTCTCACTCCTACTAGTGAATGTAATGTAACACACACCCATACAATGCGCACCACCCCGTGATGATTTTCTCACTCCTACTAGTGAATCTAATGTAACAAACACCCATAAAATGCGCACCACACCGTGATGTTTTTCTCACTCCTACTAGTGAATGTAATGTAACACACACCCATACAATGCGCACCACCCCGTGATGTTTTTCTCACTCCTACTAGTGAATATAATGTAACACACACCCATACAATGCGCACCACCCCGTGATGTTTTTCTCACTCCTACTAGTGAATCTAATGTAACACTCACCCATACAATGAGCACCACCCCGTGATGTTTTTCTCACTCCTACTAGTGAATGTAATGTAACACACACCCATACAATGCGCACCACCCCGTGATGTTTTTCTCACTCCTACTAGTGAATGTAATGTAACACACACCCATACAATGCGCACCACCCCGTGATGTTTTTCTCACTCCTACTAGTGAATCTAATGTAACACACACCCGTACAATGCGCACCACCCCGTGATGTTTTTCTCACTCCTACTAGTGAATGTAATGTAACACACACCCATACAATGCGCACCACCCCGTGATGTTTTTGTCACTCCTACTAGTGAATCTAATGTAGCACACACCCATACAATATGCACCACCCCGTGATGTTTTTCTCACTCCTACTAGTGAATCTAATGTAACACACACCCATACAATGCGCACCACCCCGTGATGTTTTTCTCACTCCTAGTAGTGAATGTAATGTAACACACACCCATACAATGCCCACCACCCCGTGATGTTTTTCTCACTCCTACTAGTGAATCTAATGTATAACACACCCATACAATGCGCACCACCCCGTGATAATTTTCTCACTCCTAATAGTGAATCTAATGTAACACACAGCCATACAATGCGCACCACCCCGTGATGTTTTTCTCACTCCTACTAGTGAATGTAATGTAACACACACCCATACAATGCGCACCACCCCGTGATGTTTTTCTCACTCCTACTAGTGAATGTAATGTAACACACACCCATACAATGCGCACCACCCCGTGATGTTTTTCTCACTCCGACTAGTGAATGTAATGTAACACACACCCATACAATGCGCACCACCCCGTGATGTTTTTCTCACTCCTACTAGTGAATGTAGTGTAACACACACCCATACAATGCGCACCACCCCGTGATGTTTTTCTCACTGCTAGTAGTGAATGTAGTGTAACACACACCCATACAATGCGCACCACCCCGTGATGTTTTTCTCACTCCTACTAGTGAATGTAATGTAACACACACCCATACAATGCGCACCACCCCGTGATGATTTTCTCACTCCTACTAGTGAATCTAATGTAACACACACCCATACAATGCGCACCACCCCGTGATGATTTTCTCACTCCTACTAGTGAATGTAATGTAACACACACCCATACAATGCGCACCACCCCGTGATGTTTTTCTCACTCCTACTAGTGAATCTAATGTAACACACACCCATACAATGCGCACCACCCCGTGATGTTTTTCTCACTCCTACTAGTGAATGTAATGTAACACACACCCATACAATGTGCACCACCCCGTGATGTTTTTCTCACTCCTACTAGTGAATGTAATGTAACACACACCCATAAAATGCGCACCACCCCGTGATGTTTTTCTCACTGCTACTAGTGAATGTAATGTAACACACACCCATACAATGCTCACCACCCCGTGATGTTTTGCTCACTCCTACTAGTGTATGTAATGTAACACACACCCATAAAATGCGCACCACCCCGTGATGTTTTTCTCACTCCTACTAGTGAATGTAATGTAACACACACCCATACAATGCGCACCACCCCGTGATGTTTTTCTCACTCCTACTAGTGAATCTAATGTAACACTCACCCATACAATGAGCACCACCCCGTGATGTTTTTCTCACTCCTACTAGTGAATGTAATGTAACACACACCCATACAATGCGCACCACCCCGTGATGTTTTTCTCACTCCTACTAGTGAATCTAATGTAACACACACCCATACAATGCGCACCACCCCGTGATGTTTTTCTCACTCCTACTAGTGAATCTAATGTAACACACACCCGTACAATGCGCACCACCCCGTGATGTTTTTCTCACTCCTACTAGTGAATGTAATGTAACACACACCCATACAATGCGCACCACCCCGTGATGTTTTTCTCACTCCTACTAGTGAATGTAATGTAGCACACACCCATACAATATGCACCACCCCGTGATGTTTTTCTCACTCCTACTAGTGAATCTAATGTAACACACACCCATACAATGCGCACCACCCCGTGATGTTTTTCTCACTCCTAGTAGTGAATGTAATGTAACACACACCCATACAATGCCCACCACCCCGTGATGTTTTTCTCACTCCTACTAGTGAATCTAATGTATAACACACCCATACAATGCGCACCACCCCGTGATAATTTTCTCACTCCTAATAGTGAATCTAATGTAACACACAGCCATACAATGCGCACCACCCCGTGATGTTTTTCTCACTCCTACTAGTGAATGTAATGTAACACACACCCATACAATGCGCACCACCCCGTGATGTTTTTCTCACTCCTACTAGTGAATGTAATGTAACACACACCCATACAATGCGCACCACCCCGTGATGTTTTTCTCACTCCTACTAGTGAATGTAATGTAACACACACCCATACAATGCGCACCACCCCGTGATGTTTTTCTCACTCCTACTAGTGAATGTAGTGTAACACACACCCATACAATGCGCACCACCTCGTGATGTTTTTCTCACTGCTAGTAGTGAATGTAGTGTAACACACACCCATACAATGCGCACCACCCCGTGATGTTTTTCTCACTCCTACTAGTGAATGTAATGTAACACACACCCATACAATGCGCACCACCCCGTGATGATTTTCTCACTCCTACTAGTGAATCTAATGTAACACACACCCATACAATGCGCACCACCCCGTGATGATTTTCTCACTCCTACTAGTGAATGTAATGTAACACACACCCATACAATGCGCACCACCCCGTGATGTTTTTCTCACTCCTACTAGTGAATCTAATGTAACACACACCCATACAATGCGCACCACCCCGTGATGTTTTTCTCACTCCTACTAGTGAATGTAATGTAACACACACCCATACAATGTGCACCACCCCGTGATGTTTTTCTCACTCCTACTAGTGAATGTAATGTAACACACACCCATAAAATGCGCACCACCCCGTGATGTTTTTCTCACTGCTACTAGTGAATGTAATGTAACACACACCCATACAATGCTCACCACCCCGTGATGTTTTGCTCACTCCTACTAGTGTATGTAATGTAACACACACCCATAAAATGCGCACCACCCCGTGATGTTTTTCTCATTCCTACTAGTGAATGTAATGTAACACACACCCATACAATGCGCACCACCCCGTGATGTTTTTTCACTCCTACTAGTGAATCTAATGTAACACACACCCATACAATGCGCACCACCCCGTGATGTTTTTCTCACTCCTACTAGTGAATGTAATGTAACACACACCCATACAATGCGAACCACCCCGTAATGTTTTTCTCACTCCTACTAGTGAATGTAATGTAACACACACCCATACAATGCGCACCACCCCGTGATGATTTTCTCACTCCTACTAGTGAATCTAATGTAACAAACACCCATAAAATGCGCACCACACCGTGATGTTTTTCTCACTCCTACTAGTGAATGTAATGTAACACACACCCATACAATGCGCACCACCCCGTGATGTTTTTCTCACTCCTACTAGTGAATCTAATGTAACACACACCCGTACAATGCGCACCACCCCGTGATGTTTTTCTCACTCCTACTAGTGAATGTAATGTAACACACACCCATACAATGCGCACCACCCCGTGATGTTTTTCTCACTCCTACTAGTGAATGTAATGTAACACACACCCATACAATGCGCACCACCCCGTGATGTTTTTCTCACTCCTACTAGTGAATCTAATGTAACACACACCCGTACAATGCGCACCACCCCGTGATGTTTTTCTCACTCCTACTAGTGAATGTAATGTAACACACACCCATACAATGCGCACCACCCCGTGATGTTTTTCTCACTCCTACTAGTGAATGTAATGTAGCACACACCCATACAATATGCACCACCCCGTGATGTTTTTCTCACTCCTACTAGTGAATCTAATGTAACACACACCCATACAATGCGCACCACCCCGTGATGTTTTTCTCACTCCTAGTAGTGAATGTAATGTAACACACACCCATACAATGCCCACCACCCCGTGATGTTTTTCTCACTCCTACTAGTGAATCTAATGTATAACACACCCATACAATGAGCACCACCCCGTGATAATTTTCTCACTCCTAATAGTGAATCTAATGTAACACACAGCCATACAATGCGCACCACCCCGTGATGTTTTTCTCACTCCTACTAGTGAATGTAATGTAACACACACCCATACAATGCGCACCACCCCGTGATGTTTTTCTCACTCCTACTAGTGAATGTAATGTAACACACACCCATACAATGCGCACCACCCCGTGATGTTTTTCTCACTCCTACTAGTGAATGTAATGTAACACACACCCATACAATGCGCACCACCCCGTGATGTTTTTCTCACTCCTACTAGTGAATGTAGTGTAACACACACCCATACAATGCGCACCACCCCGTGATGTTTTTCTCACTGCTAGTAGTGAATGTAGTGTAACACACACCCATACAATGCGCACCACCCCGTGATGTTTTTCTCACTCCTACTAGTGAATGTAATGTAACACACACCCATACAATGCGCACCACCCCGTGATGATTTTCTCACTCCTACTAGTGAATCTAATGTAACACACACCCATACAATGCGCACCACCCCGTGATGATTTTCTCACTCCTACTAGTGAATGTAATGTAACACACACCCATACAATGCGCACCACCCCGTGATGTTTTTCTCACTCCTACTAGTGAATCTAATGTAACACACACCCATACAATGCGCACCACCCCGTGATGTTTTTCTCACTCCTACTAGTGAATGTAATGTAACACACACCCATACAATGTGCACCACCCCGTGATGTTTTTCTCACTCCTACTAGTGAATGTAATGTAACACACACCCATAAAATGCGCACCACCCCGTGATGTTTTTCTCACTGCTACTAGTGAATGTAATGTAACACACACCCATACAATGCTCACCACCCCGTGATGTTTTGCTCACTCCTACTAGTGTATGTAATGTAACACACACCCATAAAATGCGCACCACCCCGTGATGTTTTTCTCACTCCTACTAGTGAATGTAATGTAACACACACCCATACAATGCGCACCACCCCGTGATGTTTTTCTCACTCCTACTAGTGAATCTAATGTAACACTCACCCATACAATGAGCACCACCCCGTGATGTTTTTCTCACTCCTACTAGTGAATGTAATGTAACACACACCCATACAATGCGCACCACCCCGTGATGTTTTTCTCACTCCTACTAGTGAATGTAATGTAACACACACCCATACAATGCGCACCACCCCGTGATGTTTTTCTCACTCCTACTAGTGAATCTAATGTAACACACACCCGTACAATGCGCACCACCCCGTGATGTTTTTCTCACTCCTACTAGTGAATGTAATGTAACACACACCCTTACAATGCGCACCACCCCGTGATGTTTTTCTCACTCCTACTAGTGAATGTAATGTAGCACACACCCATACAATATGCACCACCCCGTGATGTTTTTCTCACTCCTACTAGTGAATCTAATGTAACACACACCCATACAATGCGCACCACCCCGTGATGTTTTTCTCACTCCTAGTAGTGAATGTAATGTAACACACACCCATACAATGCCCACCACCCCGTGATGTTTTTCTCACTCCTACTAGTGAATCTAATGTATAACACACCCATACAATGCGCACCACCCCGTGATAATTTTCTCACTCCTAATAGTGAATCTAATGTAACACACAGCCATACAATGCGCACCACCCCGTGATGTTTTTCTCACTCCTACTAGTGAATGTAATGTAACACACACCCATACAATGCGCACCACCCCGTGATGTTTTTCTCACTCCTACTAGTGAATGTAATGTAACACACACCCATACAATGCGCACCACCCCGTGATGTTTTTCTCACTCCTACTAGTGAATGTAATGTAACACACACACATACAATGCGCACCACACCGTGATGTTTTTTCACTCCTACTAGTGAATCTAATGTAACAAACACCCATACAATGCGCACCACCCCGTGATGTTTTTCTCACTGCTACTAGTGAATGTAATGTAACACACACCCATACAATGCGCACCACCCCGTGATGTTTTTCTCACTCCTACTAGTGAATCTAATGTAACACACACCCATACAATGCGCACCACACCGTGATGTTTTTCTCACTCCTACTAGTGAATGTAATGTAACACACACCCATACAATGCGCACCACCCCGTGATGTTTTTCTCACTCCTACTAGTGAATGTAATGTAACGCACACCCATACAATGCGCACCACCCCGTGATGTTTTTCTCACTCCTACTAGTGAATGTAATGTAACGCACACCCATACAATGCGCACCACCCCGTGATGTTTCTCTCCTTCCTACTAGTGAATGTAATGTAACGCACACCCATAAAATGCGCACCACCCCGTGATGTTTCTCTCACTCCTACTAGTGAATGTAATGTAACACACACCCATACAATGCGCACCACCCCGTGATGTTTTTCTCACTCCTACTAGTGAATGTAATGTAACACACACCCATACAATGCGCACCACCCCGTGATGATTTTCTCACTCCAACTAGTGAATCTAATGTAACACACACCCATACAATGCGCACCACCCCGTGATGTTTTTCTCACTCTTACTAGTGAATGTAATGTAACACACACCCATACAATGCGCACCACCCCGTGATGATTTTCTCACTCCTATTAGTGAATCTAATGTAACAAACACCCATACAATGCTCACCACCCCGTGATGTTTTTCTCACTCCTACTAGTGAATGTAATGTAACACACACCCATACAATGCGCACCACCCCGTGATGTTTTTCTCACTCCTCCTAGTGAATGTAATGTAACACACACCCATACAATGCGCACCACCCCGTGATGTTTTTCTCACTCCTACTAGTGAATCTAATGTAACACTCACCCATACAATGAGCACCACCCCGTGATGTTTTTCTCACTCCTACTAGTGAATGTAATGTAACACACACCCATACAATGCGCACCACCTCGTGGTTTCTCTCACTCCTACTAGTGAATCTAATGTAACACACACCCATACAATGCGCACCACCCCGTGATGTTTTTCTCACTCCTACTAGTGAATCTAATGTATAACACACCCATACAATGCGCACCACCCCGTGATAATTTTCTCACTCCTACTAGTGAATCTAATGTAACACACACCCATACAATGCGCACCACCCCGTGATGTTTTTCTCACTCCTACTAGTGAATGTAATGTAACACACACCCATACAATGCGCACCACCCCGTGATGTTTTTCTCACTCCTACTAGTGAATGTAATGTAACACACACCCATACAATGCGCACCACCCCGTGTTGTTTTTCTCACTCCTACTAGTGAATGTAGTGTAACACACACCCATACAATGCGCACCACCCCGTGATGTTTTTCTCACTCCTACTAGTGAATGTAGTGTAACACACACCCATACAATGCGCACCACCCCGTGATGTTTTTCTCACTCCTACTAGTGAATCTAATGTAACACACACCCATACAATGCGCACCACCCCGTGATGTTTTTCTCACTCCTACTAGTGAATCTAATGTAACACACACCCATACAATGCGCACCACCCCGTGATGTTTTTCTCACTCCTACTAGTGAATCTAATGTAACACACAGCCATACAATGCGCACCACCCCGTGATAATTTTCTCACTCCTACTAGTGAATCTAATGTAACACACACCCATACAATGCGCACCACCCCGTGATGTTTTTCTCACTGCTACTAGTGAATCTAATGTAACACACACCCATACAATGCTCACCACCCCGTGATGTTTTGCTCACTCCTACTAGTGTATGTAATGTAACACACACCCATAAAATGCGCACCACACCGTGATGTTTTTCTCACTCCTACTAGTGAATGTAATGTAACACACACCCATACAATGCGCACCACCCCGGGATGTTTTTTCACTCCTACTAGTGAATCTAATGTAACAAACACCCATACAATGCGCACCACCCCGTGATGTTTTTCTCAGTGCTACTAGTGAATGTAATGTAACACACATCCATACAATGCGCACCACCCCGTGATGTTTTTCTCACTCCTACTAGTGAATCTAATGTAACACACACCCATACAATGCGCACCACCCCGTGATGTTTTTCTCACTCCTACTAGTGAATCTAATGTAACACACACCCATACAATGGGCACCACCCCGTGATGTTTTTCTTACTCCTACTAGTGAATGTAATGTAACACACACCCATACAATGCGCACCACCCCGTGATGTTTTTCTCACTCCTACTAGTGAATGTAATGTAACGCACACCCATACAATGCGCACCACCCCGTGATGTTTTTCTCACTCCTACTAGTGAATGTAATGTAACACACACCCATGCAATGCGCACCACCCCGTGATGTTTTTCTCACTCCTACTAGTGAATGTAATGTAACGCACACCCATACAATGCGCACCACCCCGTGATGTTTTTCTCACTCCTACTAGTGTATGTAATGTAACGCACACCCATACAATGCGCACCACCCCGTGATGTTTCTCTCCTTCCTACTAGTGAATGTAATGTAACGCACACCCATAAAATGCGCACCACCCCGTGATGTTTCTCTCACTCCTACTAGTGAATCTAATGTAACACACACCCATACAATGCGCACCACCCCGTGATGTTTTTGTCACTCCTACTAGTGAATGTAATGTAACACACACCCATAAAATGCGCACCACCCCGTGATGTTTTTCTCACTCCTACTAGTGAATGTAATGTAACACACACCCATACAATGCTCACCACCCCGTGATGTTTTGCTCACTCCTACTAGTGAATGTAATGTAACACACACCCATAAAATGCGCACCACCTCGTGATGTTTTTCTCACTCCTACTAGTGAATGTAATGTAACACACACCCATACAATGCGCACCACCCCGTGATGTTTTTTCACTCCTACTAGTGAATCTAATGTAACAAACACCCATACAATGCGCACCACCCCGTGATGTTTTTCTCACTGCTACTAGTGTATGTAATGTAACACACACCCATACAATGCGCACCACCCCGTGATGTTTTTCTCACTCCTACTAGTGAAACTAATGTAACACACACCCATACAATGCGCACCACCCCGTGATGTTTTTCTCACTCCTACTAGTGAATCTAATGTAACACACACCCATACAATGCGCACCACCCCGTGATGTTTTTCTCACTCCTACTAGTGAATGTAATGTAACACACACTCATACAATGCGCACCACCTCGTGATGTTTCTCTCACTCCTACTAGTGAATCTGATGTAACACACACCCATACAATGCGCACCACCCCGTGATGTTTTTCTCACTCCTACTAGTGAATCTAATATATAACACACCCATACAATGCGCACCACCCCGTGATAATTTTCTCACTCCTACTAGTGAATCTAATGTAACACACACCCATACAATGCGCACCACCCCGTGATGTTTTTCTCACTCCTACTAGTGAATGTAATGTAACACACACCCATACAATGCGCACCACCCCGTGATGTTTTTCTCACTCCTACTAGTGAATGTAATGTAACACACACCCATACAATGCGCACCACCCCGTGATGTTTTTCTCACTCCTACTAGATAATGTAATGTAACACACACCCATACAATGCGCACCACCCCGTGATGTTTTTCTCACTCCTACTAGATAATGTAGTGTAACACACACCCATACAATGCGCACCACCCCGTGATGTTTTTCTCACTCCTACTAGTGAATGTAGTGTAACACACACCCATACAATGCGCACCACCCCGTGATGTTTTTCTCACTGCTAGTAGTGAATGTAGTGTAACACACACCCATACAATGCGCACCACCCCGTGATGTTATTCTCACTCCTACTAGTGAATCTAATGTAACACACACCCATACAATGCGCACCACCCCGTGATGTCTTTCTCACTCCTACTAGTGAATGTAATGTAACACACACCCATACAATGAGCACCACCCCGTGATGTCTTTCTCACTCCTACTAGTGAATCTAATGTAACACACACCCATACAATGCGCACCACCTCGTGATGTTTTTCTCACTCCTACTAGTGAATGTAAAGTAACACTCACCCATACAATGCGCACCACCCCGTGATGTTTTTCTCACTCCTACTAGTGAATGTAATGTAACACACACCCATACAATGCGCACCACCCCGTGATGTTTTTCTCACTCCTACTAGTGAATGTAATGTAACACACACCCATACAATGCGCACCACCCCGTGATGTTTTTCTCACTCCTACTAGTGAATGTAATGTAACACACACCCATACAATGCGCACCACCCCGTGTTGTTTTTCTCACACCTACTAGTGAATGTAGTGTAACACACACCCATACAATGCGCACCACCCCGTGATGTTTTTCTCACTCCTACTAGTGAATGTAGTGTAACACACACCCATACAATGCGCACCACCCCGTGATGTTTTTCTCACTCCTACTAGTGAATCTAATGTAACACACACCCATACAATGCGCACCACCCCGTGATGTTTTTCTCACTCCTACTAGTGAATCTAATGTAACACACACCCATACAATGTGCACCACCCCGTGATGTTTTTCTCACTCCTACTAGTGAATCTAATGTAACACACACCCATACAATGCGCACCACCCCGTGATAATTTTCTCACTCCTACTAGTGAATCTAATGTAACACACACCCATACAATGCGCACCACCCCGTGATGTTTTTCTCACTCCTACTAGTGAATCTAATGTAACACACACCCATACAATGCTCACCACCCCGTGATGTTTTGCTCACTCCTACTAGTGTATGTAATGTAACACACACCCATAAAATGCGCACCACCCCGTGATGTTTTTCTCACTCCTACTAGTGAATGTAATGTAACACACACCCATACAATGCGCACCACCCCGGGATGTTTTTTCACTCCTACTAGTGAATCTAATGTAACAAACACCCATACAATGCGCACCACCCCGTGATGTTTTTCTCAGTGCTACTAGTGAATGTAATGTAACACACATCCATACAATGCGCACCACCCCGTGATGTTTTTCTCACTCCTACTAGTGAATCTAATGTAACACACACCCATACAATGCGCACCACCCCGTGATGTTTTTCTCACTCCTACTAGTGAATCTAATGTAACACACACCCATACAATGGGCACCACCCCGTGATGTTTTTCTTACTCCTACTAGTGAATGTAATGTAACACACACCCATACAATGCGCACCACCCCGTGATGTTTTTCTCACTCCTACTAGTGAATGTAATGTAACGCACACCCATACAATGCGCACCACCCCGTGATGTTTTTCTCACTCCTACTAGTGAATGTAATGTAACACACACCCATGCAATGCGCACCACCCCGTGATGTTTTTCTCACTCCTACTAGTGAATGTAATGTAACGCACACCCATACAATGCGCACCACCCCGTGATGTTTTTCTCACTCTTACTAGTGTATGTAATGTAACGCACACCCATACAATGCGCACCACCCCGTGATGTTTTGCTCACTCCTACTAGTGAATGTAATGTAACACACACCCATACAATGCTCACCACCCCGTGATGTTTTGCTCACTCCTACTAGTGAATGTAATGTAACACACACCCATAAAATGCGCACCACCCCGTGATGTTTTTCTCACTCCTACTAGTGAATGTAATGTAACACACACCCATACAATGCGCACCACCCCGTGATGTTTTTTCACTCCTACTAGTGAATCTAATGTAACAAACACCCATACAATGCGCACCACCCCGTGATGTTTTTCTCACTGCTACTAGTGAATGTAATGTAACACACACCCATACAATGCGCACCACCCCGTGATGTTTTTCTCACTCCTACTAGTGAAACTAATGTAACACACACCCATACAATGCGCACCACCCCGTGATGTTTTTCTCACTCCTACTAGTGAATCTAATGTAACACACACCCATACAATGCGCACCACCCCGTGATGTTTTTCTCACTCCTACTAGTGAATGTAATGTAACACACACTCATACAATGCGCACCACCTCGTGATGTTTCTCTCACTCCTACTAGTGAATCTGATGTAACACACACCCATACAATGCGCACCACCCCGTGATGTTTTTCTCACTCCTACTAGTGAATCTAATATATAACACACCCATACAATGCGCACCACCCCGTGACAATTTTCTCACTCCTACTAGTGAATCTAATGTAACACACACCCATACAATGCGCACCACCCCGTTATGTTTTTCTCACTCCTACTAGTGAATGTAATGTAACACACACCCATACAATGCGCACCACCCCGTGATGTTTTTCTCACTCCTACTAGTGAATGTAATGTAACACACACCCATACAATGCGCACCACCCCGTGATGTTTTTCTCACTCCTACTAGATAATGTAATGTAACACACACCCATACAATGCGCACCACCCCGTGATGTTTTTCTCACTCCTACTAGTGAATGTAGTGTAACACACACCCATACAATGCGCACCACCCCGTGATGTTTTTCTCACTGCTAGTAGTGAATGTAGTGTAACACACACCCATACAATGCGCACCACCCCGTGATGTTATTCTCACTCCTACTAGTGAATGTAATGTAACACACACCCATACAATGCGCACCACCCCGTGATGATTTTCTCACTCCTACTAGTGAATCTAATGTAACAAACACCCATACAATGCGCACCACCCCGTGATGTCTTTCTCACTCCTACTAGTGAATGTAATGTAACACACACCCATACAATGAGCACCACCCCGTGATGTTTTTCTCACTCCTACTAGTGAATCTAATGTAACACACACCCATACAATGCGCACCACCCCGTGATGTTTTTCTCACTCCTACTAGTGAATGTAAAGTAACACTCACCCATACAATGCGCACCACCCCTTGATGTTTTTCTCACTCCTACTAGTGAATGTAATGTAACACACACCCATACAATGCGCACCACTCCGTGATGTTTTTCTCACTCCTACTAGTGAATGTAACGTAACACACACCCATACAATGCGCACCACCCCGTGATGTTTTTCTCACTCCTACTAGTGAATGTAATGTAACACACACCCTTACAATGTGCACCACACCGTGATGTTTTTCTCACTCCTACTAGTGAATGTAATGTGACACACACCCATACAATGCGCACCACCCCGTGATGTTTTTCTCACTCCTACTAGTGAATGTAATGTAACACACACCCATACAATGCGCACCACCCCGTGATGTCTTTCTCACTCCTACTAGTGAATGTAATGTAACACACACTCATACAATGCGCACCACCCCGTGATGATTTTCTCACTCCTACTAGTGAATGTAATGTAACACACACCCATACAATGCGCACCACCCCGTGATGTTTTTCTCACTCCTACTAGTGAATGTAATGTAACACACACCCATACAATGCGCACCACCCCGTGATGTTTTTCTCACTCCTACTAGTGAATCTAATGTAACACACACCCATACAATGCGCACCAGCCCGTGATGTTTTTCTCACTCCTACTAATGAATGTAATGTAACACACACCCATACAATGCGCACCACCCCGTGATGTTTTTCTCACTCCTACTAGTGAATGTAATGTAACACACACCCATAAAATGCGCACCACCCCGTGATGTTTTTCTCACTGCTTCTAGTGAATGTAATGTAACACACACCCATACAATGCTCACCACCCCGTGATGTTTTGCTCACTCCTACTAGTGTATGTAATGTAACACACACCCATAAAATGCGCACCACCCCGTGATGTTTTTCTCACTCCTACTAGTGAATGTAATGTAACACACACCCATACAATGCGCACCACCCCGTGATGTTTTTTCACTCCTACTAGTGAATCTAATGTAACAAACACCCATACAATGCGCACCACCCCGTGATGTTTTTCTCACTGCTACTAGTGAATGTAATGTAACACACATCCATACAATGCGCACCACCCCGTGATGTTTTTCTCACTCCTACTAGTGAATCTAAGGTAACACACACCCATACAATGCGCACCACCCCGTGATGTTTTTCTCACTCCTACTAGTGAATGTAATGTAACACACACCCATACAATGCGCACCACCCCGTGATGTTTTTCTCACTCCTACTAGTGAATGTAATGTAACGCACACCCATACAATGCGCACCACCCCGTGATGTTTTTCTCACTCCTACTAGTGAATGTAATGTAACACACACCCATACAATGCGCACCACCCCGTGATGTTTTTCTCACTCCTACTAGTGAATGTAATGTAACGCACACCCATACAATGCGCACCACCCCGTGATGTTTTTCTCACTCCTACTAGTGAATGTAATGTAACGCACACCCATACAATGCGCACCACCCCGTGATGTTTCTCTCCTTCCTACTAGTGAATGTAATGTAACACACACCCATAAAATGCGCACCACCCCGTGATGTTTCTCTCACTCCTACTAGTGAATCTAATGTAACACACACCCATACAATGCGCACCACCCCGTGATGTTTTTCTCACTCCTACTAGTGAATCTAATGTAACATACACCCATACAATGGGCACCACCCCGTGATGTTTTTCTCACTCCTACGAGTGAATGTAATGTAACACACACCCATACAATGCGCACCACCCCGTGATGTTTTTCTCACTCCTACTAGTGAATCTTATGTAACACACACCCATACAATGCGCACCACCCCGTGATGTTTTTCTCACTCCTACTAGTGAATGTAATGTAACACACACCCATACAATGCGCACCACCCCATGATGATTTTCTCACTCCTACTAGTGAATCTAATGTAACACACACCCATACAATGCGCACCACCCCGTGATGTTTTTCTCACTCCTACTAGTGAATGTAATGTAACACACACCCATACAATGCGAACCACCCCGTGATGTTTTTCTCACTCCTACTAGTGAATGTAATGTAACACACACCCATACAATGCGCACCACCCCGTGATGATTTTCTCACTCCTACTAGTGAATCTAATGTAACAAACACCCATAAAATGCGCACCACACCGTGATGTTTTTCTCACTCCTACTAGTGAATGTAATGTAACACACACCCATACAATGCGCACCACCCCGTGATGTTTTTCTCACTCCTACTAGTGAATATAATGTAACACACACCCATACAATGCGCACCACCCCGTGATGTTTTTCTCACTCCTACTAGTGAATCTAATGTAACACTCACCCATACAATGAGCACCACCCCGTGATGTTTTTCTCACTCCTACTAGTGAATGTAATGTAACACACACCCATACAATGCGCACCACCCCGTGATGTTTTTCTCACTCCTACTAGTGAATGTAATGTAACACACACCCATACAATGCGCACCACCCCGTGATGTTTTTCTCACTGCTACTAGTGAATGTAATGTAACACACACCCATACAATGCGCACCACCCCGTGATGTTTTTCTCACTCCTAGTAGTGAATGTAATGTAACACACACCCATACAATGCCCACCACCCCGTGATGTTTTTCTCACTCCTACTAGTGAATCTAATGTATAACACACCCATACAATGCGCACCACCCCGTGATAATTTTCTCACTCCTAATAGTGAATCTAATGTAACACACAGACATACAATGCGCACCACCCCGTGATGTTTTTCTCACTCCTACTAGTGAATGTAATGTAACACACACCCATACAATGCGCACCACCCCGTGATGTTTTTCTCACTCCTACTAGTGAATGTAATGTAACACACACCCATACAATGCGCACCACCCCGTGATGTTTTTCTCACTCCTACTAGTGAATGTAATGTAACACACACCCATACAATGCGCACCACCCCGTGATGTTTTTCTCACTCCTACTAGTGAATGTAGTGTAACACACACCCATACAATGCGCACCACCCCGTGATGTTTTTCTCACTGCTAGTAGTGAATGTAGTGTAACACACACCCATACAATGCGCACCACCCCGTGATGTTTTTCTCACTCCTACTAGTGAATGTAATGTAACACACACCCATACAATGCGCACCACCCCGTGATGATTTTCTCACTCCTACTAGTGAATCTAATGTAACACACACCCATACAATGCGCACCACCCCGTGATGATTTTCTCACTCCTACTAGTGAATGTAATGTAACACACACCCATACAATGCGCACCACCCCGTGATGTTTTTCTCACTCCTACTAGTGAATCTAATGTAACACACACCCATACAATGCGCACCACCCCGTGATGATTTTCTCACTCCTACTAGTGAATGTAATGTAACACACACCCATACAATGCGCACCACCCCGTGATGTTTTTCTCACTCCTACTAGTGAATCTAATGTAACACACACCCTTACAATGCGCACCACCCCGTGATGTTTTTCTCACTCCTACTAGTGAATGTAATGTAACACACACCCATACAATGCGCACCACCCCGTGATGTTTTTCTCACTCCTACTAGTGAATGTAATGTAACACACACCCATAAAATGCGCACCACCCCGTGATGTTTTTCTCACTGCTACTAGTGAATGTAATGTAACACACACCCATACAATGCTCACCACCCCGTGATGTTTTGCTCACTCCTACTAGTGTATGTAATGTAACACACACCCATACAATGCGCACCACCCCGTGATGTTTTTCTCACTCCTACTAGTGAATCTAATGTAACACACACCCATACAATGCGCACCACCCCGTGATGTTTTTCTCACTCCTACTAGGGAATGTAATGTAACACACACCCATACAATGCTCACCACCCCGTGATGTTTTGCTCACTCCTACTAGTGAATGTAATGTAACACACACCCATACAATGGGCACCACCCCGTGATGTTTTTCTCACTCCTACGAGTGAATGTAATGTAACACACACCCATACAATGCGCACCACCCCGTGATGTTTTTCTCACTCCTACTAGTGAATGTAATGTAACACACACCCATACAATGGGCACCACCCCGTGATGGTTTTCTCACTCCTACGAGTGAATGTAATGTAACACACACCCATACAATGCGCACCACCCCGTGATGTTTTTCTCACTCCTACTAGTTAATCTAATGTAACACACACCCATACAATGCGCACCACCCCGTGATGTTTTTCTCACTCCTAGTAGTGAATGTAATGTAACACACACCCATACAATGCCCACCACCCCGTGATGTTTTTCTCACTCCTACTATTGAATGTAATGTAACACACACCCATACAATGCGCACCACCCCGTGATGTTTTTCTCACTCCTATTAGTGAATGTAATGTAACAAACACCCATACAATGCGCACCACCCCGTAATGTTTTTCTCACTCCTACTAGTGAATGTAATGTAACACACACCCATACAATGCGCACCACCCCGTGATGTTTTTCTCACTCCTACTAGTGAATGTAATGTAACACACACCCATACAATGCGCACCACCCCGTGATGTTTTTCTCACTCCTACTAGTGAATGTAATGTAACACACACCCATACAATGCGCACCACCCCGTGATGTTTTTCTCACTCCTACTAGTGAATCTAATGTAACACACACCCATGCAATGCGCACCACCCCGTGATGTTTTTCTCACTCCTACTAGTGAATCTAATGTAACACACACCCATACAATGCGCACCACCCCGTGATGTTTTTCTCACTCCTACTAGTGAATGTAATGTAACACACACCCATACAATGCGCACCACCCCGTGATGTTTTTCTCACTGCTACTAGTGAATGTAATGTAACACACACCCATACAATGCGCACCACCCCGTGATGTTTTTCTCACTCCTACTAGTGAATCTAATGTAACACACACCCATACAATATGCACCACCCCGTGATGTTTTTATCACTCCTACTAGTGAATCTAATGTAACACACACCCATACAATGCGCACCAGCCCGTGATGTTTTTCTCACTCCTAGTAGGGAATGTAATGTAACAAACACCCATACAATGCGCACCAGCCCGTGATGTTTTTCTCACTCCTACTAGTGAATGTAATGTAACACACACCCATACAATGCGCACCACCCCGTGATGATTTTCTCACTCCTACTAGTGAATCTAATGTAACAAACACCCATACAATGCGCACCACCCCTTGATGCTTTTCTCACTCCTACTAGTGAATCTAATGTAACACACACCCATACAATGCGCACCACCCCGTGATGTTTTTCTCACTCCTACTAGTGAATGTAATGTAACACACACCCATACAATGCGCACCACCCCGTGATGTTTTTCTCAGTCCTACTAGTGAATCTAATGTAACACACACCCATACAATGCGCACCACCCCGTGATGTTTTTCTCACTCCTACTAGTGAATCTAATGTAACACACACCCATACAATGCGCACCACCCCGTGATGTTTTTCTCACTCCTACTAGTGAATGTAATGTAACACACACCCATACAATGGGCACCACCCCGTGATGTTTTTCTCACTCCTAATAGTGAATGTAATGTAACACACACCCATACAATGCGCACCACCCCGTGATGTTTTTCTCACTCCTACTAGTTAATCTAATGTAACACACACCCATACAATGCGCACCACCCCGTGATGTTTTTCTCACTCCTAGTAGTGAATGTAATGTAACACACACCCATACAATGCCCACCACCCCGTGATGTTTTTCTCACTCCTACTAGTGAATGTAATGTAACACACACCCATACAAAGCGCACCACCCCGTGATGTTTTTCTCACTCCTATTAGTGAATGTAATGTAACAAACACCCATACAATGCGCACCACCCCGTGATGTTTTTCTCACTCCTACTAGTGAATGTAATGTAACCCACACCCATACAATGCGCACCACCCCGTGATGTTTTTCTCACTCCTACGAGTGAATGTAATGTAACACACACCCATACAATGCGCACCACCCCGTGATGTTTTTCTCACTCCTACTAGTGAATGTAATGTAACACACACCCATACAATGCGCACCACCCCGTGATGTTTTTCTCACTCCTACTAGTGAATCTAATGTAACACACACCCATACAATGCGCACCACCCCGTGATGTTTTTCTCACTCCTACTAGTGACGGTAATGTAACACACACCCATACAATGCGCACCACCCCGTGATGTTTTTCTCACTGCTACTAGTGAATGTAATGTAACACACACCCATACAATGCGCACCACCCCGTGATGTTTTTCTCACTCCTACTAGTGAATCTAATGTAACACACACCCATACAATATGCACCACCCCGTGATGTTTTTCTCACTCCTACTAGTGAATCTAATGTAACACACACCCATACAATGCGCACCAGCCCGTGATGTTTTTCTCACTCCTAGTAGTGAATGTAATGTAAGAAACACCCATACAATGCGCACCAGCCCGTGATGTTTTTCTCACTCCTACTAGTGAATGTAATGTAACACACACCCATACAATGCGCACCACCCCGTGATGATTTTCTCACTCCTACTAGTGAATCTAATGTAACAAACACCCATACAATGCGCACCACCCCGTGATGTTTTTCTCACTCCTACTAGTGAATGTAATGTAACACACACCCATACAATGCGCACCACCCCGTGATGTTTTTCTCACTCCTACTAGTGAATCTAATGTAACACACACCCATACAATGCGCACCACCCCGTGATGTTTTTCTCACTCCTACTAGTGAATCTAATGTAACACACACCCATACAATGTGCACCACCCTGTGATGTTTTTCTCACTCCTACTAGTGAATGTAATGTAACATACACCCATGCAATGGGCACCACCCCGTGATGTTTTTCTCACTCCTACGAGTGAATGTAATGTAACACACACCCATACAATGCGCACCACCTCGTGATGTTTCTCTCACTCCTACTAGTGAATCTAATGTAACACACACCCATACAATGCGCACCACCCCGTGATGTTTTTCTCACTCCTACTAGTGAATCTAATGTAACACACACCCATACAATGCGCACCACCCCGTGATCATTTTCTCACTCCTACTAGTGAATCTAATGTAACACACACCCATACAATGCGCACCACCCCGTGATGTTTTTCTCACTCCTACTAGTGAATGTAATGTAACACACACCCATTCAATGGGCACCACCCCGTGATGTTTTTCTCACTCCTAATAGTGAATGTAATGTAACACACACCCATACAATGCGCACCACCCCGTGATGTTTGTCTCACTCCTACTAGTGAATCTAATGTAACACACACCCATACAATGCGCACCACCCCGTGATGTTTTTCTCACTCCTACTAGTGAATGTAATGTAACACACACCCATACAATGGGCACCACCCCGTGATGTTTTTCTCACTCCTAATAGTGAATGTAATGCAACACACACCCATACAATGCGCACCACCCCGTGATGTTTTTCTCACTCTTACTAGTGAATCTAATGTAACACACACCCATACAATGCGCACCACCCTGTGATGTTTTTCTCACTCCTACTAGTGAATGTAATGTAACATACACCCATGCAATGGGCACCACCCCGTGATGTTTTTCTCACTCCTACGAGTGAATGTAATGTAACACACACCCATACAATGCGCACCACCTCGTGATGTTTCTCTCACTCCTACTAGTGAATCTAATGTAACACACACCCATACAATGCGCACCACCCCGTGATGTTTTTCTCACTCCTACTAGTGAATCTAATGTAACACACACCCATACAATGCGCACCACCACGTGATCATTTTCTCACTCCTACTAGTGAATCTAATGTAACACACACCCATACAATGCGCACCACCCCGTGATGTTTTTCTCACTCCTACTAGTGAATGTAATGTAACACACACCCATACAATGAGCACCACCCCGTGATGTTTTTCTCACTCCTACTAGTGAATGTAATGTAACACACACCCATACAATACGCACCACCCCGTGATGTTTTTCTCACTCCTACTAGTGAATGTAATGTAACACACACCCATACAATGCGCACCACCCCGTGATGTTTTTCTCACTCCTACTAGTGAATGTAGTGTAACACACACCCATACAATGCGCACCACCCCGTGATGTTTTTCTCACTGCTAGTAGTGAATGTAGTGTAACACACACCCATACAATGCGCACCACCCCGTGATGTTTTTCTCACTCCTACTAGTGAATGTAATGTAGCACACACCCATACAATGCGGACCACCCCGTGATGATTTTCTCACTCCTACTAGTGAATCTAATGTAACAAACACCCATACAATGCGCACCACCCCGTGATGTTTTTCTCACTCCTACTAGTGAATGTAATGTAACACACACCCATACAATGAGCACCACCCCGTGATGTTTTTCTCACTCCTACTAGTGAATGTAATGTAACACACACCCATACAATGCGCACCACCCCGTGATGTTTTTCTCACTCCTACTAGTGAATCTAAAGTAACACTCACCCATACAATGCGCACCACCCCGTGATGTTTTTCTCACTCCTACTAGTGAATGTAATGTAACACACACCCATACAATGCGCACCACTCCGTGATGTTTTTCTCACTCCGACTAGTGAATCTAATGTAACACACACCCATACAATATGCACCACCCCGTGATGTTTTTCTCACTCCTACTAGTGAATCTAATGTAACACACACCCATACAATGCGCACCAGCCCGTGATGTTTTTCTCACTCCTAGTAGTGAATGTAATGTAACAAACACCCATACAATGCGCACCAGCCCGTGATGTTTTTCTCACTCCTACTAGTGAATGTAATGTAACACACACCCATACAATGCGCACCACCCCGTGACGTTTTTCTCACTCCTACTAGTGAATGTAATGTAACACACACCCATACAATGCGCACCACCCCGTGATGATTTTCTCTCTCCTACTAGTGAATCTAATGTAACAAACACCCATACAATGCGCACCACCCCGTGATGTTTTTCTCACTCCTACTAGTGAATGTAATGTAACACACACCCATACAATGCGCACCACCCCGTGATGTTTTTCTCACTCCTACTAGTGAATCTAATGTAACACACACCCATACAATGCGCACCACCCCGTGATGTTTTTCTCACTCCTACTAGGGAATGTAATGTAACACACACCCATACAATGCTCACCACCCCGTGATGTTTTGCTCACTCCTACTAGTGAATGTAATGTAACACACACCCATACAATGGGCACCACCCCGTGATGTTTTTCTCACTCCTACGAGTGAATGTAATGTAACACACACCCATACAATGCGCACCACCCCGTGATGTTTTTCTCACTCCTACTAGTGAATGTAATGTAACACACACCCATACAATGGGCACCACCCCGTGATGGTTTTCTCACTCCTACGAGTGAATGTAATGTAACACACACCCATACAATGCGCACCACCCCGTGATGTTTTTCTCACTCCTACTAGTTAATCTAATGTAACACACACCCATACAATGCGCACCACCCCGTGATGTTTTTCTCACTCCTAGTAGTGAATGTAATGTAACACACACCCATACAATGCCCACCACCCCGTGATGTTTTTCTCACTCCTACTATTGAATGTAATGTAACACACACCCATACAATGCGCACCACCCCGTGATGTTTTTCTCACTCCTATTAGTGAATGTAATGTAACAAACACCCATACAATGCGCACCACCCCGTAATGTTTTTCTCACTCCTACTAGTGAATGTAATGTAACACACACCCATACAATGCGCACCACCCCGTGATGTTTTTCTCACTCCTACTAGTGAATGTAATGTAACACACACCCATACAATGCGCACCACCCCGTGATGTTTTTCTCACTCCTACTAGTGAATGTAATGTAACACACACCCATACAATGCGCACCACCCCGTGATGTTTTTCTCACTCCTACTAGTGAATCTAATGTAACACACACCCATACAATGCGCACCACCCCGTGATGTTTTTCTCACTCCTACTAGTGAATGTAATGTAACACACACCCATACAATGCGCACCACCCCGTGATGTTTTTCTCACTGCTACTAGTGAATGTAATGTAACACACACCCATACAATGCGCACCACCCCGTGATGTTTTTCTCACTCCTACTAGTGAATCTAATGTAACACACACCCATACAATATGCACCACCCCGTGATGTTTTTCTCACTCCTACTAGTGAATCTAATGTAACACACACCCATACAATGCGCACCAGCCCGTGATGTTTTTCTCACTCCTAGTAGGGAATGTAATGTAACAAACACCCATACAATGCGCACCAGCCCGTGATGTTTTTCTCACTCCTACTAGTGAATGTAATGTAACACACACCCATACAATGCGCACCACCCCGTGATGATTTTCTCACTCCTACTAGTGAATCTAATGTAACACACACCCATACAATGCGCACCACCCCGTGATGTTTTTCTCACTCCTACTAGTGAATGTAATGTAACACACACCCATACAATGCGCACCACCCCGTGATGATTTTCTCACTCCTACTAGTGAATCTAATGTAACACACACCCATACAATGCGCACCACCCCGTGATGTTTTTCTCACTCCTAGTAGTGAATGTAATGTAACACACACCCATACAATGCCCACCACCCCGTGATATTTTTCTCACTCCTACTAGTGAATGTAATGTAACACACACCCATAAAAAGCGCACCACCCCGTGATGTTTTTCTCACTCCTATTAGTGAATGTAATGTAACAAACACCCATACAATGCGCACCACCCCGTGATGTTTTTCTCACTCCTACTAGTGAATGTAATGTAACCCACACCCATACAATGCGCACCACCCCGTGATGTTTTTCTCACTCCTACGAGTGAATGTAATGTAACACACACCCATACAATGCGCACCACCCCGTGATGTTTTTCTCACTCCTACTAGTGAATGTAATGTAACACACACCCATACAATGCGCACCACCCCGTGATGTTTTTCTCACTCCTACTAGTGAATCTAATGTAACACACACCCATACAATGCGCACCACCCCGTGATGTTTTTCTCACTCCTACTAGTGACTGTAATGTAACACACACCCATACAATGCGCACCACCCCGTGATGTTTTTCTCACTGCTACTAGTGAATGTAATGTAACACACACCCATACAATGCGCACCACCCCGTGATGTTTTTCTCACTCCTACTAGTGAATCTAATGTAACACACACCCATACAATATGCACCACCCCGTGATGTTTTTCTCACTCCTACTAGTGAATCTAATGTAACACACACCCATACAATGCGCACCAGCCCGTGATGTTTTTCTCACTCCTAGTAGTGAATGTAATGTAACAAACACCCATACAATGCGCACCAGCCCGTGATGTTTTTCTCACTCCTACTAGTGAATGTAATGTAACACACACCCATACAATGCGCACCACCCCGTGATGATTTTCTCACTCCTACTAGTGAATCTAATGTAACAAACACCATACAATGCGCACCACCCCGTGATGTTTTTCTCACTCCTACTAGTGAATGTAATGTAACACACACCCATACAATGCGCACCACCCCGTGATGTTTTTCTCACTCCTACTAGTGAATCTAATGTAACACACACCCATACAATGCGCACCACCCCGTGATGTTTTTCTCACTCCTACTAGTGAATCTAATGTAACACACACCCATACAATGCGCACCACCCTGTGATGTTTTTCTTACTCCTACTAGTGAATGTAATGTAACATACACCCATGCAATGGGCACCACCCCGTGATGTTTTTCTCACTCCTACGAGTGAATGTAATGTAACACACACCCATACAATGCGCACCACCTCGTGATGTTTCTCTCACTCCTACTAGTGAATCTAATGTAACACACACCCATACAATGCGCACCACCCCGTGATGTTTTTCTCACTCCTACTAGTGAATCTAATGTAACACACACCCATACAATGCGCACCACCCCGTGATCATTTTCTCACTCCTACTAGTGAATCTAATGTAACACACACCCATACAATGCGCACCACCCCGTGATGTTTTTCTCACTCCTACTAGTGAATGTAATGTAACACACACCCATTCAATGGGCACCACCCCGTGATGTTTTTCTCACTCCTAATAGTGAATGTAATGTAACACACACCCATACAATGCGCACCACCCCGTGATGTTTGTCTCACTCCTACTAGTGAATCTAATGTAACACACACCCATACAATGCGCACCACCCCGTGATGTTTTTCTCACTCCTACTAGTGAATGTAATGTAACACACACCCATACAATGGGCACCACCCCGTGATGTTTTTCTCACTCCTAATAGTGAATGTAATGTAACACACACCCATACAATGCGCACCACCCCGTGATGTTTTTCTCACTCCTACTAGTGAATCTAATGTAACACACACCCATACAATGCGCACCACCCTGTGATGTTTTTCTCACTCCTACTAGTGAATCTAATGTAACACACACCCATACAATGCGCACCAGCCCGTGATGTTTTTCTCACTCCTAGTAGTGAATGTAATGTAAGAAACACCCATACAATGCGCACCAGCCCGTGATGTTTTTCTCACTCCTACTAGTGAATGTAATGTAACACACACCCATACAATGCGCACCACCCCGTGATGATTTTCTCACTCCTACTAGTGAATCTAATGTAACAAACACCCATACAATGCGCACCACCCCGTGATGTTTTTCTCACTCCTACTAGTGAATGTAATGTAACACACACCCATACAATGCGCACCACCCCGTGATGTTTTTCTCACTCCTACTAGTGAATCTAATGTAACACACACCCATACAATGCGCACCACCCCGTGATGTTTTTCTCACTCCTACTAGTGAATCTAATGTAACACACACCCATACAATGTGCACCACCCTGTGATGTTTTTCTCACTCCTACTAGTGAATGTAATGTAACATACACCCATGCAATGGGCACCACCCCGTGATGTTTTTCTCACTCCTACGAGTGAATGTAATGTAACACACACCCATACAATGCGCACCACCTCGTGATGTTTCTCTCACTCCTACTAGTGAATCTAATGTAACACACACCCATACAATGCGCACCACCCCGTGATGTTTTTCTCACTCCTACTAGTGAATCTAATGTAACACACACCCATACAATGCGCACCACCCCGTGATCATTTTCTCACTCCTACTAGTGAATCTAATGTAACACACACCCATACAATGCGCACCACCCCGTGATGTTTTTCTCACTCCTACTAGTGAATGTAATGTAACACACACCCATTCAATGGGCACCACCCCGTGATGTTTTTCTCACTCCTAATAGTGAATGTAATGTAACACACACCCATACAATGCGCACCACCCCGTGATGTTTGTCTCACTCCTACTAGTGAATCTAATGTAACACACACCCATACAATGCGCACCACCCCGTGATGTTTTTCTCACTCCTACTAGTGAATGTAATGTAACACACACCCATACAATGGGCACCACCCCGTGATGTTTTTCTCACTCCTAATAGTGAATGTAATGCAACACACACCCATACAATGCGCACCACCCCGTGATGTTTTTCTCACTCTTACTAGTGAATCTAATGTAACACACACCCATACAATGCGCACCACCCTGTGATGTTTTTCTCACTCCTACTAGTGAATGTAATGTAACATACACCCATGCAATGGGCACCACCCCGTGATGTTTTTCTCACTCCTACGAGTGAATGTAATGTAACACACACCCATACAATGCGCACCACCTCGTGATGTTTCTCTCACTCCTACTAGTGAATCTAATGTAACACACACCCATACAATGCGCACCACCCCGTGATGTTTTTCTCACTCCTACTAGTGAATCTAATGTAACACACACCCATACAATGCGCACCACCACGTGATCATTTTCTCACTCCTACTAGTGAATCTAATGTAACACACACCCATACAATGCGCACCACCCCGTGATGTTTTTCTCACTCCTACTAGTGAATGTAATGTAACACACACCCATACAATGAGCACCACCCCGTGATGTTTTTCTCACTCCTACTAGTGAATGTAATGTAACACACACCCATACAATACGCACCACCCCGTGATGTTTTTCTCACTCCTACTAGTGAATGTAATGTAACACACACCCATACAATGCGCACCACCCCGTGATGTTTTTCTCACTCCTACTAGTGAATGTAGTGTAACACACACCCATACAATGCGCACCACCCCGTGATGTTTTTCTCACTGCTAGTAGTGAATGTAGTGTAACACACACCCATACAATGCGCACCACCCCGTGATGTTTTTCTCACTCCTACTAGTGAATGTAATGTAGCACACACCCATACAATGCGGACCACCCCGTGATGATTTTCTCACTCCTACTAGTGAATCTAATGTAACAAACACCCATACAATGCGCACCACCCCGTGATGTTTTTCTCACTCCTACTAGTGAATGTAATGTAACACACACCCATACAATGAGCACCACCCCGTGATGTTTTTCTCACTCCTACTAGTGAATGTAATGTAACACACACCCATACAATGCGCACCACCCCGTGATGTTTTTCTCACTCCTACTAGTGAATCTAAAGTAACACTCACCCATACAATGCGCACCACCCCGTGATGTTTTTCTCACTCCTACTAGTGAATGTAATGTAACACACACCCATACAATGCGCACCACTCCGTGATGTTTTTCTCACTCCGACTAGTGAATCTAATGTAACACACACCCATACAATATGCACCACCCCGTGATGTTTTTCTCACTCCTACTAGTGAATCTAATGTAACACACACCCATACAATGCGCACCAGCCCGTGATGTTTTTCTCACTCCTAGTAGTGAATGTAATGTAACAAACACCCATACAATGCGCACCAGCCCGTGATGTTTTTCTCACTCCTACTAGTGAATGTAATGTAACACACACCCATACAATGCGCACCACCCCGTGACGTTTTTCTCACTCCTACTAGTGAATGTAATGTAACACACACCCATACAATGCGCACCACCCCGTGATGATTTTCTCTCTCCTACTAGTGAATCTAATGTAACAAACACCCATACAATGCGCACCACCCCGTGATGTTTTTCTCACTCCTACTAGTGAATGTAATGTAACACACACCCATACAATGCGCACCACCCCGTGATGTTTTTCTCACTCCTACTAGTGAATCTAATGTAACACACACCCATACAATGCGCACCACCCCGTGATGTTTTTCTCACTCCTACTAGGGAATGTAATGTAACACACACCCATACAATGCTCACCACCCCGTGATGTTTTGCTCACTCCTACTAGTGAATGTAATGTAACACACACCCATACAATGGGCACCACCCCGTGATGTTTTTCTCACTCCTACGAGTGAATGTAATGTAACACACACCCATACAATGCGCACCACCCCGTGATGTTTTTCTCACTCCTACTAGTGAATGTAATGTAACACACACCCATACAATGGGCACCACCCCGTGATGGTTTTCTCACTCCTACGAGTGAATGTAATGTAACACACACCCATACAATGCGCACCACCCCGTGATGTTTTTCTCACTCCTACTAGTTAATCTAATGTAACACACACCCATACAATGCGCACCACCCCGTGATGTTTTTCTCACTCCTAGTAGTGAATGTAATGTAACACACACCCATACAATGCCCACCACCCCGTGATGTTTTTCTCACTCCTACTATTGAATGTAATGTAACACACACCCATACAATGCGCACCACCCCGTGATGTTTTTCTCACTCCTATTAGTGAATGTAATGTAACAAACACCCATACAATGCGCACCACCCCGTAATGTTTTTCTCACTCCTACTAGTGAATGTAATGTAACACACACCCATACAATGCGCACCACCCCGTGATGTTTTTCTCACTCCTACTAGTGAATGTAATGTAACACACACCCATACAATGCGCACCACCCCGTGATGTTTTTCTCACTCCTACTAGTGAATGTAATGTAACACACACCCATACAATGCGCACCACCCCGTGATGTTTTTCTCACTCCTACTAGTGAATCTAATGTAACACACACCCATACAATGCGCACCACCCCGTGATGTTTTTCTCACTCCTACTAGTGAATGTAATGTAACACACACCCATACAATGCGCACCACCCCGTGATGTTTTTCTCACTGCTACTAGTGAATGTAATGTAACACACACCCATACAATGCGCACCACCCCGTGATGTTTTCTCACTCCTACTAGTGAATCTAATGTAACACACACCCATACAATATGCACCACCCCGTGATGTTTTTCTCACTCCTACTAGTGAATCTAATGTAACACACACCCATACAATGCGCACCAGCCCGTGATGTTTTTCTCACTCCTAGTAGGGAATGTAATGTAACAAACACCCATACAATGCGCACCAGCCCGTGATGTTTTTCTCACTCCTACTAGTGAATGTAATGTAACACACACCCATACAATGCGCACCACCCCGTGATGATTTTCTCACTCCTACTAGTGAATCTAATGTAACACACACCCATACAATGCGCACCACCCCGTGATGTTTTTCTCACTCCTACTAGTGAATGTAATGTAACACACACCCATACAATGCGCACCACCCCGTGATGATTTTCTCACTCCTACTAGTGAATCTAATGTAACACACACCCATACAATGCGCACCACCCCGTGATGTTTTTCTCACTCCTAGTAGTGAATGTAATGTAACACACACCCATACAATGCCCACCACCCCGTGATATTTTTCTCACTCCTACTAGTGAATGTAATGTAACACACACCCATAAAAAGCGCACCACCCCGTGATGTTTTTCTCACTCCTATTAGTGAATGTAATGTAACAAACACCCATACAATGCGCACCACCCCGTGATGTTTTTCTCACTCCTACTAGTGAATGTAATGTAACCCACACCCATACAATGCGCACCACCCCGTGATGTTTTTCTCACTCCTACGAGTGAATGTAATGTAACACACACCCATACAATGCGCACCACCCCGTGATGTTTTTCTCACTCCTACTAGTGAATGTAATGTAACACACACCCATACAATGCGCACCACCCCGTGATGTTTTTCTCACTCCTACTAGTGAATCTAATGTAACACACACCCATACAATGCGCACCACCCCGTGATGTTTTTCTCACTCCTACTAGTGACTGTAATGTAACACACACCCATACAATGCGCACCACCCCGTGATGTTTTTCTCACTGCTACTAGTGAATGTAATGTAACACACACCCATACAATGCGCACCACCCCGTGATGTTTTTCTCACTCCTACTAGTGAATCTAATGTAACACACACCCATACAATATGCACCACCCCGTGATGTTTTTCTCACTCCTACTAGTGAATCTAATGTAACACACACCCATACAATGCGCACCAGCCCGTGATGTTTTTCTCACTCCTAGTAGTGAATGTAATGTAACAAACACCCATACAATGCGCACCAGCCCGTGATGTTTTTCTCACTCCTACTAGTGAATGTAATGTAACACACACCCATACAATGCGCACCACCCCGTGATGTTTTTCTCACTGCTACTAGTGAATCTAATGTAGCACACACCCATACAATGCGCACCACCCCGTGATGTTTTTCTCACTGCTACTAGTGAATGTAATGTAACACACACCCATACAATGCGCACCACCCCGTGATGTTTTTCTCACTGCTACTAGTGAATGTAATGTAACACACACCCATACAATGCGCACCACCCCGTGATGTTTTTCTCACTCCTAATAGTGAATGTAATATAACACACACCCATACAATGCGCACCACCCCATGATGTTTTTCTCACTGCTACTAGTGAATCTAATGTAGCACACACCCATACAATGCGCACCACCCCGTGATGTTTTTCTCACTGCTAATAGTGAATGTAATGTAACACACACCCATACAATGCGCACCACCCCGTGATGTTTTTCTCACTGCTACTAGTGAATGTAATGTAACACACACCCATACAATGCGCACCACCCCGTGATGTTTTTCTCACTGTTACTAGTGAATGTAATGTAACACACAACCATACAATGCGCACCACCCCGTGATGTTTTTCTCACTGCTACTAGTGAATGTAATGTAACACACACCCATAAAAAGCGCACCACCCCGTGATGTTTTTCTCACTCCTATTAGTGAATGTAATGTAACAAACACCCATACAATGCGCACCACCCCGTGATGTTTTTCTCACTCCTACTAGTGAATGTAATGTAACCCACACCCATACAATGCGCACCACCCCGTGATGTTTTTCTCACTCCTACGAGTGAATGTAATGTAACACACACCCATACAATGCGCACCACCCCGTGATGTTTTTCTCACTCCTACTAGTGAATGTAATGTAACACACACCCATACAATGCGCACCACCCCGTGATGTTTTTCTCACTCCTACTAGTGAATCTAATGTAACACACACCCATACAATGCGCACCACCCCGTGATGTTTTTCTCACTCCTACTAGTGACTGTAATGTAACACACACCCATACAATGCGCACCACCCCGTGATGTTTTTCTCACTGCTACTAGTGAATGTAATGTAACACACACCCATACAATGCGCACCACCCCGTGATGTTTTTCTCACTCCTACTAGTGAATCTAATGTAACACACACCCATACAATATGCACCACCCCGTGATGTTTTTCTCACTCCTACTAGTGAATCTAATGTAACACACACCCATACAATGCGCACCAGCCCGTGATGTTTTTCTCACTCCTAGTAGTGAATGTAATGTAACAAACACCCATACAATGCGCACCAGCCCGTGATGTTTTTCTCACTCCTACTAGTGAATGTAATGTAACACACACCCATACAATGCGCACCACCCCGTGATGATTTTCTCACTCCTACTAGTGAATCTAATGTAGCACACACCCATACAATGCGCACCACCCCGTGATGTTTTTCTCACTGCTACTAGTGAATGTAATGTAACACACACCCATACAATGCGCACCACCCCGTGATGTTTTTCTCACTGCTACTAGTGAATGTAATGTAACACACACCCATACAATGCGCACCACCCCGTGATGTTTTTCTCACTCCTAATAGTGAATGTAATATAACACACACCCATACAATGCGCACCACCCCGTGATGTTTTTCTCACTGCTACTAGTGAATCTAATGTAGCACACACCCATACAATGCGCACCACCCCGTGATGTTTTTCTCACTGCTAATAGTGAATGTAATGTAACACACACCCATACAATGCGCACCACCCCGTGATGTTTTTCTCACTGCTACTAGTGAATGTAATGTAACACACACCCATACAATGCGCACCACCCCGTGATGTTTTTCTCACTGTTACTAGTGAATGTAATGTAACACACAACCATACAATGCGCACCACCCCGTGATGTTTTTCTCACTGCTACTAGTGAATGTAATGTAACACACACCCATAAAAAGCGCACCACCCCGTGATGTTTTTCTCACTCCTATTAGTGAATGTAATGTAACAAACACCCATACAATGCGCACCACCCCGTGATGTTTTTCTCACTCCTACTAGTGAATGTAATGTAACCCACACCCATACAATGCGCACCACCCCGTGATGTTTTTCTCACTCCTACGAGTGAATGTAATGTAACACACACCCATACAATGCGCACCACCCCGTGATGTTTTTCTCACTCCTACTAGTGAATGTAATGTAACACACACCCATACAATGCGCACCACCCCGTGATGTTTTTCTCACTCCTACTAGTGAATCTAATGTAACACACACCCATACAATGCGCACCACCCCGTGATGTTTTTCTCACTCCTACTAGTGACTGTAATGTAACACACACCCATACAATGCGCACCACCCCGTGATGTTTTTCTCACTGCTACTAGTGAATGTAATGTAACACACACCCATACAATGCGCACCACCCCGTGATGTTTTTCTCACTCCTACTAGTGAATCTAATGTAACACACACCCATACAATATGCACCACCCCGTGATGTTTTTCTCACTCCTACTAGTGAATCTAATGTAACACACACCCATACAATGCGCACCAGCCCGTGATGTTTTTCTCACTCCTAGTAGTGAATGTAATGTAACAAACACCCATACAATGCGCACCACCCCGTGATGTTTTTCTCACTCCTACTAGTGAATGTAATGTAACACACACCCATACAATGCGCACCACCCCGTGATGATTTTCTCACTCCTACTAGTGAATCTAATGTAACAAACACCATACAATGCGCACCACCCCGTGATGTTTTTCTCACTCCTACTAGTGAATGTAATGTAACACACACCCATACAATGCGCACCACCCCGTGATGTTTTTCTCACTCCTACTAGTGAATCTAATGTAACACACACCCATACAATGCGCACCACCCCGTGATGTTTTTCTCACTCCTACTAGTGAATCTAATGTAACACACACCCATACAATGCGCACCACCCTGTGATGTTTTTCTTACTCCTACTAGTGAATGTAATGTAACATACACCCATGCAATGGGCACCACCCCGTGATGTTTTTCTCACTCCTACGAGTGAATGTAATGTAACACACACCCATACAATGCGCACCACCTCGTGATGTTTCTCTCACTCCTACTAGTGAATCTAATGTAACACACACCCATACAATGCGCACCACCCCGTGATGTTTTTCTCACTCCTACTAGTGAATCTAATGTAACACACACCCATACAATGCGCACCACCCCGTGATCATTTTCTCACTCCTACTAGTGAATCTAATGTAACACACACCCATACAATGCGCACCACCCCGTGATGTTTTTCTCACTCCTACTAGTGAATGTAATGTAACACACACCCATTCAATGGGCACCACCCCGTGATGTTTTTCTCACTCCTAATAGTGAATGTAATGTAACACACACCCATACAATGCGCACCACCCCGTGATGTTTGTCTCACTCCTACTAGTGAATCTAATGTAACACACACCCATACAATGCGCACCACCCCGTGATGTTTTTCTCACTCCTACTAGTGAATGTAATGTAACACACACCCATACAATGGGCACCACCCCGTGATGTTTTTCTCACTCCTAATAGTGAATGTAATGTAACACACACCCATACAATGCGCACCACCCCGTGATGTTTTTCTCACTCCTACTAGTGAATCTAATGTAACACACACCCATACAATGCGCACCACCCTGTGATGTTTTTCTCACTCCTACTAGTGAATGTAATGTAACATACACCCATGCAATGGGCACCACCTCGTGATGTTTTTCTCACTCCTACGAGTGAATGTAATGTAACACACACCCATACAATGCGCACCACCTCGTGATGTTTCTCTCACTCCTACTAGTGAATCTAATGTAACACACACCCATACAATGCGCACCACCCCGTGATGTTTTTCTCACTCCTACTAGTGAATCTAATGTAACACACACCCATACAATGCGCACCACCACGTGATCATTTTCTCACTCCTACTAGTGAATCTAATGTAACACACACCCATACAATGCGCACCACCCCGTGATGTTTTTCTCACTCCTACTAGTGAATGTAATGTAACACACACCCATACAATGAGCACCACCCCGTGATGTTTTTCTCACTCCTACTAGTGAATGTAAAGTAACACACCCCCATACAATACGCACCACCCCGTGATGTTTTTCTCACTCCTACTAGTGAATGTAATGTAACACACACCCATACAATGCGCACCACCCCGTGATGTTTTTCTCACTCCTACTAGTGAATGTAGTGTAACACACACCCATACAATGCGCACCACCCCGTGATGTTTTTCTCACTGCTAGTAGTGAATATAGTGTAACACACACCCATACAATGCGCACCACCCCGTGATGTTTTTCTCACTCCTACTAGTGAATGTAATGTAGCACACACCCATACAATGCGGACCACCCCGTGATGATTTTCTCACTCCTACTAGTGAATCTAATGTAACAAACACCCATACAATGCGCACCACCCCGTGATGTTTTTCTCACTCCTACTAGTGAATGTAATGTAACACACACCCATACAATGAGCACCACCCCGTGATGTTTTTCTCACTCCTACTAGTGAATGTAATGTAACACACACCCATACAATACGCACCACCCCGTGATGTTTTTCTCACTCCTACTAGTGAATCTAAAGTAACACTCACCCATACAATGCGCACCACCCCGTGATGTTTTTCTCACTCCTACTAGTGAATGTAATGTAACACACACCCATACAATGCGCACCACTCCGTGATGTTTTTCTCACTCCTACTAGTGAATCTAATGTAACACACACCCATACAATATGCACCACCCCGTGATGTTTTTCTCACTCCTACTAGTGAATCTAATGTAACACACACCCATACAATGCGCACCAGCCCGTGATGTTTTTCTCACTCCTAGTAGTGAATGTAATGTAACAAACACCCATACAATGCGCACCAGCCCGTGATGTTTTTCTCACTCCTACTAGTGAATGTAATGTAACACACACCCATACAATGCGCACCACCCCGTGATGATTTTCTCACTCCTACTAGTGAATCTAATGTAACAAACACCCATACAATGCGCACCACCCCGTGATGTTTTTCTCACTCCTACTAGTGAATGTAATGTAACACACACCCATACAATGCGCACCACCCCGTGATGTTTTTCTCACTCCTACTAGTGAATCTAATGTAACACACACCCATACAATGCGCACCACCCCGTGATGTTTTTCTCACTCCTACTAGTGAATCTAATGTAACACACACCCATACAATGCGCACCACCCTGTGATGTTTTTCTCACTCCTACTAGTGAATGTAATGTAACATACACCCATGCAATGGGCACCACCCCGTGATGTTTTTCTCACTCCTACGAGTGAATGTAATGTAACACACACCCATACAATGCGCACCACCTCGTGATGTTTCTCTCACTCCTACTAGTGAATCTAATGTAACACACACCCATACAATGCGCACCACCCCGTGATGTTTTTCTCACTCCTACTAGTGAATCTAATGTAACACACACCCATACAATGCGCACCACCCCGTGATCATTTTCTCACTCCTACTAGTGAATCTAATGTAACACACACCCATACAATGCGCACCACCCCGTGATGTTTTTCTCACTCCTACTAGTGAATGTAATGTAACACACACCCATTCAATGGGCACCACCCCGTGATGTTTTTCTCACTCCTAATAGTGAATGTAATGTAACACACACCCATACAATGCGCACCACCCCGTGATGTTTGTCTCACTCCTACTAGTGAATCTAATGTAACACACACCCATACAATGCGCACCACCCCGTGATGTTTTTCTCACTCCTACTAGTGAATGTAATGTAACACACACCCATACAATGGGCACCACCCCGTGATGTTTTTCTCACTCCTAATAGTGAATGTAATGTAACACACACCCATACAATGCGCACCACCCCGTGATGTTTTTCTCACTCCTACTAGTGAATCTAATGTAACACACACCCATACAATGCGCACCACCCTGTGATGTTTTTCTCACTCCTACTAGTGAATGTAATGTAACATACACCCATGCAATGGGCACCACCCCGTGATGTTTTTCTCACTCCTACGAGTGAATGTAATGTAACACACACCCATACAATGCGCACCACCTCGTGATGTTTCTCTCACTCCTACTAGTGAATCTAATGTAACACACACCCATACAATGCGCACCACCCCGTGATGTTTTTCTCACTCCTACTAGTGAATCTAATGTAACACACACCCATACAATGCGCACCACCCCGTGATCATTTTCTCACTCCTACTAGTGAATCTAATGTAACACACACCCATACAATGCGCACCACCCCGTGATGTTTTTCTCACTCCTACTAGTGAATGTAATGTAACACACACCCATTCAATGGGCACCACCCCGTGATGTTTTTCTCACTCCTAATAGTGAATGTAATGTAACACACACCCATACAATGCGCACCAGCCCGTGATGTTTTTCTAACTCCTACTAGTGAATCTAATGTAACACACACCCATACAATGCGCACCAACCCGTGATGTTTTTCTCACTCCTACTAGTGAATGTAATGTAACACACACCCATACAATGGGCACCACCCCGTGATGTTTTTCTCACTCCTAATAGTGAATGTAATGTAACACACACCCATACAATGCGCACCACCCCGTGATGTTTTTCTCACTCCTACTAGTGAATCTAATGTAACACACACCCATACAATGCGCACCACCCTGTGATGTTTTTCTCACTCCTACTAGTGAATGTAATGTAACATACACCCATGCAATGGGCACCACCCCGTGATGTTTTTCTCACTCCTACGAGTGAATGTAATGTAACACACACCCATACAATGCGCACCACCTCGTGATGTTTCTCTCACTCCTACTAGTGAATCTAATGTAACACACACCCATACAATGCGCACCACACCGTGATGTTTTTCTCACTCCTACTAGTGAATCTAATGTAACACACACCCATACAATGCGCACCACCACGTGATCATTTTCTCACTCCTACTAGTGAATCTAATGTAACACACACCCATACAATGCGCACCACCCCGTGATGTTTTTCTCACTCCTACTAGTGAATGTAATGTAACACACACCCATACAATGAGCACCACCCCGTGATATTTTTCTCACTCCTACTAGTGAATGTAATGTAACACACACCCATACAATACGCACCACCCCGTGATGTTTTTCTCACTCCTACTAGTGAATGTAATGTAACACACACCCATACAATGCGCACCACCCCGTGATGTTTTTCTCACTCCTACTAGTGAATGTAGTGTAACACACACCCATACAATGCGCACCACCCCGTGATGTTTTTCTCACTGCTAGTAGTGAATGTAGTGTAACACACACCCATACAATGCGCACCACCCCGTGATGTTTTTCTCACTCCTACTAGTGAATGTAATGTAGCACACACCCATACAATGCGGACCACCCCGTGATGATTTTCTCACTCCTACTAGTGAATCTAATGTAACAAACACCCATACAATGCGCACCACCCCGTGATGTTTTTCTCACTCCTACTAGTGAATGTAATGTAACACACACCCATACAATGAGCACCACCCCGTGATGTTTTTCTCACTCCTACTAGTGAATGTAATGTAACACACACCCATACAATGCGCACCACCCCGTGATGTTTTTCTCACTCCTACTAGTGAATCTAAAGTAACACTCACCCATACAATGCGCACCACCCCGTGATGTTTTTCTCACTCCTACTAGTGAATGTAATGTAACACACACCCATACAATGCGCACCACTCCGTGATGTTTTTCTCACTCCTACTAGTGAATCTAATGTAACACACACCCATACAATATGCACCACCCCGTGATGTTTTTCTCACTCCTACTAGTGAATCTAATGTAACACACACCCATACAATGCGCACCAGCCCGTGATGTTTTTCTCACTCCTAGTAGTGAATGTAATGTAACAAACACCCATACAATGCGCACCAGCCCGTGATGTTTTTCTCACTCCTACTAGTGAATGTAATGTAACACACACCCATACAATGCGCACCACCCCGTGATGATTTTCTCACTCCTACTAGTGAATCTAATGTAACAAACACCCATACAATGCGCACCACCCCGTGATGTTTTTCTCACTCCTACTAGTGAATGTAATGTAACACACACCCATACAATGCGCACCACCCCGTGATGTTTTTCTCACTCCTACTAGTGAATCTAATGTAACACACACCCATACAATGCGCACCACCCCGTGATGTTTTTCTCACTCCTACTAGTGAATCTAATGTAACACACACCCATACAATGCGCACCACCCTGTGATGTTTTTCTCACTCCTACTAGTGAATGTAATGTAACATACACCCATGCAATGGGCACCACCCCGTGATGTTTTTCTCACTCCTACGAGTGAATGTAATGTAACACACACCCATACAATGCGCACCACCTCGTGATGTTTCTCTCACTCCTACTAGTGAATCTAATGTAACACACACCCATACAATGCGCACCACCCCGTGATGTTTTTCTCACTCCTACTAGTGAATCTAATGTAACACACACCCATACAATGCGCACCACCCCGTGATCATTTTCTCACTCCTACTAGTGAATCTAATGTAACACACACCCATACAATGCGCACCACCCCGTGATGTTTTTCTCACTCCTACTAGTGAATGTAATGTAACACACACCCATTCAATGGGCACCACCCCGTGATGTTTTTCTCACTCCTAATAGTGAATGTAATGTAACACACACCCATACAATGCGCACCACCCCGTGATGTTTGTCTCACTCCTACTAGTGAATCTAATGTAACACACACCCATACAATGCGCACCACCCCGTGATGTTTTTCTCACTCCTACTAGTGAATGTAATGTAACACACACCCATACAATGGGCACCACCCCGTGATGTTTTTCTCACTCCTAATAGTGAATGTAATGTAACACACACCCATACAATGCGCACCACCCTGTGATGTTTTTCTCACTCCTACTAGTGAATCTAATGTAACACACACCCATACAATGCGCACCACCCTGTGATGTTTTTCTCACTCCTACTAGTGAATGTAATGTAACATACACCCATGCAATGGGCACCACCCCGTGATGTTTTTCTCACTCCTACGAGTGAATGTAATGTAACACACACCCATACAATGCGCACCACCTCGTGATGTTTCTCTCACTCCTACTAGTGAATCTAATGTAACACACACCCATACAATGCGCACCACCCCGTGATGTTTTTCTCACTCCTACTAGTGAATCTAATGTAACACACACCCATACAATGCGCACCACCACGTGATCATTTTCTCACTCCTACTAGTGAATCTAATGTAACACACACCCATACAATGCGCACCACCCCGTGATGTTTTTCTCACTCCTACTAGTGAATGTAATGTAACACACACCCATACAATGAGCACCACCCCGTGATGTTTTTCTCACTCCTACTAGTGAATGTAATGTAACACACACCCATACAATACGCACCACCCCGTGATGTTTTTCTCACTCCTACTAGTGAATGTAATGTAACACACACCCATACAATGCGCACCACCCCGTGATGTTTTTCTCACTCCTACTAGTGAATGTAGTGTAACACACACCCATACAATGCGCACCACCCCGTGATGTTTTTCTCACTGCTAGTAGTGAATGTAGTGTAACACACAACCATACAATGCGCACCACCCCGTGATGTTTTTCTCACTCCTACTAGTGAATGTAATGTAGCACACACCCATACAATGCGGACCACCCCGTGATGATTTTCTCACTCCTACTAGTGAATCTAATGTAACAAACACCCATACAATGCGCACCACCCCGTGATGTTTTTCTCACTCCTACTAGTGAATGTAATGTAACACACACCCATACAATGAGCACCACCCCGTGATGTTTTTCTCACTCCTACTAGTGAATGTAATGTAACACACACCCATACAATGCGCACCACCCCGTGATGTTTTTCTCACTCCTACTAGTGAATCTAAAGTAACACTCACCCATACAATGCGCACCACCCCGTGATGTTTTTCTCACTCCTACTAGTGAATGTAATGTAACACACACCCATACAATGCGCACCACTCCGTGATGTTTTTCTCACTCCTACTAGTGAATGTAATGTAACACACACCCATACAATGTGCACCACCCCGTGATGTTTTTCTCACTCCTACTAGTGAATGTAATGTAACACACACCCATACAATGCGCACCACCCCATGATGTTTTTCTCACTCCTACTAGTGAATGTAATGTAACACACACCCATACAATGCGCACCACCCCGTGATGTTTTTCTCACTCCTACTAGTGAATGTAATGTAACACACACCCATACAATGCGCACCACCCCGTGATGTTTTTCTCACTCCTACTAGTGAATCTAATGTAACACACACCCATACAATGCGCACCACCCCGTGATGATTTTCTCACTCCTACTAGTGAATCTAATGTAACAAACACCCATACAATGCGCACCACCCCGTGATGTTTTTCTCACTGCTACTAGTGAATGTAATGTAACACACACCCATACAATGCGCACCACCCCGTGATGTTTTTCTCACTCCTACTAGTGAATCTAATGTAACACACACCCATACAATGCGCACCAGCTCGTGATGTTTTTCTCACCCCTACTAGTGAATGTAATGTAACACACACCCATACAATGCGCACCAGCCCGTGATGTTTTTCTCACTCCTACTAGTGAATGTAATGTAACACACACCCATACAATGCGCACCACCCCGTGATGTTTTTCTCACTCCTACTAGTGAATGTAATGTAACACACACCCATACAATGCGCACCACCCCGTGATGTTTTTCTCACTCCTACTAGTGAATCTAATGTAACACTCACCCATACAATGAGCACCACCCCGTGATGTTTTTCTCACTCCTACTAGTGAATGTAATGTAACAAACACCCATACAATGCGCACCACCCCATGATGTTTTTCTCACTCCTACTAGTGAATGTAATGTAACACACACCCATACAATGCGCACCACCCCGTGATGTTTTTCTCACTCCTACTAGTGAATGTAATGTAACACACACCCATACAATGCGCACCACCCCGTGATGTTTTTCTCACTCCTAGTAGTGAATGTAATGTAACACACACCCATACAATGCCACCACCCCGTGATGTTTTTCTCACTCCTACTAGTGAATGTAATGTAACACACACCCATACAATGCGCACCACCCCGTGATGTTTTTCTCACTCCTATTAGTGAATGTAATGTAACACACACCCATACAATGCGCACCACCCCGTGATGTTTTTCTCACTCCTACTAGTGAATCTAATGTAACACACACCCATACAATGCGCACCACCCCGTGATGTTTTTCTCACTCCTACTAGTGAATGTAATGTAAGACACACCCATACAATGCGCACCACCCCGTGATGTTTTTCTCACTCCTACTAGTGAATGTAATGTAACACACACCCATACAATGGGCACCACCCCGTGATGTTTTTCTCACTCCTACTAGTGAATGTAATGTAACACACACCCATACAATGCGCACCACCCCGTGATGTTTTTCTCACTCCTACTAGTGAATGTAATGTAACACACACCCATACAATATGCACCACCCCGTGATGTTTTTCTCACTCCTACTAGTGAATCTAATGTAACACACACCCATACAATGCGCACCAGCCCGTGATGTTTTTCTCACTCCTACTAGTGAATGTAATGTAACACACACCCATACAATGCGCACCACCCCGTGATGTTTTTCTCACTCCTACTAGTGAATGTAATGTAACACACACCCATACAATGCGCACCACCCCGTGATGATTTTCTCACTCCTACTAGTGAATCTAATGTAACACACACCCATACAATGCGCACCACCCTGTGATGTTTTTCTCACTCCTACTAGTGAATGTAATGTAAAACACACCCATACAATGCGCACCACCCCGTGATGTTTTTCTCACTCCTACTTGTGAATCTAAAGTAACATACACCCATACAATGCGCACCACCCCGTGATGTTTTTCTCACTCCTACTAGTGAATCTAATGTAACACACACCCATACAATGCGCACCACCCCGTGATGTTTTTCTCACTCCTACTAGTGAATGTAATGTAACACACACCCATACAATGGGCACCACCCCGTGATGTTTTTCTCACTCCTACGAGTGAATGTAATGTAACACACACCCATACAATGCGCACCACCCCGTGATGTTTTTCTCACTCCTACTAGTTAATCTAATGTAACACACACCCATACAATGCGCACCACCCCGTGATGTTTTTCTCACTCCTAGTAGTGAATGTAATGTAACACACACCCATACAATGCCCACCACCCCGTGATGTTTTTCTCACTCCTACTAGTGAATGTAATGTAACACACACCCATACAATGCGCACCACCCCGTGATGTTTTTCTCACTCCTATTAGTGAATGTAATGTAACAAACACCCATACAATGCGCACCACCCCGTGATGTTTTTCTCACTCCTACTAGTGAATCTAATGTAACACACACCCGTACAATGCGCACCACCCCGTGATGTTTTTCTCACTCCTACTAGTGAATGTAATGTAACACACACCCATACAATGGGCACCACCCCGTGATGTTTTTCTCACTCCTAATAGTGAATGTAATGTAACACACACCCATACAATGCGCACCACCCCGTGATGTTTTTCTCACTCCTACTAGTTAATCTAATGTAACACACACCCATACAATGCGCACTACCCCGTGATGTTTTTCTCACTCCTAGTAGTGAATGTAATGTAACACACACCCATACAATGCCCACCACCCCGTGATGTTTTTCTCACTCCTACTAGTGAATGTAATGTAACACACACCCATACAATGCGCACCACCCCGTGATGTTTTTCTCACTCCTATTAGTGAATGTAATGTAACAAACACCCATACAATGCGCACCACCCCGTGATGTTTTTCTCACTCCTACTAGTGAATGTAATGTAACACACACCCATACAATGCGCACCACCCCGTGATGTTTTTCTCACTCCTACTAGTGAATCCAATGTAACACACACCCATACAATGCGCACCACCCCGTGATGTTTTTCTCACTGCTACTAGTGAATCCAATGTAACACACACCCATACAATGCGCACCACCCCGTGATGTTTTTCTCACTGCTACTAGTGAATCTAATGTAGCACACACCCATACAATGCGCACCACCCCGTGATGTTTTTCTCACTGCTACTAGTGAATCTAATGTAGCACACACCCATACAATGCGCACCACCCCGTGATGTTTTTCTCACTGCTACTAGTGAATCTAATGTAGCACACACCCATACAATGCGCACCACCCCGTGATGTTTTTCTCACTGCTACTAGTGAATGTAATGTAACTCACACCCATACAATGCGCACCACCCCGTGATGTTTTTCTCACTGCTACTAGTGAATGTAATGTAACACACACCCATACAATGCGCACCACCCCGTGATGTTTTTCTCACTGCTACTAGTGAATGTAATGTAACACACACCCATACAATGCGCACCACCCCGTGATGTTTTTCTCACTCCTAATAGTGAATGTAATATAACACACACCCATACAATGCGCACCACCCCTTGATGTTTTTCTCACTGCTACTAGTGAATCTAATGTAGCACACACCCATACAATGCGCACCAACCCGTGATGTTTTTCTCACTGCTAATAGTGAATGTAATGTAACACACACCCATACAATGCGCATCACCCCGTGATGTTTTTCTCACTGCTACTAGTGAATGTAATGTAACACACACCCATACAATGCGCACCACCCCGTGATGTTTTTCTCACTGTTACTAGTGAATGTAATGTAACACACAACCATACAATGCGCACCACCCCGTGATGTTTTTCTCACTGCTATTAGTGAATCCAATGTAACACACACCCATACAATGCGCACCACCCCGTGATGTTTTTCTCACTGCTACTAGTGAATCCAATGTAACACACACCCATACAATGCGCACCACCCCGTGATGTTTTTCTCACTGCTACTAGTGAATCTAATGTAGCACACACCCATACAATGCGCACCACCCCGTGATGTTTTTCTCACTGCTACTAGTGAATCTAATGTAGCACACACCCATACAATGCGCACCACCCCGTGATGTTTTTCTCACTGCTACTAGTGAATCTAATGTAGCACACACCCATACAATGCGCACCACCCCGTGATGTTTTTCTCACTGCTACTAGTGAATGTAATGTAACACACACCCATACAATGCGCACCACCCCGTGATGTTTTTCTCACTGCTACTAGTGAATGTAATGTAACACACACCCATACAATGCGCACCACCCCGTGATGTTTTTCTCACTGCTACTAGTGAATGTAATGTAACACACACCCATACAATGCGCACCACCCCGTGATGTTTTTCTCACTCCTACTATTGAATGTAATGTAACACACACCCATACAATGCGCACCACCCCGTGATGTTTTTCTCACTCCTACTAGTGAATCTAATGTAACACACACCCATACAATGCGCACCACCCCGTGATGTTTTTCTCACTGCTACTAGTGAATGTAATGTAACACACACCCATACAATGCGCACCACCCCGTGATGTTTTTCTCACTGCTACTAGTGAATGTAATGTAACACACACCCATACAATGCGCACCACCCCGTGATGTTTTTCTCACTCCTAATAGTGAATGTAATATAACACACACCCATACAATGCGCACCACCCCGTGATGTTTTTCTCACTGCTACTAGTGAATCTAATGTAGCACACACCCATACAATGCGCACCACCCCGTGATGTTTTTCTCACTGCTACTAGTGAATCCAATGTAACACACACCCATACAATGCGCACCACCCCGTGATGTTTTTCTCACTGCTACTAGTGAGTCTAATGTAGCACACACCCATACAATGCGCACCACCCCGTGATGTTTTTCTCACTGCTACTAGTGAATGTAATGTAACACACACCCATACAATGCGCACCACCCCGTGATGTTTTTCTCAATCCTACTAGTGAATGTAATGTAACACACACCCATACAATGCGCACCACCCCGTGATGTTTTTCTCACTCCTACTAGTGAATCCAATGTAACACACACCCATACAATGCGCACCACCCCGTGATGTTTTTCTCACTGCTACTAGTGAATGTAATGTAACACACACCCATACAATGCGCACCACCCCGTGATGTTTTTCTCACTGCTACTAGTGAATGTAATGTAACACACACCCATACAATGCGCACCACCCCGTGATGTTTTTCTCACTCCTAATAGTGAATGTAATATAACACACACCCATACAATGCGCACCACCCCGTGATGTTTTTCTCACTGCTACTAGTGAATCTAATGTAGCACACACCCATACAATGCGCACCACCCCGTGATGTTTTTCTCACTGCTACTAGTGAATCCAATGTAACACACACCCATACAATGCGCACCACCCCGTGATGTTTTTCTCACTGCTACTAGTGAATCTAATGTAGCACACACCCATACAATGCGCACCACCCCGTGATGTTTTTCTCACTGCTACTAGTGAATGTAATGTAACACACACCCATACAATGCGCACCACCCCGTGATGTTTTTCTCAATCCTACTAGTGAATGTAATGTAACACACACCCATACAATGCGCACCACCCCGTGATGTTTTTCTCACTCCTACTAGTGAATCCAATGTAACACACACCCATACAATGCGCACCACCCCGTGATGTTTTTCTCACTGCTACTAGTGAATCCAATGTAACACACACCCATACAATGCGCACCACCCCGTGATGTTTTTCTCACTGCTACTAGTGAATCTAATGTAGCACACACCCATACAATGCCCACCACCCCGTGACGTTTTTCTCACTGCTACTAGTGAATCTAATGTAGCACACACCCATACAATGCGCACCACCCCGTGATGTTTTTCTCACTGCTACTAGTGAATGTAATGTAACACACACCCATACAATGCGCACCACACCGTGATGTTTTTCTCACTGCTACTAGTGAATGTAATGTAACACACACCCATACAATGCGCACCACCCCGTGATGTTTTTCTCACTCCTAATAGTGAATGTAATGTAACACACACCCATACAATGCGCACCACCCCGTGATGTTTTTCTCACTGCTACTAGTGAATCTAATGTAGCACACACCCATACAATGCGCACCACCCCGTGATGTTTTTCTCACTGCTACTAGTGAATCTAATGTAGCACACACCCATACAATGCGCACCACCCCGTGATGTTTTTCTCACTCCTACTAGTTAATCTAATGTAACACACACCCATACAATGCGCACTACCCCGTGATGTTTTTCTCACTCCTAGTAGTGAATGTAATGTAACACACACCCATACAATGCCCACCACCCCGTGATGTTTTTCTCACTCCTACTAGTGAATGTAATGTAACACACACCCATACAATGCGCACCACCCCGTGATGTTTTTCTCACTCCTATTAGTGAATGTAATGTAACAAACACCCATACAATGCGCACCACCCCGTGATGTTTTTCTCACTCCTACTAGTGAATGTAATGTAACACACACCCATACAATGCGCACCACCCCGTGATGTTTTTCTCACTCCTACTAGTGAATCCAATGTAACACACACCCATACAATGCGCACCACCCCGTGATGTTTTTCTCACTGCTACTAGTGAATCCAATGTAACACACACCCATACAATGCGCACCACCCCGTGATGTTTTTCTCACTGCTACTAGTGAATCTAATGTAGCACACACCCATACAATGCGCACCACCCCGTGATGTTTTTCTCACTGCTACTAGTGAATCTAATGTAGCACACACCCATACAATGCGCACCACCCCGTGATGTTTTTCTCACTGCTACTAGTGAATCTAATGTAGCACACACCCATACAATGCGCACCACCCCGTGATGTTTTTCTCACTGCTACTAGTGAATGTAATGTAACTCACACCCATACAATGCGCACCACCCCGTGATGTTTTTCTCACTGCTACTAGTGAATGTAATGTAACACACACCCATACAATGCGCACCACCCCGTGATGTTTTTCTCACTGCTACTAGTGAATGTAATGTAACACACACCCATACAATGCGCACCACCCCGTGATGTTTTTCTCACTCCTAATAGTGAATGTAATATAACACACACCCATACAATGCGCACCACCCCTTGATGTTTTTCTCACTGCTACTAGTGAATCTAATGTAGCACACACCCATACAATGCGCACCAACCCGTGATGTTTTTCTCACTGCTAATAGTGAATGTAATGTAACACACACCCATACAATGCGCATCACCCCGTGATGTTTTTCTCACTGCTACTAGTGAATGTAATGTAACACACACCCATACAATGCGCACCACCCCGTGATGTTTTTCTCACTGTTACTAGTGAATGTAATGTAACACACAACCATACAATGCGCACCACCCCGTGATGTTTTTCTCACTGCTATTAGTGAATCCAATGTAACACACACCCATACAATGCGCACCACCCCGTGATGTTTTTCTCACTGCTACTAGTGAATCCAATGTAACACACACCCATACAATGCGCACCACCCCGTGATGTTTTTCTCACTGCTACTAGTGAATCTAATGTAGCACACACCCATACAATGCGCACCACCCCGTGATGTTTTTCTCACTGCTACTAGTGAATCTAATGTAGCACACACCCATACAATGCGCACCACCCCGTGATGTTTTTCTCACTGCTACTAGTGAATCTAATGTAGCACACACCCATACAATGCGCACCACCCCGTGATGTTTTTCTCACTGCTACTAGTGAATGTAATGTAACACACACCCATACAATGCGCACCACCCCGTGATGTTTTTCTCACTGCTACTAGTGAATGTAATGTAACACACACCCATACAATGCGCACCACCCCGTGATGTTTTTCTCACTGCTACTAGTGAATGTAATGTAACACACACCCATACAATGCGCACCACCCCGTGATGTTTTTCTCACTCCTACTATTGAATGTAATGTAACACACACCCATACAATGCGCACCACCCCGTGATGTTTTTCTCACTCCTACTAGTGAATCTAATGTAACACACACCCATACAATGCGCACCACCCCGTGATGTTTTTCTCACTGCTACTAGTGAATGTAATGTAACACACACCCATACAATGCGCACCACCCCGTGATGTTTTTCTCACTGCTACTAGTGAATGTAATGTAACACACACCCATACAATGCGCACCACCCCGTGATGTTTTTCTCACTCCTAATAGTGAATGTAATATAACACACACCCATACAATGCGCACCACCCCGTGATGTTTTTCTCACTGCTACTAGTGAATCTAATGTAGCACACACCCATACAATGCGCACCACCCCGTGATGTTTTTCTCACTGCTACTAGTGAATCCAATGTAACACACACCCATACAATGCGCACCACCCCGTGATGTTTTTCTCACTGCTACTAGTGAATGTAATGTAACACACACCCATACAATGCGCACCACCCCGTGATGTTTTTCTCAATCCTACTAGTGAATGTAATGTAACACACACCCATACAATGCGCACCACCCCGTGATGTTTTTCTCACTCCTACTAGTGAATCCAATGTAACACACACCCATACAATGCGCACCACCCCGTGATGTTTTTCTCACTGCTACTAGTGAATGTAATGTAACACACACCCATACAATGCGCACCACCCCGTGATGTTTTTCTCACTGCTACTAGTGAATGTAATGTAACACACACCCATACAATGCGCACCACCCCGTGATGTTTTTCTCACTCCTAATAGTGAATGTAATATAACACACACCCATACAATGCGCACCACCCCGTGATGTTTTTCTCACTGCTACTAGTGAATCTAATGTAGCACACACCCATACAATGCGCACCACCCCGTGATGTTTTTCTCACTGCTACTAGTGAATCCAATGTAACACACACCCATACAATGCGCACCACCCCGTGATGTTTTTCTCACTGCTACTAGTGAATCTAATGTAGCACACACCCATACAATGCGCACCACCCCGTGATGTTTTTCTCACTGCTACTAGTGAATGTAATGTAACACACACCCATACAATGCGCACCACCCCGTGATGTTTTTCTCAATCCTACTAGTGAATGTAATGTAACACACACCCATACAATGCGCACCACCCCGTGATGTTTTTCTCACTCCTACTAGTGAATCCAATGTAACACACACCCATACAATGCGCACCACCCCGTGATGTTTTTCTCACTGCTACTAGTGAATCCAATGTAACACACACCCATACAATGCGCACCACCCCGTGATGTTTTTCTCACTGCTACTAGTGAATCTAATGTAGCACACACCCATACAATGCCCACCACCCCGTGACGTTTTTCTCACTGCTACTAGTGAATCTAATGTAGCACACACCCATACAATGCGCACCACCCCGTGATGTTTTTCTCACTGCTACTAGTGAATGTAATGTAACACACACCCATACAATGCGCACCACACCGTGATGTTTTTCTCACTGCTACTAGTGAATGTAATGTAACACACACCCATACAATGCGCACCACCCCGTGATGTTTTTCTCACTCCTAATAGTGAATGTAATGTAACACACACCCATACAATGCGCACCACCCCGTGATGTTTTTCTCACTGCTACTAGTGAATCTAATGTAGCACACACCCATACAATGCGCACCACCCCGTGATGTTTTTCTCACTGCTACTAGTGAATCTAATGTAGCACACACCCATACAATGCGCACCACCCCATGATGTTTTTCTCACTGCTACTAGTGAATGTAATGCAACACACACCGATACAATGCGCACCACCCCGTGATGTTTTTCTCACTCCTAATAGTGAATGTAATGTAACACACACCCATACAATGCGCACCACCCCGTGATGCTTTTCTCACTGCTACTAGTGAATCTAATGTAGCACACACCCATAGAATGCGCACCACCCCGTGATGTTTTTCTCACTGCTACTAGTGAATGTAATGTAACACACACCCATACAATGCGCACCACCCCGTGATGTTTTTCTCACTCCTAATAGTGAATGTAATGTAACACACACCCATACAATGCGCACCACCCCGTGATGTTTTTCTCACTGCTACTAGTGAATGTAATGTAACACATACCCATGCAATGCGCACCACCCCGTGATGTTTTTCTCACTGGTACTAGTGAATCTAATGTAGAACACACCCATACAATGCGCACCACCCCGTGATGTTTTTCTCACTGCTACTAGTGAATGTAATGTAACACACACCCATACAATGCGCACCACCCCGTGATGTTTTTCTCACTGCTACTAGTGAATGTAATGTAACACACACCGATACAATGCGCACCACCCCGTGATGTTTTTCTCACTCCTACTAGTGAATCCAATGTAACACACACCCATACAATGCGCACCACCCCGTGATGTTTTTCTCACTGCTACTAGTGAATCCAATGTAACACACACCCATACAATGCGCACCACCCCGTGATGTTTTTCTCACTGCTACTAGTGAATCCAATGTAGCACACACCCATACAATGCGCACCACCCCGTGATGTTTTTCTCACTGCTACTAGTGAATCTAATGTAGCACACACCCATACAATGCGCACCACCCCGTGATGTTTTTCTCACTGCTACTAGTGAATGTAATGTAACACACACCCATACAATGCGCACCACCCCGTGATGTTTTTCTCAATCCTACTAGTGAATGTAATGTAACACACACCCATACAATGCGCACCACCCCGTGATGTTTTTCTCACTCCTACTAGTGAATCCAATGTAACACACACCCATACTATGCGCACCACCCCGTGATGTTTTTCTCACTGCTACTAGTGAATCCAATGTAACACACACCCATACAATGCGCACCACCCCGTGATGTTTTTCTCACTGCTACTAGTGAATCTAATGTAGCACACACCCATACAATGCGCACCACCCCGTGATGTTTTTCTCACTGCTACTAGTGAATCTAATGTAGCACACACCCATACAATGCGCACCACCCCGTGATGTTTTTCTCACTGCTACTAGTGAATCTAATGTAGCACACACCCATACAATGCGCACCACCCCGTGATGTTTTTCTCACTGCTACTAGTGAATGTAATGTAACACACACCCATACAATGCGCACCACCCCGTGATGTTTTTCTCACTGCTACTAGTGAATGTAATGTAACACACACCCATACAATGCGCACCACCCCGTGATGTTTTTCTCACTCCTAATAGTGAATGTAATATAACACACACCCATACAATGCGCACCACCCCGTGATGTTTTTCTCACTGCTACTAATGAATCTAATGTAGCACACACCCATACAATGCGCACCACCCCGTGATGTTTTTCTCACTGCTAATAGTGAATGTAATGTAACACACACCCATACAATGCGCACCACCCCGTGATGTTTTTCTCACTGCTACTAGTGAATGTAATGTAACACACACCCATACAATGCGCACCACCCCGTGATGTTTTTCTCACTGTTACTAGTGAATGTAATGTAACACACAACCATACAATGCGCACCACCCCGTGATGTTTTTCTCACTGCTATTAGTGAATGTAATGTAACACACACCCATACAATGCGCACCACCCCGTGATGTTTTTCTCACTCCTAATAGTGAATGTAATGTAACACACACCCATACAATGCGCACCACCCCGTGATGTTTTTCTCAATCCTACTAGTGAATGTAATGTAACACACACCCATACAATGCGCACCACCCCGTGATGTTTTTCTCACTCCTACTATTGAATGTAATGTAACACACACCCATACAATGCGCACCACCCCGTGATGTTTTTCTCACTCCTACTAGTGAATCTAATGTAACACACACCCATACAATGCGCACCACCCCGTGATGTTTTTCTCACTCCTACTAGTGAATGTAATGTAACACACACCCATACAATGCGCACAACCCCGTGATGTTTTTCTCACTCCTACTAGTGAATCCAATGTAACACACACCCATAAAATGCGCATCACCCCGTGATGTTTTTCTCACTCCTACTAGTGAATCCAATGTAACACACACCCATACAATGCGCACCACCCCGTGATGTTTTTCTCACTGCTACTAGTGAATCCAATGTAACACACACCCATACAATGCGCACCACCCCGTGATGTTTTTCTCACTGCTACTAGTGAATCTAATGTAGCACACACCCATACAATGCGCACCACCCCGTGATGTTTTTCTCAATCCTACTAGTGAATGTAATGTAACACACACCCATACAATGCGCACCACCCCGTGATGTTTTTCTCACTGCTACTAGTGAATGTAATGTAACACACACCCATACTATGCGCACCACCCCGTGATGTTTTTCTCACTGCTACTAGTGAATCCAATGTAACACACACCCATACAATGCGCACCACCCCGTGATGTTTTTCTCACTGCTACTAGTGAATCTAATGTAGCACACACCCATACAATGCGCACCACCCCGTGATGTTTTTCTCACTGCTACTAGTGAATCTAATGTAGCACACACCCATACAATGCGCACCACCCCGTGATGTTTTTCTCACTGCTACTAGTGAATCTAATGTAGCACACACCCATACAATGCGCACCACCCCGTGATGTTTTTCTCACTGCTACTAGTGAATGTAATGTAACACACACCCATACAATGCGCACCACCCCGTGATGTTTTTCTCACTGCTACTAGTGAATGTAATGTAACACACACCCATACAATGCGCACCACCCCGTGATGTTTTTCTCACTCCTAATAGTGAATGTAATATAACACACACCCATACAATGCGCACCACCCCGTGATGTTTTTCTCACTGCTACTAGTGAATCTAATGTAGCACACACCCATACAATGCGCACCACCCCGTGATGTTTTTCTCACTGCTAATAGTGAATGTAATGTAACACACACCCATACAATGCGCACCACCCCGTGATGTTTTTCTCACTGCTACTAGTGAATGTAATGTAACACACACCCATACAATGCGCACCACCCCGTGATGTTTTTCTCACTGTTACTAGTGAATGTAATGTAACACACAACCATACAATGCGCACCACCCCGTGATGTTTTTCTCACTGCTATTAGTGAATGTAATGTAACACACACCCATACAATGCGCACCACCCCGTGATGTTTTTCTCACTCCTAATAGTGAATGTAATGTAACACACACCCATACAATGCGCACCACCCCGTGATGTTTTTCTCAATCCTACTAGTGAATGTAATGTAACACACACCCATACAATGCGCACCACCCCGTGATGTTTTTCTCACTCCTACTATTGAATGTAATGTAACACACACCCATACAATGCGCACCACCCCGTGATGTTTTTCTCACTCCTACTAGTGAATCTAATGTAACACACACCCATACAATGCGCACCACCCCGTGATGTTTTTCTCACTCCTACTAGTGAATGTAATGTAACACACACCCATACAATGCGCACCACCCCGTGATGTTTTTCTCACTCCTACTAGTGAATCCAATGTAACACACACCCATAAAATGCGCATCACCCCGTGATGTTTTTCTCACTCCTACTAGTGAATCCAATGTAACACACACCCATACAATGCGCACCACCCCGTGATGTTTTTCTCACTGCTACTAGTGAATCCAATGTAACACACACCCATACAATGCGCACCACCCCGTGATGTTTTTCTCACTGCTACTAGTGAATCTAATGTAGCACACACCCATACAATGCGCACCACCCCGTGATGTTTTTCTCAATCCTACTAGTGAATGTAATGTAACACACACCCATACAATGCGCACCACCCCGTGATGTTTTTCTCACTGCTACTAGTGAATGTAATGTAACACACACCCATACAATGCGCACCACCCCGTGATGTTTTTCTCACTCCTAATAGTGAATGTAATGTAACACACACCCATACAATGCGCACCACCCCGTGATGTTTTTCTCACTCCTAATAGTGAATGTAATGTAACACACACCCATACAATGCGCACCACCCCGTGATGTTTTTCTCACTCCTACTAGTGAATCTAATGTAACACACACCCATACAATGCGCACCACCCCGTGATGTTTTTCTCACTCCTACTAGTGAATGTAATGTAACACACACCCATACAATGCGCACCACCCCGTGATGTTTTTCTCACTCCTACTAGTGAATCCAATGTAACACACACCCATAAAATGCGCACCACCCCGTGATGTTTTTCTCACTCCTACTAGTGAATCCAATGTAACACACACCCATACAATGCGCACCACCCCGTGATGTTTTTCTCACTGCTACTAGTGAATCCAATGTAACACACAGCCATACAATGCGCACCACCCCGTGATGTTTTTCTCACTGCTACTAGTGAATCTAATGTAGCACACACCCATACAATGCGCACCACCCCGTGATGTTTTTCTCACTCCTACTAGTGAATCCAATGTAACACACACCCATACAATGCGCACCACCCCGTGATGTTTTTCTCACTGCTACTAGTGAATCCAATGTAACACACACCCATACAATGCGCACCACCCCGTGATGTTTTTCTCACTCCTACTAGTGATTGTAATGTAACACACACCCATACAATGCGCACCACCCCGTGATGTTTTTCTCACTCCTACCAGTGAATCCAATGTAACACACACCCATACAATGCGCACCACCCCGTGATGTTTTTCTCACTCCTACTAGTGAATCCAATGTAACACACACCCATACAATGCGCACCACCCCGTGATGTTTTTCACACTCCTACTAGTGAATCCAATGTAGCACACACCCATACAATGCGCACCACCCCGTGATGTTTTTCTCACTGCTACTAGTGAATCTAATGTAGCACACACCCATACAATGCGCACCACCCCGTGATGTTTTTCTCACTGCTACTAGAGAATCTAATGTAGCACACACCCATACAATGCGCACCACCCCGTGATGTTTTTCTCACTGCTACTAGTGAATGTAATGTAACACACACCCATACAATGCGCACCACCCCGTGATGTTTTTCTCACTGCTACTAGTGAATGTAATGTAACACACACCCATACAATGCGCACCACCCCGTGATGTTTTTCTCACTCCTACTAGTGAATCCAATGTAACACACAGCCATACAATGCGCACCACCCCGTGATGTTTTTCTCACTCCTACTAATGAATCCAATGTAACACACACCCATACAATGCGCACCACCCCGTGATGTTTTTCTCACTGCTACTAGTGAATCCAATGTAACACACACCCATACAATGCGCACCACCCCGTGATGTTTTTCTCACTGCTACTAGTGAATGTAATGTAACACACACCCATACAATGCGCACCACCCCGTGATGTTTTTCTCACTCCTACTAGTGAATCTAATGTAACACACACCCATACAATGCGCACCACCCCGTGATGTTTTTCTCACTCCTACTAGTGAATGTAATGTAACACACACCCATACAATGCGCACCACCCCGTGATGTTTTTCTCACTCCTACTAGTGAATCCAATGTAACACACAGCCATACAATGCGCACCACCCCGTGATGTTTTTCTCACTCCTACTAATGAATCCAATGTAACACACACCCATACAATGCGCACCACCCCGTGATGTTTTTCTCACTGCTACTAGTGAATCCAATGTAACACACACCCATACAATGCGCACCACCCCGTGATGTTTTTCTCACTCCTACTAGTGAATGTAATGTAACACACACCCATACAATGCGCACCACCCCGTGATGTTTTTCTCACTCCTACTAGTGAATCCAATGTAACACACACCCATACAATGCGCACCACCCCGTGATGTTTTTCTCACTCCTACTAGTGAATCCAATGTAACACACACCCATACAATGCGCACCACCCCGTGATGTTTTTCTCACTGCTACTAGTGAATCCAATGTAACACACACCCATACAATGCGCACCACCCCGTGATGTTTTTCTCACTGCTACTAGTGAATCTAATGTAGCACACACCCATACAATGCGCACCACCCCGTGATGTTTTTCTCACTGCTACTAGTGAATCTAATGTAGCACACACCCATACAATGCGCACCACCCCGTGATGTTTTTCTCACTGCTACTAGTGAATGTAATGTAACACACACCCATACAATGCGCACCACCCCGTGATGTTTTTCTCACTGCTACTAGTGAATGTAATGTAACACACACCCATACAATGCGCACCACCCCGTGATGTTTTTCTCACTCCTAATAGTGAATGTAATGTAACACACACCCATACAATGCGCACCACCCCGTGATGTTTTTCTCAATCCTACTAGTGAATGTAATGTAACACAAACCCATACAATGCGCACCACCCCGTGATGTTTTTCTCACTGCTACTAGTGAATCCAATGTAACACACAGCCATACAATGCGCACCACCCCGTGATGTTTTTCTCACTGCTACTAGTGAATCTAATGTAGCACACACCCATACAATGCGCACCACCCCGTGATGTTTTTCTCACTCCTACTAGTGAATCCAATGTAACACACACCCATACAATGCGCACCACCCCGTGATGTTTTTCTCACTGCTACTAGTGAATCCAATGTAACACACACCCATACAATGCGCACCACCCCGTGATGTTTTTCTCACTCCTACTAGTGATTGTAATGTAACACACACCCATACAATGCGCACCACCCCGTGATGTTTTTCTCACTCCTACCAGTGAATCCAATGTAACACACACCCATACAATGCGCACCACCCCGTGATGTTTTTCTCACTCCTACCAGTGAATCCAATGTAACACACACCCATACAATGCGCACCACCCCGTGATGTTTTTCTCACTCCTACTAGTGAATCCAATGTAGCACACACCCATACAATGCGCACCACCCCGTGATGTTTTTCTCACTGCTACTAGTGAATCTAATGTAGCACACACCCATACAATGCGCACCACCCCGTGATGTTTTTCTCACTGCTACTAGTGAATCTAATGTAGCACACACCCATACAATGCGCACCACCCCGTGATGTTTTTCTCACTGCTACTAGTGAATGTAATGTAACACACACCCATACAATGCGCACCACCCCGTGATGTTTTTCTCACTGCTACTAGTGAATGTAATGTAACACACACCCATACAATGCGCACCACCCCGTGATGTTTTTCTCACTCCTAATAGTGAATGTAATGTAACACACACCCATACAATGCGCACCACCCTGTGATGTTTTTCTCAATCCTACTAGTGAATGTAATGTAACACACAGCCATACAATGCGCAACACCCCGTGATGTTTTTCTCACTGCTACTAGTGAATCCAATGTAACACACAGCCATACAATGCGCACCACCCCGTGATGTTTTTCTCACTGCTACTAGTGAATCTAATGTAGCACACACCCATACAATGCGCACCACCCCGTGATGTTTTTCTCACTGCTACTAGTGAATCTAATGTAGCACACACCCATACAATGCGCACCACCCCGTGATGTTTTTCTCACTGCTACTAGTGAATGTAATGTACCACACACCCATACAATGCGCACCACCCCGTGATGTTTTTCTCACTGCTACTAGTGAATGTAATGTAACACACACCCATACAATGCGCACCACCCCGTGATGTTTTTCTCACTCCTAATAGTGAATGTAATGTAACACACACCCATACAATGCGCACCACCCCGTGATGTTTTTCTCAATCCTACTAGTGAATGTAATGTAACACACACCCATACAATGCGCACCACCCCGTGATGTTTTTCTCACTGCTACTAGTGAATCCAATGTAGCACACAGCCATACAATGCGCACCACCCCGTGATGTTTTTCTCACTGCTACTAGTGAATCCAATGTAACACACACCCATACAATGCGCACCACCCCTCGATGTTTTTCTCACTCCTACTAGTGAATCCAATGTAACACACACCCATACAATGCGCACCACCCCGTGATGTTTTTCTCACTGCTACTAGTGAATCCAATGTAACACACACCCATACAATGCGCACCACCCCGTGATGTTTTTCTCACTCCTACTAGTGAATGTAATGTAACACACACCCATACAATGCGCACCACCCCGTGATGTTTTTCTCACTCCTACCAGTGAATCCAATGTAACACACACCCATACAATGCGCACCACCCCGTGATGTTTTTCTCACTCCTACTAGTGAATCCAATGTAACACACACCCATACAATGCGCACCACCCCGTGATGTTTTTCTCACTCCTACTAGTGAATCCAATGTAGCACACACCCATACAATGCGCACCACCCCGTGATGTTTTTCTCACTGCTACTAGTGAATCTAATGTAGCACACACCCATACAATGCTCACCACCACGTGATGTTTTTCTCACTGCTACTAGTGAATCTAATGTAGCACACACCCATACAATGCGCACCACCCCGTGATGTTTTTCTCACTGCTACTAGTGAATGTAATGTAACACACACCCATACAATGCGCACCACCCCGTGATGTTTTTCTCACTGCTACTAGTGAATGTAATGTAACACTCACCCATACAATGCGCACCACCCCGTGATGTTTTTCTCACTCCTAATAGTGAATGTAATGTAACACACACCCATACAATGCGCACCACCCCGTGATGTTTTTCTCAATCCTACTAGTGAATGTAATGTAACACACACCCATACAATGCGCACCACCCCGTGATGTTTTTCTCACTGCTACTAGTGAATCCAATGTAACACACAGCCATACAATGTGCACCACCCCGTGATGTTTTTCTCACTGCTACTAGTGAATCTAATGTAGCACACACCCATACAATTCGCACCACCCCGTGATGTTTTTCTCACTGCTACTAGTGAATCTAATGTAGCACACACCCATACAATGCGCACCACCCCGTGATGTTTTTCTCACTGCTACTAGTGAATGTAATGTAACACACACCCATACAATGCGCACCACCCCGTGATGTTTTTCTCACTGCTACTAGTGAATGTAATGTAACACACACCCATACAATGCGCACCACCCCGTGATGTTTTTCTCACTCCTAATAGTGAATGTAATGTAACACACACCCATACAATGCGCACCACCCCGTGATGTTTTTCTCACTGCTACTAGTGAATCTAATGTAGCACACACCCATACAATGCGCACCACCCCGTGATGTTTTTCTCACCGCTAGTAGTGAATGTAATGTAACACACACCCATACAATGCGCACCACCCCGTGATGTTTTTCTCACCGCTACTAGTGAATGTAATGTAACACACACCCATACAATGCGCACCACCCCGTGTTGTTTTTCTCACTGCTACTAGTGAATGTAATGTAACACACACCCATACAATGCGCACCACCCCGTGATGTTTGTCTCACTGCTACTAGTGAATGTAATGTAACACACACCCATACAATGCGCACCACCCCGTGATGTTTGTCTCACTGCTACATGTGAATGTAATGTAACACACACCCATACAATGCGCACCACCCCGTGATGTTTTTCTCACTCCTAATAGTGAATGTAATGTAACACACACCCATACAATGCGCACCACCCCGTGATGTTTTTCTCAATCCTACTAGTGAATCCAATGTAGCACACAGCCATACAATGCGCACCACACCGTGATGTTTTTCTCACTGCTACTAGTGAATCCAATGTAACACACACCCATACAATGCGCACCACCCCTCGATGTTTTTCTCACTCCTACTAGTGAATCCAATGTAACACACACCCATACAATGCGCACCACCCCGTGATGTTTTTCTCACTGCTACTAGTGAATCCAATGTAACACACACCCATACAATGCGCACCACCCCGTGATGTTTTTCTCACTCCTACTAGTGAATGTAATGTAACACACACCCATACAATGCGCACCACCCCGTGATGTTTTTCTCACTCCTACCAGTGAATCCAATGTAACACACACCCATACAATGCGCACCACCCCGTGATGTTTTTCTCACTCCTACTAGTGAATCCAATGTAACACACACCCATACAATGCGCACCACCCCGTGATGTTTTTCTCACTCCTAGTAGTGAATCCAATGTAGCACACACCCATACAATGCGCACCACCCCGTGATGTTTTTCTCACTGCTACTAGTGAATCTAATGTAGCACACACCCATACAATGCTCACCACCACGTGATGTTTTTCTCACTGCTACTAGTGAATCTAATGTAGCACACACCCATACAATGCGCACCACCCCGTGATGTTTTTCTCACTGCTACTAGTGAATGTAATGTAACACACACCCATACAATGCGCACCACCCCGTGATGTTTTTCTCACTGCTACTAGTGAATGTAATGTAACACACACCCATACAATGCGCACCACCCCGTGATGTTTTTCTCACTCCTAATAGTGAATGTAATGTAACACACACCCATACAATGCGCACCACCCCGTGATGTTTTTCTCAATCCTACTAGTGATTGTAATGTAACACACACCCATACAATGCGCACCACCCCGTGATGTTTTTCTCACTGCTACTAGTGAATCCAATGTAACACACAGCCATACAATGTGCACCACCCCGTGATGTTTTTCTCACTGCTACTAGTGAATCTAATGTAGCACACACCCATACAATTCGCACCACCCCGTGATGTTTTTCTCACTGCTACTAGTGAATCTAATGTAGCACACACCCATACAATGCGCACCACCCCGTGATGTTTTTCTCACTGCTACTAGTGAATGTAATGTAACACACACCCATACAATGCGCACCACCCCGTGATGTTTTTCTCACTGCTACTAGTGAATGTAATGTAACACACACCCATACAATGCGCACCACCCCGTGATGTTTTTCTCACTCCTAATAGTGAATGTAATGTAACACACACCCATACAATGCGCACCACCCCGTGATGTTTTTCTCACTGCTACTAGTGAATCTAATGTAGCACACACCCATACAATGCGCACCACCCCGTGATGTTTTTCTCACCGCTAGTAGTGAATGTAATGTAACACACACCCATACAATGCGCACCACCCCGTGATGTTTTTCTCACCGCTACTAGTGAATGTAATGTAACACACACCCATACAATGCGCACCACCCCGTGTTGTTTTTCTCACTGCTACTAGTGAATGTAATGTAACACACACCCATACAATGCGCACCACCCCGTGATGTTTGTCTCACTGCTACTAGTGAATGTAATGTAACACACACCCATACAATGCGCACCACCCCGTGATGTTTTTCTCACTGCTACATGTGAATGTAATGTAACACACACCCATACAATGCGCACGACCCCGTGATGTTTTTCTCACTGCTACTAGTGAATCCAATGTAACACACACCCATACAATGCGCACCACCCCGTGATGTTTTTCTCACTGCTACTAGTGAATCTAATGTAGCACACACCCATACAATGCGCACCACCCCGTGATGTTTTTCTCACTGCTACTAGTGAATCTAATGTAGCACACACCCATACAATGCGCACCACCCCGTGATGTTTTTCTCACTGCTACTAGTTAATGTAATGTAACACACACCCATACAATGCGCACCACCCAGTGATGTTTTTCTCACTGCTACTAGTGAATGTAATGCAACACACACCCATACAATGCGCACCACCCCGTGATGTTTTTCTCACTCCTACTAGTGAATGTAATGTAACACACACCCATACAATGCGCACCACCCCGTGATGTTTTTCTCACTGCTACTAGTGAATCTAATGTAGCACACACCCATACAATGCGCACCACCCCGTGATGTTTTTCTCACTGCTACTAGTGAATGTAATGTAACACACACCCATACAATGCGCACCACCCCGTGATGTTTTTCTCACTGCTACTAGTGAATGTAATGTAACACACACCCATACAATGCGCACCACCCCGTGATGTTTTTCTCACTGCTACTAGTGAATGTAATGTAACACACACCCATACAATGCGCACCACCCCGTGATGTTTTTCTCACTGCTACTAGTGAATCTAATGTAGCACACACCCATACAATGCGCACCACCCCGTGATGTTTTTCTCACTGCTACTAGTGAATGTAATGTAACACACACCCATACAATGCGCACCACCCCGTGATGTTTTTCTCAATCCTACTAGTGAATGTAATGTAACACACACCCATACAATGCGCACCACCCCGTGATGTTTTTCTCACTGCTACTAGTGAATCCAATGTAACACACACCCATACAATGCGCACCACCCCGTGATGTTTTTCTCACTGCTACTAGTGAATGTAATGTAGCACACACCCATAGAATGCGCACCACCCCGTGATGTTTTTCTCACTGCTACTAGTGAAGGTAATGTAACACACACCCATACAATGCGCACCACCCCGTGATGTTTTTCTCACTGCTACTAGTGAATCTAATGTAGCACACACCCATACAATGCGCACCACCCCGTGATGTTTTTCTCACTGCTACTAGTGAATGTAATGTAACACACACCCATACAATGCGCACCACCCCGTGATGTTTTTCTCACTGCTACTAGTGAATGTAATGTAACACACAGCCATACAGTGCGCACCACCCCGTGATGTTTTTCTCAATCCTACTAGTGAATGTAATGTAACACACACCCATACAATGCGCACCACCCCGTGATGTTTTTCTCACTGCTACTAGTGAATCCAATGTAACACACAGCCATACAAAGCGCACCACCCCGTGATGTTTTTCTCACTGCTACTAGTGAATCTAATGTAGCACACAACCATACAATGCGCACCACCCCGTGATGTTTTTCTCACTCCTACTAGTGAATCCAATGTAACACACACCCATACAATGCGCACCACCCCGTGATGTTTTTCTCACTCCTACTAGTGAATGTAATGTAACACACACCCATACAATGCGCACCACCCCGTGATGTTTTTCTCACTCCTACCAGTGAATCCAATGTAACACACACCCATACAATGCGCACCACCCCGTGATGTTTTTCTCACTCCTACTAGTGAATCCAATGTAACACACACCCATACAATGCGCACCACCCCGTGATGTTTTTCTCACTGCTACTAGTGAATCCAATGTAGCACACACCCATACAATGCGCACCACCCCGTGATGTTTTTCTCACTGCTACTAGTGAATCTAATGTAGCACACACCCATACAATGCGCACCACCCCGTGATGTTTTTCTCACTGCTACTAGTGAATCTAATGTAGCACACACCCATACAATGCGCACCACCCCGTGATGTTTTTCTCACTGCTACTAGTGAATGTAATGTAACACACACCCATACAATGCGCACCACCCCGTGATGTTTTCTCACTGCTACTAGTGAATGTAATGTAACACACACCCATACAATGCGCACCACCCCGTGATGTTTTTCTCACTCCTAATAGTGAATGTAATGTAACACACACCCATACAATGCGCACCACCCCGTGATGTTTTTCTCACTCCTAATAGTGAATGTAATGTAACACACAGCCATACAATGCGCACCACCCCGTGATGTTTTTCTCACTGCTACTAGTGAATCTAATGTAGCACACACCCATACAATGCGCACCACCCCGTGATGTTTTTCTCACTGCTACTAGTGAATCTAATGTAGCACACACCCATACAATGCGCACCACCCCGTGATGTTTTTCTCACTGCTACTAGTGAATGTAATGTAACACACACCCATACAATGCGCAGCACCCCGTGATGTTTTTCTCACTGCTACTAGTGAATGTAATGTAACACACACACATACAATGCGCACCACCCCGTGATGTTTTTCTCACTGCTACTAGTGAATCTAATGTAGCACACACCCATACAATGCGCACCACCCCGTGATGTTTTTCTCACCGCTAGTAGTGAATGTAATTTAACACACACCCATACAATGCGCACCACCCCGTGATGTTTTTCTCACCGCTACTAGTGAATGTAATGTAACACACACCCATACAATGCGCACCACCCCGTGTTGTTTTTCTCACTGCTACTAGTGAATGTAATGTAACACAAACCCATACAATGCGCACCACCCCGTGATGTTTTTCTCACTGCTACTAGTGAATGTAATGTAACACACACCCATACAATGCGCACCACCCCGTGATGTTTTTCTCACTGCTACTAGTGAATGTAATGTAACACACACCCATGCAATGCGCACCACCCCGTGATGTATTTCTCACTCCTACTAGTGAATCTAATGTAGCACACACCCATACAATGCGCACCACCCCGTGATGTTTTTCTCACTGCTACTAGTGAATCTAATGTAGCACACACCCATACAATGCGCACCACCCCGTGATGTTTTTCTCACTGCTACTAGTGAATGTAATGTAACACACACCCATACAATGCGCACCACCCCGTGATGTTTTTCTCACTGCTACTAGTGAATGTAATGTAACACACACCCATACAATGCGCACCACCCCGTGATGTTTTTCTCACTGCTACTAGTGAATCCAATGTAACACACACCCATACAATGCGCACCACCCCTTGATGTTTTTCTCACTGCTACTAGTGAATCCAATGTAGCACACACCCATACAATGCGCACCACCCCGTGATGTTTTTCTCACTGCTACTAGTGAATCTAATGTAGCACACACCCATACAATGCGCACCACCCCGTGATGTTTTTCTCACTGCTACTAGTGAATGTAATGTAACACACACCCATACAATGCGCACCACCCCGTGATGTTTTTCTCACTGCTACTAGTGAATGTAATGCAACACACACCCATACAATGCGCACCACCCCGTGATGTTTTTCTCACTCCTAATAGTGAATGTAATGTAACACACACCCATACAATGCGCACCACCCCGTGATGTTTTTCTCACTGCTACTAGTGAATCTAATGTAGCACACACCCATACAATGCGCACCACCACGTGATGTTTTTCTCACTGCTACTAGTGAATGTAATGTAACACACACCCATACAATGCGCACCACCCCGTGATGTTTTTCTCACTGCTACTAGTGAATGTAATGTAACACACACCCATACAATGCGCACCACCCCGTGATGTTTTTCTCACTGCTACTAGTGAATGTAATGTAACACACACCCATACAATGCGCACCACCCCGTGATGTTTTTCTCACTGCTACTAGTGAATCTAATGTAGCACACACCCATACAATGCGCACCACCCCGTGATGTTTTTCTCACTGCTACTAGTGAATGTAATGTAACACACACCCATACAATGCGCACCACCCCGTGATGTTTTTCTCAATCCTACTAGTGAATGTAATGTAACACACACCCATACAATGCGCACCACCCCGTGATGTTTTTCTCACTCCTACTAGTGAATCCAATGTAACACACACCCATACAATGCGCACCACCCCGTGATGTTTTTCTCACTGCTACTAGTGAATGTAATGTAGCACACACCCATAGAATGCGCACCACCCCGTGATGTTTTTCTCACTGCTACTAGTGAATGTAATGTAACACACACCCATACAATGCGCACAACACCGTGATGTTTTTCTCACTCCTAATATTGAATGTAATGTAACACACACCCATACAATGCGCACCACCCCGTGATGTTTTTCTCACTGCTACTAGTGAATCTAATGTAGCACACACCCATACAATGCGCACCACCCCGTGATGTTTTTCTCACTGCTACTAGTGAATCTAATGTAGCACACACCCATACAATGCGCACCACCCCGTGATGTTTTTCTCACTGGTACTAGTGAATGTAATGTAACACACAACCATACAATGCGCACCACCCCGTGATGTTTTTCTCACTGCTACTAGTGAATGTAATGTAACACACACCCATACAATGCGCACCACCCCGTGATGTTTTTCTCACTCCTAATAGTGAATGTAATGTAACACACACCCATACAATGCGCACCACCCCGTGATGTTTTTCTCAATCCTACTAGTGAATGTAATGTAACACACACCCATACAATGCGCACCACCCCGTGATGTTTTTCTCACTGCTACTAGTGAATGTAATGTAACACACACCCATACAATGCGCACCACCCCGTGATGTTTTTCTCACTGCTACTAGTGAATCTAATGTAGCACACACCCATACAATGCGCACCACCCCGTGATGTTTTTCTCACTGCTACTAGTGAATGTAATGTAACACACACCCATACAATGCGCACCACCCCGTGATGTTTTTCTCACTGCTACTAGTGAATGTAATGTAACACACAGCCATACAGTGCGCACCACCCCGTGATGTTTTTCTCAATCCTACTAGTGAATGTAATGTAACACACACCCATACAATGTGCACCACCCCGTGATGTTTTTCTCACTGCTACTAGTGAATCCAATGTAACACACAGCCATACAAAGCGCACCACCCCGTGATGTTTTTCTCACTGCTACTAGTGAATCTAATGTAGCACACAACCATACAATGCGCACCACCCCGTGATGTTTTTCTCACTCCTACTAGTGAATCCAATGTAACACACACCCATACAATGCGCACCACCCCGTGATGTTTTTCTCACTCCTACTAGTGAATGTAATGTAACACACACCCATACAATGCGCACCACCCCGTGATGTTTTTCTCACTCCTACCAGTGAATCCAATGTAACACACACCCATACAATGCGCACCACCCCGTGATGTTTTTCTCACTCCTACTAGTGAATCCAATGTAACACACACCCATACAATGCGCACCACCCCGTGATGTTTTTCTCACTGCTACTAGTGAATCTAATGTAACAGACACCCATACGATGCGCACCACCCCTTGATGTTTTTCTCACTGCTACTAGTGAATCCAATGTAGCACACACCCATACAATGCGCACCACCCCGTGATGTTTTTCTCACTGCTACTAGTGAATCTAATGTAGCACACACCCATACAATGCGCACCACCCCGTGATGTTTTTCTCACCGCTAGTAGTGAATGTAATTTAACACACACCCATACAATGCGCACCACCCCGTGATGTTTTTCTCACCGCTACTAGTGAATGTAATGTAACACACACCCATACAATGCGCACCACCCCGTGTTGTTTTTCTCACTGCTACTAGTGAATGTAATGTAACACACACCCATACAATGCGCACCACCCCGTGATGTTTTTCTCACTGCTACTAGTGAATGTAATGTAACACACACCCATACAATGCGCACCACCCCGTGATGTTTTTCTCACTGCTACTAGTGAATGTAATGTAACACACACCCATGCAATGCGCACCACCCCGTGATGTATTTCTCACTCCTACTAGTGAATCTAATGTAGCACACACCCATACAATGCGCACCACCCCGTGATGTTTTTCTCACTGCTACTAGTGAATCTAATGTAGCACACACCCATACAATGCGCACCACCCCGTGATGTTTTTCTCACTGCTACTAGTGAATGTAATGTAACACACACCCATACAATGCGCACCACCCCGTGATGTTTTTCTCACTGCTACTAGTGAATGTAATGTAACACACACCCATACAATGCGCACCACCCCGTGATGTTTTTCTCACTGCTACTAGTGAATCCAATGTAACACACACCCATACAATGCGCACCACCCCTTGATGTTTTTCTCACTGCTACTAGTGAATCCAATGTAGCACACACCCATACAATGCGCACCACCCCGTGATGTTTTTCTCACTGCTACTAGTGAATCTAATGTAGCACACACCCATACAATGCGCACCACCCCGTGATGTTTTTCTCACTGCTACTAGTGAATGTAATGTAACACACACCCATACAATGCGCACCACCCCGTGATGTTTTTCTCACTGCTACTAGTGAATGTAATGCAACACACACCCATACAATGCGCACCACCCCGTGATGTTTTTCTCACTCCTAATAGTGAATGTAATGTAACACACACCCATACAATGCGCACCACCCCGTGATGTTTTTCTCACTGCTACTAGTGAATCTAATGTAGCACACACCCATACAATGCGCACCACCACGTGATGTTTTTCTCACTGCTACTAGTGAATGTAATGTAACACACACCCATACAATGCGCACCACCCCGTGATGTTTTTCTCACTGCTACTAGTGAATGTAATGTAACACACACCCATACAATGCGCACCACCCCGTGATGTTTTTCTCACTGCTACTAGTGAATGTAATGTAACACACACCCATACAATGCGCACCACCCCGTGATGTTTTTCTCACTGCTACTAGTGAATCTAATGTAGCACACACCCATACAATGCGCACCACCCCGTGATGTTTTTCTCACTGCTACTAGTGAATGTAATGTAACACACACCCATACAATGCGCACCACCCCGTGATGTTTTTCTCAATCCTACTAGTGAATGTAATGTAACACACACCCATACAATGCGCACCACCCCGTGATGTTTTTCTCACTCCTACTAGTGAATCCAATGTAACACACACCCATACAATGCGCACCACCCCGTGATGTTTTTCTCACTGCTACTAGTGAATGTAATGTAGCACACACCCATAGAATGCGCACCACCCCGTGATGTTTTTCTCACTGCTACTAGTGAATGTAATGTAACACACACCCATACAATGCGCACAACCCCGTGATGTTTTTCTCACTCCTAATATTGAATGTAATGTAACACACACCCATACAATGCGCACCACCCCGTGATGTTTTTCTCACTGCTACTAGTGAATCTAATGTAGCACACACCCATACAATGCGCACCACCCCGTGATGTTTTTCTCACTGCTACTAGTGAATCTAATGTAGCACACACCCATACAATGCGCACCACCCCGTGATGTTTTTCTCACTGCTACTAGTGAATGTAATGTAACACACAACCATACAATGCGCACCACCCCGTGATGTTTTTCTCACTGCTACTAGTGAATGTAATGTAACACACACCCATACAATGCGCACCACCCCGTGATGTTTTTCTCACTCCTAATAGTGAATGTAATGTAACACACACCCATACAATGCGCACCACCCCGTGATGTTTTTCTCAATCCTACTAGTGAATGTAATGTAACACACACCCATACAATGCGCACCACCCCGTGATGTTTTTCTCACTGCTACTAGTGAATGTAATGTAACACACACCCATACAATGCGCACCACCCCGTGATGTTTTTCTCACTGCTACTAGTGAATCTAATGTAGCACACACCCATACAATGCGCAACACCCCGTGATGTTTTTCTCACTGCTACTAGTGAATCTAATGTAGCACACACCCATACAATGCGCACCACCCCGTGATGTTTTTCTCACTGCTACTAGTGAATGTAATGTAACACACACCCATACAATGCGCACCACCCCGTGATGTTTTTCTCACTGCTACTAGTGAATGTAATGTAACACACAGCCATACAATGCGCACCACCCCGTGATGTTTTTCTCACTCCTAATAGTGAATGTAATGTAACACACACCCATACAATGCGCACCACCCCGTGATGTTTTTCTCACTGCTACTAGTGAATCCAATGTAACACACACCCATACAATGCGCACCACCCCGTGATGTTTTTCTCACTGCTACTAGTGAATCTAATGTAGCACACACCCATACAATGCGCACCACCCCGTGATGTTTTTCTCACTCCTACTAGTGAATCCAATGTAACACACACCCATACAATGCGCACCACCCCGTGATGTTTTTCTCACTGCTACTAGTGAATGTAATGTAACACACACCCATACAATGCGCACCACCCCGTGACGTTTTTCTCACTGCTACTAGTGAATCTAATGTAGCACACACCCATACAATGCGCACCACCCCGTGATGTTTTTCTCACTGCTACTAGTGAATGTAATGTAACACACACCCATACAATGCGCACCACCCCGTGATGTTTTTCTCACTGCTACTAGTGAATGTAATGTAACACACACCCATACAATGCGCACCACCCCGTGATGTTTTTCTCACTCCTAATAGTAAATGTAATGTAACACACACCCATACAATGCGCACCACCCCGTGATGTTTTTCTCAATCCTACTAGTGAATGTAATGTAACACACACCCATACAATGCGCACCACCCCGTGATGTTTTTCTCACTGCTACTAGTGAATCCAATGTAACACACACCCATACAATGCGCACCACCCCGTGATGTTTTTCTCACTGCTACTAGTGAATCTAATGTAGCACACACCCATACAATGCGCACCACCCCGTGATCTTTTTGTCACTGCTACTAGTGAATCTAATGTAGCACACACCCATACAATGCGCACCACCCCGTGATGTTTTTCTCACTGCTACTAGTGAATGTAATGTAACACACACCCATACAATGCGCACCACCCCGTGATGTTTTTCTCACTGCTACTAGTGAATGTAATGTAACACACACCCATACAATGCGCACCACCCCGTGATGTTTTTCTCACTGCTACTAGTGAATCTAATGTAGCACACACCCATACAATGCGCACCACCCCGTGATGTTTTTCTCACTGCTACAAGTGAATGTAATGTAACACACACCCATACAATGCGCACCACCCCGTGATGTTTTTCTCACTGCTACTAGTGAATGTAATGTAACACACACCCATACAATGCGCACCACCCCGTGATGTTTTTCTCACTGCTACTATTGAATGTAATGTAACACACACCCATACAATGCGCACCACCCCGTGATGTTTTTCTCACTCCTAATAGTGAATCTAATGTAGCACACACCCATACAATGCGCACCACCCCGTGATGTTTTTCTCACTGCTACTAGTGAATGTAATGTAACACACACCCATACAATGCGCACCACCCCGTGATGTTTTTCTCAATCCTACTAGTGAATGTAATGTAACACACACCCATACAATGCGCACCACCCCGTGATGTTTTTTCTCACTCCTACTAGTGAATCCAATGTAACACACACCCATACAATGCGCACCACCCCGTGATGTTTTTCTCACTGCTACTAGTTAATCCAATGTAACACACACCCATACAATGCGCACCACCCCGTGATGTTTTTCTCACTGCTACTAGTGAATCTAATGTAGCACACACCCATACAATGCGCACCACCCCGTGATGTTTTTCTCACTCCTAATAGTGAATGTAATGTAACACACACCCATACAATGCGCACCACCCCGTGATGTTTTTCTCACTGCTACTAGTGAATCTAATGTAGCACACACCCATACAATGCGCACCACCCCGTGATGTTTTTCTCACTGATACTAGTGAATCTAATGTAGCACACACCCATACAATGCGCACCACCCCGTGATGTTTTTCTCACTGCTACTAGTGAATGTAATGTAACACACACCCATACAATGCGCACCACCCCGTGATGTTTTTCTCAATCCTACTAGTGAATGTAATGTAACACACACCCATACAATGCGCACCACCCCGTGATGTTTTTCTCACTCCTAATAGTGAATGTAATGTAACACACACCCATACAATGCGCACCACCCCGTGATGTTTTTCTCACTGCTACTAGTGAATCTAATGTAGCACACACCCATACAATGCGCACCACCCCGTGATCTTTTTCTCACTGCTACTAGTGAATGTAATGTAACACACACCCATACAATGCGCACCACCCCGTGATGTTTTTCTCACTGCTACTAGTGAATGTAATGTAACACACACCCATACAATGCGCACCACCCCGTGATGTTTTTCTCACTGCTACTAGTGAAAGTAATGTAACACACACCCATACAATGCGCACCACCCCGTGATGTTTTTCTCACTCCTAATAGTGAATGTAATGTAACACACACCCATACAATGCGCACCACCCCGTGATGTTTTTCTCAATCCTACTAGTGAATGTAATGTAACACACACCCATACAATGCGCACCACCCCGTGATGTTTTTCTCACTCCTACTATTGAATGTAATGTAACACACACCCATACAATGCGCACCACCCCGTGATGTTTTTCTCAGTCCTACTAGTGAATCTAATGTAACACACACCCATACAATACGCACCACCCCGTGATGTTTTTCTCACTCCTACTAGTGAATGTAATGTAACACACACCCATACAATGCGCACCACCCCGGGATGTTTTTCTCACTCCTACTAGTGAATCCAATGTAACACACACCCATACAATGCGCACCACCCCGTGATGTTTTTCTCACTCCTACTAGTGAATCCAATGTAACACACACCCATACAATGCGCACCACCCCGTGATGATTTTCTCACTGCTACTAGTGAATCCAATGTAACACACACCCATACAATGCGCACCACCCCGTGATGTTTTTCTCAATCCTACTAGTGAATGTAATGTAACACACACCCATACAATGCGCACCACCCCGTGATGTTTTTCTCAATCCTACTAGTGAATGTAATGTAACACACACCCATACAATGCGCACCACCCCGTGATGTTTTTCTCACTCCTACTAGTGAATCCAATGTAACACACACCCATACAATGCGCACCACCCCGTGATGTTTTTCTCACTGCTACTAGTGAATCCAATGTAACACACACCCATACAATGCGCACCACCCCGTGATGTTTTTCTCACTGCTACTAGTGAATCTAATGTAGCACACACCCATACAATGCGCACCACCCCGTGATGTTTTTCTCACTGCTACTAGTGAATCTAATGTAGCACACACCCATACAATGCGCACCACCCCGTGATGTTTTTCTCACTGCTACTAGTGAATCTAATGTAGCACACACCCATACAATGCGCACCACCCCGTGATGTTTTTCTCACTGCTACTAGTGAATGTAATGTAACACACACCCATACAATGCGCACCACCCCGTGATGTTTTTCTCACTGCTACTAGTGAATGTAATGTAACACACACCCATACAATGCGCACCACCCCGTGATGTTTTTCTCACTGCTACTAGTGAATGTAATGTAACACACACCCATACAATGCGCACCACCCCGTGATGTTTTTCTCACTCCTAATAGTGAATGTAATATAACACACACCCATACAATGCGCACCACCCCGTGATGTTTTTCTCACTGCTACTAGTGAATCTAATGTAGCACACACCCATACAATGCGCACCAACCCGTGATGTTTTTCTCACTGCTAATAGTGAATGTAATGTAACACACACCCATACAATGCGCACCACCCCGTGATGTTTTTCTCACTGCTACTAGTGAATGTAATGTAACACACACCCATACAATGCGCACCACCCCGTGATGTTTTTCTCACTGTTACTAGTGAATGTAATGTAACACACAACCATACAATGCGCACCACCCCGTGATGTTTTTCTCACTATTAGTGAATCCAATGTAACACACACCCATACAATGCGCACCACCCCGTGATGTTTTTCTCACTGCTACTAGTGAATCCAATGTAACACACACCCATACAATGCGCACCACCCCGTGATGTTTTTCTCACTGCTACTAGTGAATCTAATGTAGCACACACCCATACAATGCGCACCACCCCGTGATGTTTTTCTCACTGCTACTAGTGAATCTAATGTAGCACACACCCATACAATGCGCACCACCCCGTGATGTTTTTCTCACTGCTACTAGTGAATCTAATGTAGCACACACCCATACAATGCGCACCACCCCGTGATGTTTTTCTCACTGCTACTAGTGAATATAATGTAACACACACCCATACAATGCGCACCACCCCGTGATGTTTTTCTCACTCCTAATAGTGAATGTAATGTAACACACACCCATACAATGCGCACCACCCCGTGATGTTTTTCTCAATCCTACTAGTGAATGTAATGTAACACACACCCATACAATGCGCACCACCCCGTGATGTTTTTCTCACTCCTACTATTGAATGTAATGTAACACACACCCATACAATGCGCACCACCCCGTGATGTTTTTCTCACTCCTACTAGTGAATCTAATGTAACACACACCCATACAATGCGCACCACCCCGTGATGTTTTTCTCACTGCTACTAGTGAATGTAATGTAACACACACCCATACAATGCGCACCACCCCGTGATGTTTTTCTCACTGCTACTAGTGAATGTAATGTAACACACACCCATACAATGCGCACCACCCCGTGATGTTTTTCTCACTCCTAATAGTGAATGTAATATAACACACACCCATACAATGCGCACCACCCCGTGATGTTTTTCTCACTGCTACTAGTGAATCTAATGTAGCACACACCCATACAATGCGCACCACCCCGTGATGTTTTTCTCACTGCTACTAGTGAATCCAATGTAACACACACCCATACAATGCGCACCACCCCGTGATGTTTTTCTCACTGCTACTAGTGAATCTAATGTAGCACACACCATACAATGCGCACCACCCCGTGATGTTTTTCTCAATCCTACTAGTGAATGTAATGTAACACACACCCATACAATGCGCACCACCCCGTGATGTTTTTCTCACTCCTACTAGTGAATCCAATGTAACACACACCCATACAATGCGCACCACCCCGTGATGTTTTTCTCACTGCTACTAGTGAATCCAATGTAACACACACCCATACAATGCGCACCACCCCGTGATGTTTTTCTCACTGCTACTAGTGAATCTAATGTAGCACACACCCATACAATGCCCACCACCCCGTGATGTTTTTCTCACTGCTACTAGTGAATCTAATGTAGCACACACCCATACAATGCGCACCACCCCGTGATGTTTTTCTCACTGCTACTAGTGAATGTAATGTAACACACACCCATACAATGCGCACCACACCGTGATGTTTTTCTCACTGCTACTAGTGAATGTAATGTAACACACACCCATACAATGCGCACCACCCCGTGATGTTTTTCTCACTCCTAATAGTGAATGTAATGTAACACACACCCATACAATGCGCACCACCCCGTGATGTTTTTCTCACTGCTACTAGTGAATCTAATGTAGCACACACCCATACAATGCGCACCACCCCGTGATGTTTTTCTCACTGCTACTAGTGAATCTAATGTAGCACACACCCATACAATGCGCACCACCCCATGATGTTTTTCTCACTGCTACTAGTGAATGTAATGCAACACACACCGATACAATGCGCACCACCCCGTGATGTTTTTCTCACTCCTAATAGTGAATGTAATGTAACACACACCCATACAATGCGCACCACCCCGTGATGCTTTTCTCACTGCTACTAGTGAATCTAATGTAGCACACACCCATAGAATGCGCACCACCCCGTGATGTTTTTCTCACTGCTACTAGTGAATGTAATGTAACACACACCCATACAATGCGCACCACCCCGTGATGTTTTTCTCACTCCTAATAGTGAATGTAATGTAACACACACCCATACAATGCGCACCACCCCGTGATGTTTTTCTCACTGCTACTAGTGAATGTAATGTAACACATACCCATGCAATGCGCACCACCCCGTGATGTTTTTCTCACTGGTACTAGTGAATCTAATGTAGCACACACCCATACAATGCGCACCACCCCGTGATGTTTTTCTCACTGCTACTAGTGAATGTAATGTAACACACACCCATACAATGCGCACCACCCCGTGATGTTTTTCTCACTGCTACTAGTGAATGTAATGTAACACACACCCATACAATGCGCACCACCCCGTGATGTTTTTCTCACTCCTACTAGTGAATCCAATGTAACACACACCCATACAATGCGCACCACCCCGTGATGTTTTTCTCACTGCTACTAGTGAATCCAATGTAACACACACCCATACAATGCGCACCACCCCGTGATGTTTTTCTCACTCCTACTAGTGAATCCAATGTAACACACACCCATACAATGCGCACCACCCCGTGATGTTTTTCTCACTGCTACTAGTGAATCCAATGTAACACACACCCATACAATGCGCACCACCCCGTGATGTTTTTCTCAATCCTACTAGTGAATGTAATGTAACACACACCCATACAATGCGCACCACCCCGTGATGTTTTTCTCAATCCTACTAGTGAATGTAATGTAACACACACCCATACAATGCGCACCACCCCGTGATGTTTTTCTCACTCCTACTAGTGAATCCAATGTAACACACACCCATACTATGCGCACCACCCCGTGATGTTTTTCTCACTGCTACTAGTGAATCCAATGTAACACACACCCATACAATGCGCACCACCCCGTGATGTTTTTCTCACTGCTACTAGTGAATCTAATGTAGCACACACCCATACAATGCGCACCACCCCGTGATGTTTTTCTCACTGCTACTAGTGAATCTAATGTAGCACACACCCATACAATGCGCACCACCCCGTGATGTTTTTCTCACTGCTACTAGTGAATCTAATGTAGCACACACCCATACAATGCGCACCACCCCGTGATGTTTTTCTCACTGCTACTAGTGAATGTAATGTAACACACACCCATACAATGCGCACCACCCCGTGATGTTTTTCTCACTGCTACTAGTGAATGTAATGTAACACACACCCATACAATGCGCACCACCCCGTGATGTTTTTCTCACTCCTAATAGTGAATGTAATATAACACACACCCATACAATGCGCACCACCCCGTGATGTTTTTCTCACTGCTACTAGTGAATCTAATGTAGCACACACCCATACAATGCGCACCACCCCGTGATGTTTTTCTCACTGCTAATAGTGAATGTAATGTAACACACACCCATACAATGCGCACCACCCCGTGATGTTTTTCTCACTGCTACTAGTGAATGTAATGTAACACACACCCATACAATGCGCACCACCCCGTGATGTTTTTCTCACTGTTACTAGTGAATGTAATGTAACACACAACCATACAATGCGCACCACCCCGTGATGTTTTTCTCACTGCTACTAGTGAATGTAATGTAACACACACCCATACAATGCGCACCACCCCGTGATGTTTTTCTCACTCCTAATAGTGAATGTAATGTAACACACACCCATACAATGCGCACCACCCCGTGATGTTTTTCTCAATCCTACTAGTGAATGTAATGTAACACACACCCATACAATGCGCACCACCCCGTGATGTTTTTCTCACTCCTACTATTGAATGTAATGTAACACACACCCATACAATGCGCACCACCCCGTGATGTTTTTCTCACTCCTACTAGTGAATCTAATGTAACACACACCCATACAATGCGCACCACCCCGTGATGTTTTTCTCACTCCTACTAGTGAATGTAATGTAACACACACCCATACAATGCGCACCACCCCGTGATGTTTTTCTCACTCCTACTAGTGAATCCAATGTAACACACACCCATAAAATGCGCATCACCCCGTGATGTTTTTCTCACTCCTACTAGTGAATCCAATGTAACACACACCCATACAATGCGCACCACCCCGTGATGTTTTTCTCACTGCTACTAGTGAATCCAATGTAACACACACCCATACAATGCGCACCACCCCGTGATGTTTTTCTCACTGCTACTAGTGAATCTAATGTAGCACACACCCATACAATGCGCACCACCCCGTGATGTTTTTCTCACTGCTACTAGTGAATCTAATGTAGCACACACCCATACAATGCGCACCCCACCGTGATGTTTTTCTCACTGCTACTAGTGAATGTAATGTAACACACACCCATACAATGCGCACCACCCCGTGATGTTTTTCTCACTGCTACTAGTGAATGTAATGTAACACACACCCATACAATGCGCACCACCCCGTGATGTTTTTCTCACTCCTAATAGTGAATGTAATGTAACACACACCCATACAATGCGCACCACCCCGTGATGTTTTTCTCAATCCTACTAGTGAATGTAATGTAACACACACCCATACAATGCGCACCACCCCGTGATGTTTTTCTCACTGCTACTAGTGAATCCAATGTAACACACACCCATACAATGCGCACCACCCCGTGATGTTTTTCTCACTGCTACTAGTGAATCTAAAGTAGCACACACCCATACAATGCGCACCACCCCGTGATGTTTTTCTCACTGCTACTAGTGAATCTAATGTAGCACACACCCATACAATGCGCACCACCCCGTGATGTTTTTCTCAATCCTACTAGTGAATGTAATGTAACACACACCCATACGATGCGCACCACCCCGTGATGTTTTTCTCACTGCTACTAGTGAATGTAATGTAACATACACCCATACAATGCGCACCACCCCGTGATGATTTTCTCACTGCTACTAGTGAATGTAATGTAACACACACCCATACAATGCGCACCACCCCGTGATGTTTTTCTCACTGCTACTAGTGAATCTAATGTAGCACACACCCATACAATGCGCACCACCCCGTGATGTTTTTCTCACTGCTACTAGTGAATGTAATGTAACACACACCCATACAATGCGCACCACCCCGTGATGTTTTTCTCACTGCTACTAGTGAATGTAATGTAACACACACCCATACAATGCGCACCACCCCGTGATGTTTTTCTCACTCCTAATAGTGAATGTAATGTAACACACACCCATACAATGCGCACCACCCCGTGATGTTTTTCTCACTCCTAATAGTGAATGTAATGTAACACACACCCATACAATGCGCACCACCCCGTGATGTTTTTCTCACTCCTACTAGTGAATCTAATGTAACACACACCCATACAATGCGCACCACCCCGTGATGTTTTTCTCACTCCTACTAGTGAATGTAATGTAACACACACCCATACAATGCGCACCACCCCGTGATGTTTTTCTCACTCCTACTAGTGAATCCAATGTAACACACACCCATAAAATGCGCACCACCCCGTGATGTTTTTCTCACTCCTACTAGTGAATCCAATGTAACACACACCCATACAATGCGCACCACCCCGTGATGTTTTTCTCACTGCTACTAGTGAATCCAATGTAACACACACCCATACAATGCGCACCACCCCGTGATGTTTTTCTCACTGCTACTAGTGAATCTAATGTAGCACACACCCATACAATGCGCACCACCCCGTGATGTTTTTCTCACTGCTACTAGTGAATCTAATGTAGCACACACCCATACAATGCGCACCACCCCGTGATGTTTTTCTCACTGCTACTAGTGAATGTAATGTAACACACACCCATACAATGCGCACCACCCCGTGATGTTTTTCTCACTGCTACTAGTGAATGTAATGTAACACACACCCATACAATGCGCACCACCCCGTGATGTTTTTCTCACTCCTAATAGTGAATGTAATGTAACACACACCCATACAATGCGCACCACCCCGTGATGTTTTTCTCAATCCTACTAGTGAATGTAATGTAACACACACCCATACAATGCGCACCACCCCGTGATGTTTTTCTCACTGCTACTAGTGAATCCAATGTAACACACACCCATACAATGCGCACCACCCCGTGATGTTTTTCTCACTGCTACTAGTGAATCTAATGTAGCACACACCCATACAATGCGCACCACCCCGTGATGTTTTTCTCACTGCTACTAGTGAATCTAATGTAGCACACACCCATACAATGCGCACCACCCCGTGATGTTTTTCTCAATCCTACTAGTGAATGTAATGTAACACACACCCATACAATGCGCACCACCCCGTGATGTTTTTCTCACTGCTACTAGTGAATGTAATGTAACATACACCCATACAATGCGCACCACCCCGTGATGTTTTTCTCACTGCTACTAGTGAATGTAATGTAACACACACCCATACGATGCGCACCACCCCGTGATGTTTTTCTCACTGCTACTAGTGAATCTAATGTAGCACACACCCATACAATTCGCACCACCCCGTGATGTTTTTCTCACTGCTACTAGTGAATGTAATGTAACACACACCCATACAATGCGCACCACCCCGTGATGTTTTTCTAACTGCTACTAGTGAATGTAATGTAACACACACCCATACAATGCGCACCACCCCGTGATGTTTTTCTCACTCCTAATAGTGAATGTAATGTAACACACACCCATACAATGCGCACCACCCCGTGATGCTTTTCTCACTGCTACTAGTGAATCTAATGTAGCACACACCCATAGAATGCGCACCACCCCGTGATGTTTTTCTCACTGCTACTAGTGAATGTAATGTAACACACACCCATACAATGCGCACCACCCCGTGATGTTTTTCTCACTCCTAATAGTGAATGTAATGTAACACACACCCATACAATGCGCACCACCCCGTGATGTTTTTCTCACTGCTACTAGTGAATGTAATGTAACACACACCCATACAATGCGCACCACCCCGTGATGTTTTTCTCACTGCTACTAGTGAATCTAATGTAGCACACACCCATACAATGCGCACCACCCCGTGATGTTTTTCTCACTGCTACTAGTGAATGTAATGTAACACACACCCATACAATGCGCACCACCCCGTGATGTTTTTCTCAATCCTACTAGTGAATGTAATGTAACACACACCCATACAATGCGCACCACCCCGTGATGTTTTTCTCACTCCTATTAGTGAATCCAATGTAACACACACCCATACAATGCGCACCACCCCGTGATGTTTTTCTCACTGCTACTAGTGAATCCAATGTAACACACACCCATACAATGCGCACCACCCCGTGATGTTTTTCTCACTGCTACTAGTGAATCTAATGTAGCACACACCCATACAATGCGCACCACCCCGTGATGTTTTTCTCACTGCTACTAGTGAATCTAATGTAGCACACACCCATACAATGCGCACCACCCCGTGATGTTTTTCTCACTGCTACTAGTGAATGTAATGTAACACACACCCATACAATGCGCACCACCCCGTGATGTTTTTCTCACTGCTACTAGTGAATGTAATGTAACACACACCCATACAATGCGCACCACCCCGTGATGTTTTTCTCACTCCTAATAGTGAATGTAATGTAACACACACCCATACAATGCGCACCACCCCGTGATGTTTTTCTCACTGCTACTAGTGAATCCAATGTAACACACACCCATACAATGCGCACCACCCCGTGATGTTTTTCTCACTGCTACTAGTGAATCTAATGTAGCACACACCCATACAATGCGCACCACCCCGTGATGTTTTTCTCACTGCTACTAGTGAATGTAACGTAACACACACCCATACAATGCGCACCACCCCGTGATGTTTTTCTCACTCCTAATAGTGAATGTAATGTAACACACACCCATACAATGCGCACCACCCCGTGATGTTTTTCTCACTGCTACTAGTGAATCTAATGTAGCACACACCCATACAATGCGCACCACCCCGTGATGTTTTTCTCACTGCTACTAGTGAATGTTATGTAACACACACCCATACAATGCGCACCACCCCGTGATGTTTTTCTCACTGCTACTAGTGAATGTAATGTAACACACACCCATACAATGCGCACCACCCCGTGATGTTTTTCTCACTGCTACTAGTGAATGTAATGTAACACACACCCATACAATGCGCACCACCCCGTGATGTTTTTCTCACTGCTACTAGTGAATGTAATGTAACACACACCCATACAATGCGCACCACCCCGTGATGTTTTTCTCACTGCTACTAGTGAATCTAATGTAGCACACACCCATACAATGCGCACCACCCCGTGATGTTTTTCTCACTGCTACTAGTGAATCTAATGTAACACACACCCATACAATGCGCACCACCCCGTGATGTTTTTCTCAATCCTACTAGTGAATGTAATGTGACACACACCCATACATTGCGCACCACCCCGTGATGTTTTTCTCACTCCTACTAGTGAATCCAATGTAACACACACCCATACAATGCGCACCACCCCGTGATGTTTTTCTCACTGCTACTAGTGAATCCAATGTAACACACACCCATACAATGCCGTGATGTTTTTCTCAATCCTACTAGTGAATGTAATGTAACACACACCCATACAATGAGCACCACCCCGTGATGTTTTTCTCACTGCTACTAGTGAATCCAATGTAACACACACCCATACAATGCGCACCACCCCGTGATGTTTTTCTCACTGCTACTAGTGAATCTAATGTAGCACACACCCATACAATGCGCACCATCCCGTGATGTTTTTCTCACTGCTACTAGTGAATCTAATGTAGCACACACCCATACAATGCGCACCACCCCGTGATGTTTTTCTCACTGCTACTAGTGAATGTAATGTAACACACACCCATACAATGCGCACCACCCCGTGATGTTTTTCTCACTCCTACTAGTGAATGTAATGTAACACACACCCATACAATGCGAACCACCCCGTGATGTTTTTCTCACTCCTACTAGTGATTGAAATGTAACACACACCCATACAATGCGCACCACCCCGTGATGTTTTTCTCACTCCTACTAGTGAATCTAATGTAACACACACCCATACAATGCGCACCACCCCGTGATGTTTTTCTCACTCCTACTAGTGAATGTAATGTAACACACACCCATACAATGCGCACCACCCCGTGATGTTTTTCTCACTCCTACTAGTGAATGTAATGTAACACACACCCATACAATGCGCACCACCCAGTGATGTTTTTCTCACTCCTACTAGTGAATGTAATGTAACACACACCCATACAATGCGCACCACCCCGTGATGTTTTTCTCACTCCTACTAGTGAATGTAATGTAACACACACCCATACAATGCGCACCACCCCGTGATGTTTTTCTCACTGCTACTAGTGAATCTAATGTAACAGACACCCATACAATGCGCACCACCCCGTGATGTTTTTCTCACTCCTACTAGTGAATCTAATGTAACACACACCCATACAATGCGCACCACCCCGTGATGTTTTTCTAACTGCTACTAGTGAATCTAATGTAACACACACCCATACAATGCGCACAACCCCGTGTTGTTTTTCTCACTGCTGCTAGTGAATGTAATGTAACACACACCCATACAATGCGCACCAGCCCGTGATGTTTTTCTCACTGCTACTAGTGAATGTAATGTAAAACACACCCATACAATGCGCACCACCCCGTGCTGTTTTTCTCACTGCTACTAGTGAATCTAATGTAACACACACCCATACAATGCGCACCACCCCGTGATGTTTTTCTCACTGCTACTAGTGAATGTAATGTAACACACACCCATACAATGCGCACCACCCCGTGATGTTTTTCTCACTGCTACTAGTGAATGTAATGTAACACACACCCATACAATGCGCACCACCCCGTGATGTTTTTCTCACTCCTACTATTGAATGTAATGTAACACACACCCATACAATGCGCACCACCCCGTGATGTTTTTCTCACTCCTACTAGTGAATCTAATGTAACACACACCCATACAATGCGCACCACCCCGTGATGTTTTTCTCACTCCTACTAGTGAATGTAATGTAACACACATCCATACAATGCGCACCACCCCTTGATGTTTTTCTCACTCCTACTAGTGAATCTAATGTAACACACACCCATACAATGCGCACCACCCCGTGATGTTTTTCTCACTCCTACTAGTGAATCCAATGTAGCACACACCCATACAATGCGCACCACCCCGTGATGTTTTTCTCACTGCTACTAGTGAATCCAACGTAACACACACCCATACAATGCGCACCACCCCGTGATGTTTTTCTCACTCCTAATAGTGAATCTAATGTAACACACACCCACACAATGCGCACCACCCCGTGATGTTTTTCTCACTGCTACTAGTGAATCTAATGTAGCACACACCCATACAATGCGCACCACCCCGTGATGTTTTTCTCACTCCTACTAGTGAATGTAATGTAACACACACCCATACAATGCGCACCACCCCGAGATGTTTTTCTCACTGCTACTAGTGAATGTAATGTAACACACACCCATACAATGCGCACCACCCCGTGATGTTTTTCTCACTGCTACTAGTGAATGTAATGTAACACACACCCATACAATGCGCACCACACCGTGATGTTTTTCTCACTCCTAATATCGAATGCAATGTAACACACACCCATACAATGCGCACCACCCCGTGATTTTTTCTCAATCCTACTAGTGAATGTAATGTAACACACACCCATACAATGCGCACCACCCCGTGATGTTTTTCTCACTGCTACTAGTGAATCCAATGTAACACACACCCATACAATGCTCACCACCCCGTGATGTTTTTCTCACTGCTACTAGTGAATCTAATGTAGCACACACCCATACAATGCGCACCACCCCGTGATGTTTTTCTCACTGCAACTAGTGAATCTAATGTAGCACACACCCATACAATGCGCACCACCCCGTGATGTTTTTCTCACTGTTACTAGTGAATGTAACGTAACACACACCCATACAATGCGCACCACCCCGTGATGTTTTTCTCACTGCTACTAGTGAATGTAATGTAACACACACCCATACAATGAGCACCACCCCGTGATGTTTTTCTCACTCCTAATAGTGAATGTAATGTAACACACACCCATACAATGCGCACCACCCCGTGATGTTTTTCTCAATGCTACTAGTGAATGTAATGTAAAACACACCCATACAATGCGCACCACCCCGTGATGTTTTTCTCACTCCTACTAGTGAATGTAATGTAACACACACCCATACAATGCGCACCACCCCGTGATGTTTTTCTCACTGCTACTAGTGAATGTAATGTAACACACACCCATACAATGCGCACCACCCCGTGATGTTTTTCCCACTGCAACTAGTGAATCTAATGTAGCACACACCCATACAATGCGCACCACCCCGTGATGTTTTTCTCACTGCTACTAGTGAATCTAATGTAGCACACACCCATACAATGCGCACCACCCCGTGATGTTTTTCTCACTCCTACTAGTGAATGTAATGTAACACACACCCATACAATGCGCACCACCCCGAGATGTTTTTCTCACTGCTACTAGTGAATGTAATGTAACACACACCCATACAATGCGCACCACCCCGTGATGTTTTTCTCACTGCTACTAGTGAATGTAATGTAACACACACCCATACATTGCGCACCACCCCGTGATGTTTTTCTCACTCCTACTAGTGAATCCAATGTAACTCACACCCATACAATGCGCACCACCCCGTGATGTTTTTCTCACTGCTACTAGTGAATCCAATGTAACACACACCCATACAATGCCGTGATGTTTTTCTCAATCCTACTAGTGAATGTAATGTAACACACACCCATACAATGAGCACCACCCCGTGATGTTTTTCTCACTGCTACTAGTGAATCCAATGTAACACACACCCATACAATGCGCACCACCCCGTGATGTTTTTCTCACTGCTACTAGTGAATCTAATGTAGCACACACCCATACAATGCGCACCACCCCGTGATGTTTTTCTCACTGCTACTAGTGAATCTAATGTAGCACACACCCATACAATGCGCACCACCCCGTGATGTTTTTCTCACTGCTACTAGTGAATGTAATGTAACACACACCCATACAATGCGCACCACCCCGTGATGTTTTTCTCACTCCTACTAGTGAATGTAATGTAACACACACCCATACAATGCGAACCACCCCGTGATGTTTTTCTCACTCCTACTAGTGATTGAAATGTAACACACACCCATACAATGCGCACCACCCCGTGATGTTTTTCTCACTCCTACTAGTGAATCTAATGTAACACACACCCATACAATGCGCACCACCCCGTGATGTTTTTCTCACTCCTACTAGTGAATGTAATGTAACACACACCCATACAATGCGCACCACCCCGTGATGTTTTTCTCACTCCTACTAGTGAATGTAATGTAACACACACCCATACAATGCGCACCACCCAGTGATGTTTTTCTCACTCCTACTAGTGAATGTAATGTAACACACACCCATACAATGCGCACCACCCCGTGATGTTTTTCTCACTCCTACTAGTGAATGTAATGTAACACACACCCATACAATGCGCACCACCCCGTGATGTTTTTCTCACTGCTACTAGTGAATCTAATGTAACAGACACCCATACAATGCGCACCACCCCGTGATGTTTTTCTCACTCCTACTAGTGAATCTAATGTAACACACACCCATACAATGCGCACCACCCCGTGATGTTTTTCTAACTGCTACTAGTGAATCTAATGTAACACACACCCATACAATGCGCAAAACCCCGTGTTGTTTTTCTCACTGCTGCTAGTGAATGTAATGTAACACACACCCATACAATGCGCACCAGCCCGTGATGTTTTTCTCACTGCTACTAGTGAATGTAATGTAAAACACACCCATACAATGCGCACCACCCCGTGCTGTTTTTCTCACTGCTACTAGTGAATCTAATGTAACACACACCCATACAATGCGCACCACCCCGTGATGTTTTTCTCACTGCTACTAGTGAATGTAATGTAACACACACCCATACAATGCGCACCACCCCGTGATGTTTTTCTCACTGCTACTAGTGAATGTAATGTAACACACACCCATACAATGCGCACCACCCCGTGATGTTTTTCTCACTCCTACTATTGAATGTAATGTAACACACACCCATACAATGCGCACCACCCCGTGATGTTTTTCTCACTCCTACTAGTGAATCTAATGTAACACACACCCATACAATGCGCACCACCCCGTGATGTTTTTCTCACTCCTACTAGTGAATGTAATGTAACACACATCCATACAATGCGCACCACCCCTTGATGTTTTTCTCACTCCTACTAGTGAATCTAATGTAACACACACCCATACAATGCGCACCACCCCGTGATGTTTTTCTCACTCCTACTAGTGAATCCAATGTAGCACACACCCATACAATGCGCACCACCCCGTGATGTTTTTCTCACTGCTACTAGTGAATCCAACGTAACACACACCCATACAATGCGCACCACCCCGTGATGTTTTTCTCACTCCTAATAGTGAATCTAATGTAACACACACCCACACAATGCGCACCACCCCGTGATGTTTTTCTCACTCCTACTAGTGAATCTAATGTAGCACACACCCATACAATGCGCACCACCCCGTGATGTTTTTCTCACTCCTACTAGTGAATGTAATGTAACACACACCCATACAATGCGCACCACCCCGAGATGTTTTTCTCACTGCTACTAGTGAATGTAATGTAACACACACCCATACAATGCGCACCACCCCGTGATGTTTTTCTCACTGCTACTAGTGAATGTAATGTAACACACACCCATACAATGCGCACCACACCGTGATGTTTTTCTCACTCCTAATAGTGAATGTAATGTAACACACACCCATACAATGCGCACCACCCCGTGATGTTTTTCTCAATCCTACTAGTGAATGTAATGTAACACACACCCATACAATGCGCACCACCCCGTGATGTTTTTCTCACTGCTACTAGTGAATCCAATGTAACACACACCCATACAATGCTCACCACCCCGTGATGTTTTTCTCACTGCTACTAGTGAATCTAATGTAGCACACACCCATACAATGCGCACCACCCCGTCATGTTTTTCTCACTGCAACTAGTGAATCTAATGTAGCACACACCCATACAATGCGCACCACCCCGTGATGTTTTTCTCACTGCTACTAGTGAATGTAACGTAACACACACCCATACAATGCGCACCACCCCGTGATGTTTTTCTCACTGCTACTAGTGAATGTAATGTAACACACACCCATACAATGAGCACCACCCCGTGATGTTTTTCTCACTCCTAATAGTGAATGTAATGTAACACACACCCATACAATGCGCACCACCCCGTGATGTTTTTCTCAATGCTACTAGTGAATGTAATGTAAAACACACCCATACAATGCGCACCACCCCGTGATGTTTTTCTCACTCCTACTAGTGAATGTAATGTAACACACACCCATACAATGCGCACCACCCCGTGATGTTTTTCTCACTGCTACTAGTGAATGTAATGTAACACACACCCATACAATGCGCACCACCCCGTGATGTTTTTCCCACTGCAACTAGTGAATCTAATGTAGCACACACCCATACAATGCGCACCACCCCGTGATGTTTTTCTCACTGCTACTGGTGAATCTAATGTAGCACACACCCATACAATGCGCACCACCCCGTGATATTTTTCTCACTGCTTCTAGTGAATGTAATGTAACACACACCCATACAATGCGCACCACCCCGTGATGTTTTTCTCACTGCTACTAGTGAATGTAATGTAACACACACCCATACAATGCGCACCACCCCGTGATGTCTTTCTCACTCCTAATAGTGAATGTAATGTAACACACACCCATACAATGCGCACCACCCCGTGATGTTTTTCTCACTGCTACTAGTGAATCTAATGTAGCACACACCCATACAATGCGCACCACCCCGTGATGTTTTTCTCACTGCTACTAGTGAATGTAATGTAACACACACCCATACAATGCGCACCACCCCGTGATGTTTTTCTCACTGCTACTAGTGAATGTAATGTAACACACACCCATACAATGCGCACCACCCCGTGATGTTTTTCTCACTGCTACTAGTGAATGTAATGTAACACACACCCATACAATGCGCACCACCCCGTGATGTTTTTCTCACTGCTACTAGTGAATGTAATGTAACACACACCCATACAATGCGCACCACCCCGTGATGTTTTTCTCACTCCTACTATTGAATGTAATGTAACACACACCCCTACAATGCGCACCACCCCGTGATGTTTTTCTCACTCCTACTATTGAATACAATGTAACACACACCCATACAATGCGCACCACCCCGTGATGTTTTTCTCACTCCTACTAGTGAATCCAATGTAACACACACCCATACAATGCGCACCACCCCGTGATGTTTTTCTCACTGCTACTAGTGAATCCAATGTAACACACACCCATACAATGCGCACCACCCCGTGATGTTTTTCTCACTCCTAATAGTGAATGTAATGTAACACACACCCATACAATGCGCACCACCCCGTGATGTTTTTCTCACTGCTACTAGTGAATGTAATGTAGCACACACGCATACAATGCGCACCACCCCGTGATGTTTTTCTCACTGCTACTAGTGAATGTAATGTAACACACACCCATACAATGGGCACCACCCCGTGATGTTTTTCTCACTGCTACTAGTGAATGTAATGTAACACACACCCATACAATGCGCACCACCCCGTGATGTTTTTCTCACTGCTACTAGTGAATGTAATGTAACACACACCCATACAATGCGCAGCACCCCGTGATATTTTTCTCATTCCTAATAGTGAATGTAATGTAACACACACCCATACAATGCGCACCACCCCGTGATGTTTTTCTCAATCCTACTAGTGAATGTAATGTAACACACACCCATACAATGCGCACCACCCCGTGATGTTTTTCTCACTGCTACTAGTGAATCCAATGTAACACACACCCATACAATGCGCAACACCCCGTGATGTTTTTCTCACTGCTACTAGTGAATCCAATGTAGCACACACCCATACAATGCGCACCACCCCGTGATGTTTTTCTCACTGCTACTTGTGAATCTAATGTAGCACACACCCATACAATGCGCACCACCCCGTGATGTTTTTCTCACTCCTACTAGTGAATGTAATGTAACACACACCCATACAATGCGCACCACCCCGTGATGTTTTTCTCACTGCTACTAGTGAATGTAATGTAACACACACCCATACAATGCGCACCACCCAGTGATGTTTTTCTCATTCCTAATAGTGAATGTAATGTAACACACACCCATACAATGCGCACCACCCCGTGATGTTTTTCTCAATCCTACTAGTGAATGTAATGTAACACACACCCATACAATGCGCACCATCCCGTGATGTTTTTCTCACTCCTAATAGTGAATGTAATGTAACACACACCCATACAATGCGCACCACCCCGTGATGTTTTTCTCACTGCTACTAGTGAATCTAATGTAGCACACACCCATACAATGCGCACCACCCCGTGATGTTTTTCTCACTGCTACTAGTGAATGTAATGTAACACACACCCATACAATGCGCACCACCCCGTGATGTTTTTCTCACTCCTAATAGTGAATGTAATGTAACACACACCCATACAGTGCGCACCACCCCGTGATGTTTTTCTCACTGCTACTAGTGAATCTAATGTAGCACACACCCATACAATGCGCACCACCCCGTGATGTTTTTCTCACTGCTACTAGTGAATGTAATGTAACACACACCCATACAATGCGCACCACCCCGTGATGTTTTTCTCAATGCTACTAGTGAATGTAATGTAACACACACCCATACAATGCGCACCACCCCGTGATGTTTTTCTCACTCCTACTAGTGAATGTAATGTAACACACACCCATACAATGCGCAACACCCCGTGATGTTTTTCTCAATCCTACTAGTGAATGTAATGTAACACACACCCATACAATGCGCACCACCCCGTGATGTTTTTCTCACTCCTACTAGTGAATGTAATATAACACACACCCATACAATGCGCACCACCCCGTGATGTTTTTCCCACTCCTACTAGTGAATCTAATGTAACACACACCCATACAATGCGCACCACCCCGTGATGTTTTTCTCACTCCTACTATTGAATGTAATGTAACACACACCCATACAATGCGCACCACCCCGTGATGTTTTTCTCACTGCTACTAGTGAATGTAATGTAACACACACCCATACAATGCACACGACCCCGTGATGTTTTTCTCACTGCTACTAGTGAATGTAATGTAACACACACCCATACAATGCGCACCACCCCGTGATGTTTTTCTTACTGCTACTAGTGAATGTAATGTAGCACACACCCATACAATGCGCACCACCCCGTGATGTTTTTCTCACTGCTACTAGTGAATCTAATGTAACACCCACCCATACAATGCGCACCACCCCGTGATGTTTTTCTCAATCCTACTAGTGAATGTAATGTAACACACACCCATACAATGCGCACCACCCCGTGATGTTTTTCTCACTCCTACTAGTGAATCCAATGTAACACACACCCATACAATGCGCACCACCCCGTGATGTTTTTCTCACTGCTACTAGTGAATCCAGTGTAACACACACCCATACAATGCGCACCACCCCGTGATGTTTTTCTCACTGCTACTAGTGAATCTAATGTAGCACACACGCATACAATGCGCACCACCCCGTGATGTTTTTCTCACTGCTACTGGTGAATCTAATGTAGCACACACCCATACAATGCGCACCACCCCGTGATATTTTTCTCACTGCTTCTAGTGAATGTAATGTAACACACACCCATACAATGCGCACCACCCCGTGATGTTTTTCTCACTGCTACTACTGAATGTAATGTAACACACACCCATACAATGCGCACCACCCCGTGATGTTTTTCTCACTCCTAATAGTGAATGTAATGTAACACACACCCATACAATGCGCACCACCCCGTGATGTTTTTCTCACTGCTACTAGTGAATCTAATGTAGCACACACCCATACAATGCGCACCACCCCGTGATGTTTTTCTCACTGCTACTAGTGAATGTAATGTAACACACACCCATACAATGCGCACCACCCCGTGATGTTTTTCTCACTGCTACTAGTGAATGTAATGTAACACACACCCATACAATGCGCACCACCCCGTGATGTTTTTCTCACTGCTACTAGTGAATGTAATGTAACACACACCCATACAATGCGCACCACCCCGTGATGTTTTTCTCACTGCTACTAGTGAATGTAATGTAACACACACCCATACAATGCGCACCACCCCGTGATGTTTTTCTCACTCCTACTATTGAATGTAATGTAACACACACCCATACAATGCGCACCACCCCGTGATGTTTTTCTCACTCCTACTAGTGAATCTAATGTAACACACACCCATACAATGCGCACCACACCGTGATGTTTTTCTCACTCCTACTAGTGAATGTAATGTAACACACACCCATACAATGCGCACCACCCCGTGATGTTTTTCTCACTCCTACTAGTGAATCCAATGTAACACACACCCATACAATGCGCACCACCCCGTGATGTTTTTCTCACTCCTACTAGTGAATCCAATGTAACACACACCCATACAATGCGCACCACCCCGTGATGTTTTTCTCACTGCTACCAGTGAATCCAATGTAACACACACCCATACAATGCGCACCACCCCGTGATGTTTTTCTCACTCCTAATAGTGAATGTAATGTAACACACACCCATACAATGCGCACCACCCCGTGATGTTTTTCTCACTGCTACTAGTGAATGTAATGTAGCACACACCCATACAATGCGCACCACCCCATGATGTTTTTCTCACTGCTACTAGTGAATGTAATGTAACACACACCCATAAAATGCGCACCACCCCATGATGTTTTTCTCACTGCTACTAGTGAATGTAATGTAACACACACCCATACAATGCGCACCACCCCGTGATGTTTTTCTCACTGCTACTAGTGAATCTAATGTAGCACACACCCATACAATGCGCACCACCCCGTGATGTTTTTCTCACTCCTACTAGTGAATGTAATGTAACACACACCCATACAATGCGCACCACCCCGAGATGTTTTTCTCACTGCTACTAGTGAATGTAATGTAACACACACCCATACAATGCGCACCACCCCGTGATGTTTTTCTCACTGCTACTAGTGAATGTAATGTAACACACACCCATACAATGCGCACCACCCCGTGATGTTTTTCTCACTCCTAATAGTGAATGTAATGTAACACACACCCATACAATGCGCACCACCCCGTGATGTTTTTCTCAATCCTACTAGTGAATGTAATGTAACACACACCCATACAATGCGCACCACCCCGTGATGTTTTTCTCACTGCTACTAGTGAATCCAATGTAACACACACCCATACAATGCTCACCACCCCGTGATGTTTTTCTCACTGCTACTAGTGAATCTAATGTAGCACACACCCATACAATGCGCACCACCCCGTGATGTTTTTCTCACTGCAACTAGTGAATCTAATGTAGCACACACCCATACAATGCGCACCACCCCGTGATGTTTTTCTCACTGCTACTAGTGAATGTAACGTAACACACACCCATACAATGCGCACCACCCCGTGATGTTTTTCTCACTGCTACTAGTGAATGTAATGCAATACACACCCATACAATGAGCACCACCCCGTGATGTTTTTCTCACTCCTAATAGTGAATGTAATGTAACACACACCCATACAATGCGCACCACCCCGTGATGTTTTTCTCACTGCTACTAGTGAATGTAATGTAACACACACCCATACAATGGGCACCACCCCGTGATGTTTTTCTCACTGCTACTAGTGAATGTAATGTAACACACACCCATACAATGCGCACCACCCCGTGATGTTTTTCTCACTGCTACTAGTGAATGTAATGTAACACACACCCATACAATGCGCACCACCCCGTGATGTTTTTCTCATTCCTAATAGTGAATGTAATGTAACACACACCCATACAATGCGCACCACCCCGTGATGTTTTTCTCAATCCTACTAGTGAATGTAATGTAACACACACCCATACAATGCGCACCACCCCGTGATGTTTTTCTCACTGCTACTAGTGAATCCAATGTAACACACACCCATACAATGCGCACCACCCCGTGATGTTTTTCTCACTGCTACTAGTGAATCCAATGTAGCACACACCCATACAATGCGCACCACCCCGTGATGTTTTTCTCACTGCTACTTGTGAATCTAATGTAGCACACACCCATACAATGCGCACCACCCCGTGATGTTTTTCTCACTCCTACTAGTGAATGTAATGTAACACACACCCATACAATGCGCACCACCCCGTGATGTTTTTCTCACTGCTACTAGTGAATGTAATGTAACACACACCCATACAATGCGCACCACCCCGTGATGTTTTTCTCATTCCTAATAGTGAATGTAATGTAACACACACCCATACAATGCGCACCACCCCGTGATGTTTTTCTCAATCCTACTAGTGAATGTAATGTAACACACACCCATACAATGCGCACCATCCCGTGATGTTTTTCTCACTCCTAATAGTGAATGTAATGTAACACACACCCATACAATGCGCACCACCCCGTGATGTTTTTCTCACTGCTACTAGTGAATCTAATGTAGCACACACCCATACAATGCGCACCACCCCGTGATGTTTTTCTCACTGCTACTAGTGAATGTAATGTAACACACACCCATACAATGCGCACCACCCCGTGATGTTTTTCTCACTCCTAATAGTGAATGTAATGTAACACACACCCATACAGTGCGCACCACCCCGTGATGTTTTTCTCACTGCTACTAGTGAATCTAATGTAGCACACACCCATACAATGCGCACCACCCCGTGATGTTTTTCTCACTGCTACTAGTGAATGTAATGTAACACACACCCATACAATGCGCACCACCCCGTGATGTTTTTCTCAATGCTACTAGTGAATGTAATGTAACACACACCCATACAATGCGCACCACCCCGTGATGTTTTTCTCACTCCTACTATTGAATGTAATGTAACACACACCCATACAATGCGCAACACCCCGTGATGTTTTTCTCAATCCTACTAGTGAATGTAATGTAACACACACCCATACAATGCGCACCACCCCGTGATGTTTTTCTCACTCCTACTAGTGAATGTAATATAACACACACCCATACAATGCGCACCACCCCGTGATGTTTTTCCCACTCCTACTAGTGAATCTAATGTAACACACACCCATACAATGCGCACCACCCCGTGATGTTTTTCTCACTCCTACTATTGAATGTAATGTAACACACACCCATACAATGCGCACCACCCCGTGATGTTTTTCTCACTGCTACTAGTGAATGTAATGTAACACACACCCATACAATGCACACCACCCCGTGATGTTTTTCTCACTGCTACTAGTGAATGTAATGTAACACACACCCATACAATGCGCACCACCCCGTGATGTTTTTCTTACTGCTACTAGTGAATCTAATGTAGCACACACCCATACAATGCGCACCACCCCGTGATGTTTTTCTCACTGCTACTAGTGAATCTAATGTAACACCCACCCATACAATGCGCACCACCCCGTGATGTTTTTCTCAATCCTACTAGTGAATGTAATGTAACACACACCCATACAATGCGCACCACCCCGTGATGTTTTTCTCACTCCTACTAGTGAATCCAATGTAACACACACCCATACAATGCGCACCACCCCGTGATGTTTTTCTCACTGCTACTAGTGAATCCAGTGTAACACACACCCATACAATGCGCACCACCCCGTGATGTTTTTCTCACTGCTACTAGTGAATCTAATGTAGCACACACCCATACAATGCGCACCACCCCGTGATGTTTTTCTCACTGCTACTGGTGAATCTAATGTAGCACACACCCATACAATGCGCACCACCCCGTGATATTTTTCTCACTGCTTCTAGTGAATGTAATGTAACACACACCCATACAATGCGCACCACCCCGTGATGTTTTTCTCACTGCTACTACTGAATGTAATGTAACACACACCCATACAATGCGCACCACCCCGTGATGTTTTTCTCACTCCTAATAGTGAATGTAATGTAACACACACCCATACAATGCGCACCACCCCGTGATGTTTTTCTCACTGCTACTAGTGAATCTAATGTAGCACACACCCATACAATGCGCACCACCCCGTGATGTTTTTCTCACTGCTACTAGTGAATGTAATGTAACACACACCCATACAATGCGCACCACCCCGTGATGTTTTTCTCACTGCTACTAGTGAATGTAATGTAACACACACCCATACAATGCGCACCACCCCGTGATGTTTTTCTCACTGCTACTAGTGAATGTAATGTAACACACACCCATACAATGCGCACCACCCCGTGATGTTTTTCTCACTGCTACTAGTGAATGTAATGTAACACACACCCATACAATGCGCACCACCCCGTGATGTTTTTCTCACTCCTACTATTGAATGTAATGTAACACACACCCATACAATGCGCACCACCCCGTGATGTTTTTCTGCCTCCTACTAGTGAATCTAATGTAACACACACCCATACAATGCGCACCACACCGTGATGTTTTTCTCACTCCTACTAGTGAATGTAATGTAACACACACCCATACAATGCGCACCACCCCGTGATGTTTTTCTCACTCCTACTAGTGAATCCAATGTAACACACACCCATACAATGCGCACCACCCCGTGATGTTTTTCTCACTCCTACTAGTGAATCCAATGTAACACACACCCATACAATGCGCACCACCCCGTGATGTTTTTCTCACTCCTAATAGTGAATGTAATGTAACACACACCCATACAGTGCGCACCACCCCGTGATGTTTTTCTCACTGCTACTAGTGAATCTAATGTAGCACACACCCATACAATGCGCATCACCCCGTGATGTTTTTCTCACTGCTACTAGTGAATGTAATGTAACACACACCCATACAATGCGCACCACCCCGTGATGTTTTTCTCAATGCTACTAGTGAATGTAATGTAACACACACCCATACAATGCGCACCACACCGTGATGTTTTTCTCACTGCTACTAGTGAATGTAATGTAACACACACCCATACAATGCGTAACACCCCGTGATGTTTTTCTCAATCCTACTAGTGAATGTAATGTAACACACACCCATACAATGCGCACCATCCCGTGATGTTTTTCTCACTCCTACTAGTGAATGTAATATAACACACACCCATACAATGCGCACCACCCCGTGATGTTTTTCCCACTCCTACTAGTGAATCTAATGTAACACACACCCATACAATGCGCACCACCCCGTGATGTTTTTCTCACTCCTACTATTGAATGTAATGTAACACACACCCATACAATGCGCACCACCCCGTGATGTTTTTCTCACTGCTACTAGTGAATGTAATGTAACACACACCCATACAATGCACACCACCCCGTGATGTTTTTCTCACTGCTACTAGTGAATGCAATGTAACACACACCCATACAATGCGCACCACCCCGTGATGTTTTTCTTACTGCTACTAGTGAATCTAATGTAGCACACACCCATACAATGCGCACCACCCCGTGATGTTTTTCTCACTGCTACTAGTGAATCTAATGTAACACCCACCCATACAATGCGCACCTCCCCGTGATGTTTTTCTCAATCCTACTAGTGAATGTAATGTAACACACACCCATACAATGCGCACCACCCCGTGATGTTTTTCTCACTCCTACTAGTGAATCCAATGTAACACACACCCATACAATGCGCACCACCCCGTGATGTTTTTCTCACTGCTACTAGTGAATCCAGTGTAACACACACCCATACAATGCGCACCACCCCGTGATGTTTTTCTCACTGCTACTAGTGAATCTAATGTAGCACACACCCATACAATGCGCACCACCCCGTGATGTTTTTCTCACTGCTACTGGTGAATCTAATGTAGCACACACCCATACAATGCGCACCACCCCGTGATATTTTTCTCACTGCTTCTAGTGAATGTAATGTAACACACACCCATACAATGCGCACCACCCCGTGATGTTTTTCTCACTGCTACTAGTGAATCTAATGTAGCACACACCCATACAATGCGCACCACCCCGTGATGTTTTTCTCACTGCTACTGGTGAATCTAATGTAGCACACACCCATACAGTGCGCACCACCCCGTGATGTTTTTCTCACTGCTACTAGTGAATCTAATGTAGCACACACCCATACAATGCGCATCACCCCGTGATGTTTTTCTCACTGCTACTAGTGAATGTAATGTAACACACACCCATACAATGCGCACCACCCCGTGATGTTTTTCTCAATGCTACTAGTGAATGTAATGTAACACACACCCATACAATGCGCACCACACCGTGATGTTTTTCTCACTGCTACTAGTGAATGTAATGTAACACACACCCATACAATGCGTAACACCCCGTGATGTTTTTCTCAATCCTACTAGTGAATGTAATGTAACACACACCCATACAATGCGCACCATCCCGTGATGTTTTTCTCACTCCTACTAGTGAATGTAATATAACACACACCCATACAATGCGCACCACCCCGTGATGTTTTTCCCACTCCTACTAGTGAATCTAATGTAACACACACCCATACAATGCGCACCACCCCGTGATGTTTTTCTCACTCCTACTATTGAATGTAATGTAACACACACCCATACAATGCGCACCACCCCGTGATGTTTTTCTCACTGCTACTAGTGAATGTAATGTAACACACACCCATACAATGCACACCACCCCGTGATGTTTTTCTCACTGCTACTAGTGAATGCAATGTAACACACACCCATACAATGCGCACCACCCCGTGATGTTTTTCTTACTGCTACTAGTGAATCTAATGTAGCACACACCCATACAATGCGCACCACCCCGTGATGTTTTTCTCACTGCTACTAGTGAATCTAATGTAACACCCACCCATACAATGCGCACCACCCCGTGATGTTTTTCTCAATCCTACTAGTGAATGTAATGTAACACACACCCATACAATGCGCACCACCCCGTGATGTTTTTCTCACTCCTACTAGTGAATCCAATGTAACACACACCCATACAATGCGCACCACCCCGTGATGTTTTTCTCACTGCTACTAGTGAATCCAGTGTAACACACACCCATACAATGCGCACCACCCCGTGATGTTTTTCTCACTGCTACTAGTGAATCTAATGTAGCACACACCCATACAATGCGCACCACCCCGTGATGTTTTTCTCACTGCTACTGGTGAATCTAATGTAGCACACACCCATACAATGCGCACCACCCCGTGATATTTTTCTCACTGCTTCTAGTGAATGTAATGTAACACACACCCATACAATGCGCACCACCCCGTGATGTTTTTCTCACTGCTACTAGTGAATGTAATGTAACACACACCCATACAATGCGCACCACCCCGTGATGTTTTTCTCACTCCTAATAGTGAATGTAATGTAACACACACCCATACAGTGCGCACCACCCCGTGATGTTTTTCTCACTGCTACTAGTGAATCTAATGTAGCACACACCCATACAATGCGCACCACCCCGTGATGTTTTTCTCACTGCTACTAGTGAATGTAATGTAACACACACCCATACAATGCGCACCACCCCGTGATGTTTTTCTCAATGCTACTAGTGAATGTAATGTAACACACACCCATACAATGCGCACCACCCCGTGAAGTTTTTCTCACTCCTACTAGTGAATGTAATGTAACACACACCCATACAATGCGCAACACCCCGTGATGTTTTTCTCAATCCTACTAGTGAATGTAATGTAACACACACCCATACAATGCGCACCATCCCGTGATGTTTTTCTCACTCCTACTAGTGAATGTAATATAACACACACCCATACAATGCGCACCACCCCGTGATGTTTTTCCCACTCCTACTAGTGAATCTAATGTAACACACACCCATACAATGCGCACCACCCCGTGATGTTTTTCTCACTCCTACTATTGAATGTAATGTAACACACACCCATACAATGCGCACCACCCCGTGATGTTTTTCTCACTGCTACTAGTGAATGTAATGTAACACACACCCATACAATGCACACCACCCCGTGATGTTTTTCTCACTGCTACTAGTGAATGTAATGTAACACACACCCATACAATGCGCACCACCCCGTGATGTTTTTCTTACTGCTACTAGTGAATCTAATGTAGCACACACCCATACAATGCGCACCACCCCGTGATGTTTTTCTCACTGCTACTAGTGAATCTAATGTAACACCCACCCATACAATGCGCACCACCCCGTGATGATTTTCTCAATCCTACTAGTGAATGTAATGTAACACACACCCATACAATGCGCACCACCCCGTGATGTTTTTCTCACTCCTACTAGTGAATGTAATGTAACACACACCCATACAATGCGCACCACCCCGTGATGTTTTTCTCACTGCTACTAGTGAATCCAGTGTAACACACACCCATACAATGCGCACCACCCCGTGATGTTTTTCTCACTGCAACTAGTGAATCTAATGTAGCACACACCCATACAATGCGCACCACCCCGTGATGTTTTTCTCACTGCTACTGGTGAATCTAATGTAGCACACACCCATACAATGCGCACCACCCCGTGATATTTTTCTCACTGCTTCTAGTGAATGTAATGTAACACACACCCATACAATGCGCACCACCCCGTGATGTTTTTCTCACTGCTACTAGTGAATGTAATGTAACACACACCCATACAATGCGCACCACCCCGTGATGTCTTTCTCACTCCTAATAGTGAATGTAATGTAACACACACCCATACAATGCGCACCACCCCGTGATGTTTTTCTCACTGCTACTAGTGAATCTAATGTAGCACACACCCATACAATGCGCACCACCCCGTGATGTTTTTCTCACTCCTACTATTGAATACAATGTAACACACACCCATACAATGCGCACCACCCCGTGATGTTTTTCTCACTCCTACTAGTGAATCCAATGTAACACACACCCATACAATGCGCACCACCCCGTGATGTTTTTCTCACTGCTACTAGTGAATGTAATGTAACACACACCCATACAATGCGCACCACCCCGTGATGTTTTTCTCACTGCTACTAGTGAATGTAATGTAACACACACCCATACAATGCGCACCACCCCGTGATGTTTTTCTCACTGCTACTAGTGAATGTAATGTAACACACACCCATACAATGCGCACCACCCCGTGATGTTTTTCTCACTGCTACTAGTGAATGTAATGTAACACACACCCATACAATGCGCACCACCCCGTGATGTTTTTCTCACTCCTACTATTGAATGTAATGTAACACACACCCATACAATGCGCACCACCCCGTGATGTTTTTCTCACTCCTACTAGTGAATCTAATGTAACACACACCCATACAATGCGCACCACACCGTGATGTTTTTCTCACTCCTACTAGTGAATGTAATGTAACACACACCCATACAATGCGCACCACCCCGTGATGTTTTTCTCACTGCTACTAGTGAATGTAATGTAACACACACCCATACAATGCACACCACCCCGTGATGTTTTTCTCACTGCTACTAGTGAATGTAATGTAACACACACCCATACAATGCGCACCACCCCGTGATGTTTTTCTTACTGCTACTAGTGAATCTAATGTAGCACACACCCATACAATGCGCACCACCCCGTGATGTTTTTCTCACTGCTACTAGTGAATCTAATGTAACACCCACCCATACAATGCGCACCACCCCGTGATGATTTTCTCAATCCTACTAGTGAATGTAATGTAACACACACCCATACAATGCGCACCACCCCGTGATGTTTTTCTCACTCCTACTAGTGAATGTAATGTAACACACACCCATACAATGCGCACCACCCCGTGATGTTTTTCTCACTGCTACTAGTGAATCCAGTGTAACACACACCCATACAATGCGCACCACCCCGTGATGTTTTTCTCACTGCAACTAGTGAATCTAATGTAGCACACACCCATACAATGCGCACCACCCCGTGATGTTTTTCTCACTGCTACTGGTGAATCTAATGTAGCACACACCCATACAATGCGCACCACCCCGTGATATTTTTCTCACTGCTTCTAGTGAATGTAATGTAACACACACCCATACAATGCGCACCACCCCGTGATGTTTTTCTCACTGCTACTAGTGAATGTAATGTAACACACACCCATACAATGCGCACCACCCCGTGATGTCTTTCTCACTCCTAATAGTGAATGTAATGTAACACACACCCATACAATGCGCACCACCCCGTGATGTTTTTCTCACTGCTACTAGTGAATCTAATGTAGCACACACCCATACAATGCGCACCACCCCGTGATGTTTTTCTCACTGCTACTAGTGAATGTAATGTAACACACACCCATACAATGCGCACCACCCCGTGATGTTTTTCTCACTGCTACTAGTGAATGTAATGTAACACACACCCATACAATGCGCACCACCCCGTGATGTTTTTCTCACTGCTACTAGTGAATGTAATGTAACACACACCCATACAATGCGCACCACCCCGTGATGTTTTTCTCACTGCTACTAGTGAATGTAATGTAACACACACCCATACAATGCGCACCACCCCGTGATGTTTTTCTCACTCCTACTATTGAATGTAATGTAACACACACCCATACAATGCGCACCACCCCGTGATGTTTTTCTCACTCCTACTAGTGAATCTAATGTAACACACACCCATACAATGCGCACCACACCGTGATGTTTTTCTCACTCCTACTAGTGAATGTAATGTAACACACACCCATACAATGCGCACCACCCCGTGATGTTTTTCTCACTCCTACTAGTGAATCCAATGTAACACACACCCATACAATGCGCACCACCCCGTGATGTTTTTCTCACTCCTACTAGTGAATCCAATGTAACACACACCCATACAATTCGCACCACCCCGTGATGTTTTTCTCACGGCTACTAGTGAATCCAATGTAACACACACCCATACAATGCGCACCACCCCGTGATGTTTTTCTCACTCCTAATAGTGAATGTAATGTAACACACACCCATACAATGCGCACCACCCCGTGATGTTTTTCTCACTGCTACTAGTGAATGTAATGTAGCACACACCCATACAATGCGCACCACCCCGTGATGTTTTTCTCACTGCTACTAGTGAATGTAATGTAACACACACCCATACAATGGGCACCACCCCGTGATGTTTTTCTCACTGCTACTAGTGAATGTAATGTAACACACACCCATACAATGCGCACCACCCCGTGATGTTTTTCTCACTGCTACTAGTGAATGTAATGTAACACACACCCATACAATGCGCACCACCCCGTGATGTTTTTCTCATTCCTAATAGTGAATGTAATGTAACACACACCCATACAATGCGCACCACCCCGTGATGTTTTTCTCACTCCTACTAGTGAATCCAATGTAACACACACCCATACAATGCGCACCACCCCGTGATGTTTTTCTCACTGCTACTAGTGAATCCAGTGTAACACACACCCATACAATGCGCACCACCCCGTGATGTTTTTCTCACTGCTACTAGTGAATCTAATGTAGCACACACCCATACAATGTGCACCACCCCGTGATGTTTTTCTCACTGCTACTGGTGAATCTAATGTAGCACACACCCATACAATGCGCACCACCCCGTGATATTTTTCTCACTGCTTCTAGTGAATGTAATGTAACACACACCCATACAATGCGCACCACCCCGTGATGTTTTTCTCACTGCTACTACTGAATGTAATGTAACACACACCCATACAATGCGCACCACCCCGTGATGTTTTTCTCACTCCTAATAGTGAATGTAATGTAACACACACCCATACAATGCGCAGCACCCCGTGATGTTTTTCTCACTGCTACTAGTGAATCTAATGTAGCACACACCCATACAATGCGCACCACCCCGTGATGTTTTTCTCACTGCTACTAGTGAATGTAATGTAACACATACCCATACAATGCGCACCACCCCGTGATGTTTTTCTCACTGCTACTAGTGAATGTAATGTAACACACACCCATACAATGCGCACCACCCCGTGATGTTTTTCTCACTGCTACTAGTGAATGTAATGTAACACACACCCATACAATGCGCACCACCCCGTGATGTTTTTCTCACTGCTACTAGTGAATGTAATGTAACACACACCCATACAATGCGCACCACCCCGTGATGTTTTTCTCACTCCTACTATTGAATGTAATGTAACACACACCCATACATTGCGCACCACCCCGTGATGTTTTTCTCACTCCTACTAGTGAATCTAATGTAACACACACCCATACAATGCGCACCACACCGTGATGTTTTTCTCACTCCTACTAGTGAATGTAATGTAACACACACCCATACAATGCGCACCACCCCGTGATGTTTTTCTCACTCCTACTAGTGAATCCAATGTAACACACACCCATACAATGCGCACCACCCCGTGATGTTTTTCTCACTCCTACTAGTGAATCCAATGTAACACACACCCATACAATGCGCACCACCCCGTGATGTTTTTCTCACTGCTACCAGTGAATCCAATGTAACACACACCCATACAATGCGCACCACCCCGTGATGTTTTTCTCACTCCTAATAGTGAATGTAATGTAACACACACCCATACAATGCGCACCACCCCGTGATGTTTTTCTCACTGCTACTAGTGAATGTAATGTAGCACACACCCATACAATGCGCACCACCCCGTGATGTTTTTCTCACTGCTACTAGTGAATGAAATGTAACACACACCCATACAATGCGCACCACCCCATGATGTTTTTCTCACTGCTACTAGTGAATGTAATGTAACACACACCCATACAATGCGCACCACCCCGTGATGTTTTTCTCACTGCTACTAGTGAATGTAATGTAACACACACCCATACAATGCGCACCACCCCGTGATGTTTTTCTCACTCCTAATAGTGAATGTAATGTAACACACACCCATACAGTGCGCACCACCCCGTGATGTTTTTCTCACTGCTACTAGTGAATCTAATGTAGCACACACCCATACAATGCGCACCACCCCGTGATGTTTTTCTCACTGCTACTAGTGAATGTAATGTAACACACACCCATACAATGCGCACCACCCCGTGATGTTTTTCTCAATGCTACTAGTGAATGTAATGTAACACACACCCATACAATGCGCACCACCCCGTGAAGTTTTTCTCACTCCTACTAGTGAATGTAATGTAACACACACCCATACAATGCGCAACACCCCGTGATGTTTTTCTCAATCCTACTAGTGAATGTAATGTAACACACACCCATACAATGCGCACCATCCCGTGATGTTTTTCTCACTCCTACTAGTGAATGTAATATAACACACACCCATACAATGCGCACCACCCCGTGATGTTTTTCCCACTCCTACTAGTGAATCTAATGTAACACACACCCATACAATGCGCACCACCCCGTGATGTTTTTCTCACTGCTACTAGTGAATCCAGTGTAACACACACCCATACAATGCGCACCACCCCGTGATGTTTTTCTCACTGCAACTAGTGAATCTAATGTAGCACACACCCATACAATGCGCACCACCCCGTGATGTTTTTCTCACTGCTACTGGTGAATCTAATGTAGCACACACCCATACAATGCGCACCACCCCGTGATATTTTTCTCACTGCTTCTAGTGAATGTAATGTAACACACACCCATACAATGCGCACCACCCCGTGATGTTTTTCTCACTGCTACTAGTGAATGTAATGTAACACACACCCATACAATGCGCACCACCCCGTGATGTCTTTCTCACTCCTAATAGTGAATGTAATGTAACACACACCCATACAATGCGCACCACCCCGTGATGTTTTTCTCACTGCTACTAGTGAATCTAATGTAGCACACACCCATACAATGCGCACCACCCCGTGATGTTTTTCTCACTGCTACTAGTGAATGTAATGTAACACACACCCATACAATGCGCACCACCCCGTGATGTTTTTCTCACTGCTACTAGTGAATGTAATGTAACACACACCCATACAATACGCACCACCCCGTGATGTTTTTCTCACTGCTACTAGTGAATGTAATGTAACACACACCCATACAATGCGCACCACCCCGTGATGTTTTTCTCACTGCTACTAGTGAATGTAATGCAACACACACCCATACAATGCGCACCACCCCGTGATGTTTTTCTCACTCCTACTATTGAATGTAATGTAACACACACCCATACAATGCGCACCACCCCGTGATGTTTTTCTCACTCCTACTAGTGAATCCAATGTAACACACACCCATACAATGCGCACCACCCCGTGATGTTTTTCTCACTCCTACTAGTGAATCCAATGTAACACACACCCATACAATGCGCACCACCCCGTGATGTTTTTCTCACTGCTACTAGTGAATCCAATGTAACACACACCCATACAATGCGCACCACCCCGTGATGTTTTTCTCACTCCTAATAGTGAATGTAATGTAACACACACCCATACAATGCGCACCACCCCGTGATGTTTTTCTCACTGCTACTAGTGAATGTAATGTAGCACACACCCATACAATGCGCACCACCCCGTGATGTTTTTCTCACTGCTACTAGTGAATGTAATGTAACACACACCCATACAATGGGCACCACCCCGTGATGTTTTTCTCACTGCTACTAGTGAATGTAATGTAACACACACCCATACAATGCGCACCACCCCGTGATGTTTTTCTCACTGCTACTAGTGAATGTAATGTAACACACACCCATACAATGCGCACCACCCCGTGATGTTTTTCTCATTCCTAATAGTGAATGTAATGTAACACACACCCATACAATGCGCACCACCCCGTGATGTTTTTCTCAATCCTACTAGTGAATGTAATGTAACACACACCCATACAATGCGCACCACCCCGTGATGTTTTTCTCACTGCTACTAGTGAATCCAATGTAACACACACCCATACAATGCGCACCACCCCGTGATGTTTTTCTCACTGCTACTAGTGAATCCAATGTAGCACACACCCATACAATGCGCACCACCCCGTGATGTTTTTCTCACTGCTACTTGTGAATCTAATGTAGCACACACCCATACAATGCGCACCACCCCGTGATGTTTTTCTCACTCCTACTAGTGAATGTAATGTAACACACACCCATACAATGCGCACCACCCCGTGATGTTTTTCTCACTGCTACTAGTGAATGTAATGTAACACACACCCATACAATGCGCACCACCCCGTGATGTTTTTCTCATTCCTAATAGTGAATGTAATGTAACACACACCCATACAATGCGCACCACCCCGTGATGTTTTTCTCAATCCTACTAGTGAATGTAATGTAACACACACCCATACAATGCGCACCATCCCGTGATGTTTTTCTCAATCCTACTAGTGAATGTAATGTAACACACACCCATACAATGCGCACCACCCCGTGATGTTTTTCTCACTGCTACTAGTGAATCTAATGTAGCACACACCCATACAATGCGCACCACCCCGTGATGTTTTTCCCACTCCTACTAGTGAATCTAATGTAACACACACCCATACAATGCGCACCACCCCGTGATGTTTTTCTCACTCCTACTATTGAATGTAATGTAACACACACCCATACAATGCGCACCACCCCGTGATGTTTTTCTCACTGCTACTAGTGAATGTAATGTAACACACACCCATACAATGCACACCACCCCGTGATGTTTTTCTCACTGCTACTAGTGAATGTAATGTAACACACACCCATACAATGCGCACCACCCCGTGATGTTTTTCTTACTGCTACTAGTGAATCTAATGTAGCACACACCCATACAATGCGCACCACCCCGTGATGTTTTTCTCACTGCTACTAGTGAATCTAATGTAACACCCACCCATACAATGCGCACCACCCCGTGATGTTTTTCTCAATCCTACTAGTGAATGTAATGTAACACACACCCATACAATGCGCACCACCCCGTGATGTTTTTCTCACTCCTACTAGTGAATCCAATGTAACACACACCCATACAATGCGCACCACCCCGTGATGTTTTTCTCACTGCTACCAGTGAATCCAATGTAACACACACCCATACAATGCGCACCACCCCGTGATGTTTTTCTCACTCCTAATAGTGAATGTAATGTAACACACACCCATACAATGCGCACCACCCCGTGATGTTTTTCTCACTGCTACTAGTGAATGTAATGTAGCACACACCCATACAATGCGCACCACCCCGTGATGTTTTTCTCACTGCTACTAGTGAATGAAATGTAACACACACCCATACAATGCGCACCACCCCATGATGTTTTTCTCACTGCTACTAGTGAATGTAATGTAACACACACCCATACAATGCGCACCACCCCGTGATGTTTTTCTCACTGCTACTAGTGAATGTAATGTAACACACACCCATACAATGCGCACCACCCCGTGATGTTTTTCTCACTCCTAATAGTGAATGTAATGTAACACACACCCATACAGTGCGCACCACCCCGTGATGTTTTTCTCACTGCTACTAGTGAATCTAATGTAGCACACACCCATACAATGCGCACCACCCCGTGATGTTTTTCTCACTGCTACTAGTGAATGTAATGTAACACACACCCATACAATGCGCACCACCCCGTGATGTTTTTCTCAATGCTACTAGTGAATGTAATGTAACACACACCCATACAATGCGCACCACCCCGTGAAGTTTTTCTCACTCCTACTAGTGAATGTAATGTAACACACACCCATACAATGCGCAACACCCCGTGATGTTTTTCTCAATCCTACTAGTGAATGTAATGTAACACACACCCATACAATGCGCACCATCCCGTGATGTTTTTCTCACTCCTACTAGTGAATGTAATATAACACACACCCATACAATGCGCACCACCCCGTGATGTTTTTCTCACTGCTACTAGTGAATCCAATGTAGCACACACCCATACAATGCGCACCACCCCGTGATGTTTTTCTCACTGCTACTTGTGAATCTAATGTAGCACACACCCATACAATGCGCACCACCCCGTGATGTTTTTCTCACTCCTACTAGTGAATGTAATGTAACACACACCCATACAATGCGCACCACCCCGTGATGTTTTTCTCACTGCTACTAGTGAATGTAATGTAACACACACCCATACAATGCGCACCACCCCGTGATGTTTTTCTCATTCCTAATAGTGAATGTAATGTAACACACACCCATACAATGCGCACCACCCCGTGATGTTTTTCTCAATCCTACTAGTGAATGTAATGTAACACACACCCATACAATGCGCACCATCCCGTGATGTTTTTCTCAATCCTACTAGTGAATGTAATGTAACACACACCCATACAATGCGCACCACCCCGTGATGTTTTTCTCACTGCTACTAGTGAATCTAATGTAGCACACACCCATACAATGCGCACCACCCCGTGATGTTTTTCCCACTCCTACTAGTGAATCTAATGTAACACACACCCATACAATGCGCACCACCCCGTGATGTTTTTCTCACTCCTACTATTGAATGTAATGTAACACACACCCATACAATGCGCACCACCCCGTGATGTTTTTCTCACTGCTACTAGTGAATGTAATGTAACACACACCCATACAATGCACACCACCCCGTGATGTTTTTCTCACTGCTACTAGTGAATGTAATGTAACACACACCCATACAATGCGCACCACCCCGTGATGTTTTTCTTACTGCTACTAGTGAATCTAATGTAGCACACACCCATACAATGCGCACCACCCCGTGATGTTTTTCTCACTGCTACTAGTGAATCTAATGTAACACCCACCCATACAATGCGCACCACCCCGTGATGTTTTTCTCAATCCTACTAGTGAATGTAATGTAACACACACCCATACAATGCGCACCACCCCGTGATGTTTTTCTCACTCCTACTAGTGAATCCAATGTAACACACACCCATACAATGCGCACCACCCCGTGATGTTTTTCTCACTGCTACCAGTGAATCCAATGTAACACACACCCATACAATGCGCACCACCCCGTGATGTTTTTCTCACTCCTAATAGTGAATGTAATGTAACACACACCCATACAATGCGCACCACCCCGTGATGTTTTTCTCACTGCTACTAGTGAATGTAATGTAGCACACACCCATACAATGCGCACCACCCCGTGATGTTTTTCTCACTGCTACTAGTGAATGAAATGTAACACACACCCATACAATGCGCACCACCCCATGATGTTTTTCTCACTGCTACTAGTGAATGTAATGTAGCACACACCCATACAATGCGCACCACCCCGTGATGTTTTTCTCACTGCTACTAGTGAATGTAATGTAACACACACCCATACAATGGGCACCACCCCGTGATGTTTTTCTCACTGCTACTAGTGAATGTAATGTAACACACACCCATACAATGCGCACCACCCCGTGATGTTTTTCTCACTGCTACTAGTGAATGTAATGTAACACACACCCATACAATGCGCACCACCCCGTGATGTTTTTCTCATTCCTAATAGTGAATGTAATGTAACACACACCCATACAATGCGCACCACCCCGTGATGTTTTTCTCAATCCTACTAGTGAATGTAATGTAACACACACCCATACAATGCGCACCACCCCGTGATGTTTTTCTCACTGCTACTAGTGAATCCAATGTAACACACACCCATACAATGCGCACCACCCCGTGATGTTTTTCTCACTGCTACTAGTGAATCCAATGTAGCACACACCCATACAATGCGCACCACCCCGTGATGTTTTTCTCACTGCTACTTGTGAATCTAATGTAGCACACACCCATACAATGCGCACCACCCCGTGATGTTTTTCTCACTCCTACTAGTGAATGTAATGTAACACACACCCATACAATGCGCACCACCCCGTGATGTTTTTCTCACTGCTACTAGTGAATGTAATGTAACACACACCCATACAATGCGCACCACCCCGTGATGTTTTTCTCATTCCTAATAGTGAATGTAATGTAACACACACCCATACAATGCGCACCACCCCGTGATGTTTTTCTCAATCCTACTAGTGAATGTAATGTAACACACACCCATACAATGCGCACCATCCCGTGATGTTTTTCTCAATCCTACTAGTGAATGTAATGTAACACACACCCATACAATGCGCACCACCCCGTGATGTTTTTCTCACTGCTACTAGTGAATCTAATGTAGCACACACCCATACAATGCGCACCACCCCGTGATGTTTTTCCCACTCCTACTAGTGAATCTAATGTAACACACACCCATACAATGCGCACCACCCCGTGATGTTTTTCTCACTCCTACTATTGAATGTAATGTAACACACACCCATACAATGCGCACCACCCCGTGATGTTTTTCTCACTGCTACTAGTGAATGTAATGTAACACACACCCATACAATGCACACCACCCCGTGATGTTTTTCTCACTGCTACTAGTGAATGTAATGTAACACACACCCATACAATGCGCACCACCCCGTGATGTTTTTCTTACTGCTACTAGTGAATCTAATGTAGCACACACCCATACAATGCGCACCACCCCGTGATGTTTTTCTCACTGCTACTAGTGAATCTAATGTAACACCCACCCATACAATGCGCACCACCCCGTGATGTTTTTCTCAATCCTACTAGTGAATGTAATGTAACACACACCCATACAATGCGCACCACCCCGTGATGTTTTTCTCACTCCTACTAGTGAATCCAATGTAACACACACCCATACAATGCGCACCACCCCGTGATGTTTTTCTCACTGCTACCAGTGAATCCAATGTAACACACACCCATACAATGCGCACCACCCCGTGATGTTTTTCTCACTCCTAATAGTGAATGTAATGTAACACACACCCATACAATGCGCACCACCCCGTGATGTTTTTGTCACTGCTACTAGTGAATGTAATGTAGCACACACCCATACAATGCGCACCACCCCGTGATGTTTTTCTCACTGCTACTAGTGAATGAAATGTAACACACACCCATACAATGCGCACCACCCCATGATGTTTTTCTCACTGCTACTAGTGAATGTAATGTAACACACACCCATACAATGCGCACCACCCCGTGATGTTTTTCTCACTGCTACTAGTGAATGTAATGTAACACACACCCATACAATGCGCACCACCCCGTGATGTTTTTCTCACTCCTAATAGTGAATGTAATGTAACACACACCCATACAGTGCGCACCACCCCGTGATGTTTTTCTCACTGCTACTAGTGAATCTAATGTAGCACACACCCATACAATGCGCACCACCCCGTGATGTTTTTCTCACTGCTACTAGTGAATGTAATGTAACACACACCCATACAATGCGCACCACCCCGTGATGTTTTTCTCAATGCTACTAGTGAATGTAATGTAACACACACCCATACAATGCGCACCACCCCGTGAAGTTTTTCTCACTCCTACTAGTGAATGTAATGTAACACACACCCATACAATGCGCAACACCCCGTGATGTTTTTCTCAATCCTACTAGTGAATGTAATGTAACACACACCCATACAATGCGCACCATCCCGTGATGTTTTTCTCACTCCTACTAGTGAATGTAATATAACACACACCCATACAATGCGCACCACCCCGTGATGTTTTTCTCACTGCTACTAGTGAATCCAATGTAGCACACACCCATACAATGCGCACCACCCCGTGATGTTTTTCTCACTGCTACTTGTGAATCTAATGTAGCACACACCCATACAATGCGCACCACCCCGTGATGTTTTTCTCACTCCTACTAGTGAATGTAATGTAACACACACCCATACAATGCGCACCACCCCGTGATGTTTTTCTCACTGCTACTAGTGAATGTAATGTAACACACACCCATACAATGCGCACCACCCCGTGATGTTTTTCTCATTCCTAATAGTGAATGTAATGTAACACACACCCATACAATGCGCACCACCCCGTGATGTTTTTCTCAATCCTACTAGTGAATGTAATGTAACACACACCCATACAATGCGCACCATCCCGTGATGTTTTTCTCAATCCTACTAGTGAATGTAATGTAACACACACCCATACAATGCGCACCACCCCGTGATGTTTTTCTCACTGCTACTAGTGAATCTAATGTAGCACACACCCATACAATGCGCACCACCCCGTGATGTTTTTCCCACTCCTACTAGTGAATCTAATGTAACACACACCCATACAATGCGCACCACCCCGTGATGTTTTTCTCACTCCTACTATTGAATGTAATGTAACACACACCCATACAATGCGCACCACCCCGTGATGTTTTTCTCACTGCTACTAGTGAATGTAATGTAACACACACCCATACAATGCACACCACCCCGTGATGTTTTTCTCACTGCTACTAGTGAATGTAATGTAACACACACCCATACAATGCGCACCACCCCGTGATGTTTTTCTTACTGCTACTAGTGAATCTAATGTAGCACACACCCATACAATGCGCACCACCCCGTGATGTTTTTCTCACTGCTACTAGTGAATCTAATGTAACACCCACCCATACAATGCGCACCACCCCGTGATGTTTTTCTCAATCCTACTAGTGAATGTAATGTAACACACACCCATACAATGCGCACCACCCCGTGATGTTTTTCTCACTCCTACTAGTGAATCCAATGTAACACACACCCATACAATGCGCACCACCCCGTGATGTTTTTCTCACTGCTACCAGTGAATCCAATGTAACACACACCCATACAATGCGCACCACCCCGTGATGTTTTTCTCACTCCTAATAGTGAATGTAATGTAACACACACCCATACAATGCGCACCACCCCGTGATGTTTTTCTCACTGCTACTAGTGAATGTAATGTAGCACACACCCATACAATGCGCACCACCCCGTGATGTTTTTCTCACTGCTACTAGTGAATGAAATGTAACACACACCCATACAATGCGCACCACCCCATGATGTTTTTCTCACTGCTACTAGTGAATGTAATGTAACACACACCCATACAATGCGCACCACCCCGTGATGTTTTTCTCACTGCTACTAGTGAATGTAATGTAACACACACCCATACAATGCGCACCACCCCGTGATGTTTTTCTCACTCCTAATAGTGAATGTAATGTAACACACACCCATACAGTGCGCACCACCCCGTGATGTTTTTCTCACTGCTACTAGTGAATCTAATGTAGCACACACCCATACAATGCGCACCACCCCGTGATGTTTTTCTCACTGCTACTAGTGAATGTAATGTAACACACACCCATACAATGCGCACCACCCCGTGATGTTTTTCTCAATGCTACTAGTGAATGTAATGTAACACACACCCATACAATGCACACCACCCCGTGAAGTTTTTCTCACTCCTACTAGTGAATGTAATGTAACACACACCCATACAATGCGCAACACCCCGTGATGTTTTTCTCAATCCTACTAGTGAATGTAATGTAACACACACCCATACAATGCGCACCATCCCGTGATGTTTTTCTCACTCCTACTAGTGAATGTAATATAACACACACCCATACAATGCGCACCACCCGTGATGTTTTTCCCACTCCTACTAGTGAATCTAATGTAACACACACCCATACAATGCGCACCACCCCGTGATGTTTTTCTCACTCCTACTATTGAATGTAATGTAACACACACCCATACAATGCGCACCACCCCGTGATGTTTTTCTCACTGCTACTAGTGAATGTAATGTAACACACACCCATACAATGCGCACCACCCCGTGATGTTTTTCTCACTGCTACTAGTGAATGTAATGTAACACACACCCATACAATGCGCACCACCCCGTGATGTTTTTCTTACTGCTACTAGTGAATCTAATGTAGCACACACCCATACAATGCGCACCACCCCGTGATGTTTTTCTCACTGCTACTAGTGAATCTAATGTAACACCCACCCATACAATGCGCACCACCCCGTGATGATTTTCTCAATCCTACTAGTGAATGTAATGTAACACACACCCATACAATGCGCACCACCCCGTGATGTTTTTCTCACTCCTACTAGTGAATGTAATGTAACACACACCCATACAATGCGCACCACCCCGTGATGTTTTTCTCACTGCTACTAGGGAATCCAGTGTAACACACACCCATACAATGCGCACCACCCCGTGATGTTTTTCTCACTGCAACTAGTGAATCTAATGTAGCACACACCCATACAATGCGCACCACCCCGTGATGTTTTTCTCACTGCTACTGGTGAATCTAATGTAGCACACACCCATACAATGCGCACCACCCCGTGATATTTTTCTCACTGCTTCTAGTGAATGTAATGTAACACACACCCATACAATGCGCACCACCCCGTGATGTTTTTCTCACTGCTACTAGTGAATGTAATGTAACACACACCCATACAATGCGCACCACCCCGTGATGTCTTTCTCACTCCTAATAGTGAATGTAATGTAACACACACCCATACAATGCGCACCACCCCGTGATGTTTTTCTCACTGCTACTAGTGAATCTAATGTAGCACACACCCATACAATGCGCACCACCCCGTGATGTTTTTCTCACTGCTACTAGTGAATGTAATGTAACACACACCCATACAATGCGCACCACCCCGTGATGTTTTTCTCACTGCTACTAGTGAATGTAATGTAACACACACCCATACAATGCGCACCACCCCGTGATGTTTTTCTCACTGCTACTAGTGAATGTAATGTAACACACACCCGTACAATGCGCACCACCCCGTGATGTTTTTCTCACTGCTACTAGTGAATGTAATGTAACACACACCCATACAATGCGCACCACCCCGTGATGTTTTTCTCACTCCTACTATTGAATGTAATGTAACACACACCCATACAATGCGCACCACCCCGTGATGTTTTTCTCACTCCTACTAGTGAATCCAATGTAACACACACCCATACAATGCGCACCACCCCGTGATGTTTTTCTCACTCCTACTAGTGAATCCAATGTAACACACACCCATACAATGCGCACCACCCCGTGATGTTTTTCTCACTGCTACTAGTGAATCCAATGTAACACACACCCATACAATGCGCACCACCCCGTGATGTTTTTCTCACTCCTAATAGTGAATGTAATGTAACACACACCCATACAATGCGCACCACCCCGTGATGTTTTTCTCACTGCTACTAGTGAATGTAATGTAGCACACACCCATACAATGCGCACCACCCCGTGATGTTTTTCTCACTGCTACTAGTGAATGTAATGTAACACACACCCATACAATGGGCACCACCCCGTGATGTTTTTCTCACTGCTACTAGTGAATGTAATGTAACACACACCCATACAATGCGCACCACCCCGTGATGTTTTTCTCACTGCTACTAGTGAATGTAATGTAACACACACCCATACAATGCGCACCACCCCGTGATGTTTTTCTCATTCCTAATAGTGAATGTAATGTAACACACACCCATACAATGCGCACCACCCCGTGATGTTTTTCTCAATCCTACTAGTGAATGTAATGTAACACACACCCATACAATGCGCACCACCCCGTGATGTTTTTCTCACTGCTACTAGTGAATCCAATGTAACACACACCCATACAATGCGCACCACCCCGTGATGTTTTTCTCACTGCTACTAGTGAATCCAATGTAGCACACACCCATACAATGCGCACCACCCCGTGATGTTTTTCTCACTGCTACTTGTGAATCTAATGTAGCACACACCCATACAATGCGCACCACCCCGTGATGTTTTTCTCACTCCTACTAGTGAATGTAATGTAACACACACCCATACAATGCGCACCACCCCGTGATGTTTTTCTCACTGCTACTAGTGAATGTAATGTAACACACACCCATACAATGCGCACCACCCCGTGATGTTTTTCTCATTCCTAATAGTGAATGTAATGTAACACACACCCATACAATGCGCACCACCCCGTGATGTTTTTCTCAATCCTACTAGTGAATGTAATGTAACACACACCCATACAATGCGCACCATCCCGTGATGTTTTTCTCAATCCTACTAGTGAATGTAATGTAACACACACCCATACAATGCGCACCACCCCGTGATGTTTTTCTCACTGCTACTAGTGAATCTAATGTAGCACACACCCATACAATGCGCACCACCCCGTGATGTTTTTCCCACTCCTACTAGTGAATCTAATGTAACACACACCCATACAATGCGCACCACCCCGTGATGTTTTTCTCACTCCTACTATTGAATGTAATGTAACACACACCCATACAATGCGCACCACCCCGTGATGTTTTTCTCACTGCTACTAGTGAATGTAATGTAACACACACCCATACAATGCACACCACCCCGTGATGTTTTTCTCACTGCTACTAGTGAATGTAATGTAACACACACCCATACAATGCGCACCACCCCGTGATGTTTTTCTTACTGCTACTAGTGAATCTAATGTAGCACACACCCATACAATGCGCACCACCCCGTGATGTTTTTCTCACTGCTACTAGTGAATCTAATGTAACACCCACCCATACAATGCGCACCACCCCGTGATGTTTTTCTCAATCCTACTAGTGAATGTAATGTAACACACACCCATACAATGCGCACCACCCCGTGATGTTTTTCTCACTCCTACTAGTGAATCCAATGTAACACACACCCATACAATGCGCACCACCCCGTGATGTTTTTCTCACTGCTACTAGTGAATCCAGTGTAACACACACCCATACAATGCGCACCACCCCGTGATGTTTTTCTCACTGCTACTAGTGAATCTAATGTAGCACACACCCATACAATGCGCACCACCCCGTGATGTTTTTCTCACTGCTACTGGTGAATCTAATGTAGCACACACCCATACAATGCGCACCACCCCGTGATATTTTTCTCACTGCTTCTAGTGAATGTAATGTAACACACACCCATACAATGCGCACCACCCCGTGATGTTTTTCTCACTGCTACTACTGAATGTAATGTAACACACACCCATACAATGCGCACCACCCCGTGATGTTTTTCTCACTCCTAATAGTGAATGTAATGTAACACACACCCATACAATGCGCACCACCCCGTGATGTTTTTCTCAATGCTACTAGTGAATGTAATGTAACACACACCCATACAATGCGCACCACCCCGTGATGTTTTTCTCACTCCTACTATTGAATGTAATGTAACACACACCCATACAATGCGCAACACCCCGTGATGTTTTTCTCAATCCTACTAGTGAATGTAATGTAACACACACCCATACAATGCGCACCACCCCGTGATGTTTTTCTCACTCCTACTAGTGAATGTAATATAACACACACCCATACAATGCGCACCACCCCGTGATGTTTTTCCCACTCCTACTAGTGAATCTAATGTAACACACACCCATACAATGCGCACCACCCCGTGATGTTTTTCTCACTCCTACTATTGAATGTAATGTAACACACACCCATACAATGCGCACCACCCCGTGATGTTTTTCTCACTGCTACTAGTGAATGTAATGTAACACACACCCATACAATGCACACCACCCCGTGATGTTTTTCTCACTGCTACTAGTGAATGTAATGTAACACACACCCATACAATGCGCACCACCCCGTGATGTTTTTCTTACTGCTACTAGTGAATCTAATGTAGCACACACCCATACAATGCGCACCACCCCGTGATGTTTTTCTCACTGCTACTAGTGAATCTAATGTAACACCCACCCATACAATGCGCACCACCCCGTGATGTTTTTCTCAATCCTACTAGTGAATGTAATGTAACACACACCCATACAATGCGCACCACCCCGTGATGTTTTTCTCACTCCTACTAGTGAATCCAATGTAACACACACCCATACAATGCGCACCACCCCGTGATGTTTTTCTCACTGCTACTAGTGAATCCAGTGTAACACACACCCATACAATGCGCACCACCCCGTGATGTTTTTCTCACTGCTACTAGTGAATCTAATGTAGCACACACCCATACAATGCGCACCACCCCGTGATGTTTTTCTCACTGCTACTGGTGAATCTAATGTAGCACACACCCATACAATGCGCACCACCCCGTGATATTTTTCTCACTGCTTCTAGTGAATGTAATGTAACACACACCCATACAATGCGCACCACCCCGTGATGTTTTTCTCACTGCTACTACTGAATGTAATGTAACACACACCCATACAATGCGCACCACCCCGTGATGTTTTTCTCACTCCTAATAGTGAATGTAATGTAACACACACCCATACAATGCGCACCACCCCGTGATGTTTTTCTCACTGCTACTAGTGAATCTAATGTAGCACACACCCATACAATGCGCACCACCCCGTGATGTTTTTCTCACTGCTACTAGTGAATGTAATGTAACACACACCCATACAATGCGCACCACCCCGTGATGTTTTTCTCACTGCTACTAGTGAATGTAATGTAACACACACCCATACAATGCGCACCACCCCGTGATGTTTTTCTCACTGCTACTAGTGAATGTAATGTAACACACACCCATACAATGCGCACCACCCCGTGATGTTTTTCTCACTCCTACTATTGAATGTAATGTAACACACACCCATACAATGCGCACCACCCCGTGATGTTTTTCTGACTCCTACTAGTGAATCTAATGTAACACACACCCATACAATGCGCACCACACCGTGATGTTTTTCTCACTCCTACTAGTGAATGTAATGTAACACACACCCATACAATGCGCACCACCCCGTGATGTTTTTCTCACTCCTACTAGTGAATCCAATGTAACACACACCCATACAATGCGCACCACCCCGTGATGTTTTTCTCACTCCTACTAGTGAATCCAATGTAACACACACCCATACAATGCGCACCACCCCGTGATGTTTTTCTCACTGCTACCAGTGAATCCAATGTAACACACACCCATACAATGCGCACCACCCCGTGATGTTTTTCTCACTCCTAATAGTGAATGTAATGTAACACACACCCATACAATGCGCACCACCCCGTGATGTTTTTCTCACTGCTACTAGTGAATGTAATGTAGCACACACCCATACAATGCGCACCTCCCCATGATGTTTTTCTCACTGCTACTAGTGAATGTAATGTAACACACACCCATACAATGCGCACCACCCCATGATGTTTTTCTCACTGCTACTAGTGAATGTAATGTAACACACACCCATACAATGCGCACCACCCCGTGATGTTTTTCTCACTGCTACTAGTGAATGTAATGTAACACACACCCATACAATGCGCACCACCCCGTGATGTTTTTCTCATTCCTAATAGTGAATGTAATGTAACACACACCCATACAATGCGCACCACCCCGTGATGTTTTTCTCACTCCTACTAGTGAATGTAATGTAACACACACCCATACAATGCGCACCACCCCGTGATGTTTTTCTCATTCCTAATAGTGAATGTAATGTAACACACACCCATACAATGCGCACCACCCCGTGATGTTTTTCTCACTGCTACTAGTGAATGTAATGTAACACACACCCATACAATGCGCACCACCCCGTGATGTTTTTCTCACTCCTAATAGTGAATGTAATGTAACACACACCCATACAGTGCGCACCACCCCGTGATGTTTTTCTCACTGCTACTAGTGAATCTAATGTAGCACACACCCATACAATGCGCATCACCCCGTGATGTTTTTCTCACTGCTACTAGTGAATGTAATGTAACACACACCCATACAATGCGCACCACCCCGTGATGTTTTTCTCAATGCTACTAGTGAATGTAATGTAACACACACCCATACAATGCGCACCACACCGTGATGTTTTTCTCACTGCTACTAGTGAATGTAATGTAACACACACCCATACAATGCGTAACACCCCGTGATGTTTTTCTCAATCCTACTAGTGAATGTAATGTAACACACACCCATACAATGCGCACCATCCCGTGATGTTTTTCTCACTCCTACTAGTGAATGTAATATAACACACACCCATACAATGCGCACCACCCCGTGATGTTTTTCCCACTCCTACTAGTGAATCTAATGTAACACACACCCATACAATGCGCACCACCCCGTGATGTTTTTCTCACTCCTACTATTGAATGTAATGTAACACACACCCATACAATGCGCACCACCCCGTGATGTTTTTCTCACTGCTACTAGTGAATGTAATGTAACACACACCCATACAATGCACACCACCCCGTGATGTTTTTCTCACTGCTACTAGTGAATGTAATGTAACACACACCCATACAATGCGCACCACCCCGTGATGTTTTTCTTACTGCTACTAGTGAATCTAATGTAGCACACACCCATACAATGCGCACCACCCCGTGATGTTTTTCTCACTGCTACTAGTGAATCTAATGTAACACCCACCCATACAATGCGCACCACCCCGTGATGTTTTTCTCAATCCTACTAGTGAATGTAATGTAACACACACCCATACAATGCGCACCACCCCGTGATGTTTTTCTCACTCCTACTAGTGAATCCAATGTAACACACACCCATACAATGCGCACCACCCCGTGATGTTTTTCTCACTGCTACTAGTGAATCCAGTGTAACACACACCCATACAATGCGCACCACCCCGTGATGTTTTTCTCACTGCTACTAGTGAATTTAATGTAGCACACACCCATACAATGCGCACCACCCCGTGATGTTTTTCTCACTGCTACTGGTGAATCTAATGTAGCACACACCCATACAATGCGCACCACCCCGTGATATTTTTCTCACTGCTTCTAGTGAATGTAATGTAACACACACCCATACAATGCGCACCACCCCGTGATGTTTTTCTCACTGCTACTACTGAATGTAATGTAACACACACCCATACAATGCGCACCACCCCGTGATGTTTTTCTCACTCCTAATAGTGAATGTAATGTAACACACACCCATACAATGCGCACCACCCCGTGATGTTTTTCTCACTGCTACTAGTGAATCTAATGTAGCACACACCCATACAATGCGCACCACCCCGTGATGTTTTTCTCACTGCTACTAGTGAATGTAATGTAACACACACCCATACAATGCGCACCACCCCGTGATGTTTTTCTCACTGCTACTAGTGAATGTAATGTAACACACACCCATACAATGCGCACCACCCCGTGATGTTTTTCTCAATGCTACTAGTGAATGTAATGTAACACACACCCATACAATGCGCACCACCCCGTGATGTTTTTCTCACTCCTACTATTGAATGTAATGTAACACACACCCATACATTGCGCACCACCCCGTGATGTTTTTCTCACTCCTACTAGTGAATCTAATGTAACACACACCCATACAATGCGCACCACACCGTGATGTTTTTCTCACTCCTACTAGTGAATGTAATGTAACACACACCCATACAATGCGCACCACCCCGTGATGTTTTTCTCACTCCTACTAGTGAATCCAATGTAACACACACCCATACAATGCGCACCACCCCGTGATGTTTTTCTCACTCCTACTAGTGAATCCAATGTAACACACACCCATACAATGCGCACCACCCCGTGATGTTTTTCTCACTGCTACCAGTGAATCCAATGTAACACACACCCATACAATGCGCACCACCCCGTGATGTTTTTCTCACTCCTAATAGTGAATGTAATGTAACACACACCCATACAATGCGCACCACCCCGTGATGTTTTTCTCACTGCTACTAGTGAATGTAATGTAGCACACACCCATACAATGCGCACCACCCCGTGATGTTTTTCTCACTGCTACTAGTGAATGAAATGTAACACACACCCATACAATGCGCACCACCCCATGATGTTTTTCTCACTGCTACTAGTGAATGTAATGTAACACACACCCATACAATGCGCACCACCCCGTGATGTTTTTCTCACTGCTACTAGTGAATGTAATGTAACACACACCCATACAATGCGCACCACCCCGTGATGTTTTTCTCACTCCTAATAGTGAATGTAATGTAACACACACCCATACAGTGCGCACCACCCCGTGATGTTTTTCTCACTGCTACTAGTGAATCTAATGTAGCACACACCCATACAATGCGCACCACCCCGTGATGTTTTTCTCACTGCTACTAGTGAATGTAATGTAACACACACCCATACAATGCGCACCACCCCGTGATGTTTTTCTCAATGCTACTAGTGAATGTAATGTAACACACACCCATACAATGCGCACCACCCCGTGAAGTTTTTCTCACTCCTACTAGTGAATGTAATGTAACACACACCCATACAATGCGCAACACCCCGTGATGTTTTTCTCAATCCTACTAGTGAATGTAATGTAACACACACCCATACAATGCGCACCATCCCGTGATGTTTTTCTCACTCCTACTAGTGAATGTAATATAACACACACCCATACAATGCGCACCACCCCGTGATGTTTTTCCCACTCCTACTAGTGAATCTAATGTAACACACACCCATACAATGCGCACCACCCCGTGATGTTTTTCTCACTCCTACTATTGAATGTAATGTAACACACACCCATACAATGCGCACCACCCCGTGATGTTTTTCTCACTGCTACTAGTGAATGTAATGTAACACACACCCATACAATGCACACCACCCCGTGATGTTTTTCTCACTGCTACTAGTGAATGTAATGTAACACACACCCATACAATGCGCACCACCCCGTGATGTTTTTCTTACTGCTACTAGTGAATCTAATGTAGCACACACCCATACAATGCGCACCACCCCGTGATGTTTTTCTCACTGCTACTAGTGAATCTAATGTAACACCCACCCATACAATGCGCACCACCCCGTGATGATTTTCTCAATCCTACTAGTGAATGTAATGTAACACACACCCATACAATGCGCACCACCCCGTGATGTTTTTCTCACTCCTACTAGTGAATCCAATGTAACACACACCCATACAATGCGCACCACCCCGTGATGTTTTTCTCACTGCTACTAGTGAATCCAGTGTAACACACACCCATACAATGCGCACCACCCCGTGATGTTTTTCTCACTGCTACTAGTGAATCTAATGTAGCACACACCCATACAATGCGCACCACCCCGTGATGTTTTTCTCACTGCTACTGGTGAATCTAATGTAGCACACACCCATACAATGCGCACCACCCCGTGATATTTTTCTCACTGCTTCTAGTGAATGTAATGTAACACACACCCATACAATGCGCACCACCCAGTGATGTTTTTCTCACTGCTACTACTGAATGTAATGTAACACACACCCATACAATGCGCACCACCCCGTGATGTTTTTCTCACTCCTAATAGTGAATGTAATGTAACACACACCCATACAATGCGCACCACCCCGTGATGTTTTTCTCACTGCTACTAGTGAATCTAATGTAGCACACACCCATACAATGCGCACCACCCCGTGATGTTTTTCTCACTGCTACTAGTGAATGTAATGTAACACACACCCATACAATGCGCACCACCCCGTGATGTTTTTCTCACTGCTACTAGTGAATGTAATGTAACACACACCCATACAATGCGCACCACCCCGTGATGTTTTTCTCACTGCTACTAGTGAATGTAATGTAACACACACCCATACAATGCGCACCACCCCGTGATGTTTTTCTCACTGCTACTAGTGAATGTAATGTAACACACACCCATACAATGCGCACCACCCCGTGATGTTTTTCTCACTCCTACTATTGAATGTAATGTAACACACACCCATACAATGCGCACCACCCCGTGATGTTTTTCTCACTCCTACTAGTGAATCTAATGTAACACACACCCATACAATGCGCACCACACCGTGATGTTTTTCTCACTCCTACTAGTGAATGTAATGTAACACACACCCATACAATGCGCACCACCCCGTGATGTTTTTCTCACTCCTACTAGTGAATCCAATGTAACACACACCCATACAATGCGCACCACCCCGTGATGTTTTTCTCACTCCTACTAGTGAATCCAATGTAACACACACCCATACAATGCGCACCACCCCGTGATGTTTTTCTCACTGCTACCAGTGAATCCAATGTAACACACACCCATACAATGCGCACCACCCCGTGATGTTTTTCTCACTCCTAATAGTGAATGTAATGTAACACACACCCATACAATGCGCACCACCCCGTGATGTTTTTCTCACTGCTACTAGTGAATGTAATGTAGCACACACCCATACAATGCGCACCACCCCGTGATGTTTTTCTCACTGCTACTAGTGAATGTAATGTAACACACACCCATACAATGCGCACCACCCCATGATGTTTTTCTCACTGCTACTAGTGAATGTAATGTAACACACACCCATACAATGCGCACCACCCCGTGATGTTTTTCTCACTGCTACTAGTGAATGTAATGTAACACACACCCATACAATGCGCACCACCCCGTGATGTTTTTCTCATTCCTAATAGTGAATGTAATGTAACACACACCCATACAATGCGCACCACCCCGTGATGTTTTTCTCAATCCTACTAGTGAATGTAATGTAACACACACCCATACAATGCGCACCACCCCGTGATGTTTTTCTCACTGCTACTAGTGAATCCAATGTAACACACACCCATACAATGCGCACCACCCCGTGATGTTTTTCTCACTGCTACTAGTGAATCCAATGTAGCACACACCCATACAATGCGCACCACCCCGTGATGTTTTTCTCACTGCTACTAGTGAATCTAATGTAGCACACACCCATACAATGCGCCCCACCCCGTGATGTTTTTCTCACTGCTACTAGTGAATGTAATGTAACACACACCCATAAAATGCGCACCACCCCGTGATGTTTTTCTCACTGCTACTAGTGAATGTAATGTAACACACACCCATACAATGCGCACCACCCCGTGATGTTTTTCTCAATGCTACTAGTGAATGTAATGTAACACACACCCATACAATGCGCACCACCCCGTGATGTTTTTCTCACTCCTACTATTGAATGTAATGTAACACACACCCATACAATGCGCAACACCCCGTGATGTTTTTCTCAATCCTACTAGTGAATGTAATGTAACACACACCCATACAATGCGCACCACCCCGTGATGTTTTTCTCACTCCTACTAGTGAATGTAATATAACACACACCCATACAATGCGCACCACCCCGTGATGTTTTTCCCACTCCTACTAGTGAATCTAATGTAACACACACCCATACAATGCGCACCACCCCGTGATGTTTTTCTCACTCCTACTATTGAATGTAATGTAACACACACCCATACAATGCGCACCACCCCGTGATGTTTTTCTCACTGCTACTAGTGAATGTAATGTAACACACACCCATACAATGCACACCACCCCGTGATGTTTTTCTCACTGCTACTAGTGAATGTAATGTAACACACACCCATACAATGCGCACCACCCCGTGATGTTTTTCTCACTGCTACTAGTGAATCTAATGTAGCACACACCCATACAATGCGCACCACCCCGTGATGTTTTTCTCACTGCTACTAGTGAATCTAATGTAACACCCACCCATACAATGCGCACCACCCCGTGATGTTTTTCTCAATCCTACTAGTGAATCTAATGTAGCACACACCCATACAATGCGCACCACCCCGTGATGTTTTTCTCACTGCTACTAGTGAATCTAATGTAACACCCACCCATACAATGCGCACCACCCCGTGATGTTTTTCTCACTCCTACTAGTGAATCCAATGTAACACACACCCATACAATGCGCACCACCCCGTGATGTTTTTCTCACTGCTACTAGTGAATCCAGTGTAACACACACCCATACAATGCGCACCACCCCGTGATGTTTTTCTCACTGCTACTAGTGAATCTAATGTAGCACACACCCATACAATGCGCACCACCCCGTGATGTTTTTCTCACTGCTACTGGTGAATCTAATGTAGCACACACCCATACAATGCGCACCACTCCGTGATATTTTTCTCACTGCTTCTAGTGAATGTAATGTAACACACACCCATACAATGCGCACCACCCCGTGATGTTTTTCTCACTGCTACTACTGAATGTAATGTAACACACACCCATACAATGCGCACCACCCCGTGATGTTTTTCTCACTCCTAATAGTGAATGTAATGTAACACACACCCATACAATGCGCACCACCCCGTGATGTTTTTCTCACTGCTACTAGTGAATCTAATGTAGCACACACCCATACAATGCGCACCACCCCGTGATGTTTTTCTCACTGCTACTAGTGAATGTAATGTAACACACACCCATACAATGCGCACCACCCCGTGATGTTTTTCTCACTGCTACTAGTGAATGTAATGTAACACACACCCATACAATGCGCACCACCCCGTGATGTTTTTCTCACTGCTACTAGTGAATGTAATGTAACACACACCCATACAATGCGCACCACCCCGTGATGTTTTTCTCACTGCTACTAGTGAATGTAATGTAACACACACCCATACAATGCGCACCACCCCGTGATGTTTTTCTCACTCCTACTATTGAATGTAATGTAACACACACCCATACAATGCGCACCACCCCGTGATGTTTTTCTGACTCCTACTAGTGAATCTAATGTAACACACACCCATACAATGCGCACCACACCGTGATGTTTTTCTCACTCCTACTAGTGAATGTAATGTAACACACACCCATACAATGCGCACCACCCCGTGATGTTTTTCTCACTCCTACTAGTGAATCCAATGTAACACACACCCATACAATGCGCACCACCCCGTGATGTTTTTCTCACTCCTACTAGTGAATCCAATGTAACACACACCCATACAATGCGCACCACCCCGTGATGTTTTTCTCACTGCTACCAGTGAATCCAATGTAACACACACCCATACAATGCGCACCACCCCGTGATGTTTTTCTCACTCCTAATAGTGAATGTAATGTAACACACACCCATACAATGCGCACCACCCCGTGATGTTTTTCTCACTGCTACTAGTGAATGTAATGTAGCACACACCCATACAATGCGCACCTCCCTATGATGTTTTTCTCACTGCTACTAGTGAATGTAATGTAACACACACCCATACAATGCGCACCACCCCATGATGTTTTTCTCACTGCTACTAGTGAATGTAATGTAACACACACCCATACAATGCGCACCACCCCGTGATGTTTTTCTCACTGCTACTAGTGAATGTAATGTAACACACACCCATACAATGCGCACCACCCCGTGATGTTTTTCTCATTCCTAATAGTGAATGTAATGTAACACACACCCATACAATGCGCACCACCCCGTGATGTTTTTCTCACTCCTACTAGTGAATGTAATGTAACACACACCCATACAATGCGCACCACCCCGTGATGTTTTTCTAATTCCTAATAGTGAATGTAATGTAACACACACCCATACAATGCGCACCACCCCGTGATGTTTTTCTCACTGCTACTAGTGAATGTAATGTAACACACACCCATACAATGCGCACCACCCCGTGATGTTTTTCTCACTCCTAATAGTGAATGTAATGTAACACACACCCATACAGTGCGCACCACCCCGTGATGTTTTTCTCACTGCTACTAGTGAATCTAATGTAGCACACACCCATACAATGCGCATCACCCCGTGATGTTTTTCTCACTGCTACTAGTGAATGTAATGTAACACACACCCATACAATGCGCACCACCCCGTGATGTTTTTCTCAATGCTACTAGTGAATGTAATGTAACACACACCCATACAATGCGCACCACACCGTGATGTTTTTCTCACTGCTACTAGTGAATGTAATGTAACACACACCCATACAATGCGTAACACCCCGTGATGTTTTTCTCAATCCTACTAGTGAATGTAATGTAACACACACCCATACAATGCGCACCATCCCGTGATGTTTTTCTCACTCCTACTAGTGAATGTAATATAACACACACCCATACAATGCGCACCACCCCGTGATGTTTTTCCCACTCCTACTAGTGAATCTAATGTAACACACACCCATACAATGCGCACCACCCCGTGATGTTTTTCTCACTCCTACTATTGAATGTAATGTAACACACACCCATACAATGCGCACCACCCCGTGATGTTTTTCTCACTGCTACTAGTGAATGTAATGTAACACACACCCATACAATGCACACCACCCCGTGATGTTTTTCTCACTGCTACTAGTGAATGTAATGTAACACACACCCATACAATGCGCACCACCCCGTGATGTTTTTCTTACTGCTACTAGTGAATCTAATGTAGCACACACCCATACAATGCGCACCACCCCGTGATGTTTTTCTCACTGCTACTAGTGAATCTAATGTAACACCCACCCATACAATGCGCACCACCCCGTGATGTTTTTCTCAATCCTACTAGTGAATGTAATGTAACACACACCCATACAATGCGCACCACCCCGTGATGTTTTTCTCACTCCTACTAGTGAATCCAATGTAACACACACCCATACAATGCGCACCACCCCGTGATGTTTTTCTCACTGCTACTAGTGAATCCAGTGTAACACACACCCATACAATGCGCACCACCCCGTGATGTTTTTCTCACTGCTACTAGTGAATCTAATGTAGCACACACCCATACAATGCGCACCACCCCGTGATGTTTTTCTCACTGCTACTGGTGAATCTAATGTAGCACACACCCATACAATGCGCACCACCCCGTGATATTTTTCTCACTGCTTCTAGTGAATGTAATGTAACACACACCCATACAATGCGCACCACCCCGTGATGTTTTTCTCACTGCTACTACTGAATGTAATGTAACACACACCCATACAATGCGCACCACCCCGTGATGTTTTTCTCACTCCTAATAGTGAATGTAATGTAACACACACCCATACAATGCGCACCACCCCGTGATGTTTTTCTCACTGCTACTAGTGAATCTAATGTAGCACACACCCATACAATGCGCACCACCCCGTGATGTTTTTCTCACTGCTACTAGTGAATGTAATGTAACACATACCCATACAATGCGCACCACCCCGTGATGTTTTTCTCACTGCTACTAGTGAATGTAATGTAACACACACCCATACAATGCGCACCACCCCGTGATGTTTTTCTCACTGCTACTAGTGAATGTAATGTAACACACACCCATACAATGCGCACCACCCCGTGATGTTTTTCTCACTGCTACTAGTGAATGTAATGTAACACACACCCATACAATGCGCACCACCCCGTGATGTTTTTCTCACTCCTACTATTGAATGTAATGTAACACACACCCATACATTGCGCACCACCCCGTGATGTTTTTCTCACTCCTACTAGTGAATCTAATGTAACACACACCCATACAATGCGCACCACACCGTGATGTTTTTCTCACTCCTACTAGTGAATGTAATGTAACACACACCCATACAATGCGCACCACCCCGTGATGTTTTTCTCACTCCTACTAGTGAATCCAATGTAACACACACCCATACAATGCGCACCACCCCGTGATGTTTTTCTCACTCCTACTAGTGAATCCAATGTAACACACACCCATACAATGCGCACCACCCCGTGATGTTTTTCTCACTGCTACCAGTGAATCCAATGTAACACACACCCATACAATGCGCACCACCCCGTGATGTTTTTCTCACTCCTAATAGTGAATGTAATGTAACACACACCCATACAATGCGCACCACCCCGTGATGTTTTTCTCACTGCTACTAGTGAATGTAATGTAGCACACACCCATACAATGCGCACCACCCCGTGATGTTTTTCTCACTGCTACCAGTGAATGAAATGTAACACACACCCATACAATGCGCACCACCCCATGATGTTTTTCTCACTGCTACCAGTGAATGTAATGTAACACACACCCATACAATGCGCACCACCCCGTGATGTTTTTCTCACTGCTACTAGTGAATGTAATGTAACACACACCCATACAATGCGCACCACCCCGTGATGTTTTTCTCACTCCTAATAGTGAATGTAATGTAACACACACCCATACAGTGCGCACCACCCCGTGATGTTTTTCTCACTGCTACTAGTGAATCTAATGTAGCACACACCCATACAATGCGCACCACCCCGTGATGTTTTTCTCACTGCTACTAGTGAATGTAATGTAACACACACCCATACAATGCGCACCACCCCGTGATGTTTTTCTCAATGCTACTAGTGAATGTAATGTAACACACACCCATACAATGCGCACCACCCCGTGAAGTTTTTCTCACTCCTACTAGTGAATGTAATGTAACACACACCCATACAATGCGCAACACCCCGTGATGTTTTTCTCAATCCTACTAGTGAATGTAATGTAACACACACCCATACAATGCGCACCATCCCGTGATGTTTTTCTCACTCCTACTAGTGAATGTAATATAACACACACCCATACAATGCGCACCACCCCGTGATGTTTTTCCCACTCCTACTAGTGAATCTAATGTAACACACACCCATACAATGCGCACCACCCCGTGATGTTTTTCTCACTCCTACTATTGAATGTAATGTAACACACACCCATACAATGCGCACCACCCCGTGATGTTTTTCTCACTGCTACTAGTGAATGTAATGTAACACACACCCATACAATGCACACCACCCCGTGATGTTTTTCTCACTGCTACTAGTGAATGTAATGTAACACACACCCATACAATGCGCACCACCCCGTGATGTTTTTCTTACTGCTACTAGTGAATCTAATGTAGCACACACCCATACAATGCGCACCACCCCGTGATGTTTTTCTCACTGCTACTAGTGAATCTAATGTAACACCCACCCATACAATGCGCACCACCCCGTGATGATTTTCTCAATCCTACTAGTGAATGTAATGTAACACACACCCATACAATGCGCACCACCCCGTGATGTTTTTCTCACTCCTACTAGTGAATCCAATGTAACACACACCCATACAATGCGCACCACCCCGTGATGTTTTTCTCACTGCTACTAGTGAATCCAGTGTAACACACACCCATACAATGCGCACCACCCCGTGATGTTTTTCTCACTGCTACTAGTGAATCTAATGTAGCACACACCCATACAATGCGCACCACCCCGTGATGTTTTTCTTACTGCTACTGGTGAATCTAATGTAGCACACACCCATACAATGCGCACCACCCCGTGATATTTTTCTCACTGCTTCTAGTGAATGTAATGTAACACACACCCATACAATGCGCACCACCCAGTGATGTTTTTCTCACTGCTACTACTGAATGTAATGTAACACACACCCATACAATGCGCACCACCCCGTGATGTTTTTCTCACTCCTAATAGTGAATGTAATGTAACACACACCCATACAATGCGCACCACCCCGTGATGTTTTTCTCACTGCTACTAGTGAATCTAATGTAGCACACACCCATACAATGCGCACCACCCCGTGATGTTTTTCTCACTGCTACTAGTGAATGTAATGTAACACACACCCATACAATGCGCACCACCCCGTGATGTTTTTCTCACTGCTACTAGTGAATGTAATGTAACACACACCCATACAATGCGCACCACCCCGTGATGTTTTTCTCACTGCTACTAGTGAATGTAATGTAACACACACCCATACAATGCGCACCACCCCGTGATGTTTTTCTCACTGCTACTAGTGAATGTAATGTAACACACACCCATACAATGCGCACTACCCCGTGATGTTTTTCTCACTCCTACTATTGAATGTAATGTAACACACACCCATACAATGCGCACCACCCCGTGATGTTTTTCTCACTCCTACTAGTGAATCTAATGTAACACACACCCATACAATGCGCACCACACCGTGATGTTTTTCTCACTCCTACTAGTGAATGTAATGTAACACACACCCATACAATGCGCACCACCCCGTGATGTTTTTCTCACTGCTACTAGTGAATCCAATGTAACACACACCCATACAATGCGCACCACCCCGTGATGTTTTTCTCACTCCTACTAGTGAATCCAATGTAACACACACCCATACAATGCGCACCACCCCGTGATGTTTTTCTCACTGCTACCAGTGAATCCAATGTAACACACACCCATACAATGCGCACCACCCCGTGATGTTTTTCTCACTCCTAATAGTGAATGTAATGTAACACACACCCATACAATGCGCACCACCCCGTGATGTTTTTCTCACTGCTACTAGTGAATGTAATGTAGCACACACCCATACAATGCGCACCACCCCGTGATGTTTTTCTCACTGCTACTAGTGAATGTAATGTAACACACACCCATACAATGCGCACCACCCCATGATGTTTTTCTCACTGCTACTAGTGAATGTAATGTAACACACACCCATACAATGCGCACCACCCCGTGATGTTTTTCTCACTGCTACTAGTGAATGTAATGTAACACACACCCATACAATGCGCACCACCCCGTGATGTTTTTCTCATTCCTAATAGTGAATGTAATGTAACACACACCCATACAATGCGCACCACCCCGTGATGTTTTTCTCAATCCTACTAGTGAATGTAATGTAACACACACCCATACAATGCGCACCACCCCGTGATGTTTTTCTCACTGCTACTAGTGAATCCAATGTAACACACACCCATACAATGCGCACCACCCCGTGATGTTTTTCTCACTGCTACTAGTGAATCCAATGTAGCACACACCCATACAATGCGCACCACCCCGTGATGTTTTTCTCACTGCTACTAGTGAATCTAATGTAGCACACACCCATACAATGCGCACCACCCCGTGATGTTTTTCTCACTGCTACTAGTGAATGTAATGTAACACACACCCATAAAATGCGCACCACCCCGTGATGTTTTTCTCACTGCTACTAGTGAATGTAATGTAACACACACCCATACAATGCGCACCACCCCGTGATGTTTTTCTCACTCCTAATAGTGAATGTAATGTAACACACACCCATACAATGCGCACCACCCCGCAATGTTTTTCTCACTGCTACTAGTGAATCTAATGTAGCACACACCCATACAATGCGCACCACCCCGTGATGTTTTTCTCACTGCTACTAGTGAATGTAATGTAACACACACCCATACAATGCGCACCACCCCGTGATGTTTTTCTCACTCCTAATAGTGAATGTAATGTAACACACACCCATACAGTGCGCACCACCCCGTGATGTTTTTCTCACTGCTACTAGTGAATCTAATGTAGCACACACCCATACAATGCGCACCACCCCGTGATGTTTTTCTCACTGCTACTAGTGAATGTAATGTAACACACACCCATACAATGCGCACCACCCCGTGATGTTTTTCTCAATCCTACTAGTGAATGTAATGTAACACACACCCATACAATGCGCACCACCCCGTGATGTTTTTCTCAACCTACTAGTGAATCCAATGTAACACACACCCATACAATGCGCAATACCCTGTGATGTTTTTGTCACTCCTACTAGTGAATCCAATGTAACACACACCCATACAATGCGCACCACCCCGTGATGTTTTTCTCACTCCTACTAGTGAATCCAATGTAACACACACCCATACAATGCGCACCACCCCGTGATGTTTTTCTCACTGCTACGAGTGAATCTAATGTAACACACACCCATACAATGCGCACCACCCCGTGATGTTTTTCTCACTGCTACTAGTGAATCTAATGTAACACACACCCATACAATGAGCACCACCCCGTGATGTTTTTCTCACTGCTACTAGTGAATCTAATGTAACACACACCCATACAATGCGCACCACCCCGTGATGTTTTTCTCATTGCTACTAGTGAATCTAATGTAACACACCCATACAACGCGCACCACCCCGTGATGTTTTTCTCACTGCTACTAGTGAATCTAATGTAACACACACCCATACAACGCGCACCACCCCATGATGTTTTTCTCACTGCTACTAGTGAATCTAATGTAACACACACCCATACAATGCGCACCACCCCGTGATGTTTTTCTCACTGCTACTAGTGAATCTAATGTAACACACACCCATACAATGCGCACCACCCCGTGATGTTTTTCTCACTGCTACTAGTGAATCTAATGTAACACACACCCATACAATGCGCACCACCCCGTGATGTTTTTCTCACTGCTACTAGTGAATGTAATGTAACACACACCCATACAATGCGCACCACCCCGTGATGTTTTTCTCACTGCTACTAGTGAATGTAATGTAACACACACCCATACAATGCGCACCACCCCGTGATGTTTTTCTCACTCCTACTAGTGAATGTAATGTAACACACACCCATACAATGCGCACCACCCCGTGATGTTTTTCTCACTCCTACTAGTGAATGTAATGTAACACACACCCATACAATGCGCACCACCCCGTGATGTTTTTCTCACTCCTACTAGTGAATGTAATGTAACACACACCCATACAATGCGCACCACCCCGTGATGTTTTTCTCACTCCTACTAGTGAATCCAATGTAACACACACCCACACAATGCGCACCACCCCGTGATGTTTTTCTCACTCCTACTAGTGAATCCAATGTAACACACAGCCATACAATGCGCACCACCCCGTGATGTTTTTCTCACTCCTACTAGTGAATCCAATGTAACACACAGCCATACAATGCGCACCACCCCGTGATGTTTTTCTCACTCCTACTAGTGAATCCAATGTAACACACACCCATACAATGCACACCACCCCGTGATGTTTTTCTCACTCCTACTAGTGAATCCAATGTAACACACACCCATACAATGCGCACCACCCCGTGATGTTTTTCTCACTCCTACTAGTGAATCCAATGTAACACACACCCATACAATGCGCACCACCCCGTGATGTTTTTCTCACTCCTACTAGTGAATGTAATGTAACACACACCCATACAATGCGCACCACCCCGTGAGGTTTTTCTCACTGCTACTAGTGAATCTAATGTAACACACACCCATACAATGCGCACCACCCCGTGAAGTTTTTCTCACTGCTACTAGTGAATCTAATGTAACACACACCCATACAATGCGCACCACCCCGTGATGTTTTTCTCACTGCTACTAGTGAATCTAATGTAACACACACCCATACAATGCGCACCACGCCGTGATGTTTTTCTCACTGCTACTAGTGAATGTAATGTAACACACACCCATACAATGCGCACCACCCCGTGATGTTTTTCTCACTGCTACTAGTGAATCTAATGTAACACACACCCATACAATGCGCACCACACCGTGATGTTTTTCTCACTGCTACTAGTGAATGTAATGTAACACACACCCATACAATGCGCACCACCCCGTGATGTTTTTCTCACTCCTACTAGTGAATGTAATGTAACACACACACATACAATGCGCACCACCCCGTGATGTTTTTCTCACTCCTACTAGTGAATGTAATGTAACACACACCCATACAATGCGCACCACCCCGTGATGTTTTTCTCACTCCTACTAGTGAATGTAATGTAACACACACCCATACAATGCGCACCACCCCGTGATGTTTTTCTCACTCCTAATAGTGAATGTAATGTAACACACACCCATACAATGCGCACCACCGCGTGATGTTTTTCTCACTCCTAATAGTGAATGTAATGTAACACACACCCATACAATGCGCACCACCCCGTGATGTTTTTCTCACTCCTACTAGTGAATGTAATGTAACACACACCCATACAATGCGCACCACCCCGTGATGTTTTTCTCACTCCTGCTAGTGAATGTAATGTAACACACACCCATACAATGAGCACCACCCCGTGATGTTTTTCTCACTCCTGCTAGTGAATGTAATGTAACACACACCCATACAATGCGCACCACCCCGTGATGTTTTTCTCACTCCTGCTAGTGAATCCAATGTAACACACACCCATACAATGCGCACAACCCCGTGATGTTTTTCTCACTCCTACTAGTGAATCCAATGTAACACACACCCATACAATGCGCACCACCCCGTGATGTTTTTCTCACTGCTACTAGTGAATGTAATGTAACACACACCCATACAATGCGCACCACCCCGTGATGTTTTTCTCACTGCTACTAGTGAATCCAATGTAACACACACCCATACAATGCGCACCACCCCGTGATGTTTTTCTCACTGCTACTAGTGAATCCAATGTAACACACACCCATACAATGCGCACCACCCCGTGATGTTTTTCTCACTGCTACTAGTGAATCCAATGTAACACACACCCATACAATGCGCACCACCCCTTGATGTTTTTCTCACTGCTACTAGTGAATCTAATGTAACACACACCCATACAATGCGCACCACCCCGTGATGTTTTTCTCACTGCTACTAGTGAATCTAATGTAACACACACCCATAAAATGCGCACCACCCCGTGATGTTTTTCTCACTGCTACTAGTGAATGTAATGTAACAAACACGCATACAATGCGCACCACCCCGTGATGTTTTTCTCACTGCTACTAGTGAATGTAATGTAACACACACCCATACAATGCGCACCACCCCGTGATGTTTTTCTCACAGCTACTAGTGAATCCAATGTAACACACACCCATACAATGCGCACAACCCCTTGATGTTTTTTTCACTGCTACTAGTGAATCTAATGTAACACACACCCATACAATGCGCACCACCCCGTGATGTTTTTCTCACTGCTACTAGTGAATCTAATGTAACACACACCCATAAAATGCGCACCACCCCGTGATGTTTTTCTCACTGCTACTAGTGAATGTAATGTAACAAACACGCATACAATGCGCACCACCCCGTGATGTTTTTCTCACTGCTACTAGTGAATGTAATGTAACACACACCCATACAATGCGCACCACCCCGTGATGTTTTTCTCACTGCTACTAGTGAATCCAATGTAACACACACCCATACAATGCGCACCACCCCTTGATGTTTTTCTCACTGCTACTAGTGAATCCAATGTAACACACACCCATACAATGCGCACCACCCCGTGATGTTTTTCTCACTGCTACTAGTGAATATAATGTAACACACACCCATAAAATGCGCACCACCCCGTGATGTTTTTCTCACTGCTACTAGTGAATCTAATGTAACACACACCCATACAATGCGCACCACCCCGTGATGTTTTTCTCACTGCTACTAGTGAATCTAATGTAACACACACCCATAAAATGCGCACCACCCCGTGATGTTTTTCTCACTGCTACTAGTGAATGTAATGTAACAAACACGCATACAATGCGCACCACCCCGTGATGTTTTTATCACTGCTACTAGTGAATGTAATGTAACACACACCCATACAATGCGCACCACCCCGTGATGTTTTTCTCACAGCTACTAGTGAATCTAATGTAACACACACCCATACAATGCGCACCACCCCGTGATGTTTTTCTCACTGCTACTAGTGAATCCAATGTAACACACACCCATACAATGCGCACCACCCCGTGATGTTTTTCTCACTGCTACTAGTGAATCTAATGTAACACACACCCATACAACGCGCACCACCCCGTGATGTTTTTCTCACTCCTGCTAGTGAATGTAATGTAACACACACCCATACAATGCTCACCACCCCGTGATGTTTTTCTCACTCCTGCTAGTGAATGTAATGTAACACACACCCATAAAATGCGCACCACCCCGTGATGTTTTTCTCACTCCTGCTAGTGAATGTAATGTAACACACACCCATACAATGCGCACCACCCCGTGATGTTTTTCCCACTCCTACTAGTGAATCCAATGTAACACACACCCATACAATGCGCACCACCCCGTGATTTTTTTCTCACTCCTACTAGTGAATCCAATGTAACACACACCCATACAATGCGCACCACCCCGTGATTTTTTTCTCACTCCTACTAGTGAATCCAATGTAACACACACCCATACAATGCGCAATACCCTGTGATGTTTTTGTCACTCCTACTAGTGAATCCAATGTAACACACACCCATACAATGCGCACCACCCCGTGATGTTTTTCTCACTCCTACTAGTGAATCCAATGTAACACACACCCATACAATGCGCACCACCCCGTGATGTTTTTCTCACTGCTACGAGTGAATCTAATGTAACACACACCCATACAATGCGCACCACCCCGTGATGTTTTTCTCACTGCTACTAGTGAATCTAATGTAACACACACCCATACAATGCGCACCACCCCGTGATGTTTTTCTCACTGCTACTAGTGAATCTAATGTAACACACACCCATACAATGCGCACCACCCCGTGATGTTTTTCTCACTGCTACTAGTGAATCTAATGTAACACACACCCATACAATGCGCACCACCCCGTGATGTTTTTCTCACTCCTGCTAGTGAATGTAATGTAACACACACCCATACAATGCTCACCACCCCGTGATGTTTTTCTCACTCCTGCTAGTGAATGTAATGTAACACACAACCATAAAATGCGCACCACCCCGTGATGTTTTTCTCACTCCTGCTAGTGAATGTAATGTAACACACACCCATACAATGCGCACCACCCCGTGATGTTTTTCCCACTCCTACTAGTGAATCCAATGTAACACACACCCATACAATGCGCACCACCCCGTGATTTTTTTCTCACTCCTACTAGTGAATCCAATGTAACACACACCCATACAATGCGCACCACCCCGTGATTTTTTTCTCACTCCTACTAGTGAATCCAATGTAACACACACCCATACAATGCGCAATACCCTGTGATGTTTTTGTCACTCCTACTAGTGAATCCAATGTAACACACACCCATACAATGCGCACCACCCCGTGATGTTTTTCTCACTCCTACTAGTGAATCCAATGTAACACACACCCATACAATGCGCACCACCCCGTGATGTTTTTCTCACTGCTACGAGTGAATCTAATGTAACACACACCCATACAATGCGCACCACCCCGTGATGTTTTTCTCACTGCTACTAGTGAATCTAATGTAACACACACCCATACAATGCGCACCACCCCGTGATGTTTTTCTCACTGCTACTAGTGAATCTAATGTAACACACACCCATACAATGCGCACCACCCCGTGATGTTTTTCTCACTGCTACTAGTGAATCTAATGTAACACACACCCATACAATGCGCACCACCCCGTGATGTTTTTCTCACTGCTACTAGTGAATGTAATGTAACACACACCCATACAATGCGCACCACCCCGTGATGTTTTTCTCACTCCTCCTAGTGAATGTAATGTAACACACACCCATACAATGCGCACCACCCCGTGATGTTTTTCTCACTCCTACTAGTGAATGTAATGTAACACACACCCATACAATGCGCACCACCCCGTGATGTTTTTCTCACTCCTACTAGTGAATGTAATGTAACACACACCCATACAATGCGCACCACCCCGTGATGTTTTTCTCACTCCTACTAGTGAATCCAATGTAACACACACCCACACAATGCGCACCACCCCGTGATGTTTTTCTCACTCCTACTAGTGAATCCAATGTAACACACAGCCATACAATGCGCACCACCCCGTGATGTTTTTCTCACTCCTACTAGTGAATCCAATGTAACACACAGCCATACAATGCGCACCACCCCGTGATGTTTTACTCACTCCTACTAGTGAATCCAATGTAACACACACCCATACAATGCGCACCACCCCGTGATGTTTTTCTCACTCCTACTAGTGAATCCAATGTAACACACACCCATACAATGCGCACCACCCCGTGATGTTTTTCTCACTCCTACTGGTGAATCCAATGTAACACACACCCATACAATGCGCACCACCCCGTGATGTTTTTCTCACTCCTACTAGTGAATGTAATGTAACACACAGCCATACAATGCGCACCACCCCGTGATGTTTTTCTCACTGCTACTAGTGAATCTAATGTAACACACACCCATACAATGCGCACCACCCCGTGAAGTTTTTCTCACTGCTACTAGTGAATCTAATGTAACACACACCCATACAATGCGCACCACCCCGTGATGTTTTTCTCACTGCTACTAGTGAATCTAATGTAACACACACCCATACAATGCGCACCACGCCGTGATGTTTTTCTCACTGCTACTAGTGAATGTAATGTAACACACACCCATACAATGCGCACCACCCCGTGATGTTTTTCTCACTGCTACTAGTGAATCTAATGTAACACACACCCATACAATGCGCACCACACCGTGATGTTTTTCTCACTGCTACTAGTGAATGTAATGTAACACACACCCATACAATGCGCACCACCCCGTGATGTTTTTCTCACTCCTACTAGTGAATGTAATGTAACACACACACATACAATGCGCACCACCCCGTGATGTTTTTCTCACTCCTACTAGTGAATGTAATGTAACACACACCCATACAATGCGCACCACCCCGTGATGTTTTTCTCACTCCTACTAGTGAATGTAATGTAACACACACCCATACAATGCGCACCACCCCGTGATGTTTTTCTCACTCCTACTAGTGAATGTAATGTAACACACACCCATACAATGCGCACCACCGCGTGATGTTTTTCTCACTCCTAATAGTGAATGTAATGTAACACACACCCATACAATGCGCACCACCCCGTGATGTTTTTCTCACTCCTACTAGTGAATGTAATGTAACACACACCCATACAATGCGCACCACCCCGTGATGTTTTTCTCACTCCTGCTAGTGAATGTAATGTAACACACACCCATACAATGAGCACCACCCCGTGATGTTTTTCTCACTCCTGCTAGTGAATGTAATGTAACACACACCCATACAATGCGCACCACCCCGTGATGTTTTTCTCACTCCTGCTAGTGAATCCAATGTAACACACACCCATACAATGCGCACCACCCCGTGATGTTTTTCTCACTCCTACTAGTGAATCCAATGTAACACACACCCATACAATGCGCACCACCCCGTGATGTTTTTCTCACTGCTACTAGGGAATCTAATGTAACACACACCCATACAATGCGCACCACTCCGTGATGTTTATCTCACTGCTACTAGGGAATCTAATGTAACACACACCCATACAATGCGCACCACCCCGTGATGTTTTTCTCACTGCTACTAGGGAATCTAATGTAACACACACCCATACAATGCGCACCACCCCGTGATGTTTTTCTCACTGCTACTAGTGAATCTAATGTAACACACACCCATACAATGCGCACCACCCCGTGATGTTTTTCTCACTGCTACTAGTGAATGTAATGTAACACACACCCATACAATGCGCACCACCCCGTGATGTTTTTCTCACTGCTACTAGTGAATCCAATGTAACACCACCCATACAATGCGCACCACCCCGTGATGTTTTTCTCACTGCTACTAGTGAATCCAATGTAACACACACCCATACAATGCGCACCACCCCGTGATGTTTTTCTCACTGCTACTAGTGAATCCAATGTAACACACACCCATACAATGCGCACCACCCCTTGATGTTTTTCTCACTGCTACTAGTGAATCTAATGTAACACACACCCATACAATGCGCACCACCCCGTGATGTTTTTCTCACTGCTACTAGTGAATCTAATGTAACACACACCCATAAAATGCGCACCACCCCGTGATGTTTTTCTCACTGCTACTAGTGAATGTAATGTAACAAACACGCATACATTGCGCACCACCCCGTGATGTTTTTCTCACTGCTACTAGTGAATGTAATGTAACACACACCCATACAATGCGCACCACCCCGTGATGTTTTTCTCACAGCTACTAGTGAATCCAATGTAACACACACCCATACAATGCGCACCACCCCTTGATGTTTTTCTCACTGCTACTGGTGAATCTAATGTAACACACACCCATACAATGCGCACCACCCCGTGATGTTTTTCTCACTGCTACTAGTGAATCTAATGTAACACACACCCATAAAATGCGCACCACCCCGTGATGTTTTTCTCACTGCTACTAGTGAATGTAATGTAACACACACCCATACAATGCGCACCACCCCGTGATGTTTTTCTCACTGCTACTAGTGAATCCAATGTAACACACACCCATACAATGCGCACCACCCCTTGATGTTTTTCTCACTGCTACTAGTGAATCCAATGTAACACACACCCATACAATGCGCACCACCCCGTGATGTTTTTCTCACTGCTACTAGTGAATATAATGTAACACACACCCATAAAATGCGCACCACCCCGTGATGTTTTTCTCACTGCTACTAGTGAATCTAATGTAACACACACCCATACAATGCGCACCACCCCGTGATGTTTTTCTCACTGCTACTAGTGAATCTAATGTAACACACACCCATAAAATGCGCACCACCCCGTGATGTTTTTCTCACTGCTACTAGTGAATGTAATGTAACAAACACGCATACAATGCGCACCACCCCGTGATGTTTTTCTCACTGCTACTAGTGAATGTAATGTAACACACACCCATACAATGCGCACCACCCCGTGATGTTTTTCTCACAGCTACTAGTGAATCTAATGTAACACACACCCATACAATGCGCACCACCCCGTGATGTTTTTCTCACTGCTACTAGTGAATCCAATGTAACACACACCCATACAATGCGCACCACCCCGTGATGTTTTTCTCACTACTACTAGTGAATCTAATGTAACACACACCCATACAATGCGCACCACCCCGTGATGTTTTTCTCACTCCTGCTAGTGAATGTAATGTAACACACACCCATACAATGCTCACCACCCCGTGATGTTTTTCTCACTCCTGCTAGTGAATGTAATGTAACACACACCCATAAAATGCGCACCACCCCGTGATGTTTTTCTCACTCCTGCTAGTGAATGTAATGTAACACACACCCATACAATGCGCACCACCCCGTGATGTTTTTCCCACTCCTACTAGTGAATCCAATGTAACACACACCCATACAATGCGCACCACCCCGTGATGTTTTTCTCACTCCTACTAGTGAATCCAATGTAACACACACCCATACAATGCGCACCACCCCGTGATGTTTTTCTCACTGCTACTAGGGAATCTAATGTAACACACACCCATACAATGCGCACCACTCCGTGATGTTTATCTCACTGCTACTAGGGAATCTAATGTAACACACACCCATACAATGCGCACCACCCCGTGATGTTTTTCTCACTGCTACTAGGGAATCTAATGTAACACACACCCATACAATGCGCACCACCCCGTGATGTTTTTCTCACTGCTACTAGTGAATCTAATGTAACACACACCCATACAATGCGCACCACCCCGTGATGTTTTTCTCACTGCTACTAGTGAATGTAATGTAACACACACCCATACAATGCGCACCACCCCGTGATGTTTTTCTCACTGCTACTAGTGAATCCAATGTAACACACACCCATACAATGCGCACCACCCCGTGATGTTTTTCTCACTGCTACTAGTGAATCCAATGTAACACACACCCATACAATGCGCACCACCCCGTGATGTTTTTCTTACTGCTACTAGTGAATCCAATGTAACACACACCCATACAATGCGCACCACCCCTTGATGTTTTTCTCACTGCTACTAGTGAATCTAATGTAACACACACCCATACAATGCGCACCACCCCGTGATGTTTTTCTCACTGCTACTAGTGAATCTAATGTAACACACACCCATAAAATGCGCACCACCCCGTGATGTTTTTCTCACTGCTACTAGTGAATGTAATGTAACAAACACGCATACAATGCGCACCACCCCGTGATGTTTTTCTCACTGCTACTAGTGAATGTAATGTAACACACACCCATACAATGCGCACCACCCCGTGATGTTTTTCTCACAGCTACTAGTGAATCCAATGTAACACACACCCATACAATGCGCACCACCCCTTGATGTTTTTTTCACTGCTACTAGTGAATCTAATGTAACACACACCCATACAATGCGCACCACCCCGTGATGTTTTTCTCACTGCTACTAGTGAATCTAATGTAACACACACCCATAAAATGCGCACCACCCCGTGATGTTTTTCTCACTGCTACTAGTGAATGTAATGTAACAAACACGCATACAATGCGCACCACCCCGTGATGTTTTTCTCACTGCTACTAGTGAATGTAATGTAACACACACCCATACAATGCGCACCACCCCGTGATGTTTTTCTCACTGCTACTAGTGAATCCAATGTAACACACACCCATACAATGCACACCACCCCTTGATGTTTTTCTCACTGCTACTAGTGAATCCAATGTAACACACACCCATACAATGCGCACCACCCCGTGATGTTTTTCTCACTGCTACTAGTGAATATAATGTAACACACACCCATAAAATGCGCACCACCCCGTGATGTTTTTCTCACTGCTACTAGTGAATCTAATGTAACACACACCCATACAATGCGCACCACCCCGTGATGTTTTTCTCACTGCTACTAGTGAATCTAACGTAACACACACCCATAAAATGCGCACCACCCCGTGATGTTTTTCTCACTGCTACTAGTGAATGTAATGTAACAAACACGCATACAATGCGCACCACCCCGTGATGTTTTTATCACTGCTACTAGTGAATGTAATGTAACACACACCCATACAATGCGCACCACCCCGTGATGTTTTTCTCACAGCTACTAGTGAATCTAATGTAACACACACCCATACAATGCGCACCACCCCGTGATGTTTTTCCCACTGCTACTAGTGAATCCAATGTAACACACACCCATACAATGCGCACCACCCCGTGATGTTTTTCTCACTGCTACTAGTGAATCTAATGTAACACACACCCATACAACGCGCACCACCCCGTGATGTTTTTCTCACTCCTGCTAGTGAATGTAATGTAACACACACCCATACAATGCTCACCACCCCGTGATGTTTTTCTCACTCCTGCTAGTGAATGTAATGTAACACACACCCATAAAATGCGCACCACCCCGTGATGTTTTTCTCACTCCTGCTAGTGAATGTAATGTAACACACACCCATACAATGCGCACCACCCCGTGATGTTTTTCCCACTCCTACTAGTGAATCCAATGTAACACACACCCATACAATGCGCACCACCCCGTGATTTTTTTCTCACTCCTACTAGTGAATCCAATGTAACACACACCCATACAATGCGCACCACCCCGTGATTTTTTTCTCACTCCTACTAGTGAATCCAATGTAACACACACCCATACAATGCGCAATACCCTGTGATGTTTTTGTCACTCCTACTAGTGAATCCAATGTAACACACACCCATACAATGCGCACCACCCCGTGATGTTTTTCTCACTCCTACTAGTGAATCCAATGTAACACACACCCATACAATGCGCACCACCCCGTGATGTTTTTCTCACTGCTACGAGTGAATCTAATGTAACACACACCCATACAATGCGCACCACCCCGTGATGTTTTTCTCACTGCTACTAGTGAATCTAATGTAACACACACCCATACAATGCGCACCACCCCGTGATGTTTTTCTCACTGCTACTAGTGAATCTAATGTAACACACACCCATACAATGCGCACCACCCCGTGATGTTTTTCTCACTGCTAGTAGTGAATCTAATGTAACACACACCCATACAATGCGCACCACCCCGTGATGTTTTTCTCACTCCTGCTAGTGAATGTAATGTAACACACACCCATACAATGCTCACCACCCCGTGATGTTTTTCTCACTCCTGCTAGTGAATGTAATGTAACACACACCCATAAAATGCGCACCACCCCGTGATGTTTTTCTCACTCCTGCTAGTGAATGTAATGTAACACACACCCATACAATGCGCACCACCCCGTGATGTTTTTCCCACTCCTACTAGTGAATCCAATGTAACACACACCCATACAATGCGCACCACCCCGTGATTTTTTTCTCACTCCTACTAGTGAATCCAATGTAACACACACCCATACAATGCGCACCACCCCGTGATTTTTTTCTCACTCCTACTAGTGAATCCAATGTAACACACACCCATACAATGCGCAATACCCTGTGATGTTTTTGTCACTCCTACTAGTGAATCCAATGTAACACACACCCATACAATGCGCACCACCCCGTGATGTTTTTCTCACTCCTACTAGTGAATCCAATGTAACACACACCCATACAATGCGCACCACCCCGTGATGTTTTTCTCACTGCTACGAGTGAATCTAATGTAACACACACCCATACAATGCGCACCACCCCGTGATGTTTTTCTCACTGCTACTAGTGAATCTAATGTAACACACACCCATACAATGCGCACCACCCCGTGATGTTTTTCTCACTGCTACTAGTGAATCTAATGTAACACACACCCATACAATGCGCACCACCCCGTGATGTTTTTCTCACTGCTACTAGTGAATCTAATGTAACACACACCCATACAACGCGCACCACCCCATGATGTTTTTCTCACTGCTACTTGTGAATCTAATGTAACACACACCCATACAATGCGCACCACCCCGTGATGTTTTTCTCACTGCTACTAGTGAATCTAATGTAACACACACCCATACAATGCGCACCACCCCGTGATGTTTTTCTCACTGCTACTAGTGAATCTAATGTAACACACACCCATACAATGCGCACCACCCCGTGATGTTTTTCTCACTGCTACTAGTGAATGTAATGTAACACACACCCATACAATGCGCACCACCCCGTGATGTTTTTCTCACTGCTACTAGTGAATCTAATGTAACACACACCCATACAATGCGCACCACCCCGTGATGTTTTTCTCACTCCTCCTAGTGAATGTAATGTAACACACACCCATACAATGCGCACCACCCCGTGATGTTTTTCTCACTCCTACTAGTGAATGTAATGTAACACACACCCATACAATGCGCACCACCCCGTGATGTTTTTCTCACTCCTACTAGTGAATGTAATGTAACACACACCCATACAATGCGCACCACCCCGTGATGTTTTTCTCACTCCTACTAGTGAATCCAATGTAACACACACCCACACAATGCGCACCACCCCGTGATGTTTTTCTCACTCCTACTAGTGAATCCAATGTAACACACAGCCATACAATGCGCACCACCCCGTGATGTTTTTCTCACTCCTACTAGTGAATCCAATGTAACACACAGCCATACAATGCGCACCACCCCGTGATGTTTTACTCACTCCTACTAGTGAATCCAATGTAACACACACCCATACAATGCGCACCACCCCGTGATGTTTTTCTCACTCCTACTAGTGAATCCAATGTAACACACACCCATACAATGCGCACCACCCCGTGATTTTTTTCTCACTCCTACTAGTGAATCCAATGTAACACACACCCATACAATGCGCAATACCCTGTGATGTTTTTGTCACTCCTACTAGTGAATCCAATGTAACACACACCCATACAATGCGCACCACCCCGTGATGTTTTTCTCACTCCTACTAGTGAATCCAATGTAACACACACCCATACAATGCGCACCACCCCGTGATGTTTTTCTCACTGCTACGAGTGAATCTAATGTAACACACACCCATACAATGCGCACCACCCCGTGATGTTTTTCTCACTGCTACTAGTGAATCTAATGTAACACACACCCATACAATGCGCACCACCCCGTGATGTTTTTCTCACTGCTACTAGTGAATCTAATGTAACACACACCCATACAATGCGCACCACCCCGTGATGTTTTTCTCACTGCTACTAGTGAATCTAATGTAACACACACCCATACAACGCGCACCACCCCGTGATGTTTTTCTCACTGCTACTAGTGAATCTAATGTAACACACACCCATACAATGCGCACCACCCCGTGATGTTTTTCTCACTGCTACTAGTGAATCTAATGTAACACACACCCATACAATGCGCACCACCCCGTGATGTTTTTCTCACTGCTACTAGTGAATCTAATGTAACACACACCCATACAATGCGCACCACCCCGTGATGTTTTTCTCACTGCTACTAGTGAATGTAATGTAACACACACCCATACAATGCGCACCACCCCGTGATGTTTTTCTCACTGCTACTAGTGAATCTAATGTAACACACACCCATACAATGCGCACCACCCCGTGATGTTTTTCTCACTCCTCCTAGTGAATGTAATGTAACACACACCCATACAATGCGCACCACCCCGTGATGTTTTTCTCACTCCTACTAGTGAATGTAATGTAACACACACCCATACAATGCGCACCACCCCGTGATGTTTTTCTCACTCCTACTAGTGAATGTAATGTAACACACACCCATACAATGCGCACCACCCCGTGATGTTTTTCTCACTCCTACTAGTGAATCCAATGTAACACACACCCACACAATGCGCACCACCCCGTGATGTTTTTCTCACTCCTACTAGTGAATCCAATGTAACACACAGCCATACAATGCGCACCACCCCGTGATGTTTTTCTCACTCCTACTAGTGAATCCAATGTAACACACAGCCATACAATGCGCACCACCCCGTGATGTTTTACTCACTCCTACTAGTGAATCCAATGTAACACACACCCATACAATGCGCACCACCCCGTGATGTTTTTCTCACTGCTACTAGTGAATCCAATGTAACACACACCCATACAATGCGCACCACCCCGTGATGTTTTTCTCACTCCTACTAGTGAATCCAATGTAACACACACCCATACAATGCGCACCACCCCGTGATGTTTTTCTCACTCCTACTAGTGAATGTAATGTAACACACACCCATACAATGCGCACCACCCCGTGATGTTTTTCTCACTGCTACTAGTGAATCTAATGTAACACACACCCATACAATGCGCACCACCCCGTGAAGTTTTTCTCACTGCTACTAGTGAATCTAATGTAACACACACCCATACAATGCGCACCACCCCGTGATGTTTTTCTCACTGCTACTAGTGAATCTAATGTAACACACACCCATACAATGCGCACCACGCCGTGATGTTTTTCTCACTGCTACTAGTGAATGTAATGTAACACACACCCATACAATGCGCACCACCCCGTGATGTTTTTCTCACTGCTACTAGTGAATCTAATGTAACACACACCCATACAATGCGCACCACACCGTGATGTTTTTCTCACTGCTACTAGTGAATGTAATGTAACACACACCCATACAATGCGCACCACCCCGTGATGTTTTTCTCACTCCTACTAGTGAATGTAATGTAACACACACACATACAATGCGCACCACCCCGTGATGTTTTTCTCACTCCTACTAGTGAATGTAATGTAACACACACCCATACAATGCGCACCACCCCGTGATGTTTTTCTCACTCCTACTAGTGAATGTAATGTAACACACACCCATACAATGCGCACCACCCCGTGATGTTTTTCTCACTCCTACTAGTGAATGTAATGTAACACACACCCATACAATGCGCACCACCGCGTGATGTTTTTCTCACTCCTAATAGTGAATGTAATGTAACACACACCCATACAATGCGCACCACCCCGTGATGTTTTTCTCACTCCTACTAGTGAATGTAATGTAACACACACCCATACAATGCGCACCACCCCGTGATGTTTTTCTCACTCCTGCTAGTGAATGTAATGTAACACACACCCATACAATGAGCACCACCCCGTGATGTTTTTCTCACTCCTGCTAGTGAATGTAATGTAACACACACCCATACAATGCGCACCACCCCGTGATGTTTTTCTCACTCCTGCTAGTGAATCCAATGTAACACACACCCATACAATGCGCACCACCCCGTGATGTTTTTCTCACTCCTACTAGTGAATCCAATGTAACACACACCCATACAATGCGCACCACCCCGTGATGTTTTTCTCACTGCTACTAGGGAATCTAATGTAACACACACCCATACAATGCGCACCACTCCGTGATGTTTATCTCACTGCTACTAGGGAATCTAATGTAACACACACCCATACAATGCGCACCACCCCGTGATGTTTTTCTCACTGCTACTAGGGAATCTAATGTAACACACACCCATACAATGCGCACCACCCCGTGATGTTTTTCTCACTGCTACTAGTGAATCTAATGTAACACACACCCATACAATGCGCACCACCCCGTGATGTTTTTCTCACTGCTACTAGTGAATGTAATGTAACACACACCCATACAATGCGCACCACCCCGTGATGTTTTTCTCACTGCTACTAGTGAATCCAATGTAACACACACCCATACAATGCGCACCACCCCGTGATGTTTTTCTCACTGCTACTAGTGAATCCAATGTAACACACACCCATACAATGCGCACCACCCCGTGATGTTTTTCTCACTGCTACTAGTGAATCCAATGTAACACACACCCATACAATGCGCACCACCCCTTGATGTTTTTCTCACTGCTACTAGTGAATCTAATGTAACACACACCCATACAATGCGCACCACCCCGTGATGTTTTTCTCACTGCTACTAGTGAATCTAATGTAACACACACCCATAAAATGCGCACCACCCCGTGATGTTTTTCTCACTGCTACTAGTGAATGTAATGTAATAAACACGCATACATTGCGCACCACCCCGTGATGTTTTTCTCACTGCTACTAGTGAATGTAATGTAACACACACCCATACAATGCGCACCACCCCGTGATGTTTTTCTCACAGCTACTAGTGAATCCAATGTAACACACACCCATACAATGCGCACCACCCCTTGATGTTTTTCTCACTGCTACTAGTGAATCTAATGTAACACACACCCATACAATGCGCACCACCCCGTGATGTTTTTCTCACTGCTACTAGTGAATCTAATGTAACACACACCCATACAATGCGCACCACCCCGTGATGTTTTTCTCACTGCTACTAGTGAATCCAATGTAACACACACCCATACAATGCGCACCACCCCTTGATGTTTTTCTCACTGCTACTAGTGAATCCAATGTAACACACACCCATACAATGCGCACCACCCCGTGATGTTTTTCTCACTGCTACTAGTGAATATAATGTAACACACACCCATAAAATGCGCACCACCCCGTGATGTTTTTCTCACTGCTACTAGTGAATCTAATGTAACACCACCCATACAATGCGCACCACCCCGTGATGTTTTTCTCACTGCTACTAGTGAATCTAATGTAACACACACCCATAAAATGCGCACCACCCCGTGATGTTTTTCTCACTGCTACTAGTGAATGTAATGTAACAAACACGCATACAATGCGCACCACCCCGTGATGTTTTTCTCACTGCTACTAGTGAATGTAATGTAACACACACCCATACAATGCGCACCACCCCGTGATGTTTTTCTCACAGCTACTAGTGAATCTAATGTAACACACACCCATACAATGCGCACCACCCCGTGATGTTTTTCTCACTGCTACTAGTGAATCCAATGTAACACACACCCATACAATGCGCACCACCCCGTGATGTTTTTCTCACTACTACTAGTGAATCTAATGTAACACACACCCATACAATGCGCACCACCCCGTGATGTTTTTCTCACTCCTGCTAGTGAATGTAATGTAACACACACCCATACAATGCTCACCACCCCGTGATGTTTTTCTCACTCCTGCTAGTGAATGTAATGTAACACACACCCATAAAATGCGCACCACCCCGTGATGTTTTTCTCACTCCTGCTAGTGAATGTAATGTAACACACACCCATACAATGCGCACCACCCCGTGATGTTTTTCCCACTTCTACTAGTGAATCCAATGTAACACACACCCATACAATGCGCACCACCCCGTGATTTTTTTCTCACTCCTACTAGTGAATCCAATGTAACACACACCCATACAATGCGCACCACCCCGTGATGTTTTTCTCACTCCTACTAGTGAATCCAATGTAACACAAACCCATACAATGCGCACCACCCCGTGATGTTTTTCTCACTCCTACTAGTGAATACAATGTAACACACACCCATACAATGCGCACCACCCCGTGATGTTTTTCTCACTCCTACTAGTGAATCCAATGTAACACACACCCATACAATGCGCACCACCCCGTGATGTTTTTCTCACTCCTACTAGTGAAACCAATGTAACACACACATACAATGCGCACCACCCCGTGATGTTTTTCTCACTCCTACTAGTGAATCCAATGTAACACACACCCATACAATGCGCACCACCCCGTGATGTTTTTCTCACTGCTACTAGTGAATCTAATGTAACACACACCCATACAATGCGCACCACCCCGTGATGTTTTTCTCACTGCTACTAGTGAATGTAATGTAACACACACGCATACAATGCGCACCACCCCGTGATGTTTTTCTCACTGCTACTAGTGAATATAATGTAACACACACCCATACAATGCGCACCACCCCGTGATGTTTTTCTCACTGCTACTAGTGAATCCAATGTAACACACACCCATACAATGCGCACCACCCCTTGATGTTTTTCTCACTGCTACTAGTGAATCTAATGTAACACACACCCATACAATGCGCACCACCCCGTGATGTTTTTCTCACTGCTACTAGTGAATCTAATGTAACACACACCCATAAAATGCGCACCAACCCGTGATGTTTTTCTCACTGCTACTAGTGAATGTAATGTAACAAACACGCATACATTGCGCACCACCCCGTGATGTTTTTCTCACTGCTACTAGTGAATGTAATGTAACACACACCCGTACAATGCGCACCACCCCGTGATGTTTTTCTCACAGCTACTAGTGAATCCAATGTAACACACACCCATACAATGCGCACCACCCCTTGATGTTTTTCTCACTGCTACTAGTGAATCTAATGTAACACACACCCATACAATGCGCACCACCCCGTGATGTTTTTCTCACTGCTACTAGTGAATCTAATGTAACACACACCCATAAAATGCGCACCACCCCGTGATGTTTTTCTCACTGCTACTAGTGAATGTAATGTAACACACACCCATACAATGCGCACCACCCCGTGATGTTTTTCTCACTGCTACTAGTGAATCCAATGTAACACACACCCATACAATGCGCACCACCCCTTGATGTTTTTCTCACTGCTACTAGTGAATCCAATGTAACACACACCCATACAATGCGCACCACCCCGTGATGTTTTTCTCACTGCTACTAGTGAATATAATGTAACACACACCCATAAAATGCGCACCACCCCGTGATGTTTTTCTCACTGCTACTAGTGAATCTAATGTAACACACACCCATACAATGCGCACCACCCCGTGATGTTTTTCTCACTGCTACTAGTGAATCTAATGTAACACACACCCATAAAATGCGCACCACCCCGTGATGTTTTTCTCACTGCTACTAGTGAATGTAATGTAACAAACACGCATACAATGCGCACCACCCCGTGATGTTTTTCTCACTGCTACTAGTGAATGTAATGTAACACACACCCATACAATGCGCACCACCCCGTGATGTTTTTCTCACAGCTACTAGTGAATCTAATGTAACACACACCCATACAATGCGCACCACCCCGTGATGTTTTTCTCACTGCTACTAGTGAATCCAATGTAACACACACCCATACAATGCGCACCACCCCGTGATGTTTTTCTCACTACTACTAGTGAATCTAATGTAACACACACCCATACAATGCGCACCACCCCGTGATGTTTTTCTCACTCCTGCTAGTGAATGTAATGTAACACACACCCATACAATGCTCACCACCCCGTGATGTTTTTCTCACTCCTGCTAGTGAATGTAATGTAACACACACCCATAAAATGCGCACCACCCCGTGATGTTTTTCTCACTCCTGCTAGTGAATGTAATGTAACACACACCCATACAATGCGCACCACCCCGTGATGTTTTTCCCACTCCTACTAGTGAATCCAATGTAACACACACCCATACAATGCGCACCACCCCGTGATTTTTTTCTCACTCCTACTAGTGAATCCAATGTAACACACACCCATACAATGCGCACCACCCCGTGATGTTTTTCTCACTCCTACTAGTGAATCCAATGTAACACAAACCCATACAATGCGCACCACCCCGTGATGTTTTTCTCACTCCTACTAGTGAATACAATGTAACACACACCCATACAATGCGCACCACCCCGTGATGTTTTTCTCACTCCTACTAGTGAATCCAATGTAACACACACCCATACAATGCGCACCACCCCGTGATGTTTTTCTCACTCCTACTAGTGAAACCAATGTAACACACACATACAATGCGCACCACCCCGTGATGTTTTTCTCACTCCTACTAGTGAATCCAATGTAACACACACCCATACAATGCGCACCACCCCGTGATGTTTTTCTCACTGCTACTAGTGAATCTAATGTAACACACACCGATACAATGCGCACCACCCCGTGATGTTTTTCTCACTTCTACTAGTGAATGTAATGTAACACACACGCATACAAGGCGCACCACCCCGTGATGTTTTTCTCACTGCTACTAGTGAATATAATGTAACACACACCCATACAATGCGCACCACCCCGTGATGTTTTTCTCACTGCTACTAGTGAATCTAATGTAACACACACCCATACAATGCGCACCACCCCGTGATGTTTTTCTCACTGCTACTAGTGAATCTAATGTAACACACACCCATAAAATGCGCACCACCCCTTGATGTTTTTCTCACTGCTACTAGTGAATCTAATGTAACACACACCCATACAATGCGCACCACCACGTGATGTTTTTCTCACTGCTACTAGTGAATCTAATGTAACACACACCCATACAATGCGCACCACCCCGTGATGTTTTTCTCACTGCTACTAGTGAATGTAATGTAACACACACCCATACAATGCGCACCACCCCGTGATGTTTTTCTCACTGCTACTAGTGAATCTAATGTAACACACACCCATACAATGCACACCACCCCGTGATGTTTTTCTCAATCCTACTAGTGAATGTAATGTAACACACACCCATACAATGCGCACCACCCCGTGATGTTTTTCTCTATCCTACTAGTGAATGTAATGTAACACACACCCATACAATGCGCACCACCCCGTGATGTTTTTCTCACTCCTACTAGTGAATCCAATGTAACACACACCCATACAATGCGCACCACCCCATGATGTTTTTCTCACTCCTACTAGTGAATCCAATGTAACACACCCATACAATGCGCACCACCCCGTGATGTTTTTCTCACTCCTACTAGTGAATCCAATGTAACAGACACCCATACAATGCGCTCCACCCCGTGATGTTTTTCTCACTCCTACTAGTGAATCTAATGTAACACACACCCATACAATGCGCACCACCCCGTGATGTTTTTCTCACTCCTACTAGTGAATGTAATGTAACACACACCCATACAATGCGCACCACCCCGTGATGTTTTTCTCACTGCTACTAGTGAATGTAATGTAACACACACCCATACAATGCGCACCACCCCGTGATGTTTTTCTCACTGCTACTAGTGAATGTAATGTAACAAACACGCATACATTGCGCACCACCCCGTGATGTTTTTCTCACTGCTACTAGTGAATGTAATGTAACACACACCCATACAATGCGCACCACCCCGTGATGTTTTTCTCACAGCTACTAGTGAATCCAATGTAACACACACCCATACAATGCGCACCACCCCTTGATGTTTTTCTCACTGCTACTAGTGAATCTAATGTAACACACACCCATACAATGCGCACCACCCCGTGATGTTTTTCTCACTGCTACTAGTGAATCTAATGTAACACACACCCATAAAATGCGCACCACCCCGTGATGTTTTTCTCACTGCTACTAGTGAATGTAATGTAACACACACCCATACAATGCGCACCAGCCCGTGATGTTTTTCTCACTGCTACTAGTGAATCCAATGTAACACACACCCATACAATGCGCACCACCCCTTGATGTTTTTCTCACTGCTACTAGTGAATCCAATGTAACACACACCCATACAATGCGCACCACCCCGTGATGTTTTTCTCACTGCTACTAGTGAATATAATGTAACACACACCCATACAATGCGCACCACCCCGTGATGTTTTTCTCACTCCTACTAGTGAATGTAATGTAACACACACCCATACAATGCGCACCACCGCGTGATGTTTTTCTCACTCCTAATAGTGAATGTAATGTAACACACACCCATACAATGCGCACCACCCCGTGATGTTTTTCTCACTCCTACTAGTGAATGTAATGTAACACACACCCATACAATGCGCACCACCCCGTGATGTTTTTCTCACTCCTGCTAGTGAATGTAATGTAACACACACCCATACAATGAGCACCACCCCGTGATGTTTTTCTCACTCCTGCTAGTGAATGTAATGTAACACACACCCATACAATGCGCACCACCCCGTGATGTTTTTCTCACTCCTGCTAGTGAATCCAATGTAACACACACCCATACAATGCGCACCACCCCGTGATGTTTTTCTCACTCCTACTAGTGAATCCAATGTAACACACACCCATACAATGCGCACCACCCCGTGATGTTTTTCTCACTGCTACTAGGGAATCTAATGTAACACACACCCATACAATGCGCACCACTCCGTGATGTTTATCTCACTGCTACTAGGGAATCTAATGTAACACACACCCATACAATGCGCACCACCCCGTGATGTTTTTCTCACTGCTACTAGGGAATCTAATGTAACACACACCCATACAATGCGCACCACCCCGTGATGTTTTTCTCACTGCTACTAGTGAATCTAATGTAACACACACCCATACAATGCGCACCACCCCGTGATGTTTTTCTCACTGCTACTAGTGAATGTAATGTAACACACACCCATACAATGCGCACCACCCCGTGATGTTTTTCTCACTGCTACTAGTGAATCCAATGTAACACACACCCATACAATGCGCACCACCCCGTGATGTTTTTCTCACTGCTACTAGTGAATCCAATGTAACACACACCCATACAATGCGCACCACCCCGTGATGTTTTTCTCACTGCTACTAGTGAATCCAATGTAACACACACCCATACAATGCGCACCACCCCTTGATGTTTTTCTCACTGCTACTAGTGAATCTAATGTAACACACACCCATACAATGCGCACCACCCCGTGATGTTTTTCTCACTGCTACTAGTGAATCTAATGTAACACACACCCATAAAATGCGCACCACCCCGTGATGTTTTTCTCACTGCTACTAGTGAATGTAATGTAACAAACACGCATACATTGCGCACCACCCCGTGATGTTTTTCTCACTGCTATTAGTGAATGTAATGTAACACACACCCATACAATGCGCACCACCCCGTGATGTTTTTCTCACAGCTACTAGTGAATCCAATGTAACACACACCCATACAATGCGCACCACCCCTTGATGTTTTTCTCACTGCTACTAGTGAATCTAATGTAACACACACCCATACAATGCGCACCACCCCGTGATGTTTTTCTCACTCCTACTAGTGAATCTAATGTAACACACACCCATACAATGCGCACCACCCCTTGATGTTTTTCTCACTCCTACTAGTGAATGTAATGTAACACACACCCATACAATGTGCACCACCCCGTGATGTTTTTCTCACTGCTACTAGTGAATCCAATGTAACACACACCCATACAATGCGCACCACCCCTTGATGTTTTTCTCACTGCTACTAGTGAATCCAATGTAACACACACCCATACAATGCGCACCACCCCGTGATGTTTTTCTCACTGCTACTAGTGAATCTAATGTAACACACACCCATAAAATGCGCACCACCCCGTGATGTTTTTCTCACTGCTACTAGTGAATGTAATGTAACAAACACGCATACAATGCGCACCACCCCGTGATGTTTTTCTCACTGCTACTAGTGAATGTAATGTAACACACACCCATACAATGCGCACCACCCCGTGATGTTTTTCTCACAGCTACTAGTGAATCTAATGTAACACACACCCATACAATGCGCACCACCCCGTGATGTTTTTCTCACTGCTACTAGTGAATCCAATGTAACACACAACCATACAATGCGCACCACCCCGTGATGTTTTTCTCACTACTACTAGTGAATCTAATGTAATACACACCCATACAATGCGCACCACCCCGTGATGTTTTTCTCACTCCTGCTAGTGAATGTAATGTAACACACACCCATACATTGCTCACCACCCCGTGATGTTTTTCTCACTCCTGCTAGTGAATGTAATGTAACACACACCCATAAAATGCGCACCACCCCGTGATGTTTTTCTCACTCCTGCTAGTGAATGTAATGTAACACACACCCATACAATGCGCACCACCCCGTGATGTTTTTCCCACTCCTACTAGTGAATCCAATGTAACACACACCCATACAATGCGCACCACCCCGTGATTTTTTTCTCACTCCTACTAGTGAATCCAATGTAACACACACCCATACAATGCGCACCACCCCGTGATGTTTTTCTCACTCCTACTAGTGAATCCAATGTAACACAAACCCATACAATGCGCACCACCCCGTGATGTTTTTCTCACTCCTACTAGTGAATACAATGTAACACACACCCATACAATGCGCACCACCCCGTGATGTTTTTCTCACTCCTACTAGTGAATCCAATGTAACACACACCCATACAATGCGCACCACCCCGTGATGTTTTTCTCACTCCTACTAGTGAAACCAATGTAACACACACATACAATGCGCACCACCCCGTGATGTTTTTCTCACTCCTACTAGTGAATCCAATGTAACACACACCCATACAATGCGCACCACCCCGTGATGTTTTTCTCACTGCTACTAGTGAATCTAATGTAACACACACCCATACAATGCGCACCACCCCGTGATGTTTTTCTCACTGCTACTAGTGAATGTAATGTAACACACACGCATACAATGCGCACCACCCCGTGATGTTTTTCTCACTGCTACTAGTGAATATAATGTAACACACACCCATACAATGCGCACCACCCCGTGATGTTTTTCTCACTGCTACTAGTGAATCCAATGTAACACACACCCATACAATGCGCACCACCCCTTGATGTTTTTCTCACTGCTACTAGTGAATCTAATGTAACACACACCCATACAATGCGCACCACCCCGTGATGTTTTTCTCACTGCTACTAGTGAATCTAATGTAACACACACCCATAAAATGCGCACCAACCCGTGATGTTTTTCTCACTGCTACTAGTGAATGTAATGTAACAAACACGCATACATTGCGCACCACCCCGTGATGTTTTTCTCACTGCTACTAGTGAATGTAATGTAACACACACCCATACAATGCGCACCACCCCGTGATGTTTTTCTCACAGCTACTAGTGAATCCAATGTAACACACACCCATACAATGCGCACCACCCCTTGATGTTTTTCTCACTGCTACTAGTGAATCTAATGTAACACACACCCATACAATGCGCACCACCCCGTGATGTTTTTCTCACTGCTACTAGTGAATCTAATGTAACACACACCCATAAAATGCGCACCACCCCGTGATGTTTTTCTCACTGCTACTAGTGAATGTAATGTAACACACACCCATACAATGCGCACCACCCCGTGATGTTTTTCTCACTGCTACTAGTGAATCCAATGTAACACACACCCATACAATGCGCACCACCCCTTGATGTTTTTCTCACTGCTACTAGTGAATCCAATGTAACACACACCCATACAATGCGCACCACCCCGTGATGTTTTTCTCACTGCTACTAGTGAATATAATGTAACACACACCCATAAAATGCGCACCACCCCGTGATGTTTTTCTCACTGCTACTAGTGAATCTAATGTAACACACACCCATACAATGCGCACCACCCCGTGATGTTTTTCTCACTGCTACTAGTGAATCTAATGTAACACACACCCATAAAATGCGCACCACCCCGTGATGTTTTTCTCACTGCTACTAGTGAATGTAATGTAACAAACACGCATACAATGCGCACCACCCCGTGATGTTTTTCTCACTGCTACTAGTGAATGTAATGTAACACACACCCATACAATGCGCACCACCCCGTGATGTTTTTCTCACAGCTACTAGTGAATCTAATGTAACACACACCCATACAATGCGCACCACCCCGTGATGTTTTTCTCACTGCTACTAGTGAATCCAATGTAACACACACCCATACAATGCGCACCACCCCGTGATGTTTTTCTCACTACTACTAGTGAATCTAATGTAACACACACCCATACAATGCGCACCACCCCGTGATGTTTTTCTCACTCCTGCTAGTGAATGTAATGTAACACACACCCATACAATGCTCACCACCCCGTGATGTTTTTCTCACTCCTGCTAGTGAATGTAATGTAACACACACCCATAAAATGCGCACCACCCCGTGATGTTTTTCTCACTCCTGCTATTGAATGTAATGTAACACACACCCATACAATGCGCACCACCCCGTGATGTTTTTCCCACTCCTACTAGTGAATCCAATGTAACACACACCCATACAATGCGCACCACCCCGTGATTTTTTTCTCACTCCTACTAGTGAATCCAATGTAACACACACCCATACAATGCGCACCACCCCGTGATGTTTTTCTCACTCCTACTAGTGAATCCAATGTAACACAAACCCATACAATGCGCACCACCCCGTGATGTTTTTCTCACTCCTACTAGTGAATACAATGTAACACACACCCATACAATGCGCACCACCCCGTGATGTTTTTCTCACTCCTACTAGTGAATCCAATGTAACACACACCCATACAATGCGCACCACCCCGTGATGTTTTTCTCACTCCTACTAGTGAAACCAATGTAACACACACATACAATGCGCACCACCCCGTGATGTTTTTCTCACTCCTACTAGTGAATCCAATGTAACACACACCCATACAATGCGCACCACCCCGTGATGTTTTTCTCACTGCTACTAGTGAATCTAATGTAACACACACCGATACAATGCGCACCACCCCGTGATGTTTTTCTCACTGCTACTAGTGAATGTAATGTAACACACACGCATACAATGCGCACCACCCCGTGATGTTTTTCTCACTGCTACTAGTGAATATAATGTAACACACACCCATACAATGCGCACCACCCCGTGATGTTTTTCTCACTGCTACTAGTGAATCTAATGTAACACACACCCATACAATGCGCACCACCCCGTGATGTTTTTCTCACTGCTACTAGTGAATCTAATGTAACACACACCCATAAAATGCGCACCACCCCTTGATGTTTTTCTCACTGCTACTAGTGAATCTAATGTAACACACACCCATACAATGCGCACCACCCCGTGATGTTTTCTCACTGCTACTAGTGAATCTAATGTAACACACACCCATACAATGCGCACCACCCCGTGATGTTTTTCTCACTGCTACTAGTGAATGTAATGTAACACACACCCATACAATGCGCACCACCCCGTGATGTTTTTCTCACTGCTACTAGTGAATCTAATGTAACACACACCCATACAATGCACACCACCCCGTGATGTTTTTCTCAATCCTACTAGTGAATGTAATGTAACACACACCCATACAATGCGCACCACCCCGTGATGTTTTTCTCAATCCTACTAGTGAATGTAATGTAACACACACCCATACAATGCGCACCACCCCGTGATGTTTTTCTCACTCCTACTAGTGAATCCAATGTAACACACACCCATACAATGCGCACCACCCCATGATGTTTTTCTCACTCCTACTAGTGAATCCAATGTAACACACCCATACAATGCGCACCACCCCGTGATGTTTTTCTCACTCCTACTAGTGAATCCAATGTAACAGACACCCATACAATGCGCTCCACCCCGTGATGTTTTTCTCACTCCTACTAGTGAATCTAATGTAACACACACCCATACAATGCGCACCACCCCGTGATGTTTTTCTCACTCCTACTAGTGAATGTAATGTAACACACACCCATACAATGCGCACCACCCCGTGATGTTTTTCTCACTCCTACTAGTGAATCTAATGTAACACACACCCATACAATGCGCACCACACCGTGATGTTTTTCTCACTCCTACTAGTGAATGTAATGTAACACACACCCATAAAATGCGCACCACCCCGTGATGTTTTTCTCACTCCTACTAGTGAATGTAACACACACCCATACAATGCGCACCACCCCGTGATGTTTTTCTCACTCCTACTAGTGAATGTAATGTAACACACACCCATACAATGCGCACCACCCCGTGATGTTTTTCTCACTGCTACTAGTGAATGTAATGTAAAACACACCCATACAATGCGCACCACCCCGTGATGTTTTTCTCACTGCTACTAGTGAATGTAATGTAACACACACCCATACAATGCGCACCACCCCGTGATGTTTTTCTCACTCCTACTAGTGAATGTAATGTAACACACACCCATACAATGCGCACCACCCCGTGATGTTTTTCTCATTCCTACTAGTGAATGTAATGTAACACACACCCATGCAATGCGAACCACCCCGTGATGTTTTTCTCCCTCCTACTAGTGAATGTAATGTAACACACACCCATACAATGCGCACCACCCCGTGATGTTTTTCTCAATCCTACTATTTAATGTAATATAACACACACCCATAAAATGCGCACCACCCCGTGATGTTTTTCTCACTCCTACTAGTGAATGTAATGTAACACACAGCCATACAATGCGAACCACCCCGTGATGTTTTTCTCACTCCTACTAGTGAATCCAATGTAACACACACCCATACAATGCGCACCACCCCGTGATGTTTTTCTCACTCCTACTAGTGAATCCAATGTAACACACACCCATACAATGCGCACCATCCCGTGATGTTTTTCTCACTCCTACTAGTGAATCCAATGTAACACACACCCATACAATGCGCACCACCCCGTGATGTTTTTCTCACTCCTACTAGTGAATGCAATGTAACACACACCCATACAATGCCCACCACCCCGTGTTGTTTTTGTCACTGCTACTAGTGAATCTAATGTAACACACACCCATACAATGCGCACCACCCCGTGATGTTTTTCTCAATCCTACTAGTGAATGTAATGTAACACACACCCATACAATGCGAACCACCCCGTGATGTTTTTCTCACTCCTACTAGTGAATCCAATGTAACACACACCCATACAATGCGCACCACCCCGTGATGTTTTTCTCACTGCTACTAGTGAATGTAATGTAACACACACCCATACAATGCGCACCACCCCGTGATGTTTTTCTCAATCCTACTAGTGAATGTAATGTAACACACACCCATACAATGCGAACCACCCCGTGATGTTTTTCTCACTCCTACTAGTGAATCCAATGTAACAAACACCCATACAATGCGCACCACCCCGTGATGTTTTTCTAACTGCTACTAGTGAATCTAATGTAGCACACACCCATACAATGCGCACAACCCCGTGTTGTTTTTCTCACTGCTACTAGTGAATGTAATGTAACACACACCCATACAATGCGCACCACCCCGTGATGTTTTTCTCACTGCTACTAGTGAATCCAATGTAACACACACCCATACAATGCGCACCACCCCGTGATGTTTTTCTCACTGCTACTAGTGAATGTAATGTAACACACACCCATACAATGCGCACCACCCCGTGATGTTTTTCTCACTGCTACTAGTGAATGTAATGTAACACACACCCATACAATGCGCACCACCCCGAGATGTTTTTCTCACTCCTACTAGTGAATGTAATGTAACACACACCCATACAATGCGCACCACCCCGTGATGTTTTTCTCACTCCTACTAGTGAATGTAATGTAACACACACCCATACAATGCGCACCACCCCGTGATGTTTTTCTCACTCCTAATAGTGAATGTAATGTAACACACACCCATACAATGCGCACCACCCCGTGATGTTTTTCTCACTGCTACTAGTGAATCTAATGTAGCACACACCCATACAATGCGCACAACCCCGTGTTGTTTTTCTCACTGCTACTAGTGAATGTAATGTAACACACACCCATACAATGCGCACCACCCCGTGATGTTTTTCTCACTGCTACTAGTGAATGTAATTTAACACACACCCATACAATGCGCACCACCCCGTGATGTTTTTCTCAATCCTACTAGTGAATGTAATGTAACACACACCCATACAATGCGAACCACCCCGTGATGTTTTTCTCACTCCTACTAGTGAATCTAATGTCACACACACCCATACAACGCGCACCACCCCGTGATGTTTTTCTCACTCCTACTAGTGAATGTAATGTAACACACACCCATACAATGCGCACCACCCCGTGATGTTTTTATCACTCCTACTAGTGAATCTAATGTAACACACACCCATACAATGCGCACCACCCCGTGATGTTTTTCTCACTCCTACTAGTGAATCTAATGTAACACACACCCATACAATGCGCACCACCCCGTGATGTTTTTCTCACTCCTACTAGTGAATCTAATGTAACACACACCCATACAATGCGCACCACCCCGTGATGTTTTTCTCACTGCTACTAGTGAATCTAATGTAACACACACCCATACAATGCGCACCACCCCGTGATGTTTTTCTCACTCCTACTAGTGAATCTAATGTAACACACACCCATACAATGCGCACCACCCCGTGATGTTTTTCTAACTGCTACTAGTGAATCTAATGTAGCACACACCCATACAATGCGCACCACCCCGTGATGTTTTTCTCACTGCTACTAGTGAATCTAATGTAACACACACCCATACAATGCGCACCACCCCGTGATGTTTTTCTCAATCCTACTAGTGAATGTAATGTAACACACACCCATAAAATGCGCACCACCCCGTGATGTTTTTCTCAATCCTACTAGTGAATGTAATGTAACACACACCCATACAATGCGCACCACCCCGTGATGTTTTTCTCACTCCTACTAGTGAATGTAATGTAACACACACCCATACAATGCGAACCACCCCGTGATATTTTTCTCACTCCTACTAGTGAATCCAATGTAACACACACCCATACAATGCGCACCACCCCGTGATGTTTTTCTCACTCCTACTAGTGAATCCAATGTAACACACACCCATACAATGCGCACCACCCCGTGATGTTTTTCTCACTGCTACTAGTGAATGTAATGTAACACACACCCATACAATGCGCACCACCCCGTGATGTTTTTCTCACTCCTACTATTGAATGTAATGTAACACACACCCATACAATGCGCACCACCCCGTGATGTTTTTCTCACTCCTACTAGTGAATGTAATGTAACACACACCCATACAATGCGCACCACCCCGTGATGTTTTTCTCACTCCTACTAGTGAATCTAATGTAACACACACCCATACAATGCGCACCACCCCGTGATGTTTTTCTCACTGCTACTAGTGAATCTAATGTAACACACACCCATACAATGCGCACCACCCCGTGATGTTTTTCTCACTCCTACTAGTGAATCTAATGTAACACACACCCATACAATGCGCACCACCCCGTGATGTTTTTCTAACTGCTACTAGTGAATCTAATGTAGCACACACCCATACAATGCGCACAACCCCGTGTTGTTTTTCTCACTGCTACTAGTGAATGTAATGTAACACACACCCATACAATGCGCACCACCCCGTGATGTTTTTCTCACTGCTACTAGTGAATGTAATGTAAAACACACCCATACAATGCGCACCACCCCGTGATGTTTTTCTCACTGCTACTAGTGAATGTAATGTAACACACACCCATACAATGCGCACCACCCCGTGATGTTTTTCTCACTGCTACTAGTGAATGTAATGTAACACACACCCATACAATGCGCACCACCCCGTGATGTTTTTCTCACTCCTACTAGTGAATGTAATGTAACACACACCCATACAATGCGCACCACCCCGTGATGTTTTTCTCACTCCTACTAGTGAATGTAATGTAACACACACCCATACAATGCGCACCACCCCGTGATGTTTTTCTCACTCCTACTAGTGAATCTAATGTAACACACACCCATACAATGCGCACCACCCCGTGATGTTTTTCTAACTGCTACTAGTGAATCTAATGTAGCACACACCCATACAATGCGCACAACCCCGTGTTGTTTTTCTCACTGCTACTAGTGAATGTAATGTAACACACACCCATACAATGCGCACCACCCCGTGATGTTTTTCTCACTGCTAATAGTGAATGTAATGTAACACACACCCATACAATGCGCACCACCCCGTGATGTTTTTCTCACTCCTACTAGTGAATGTAATGTAACACACACCCATACAATGCGCACCACCCCGTGATGTTTTTCTCACTCCTACTAGTGAATGTAATGTAACACACACCCATACAATGCGCACCACCCCGTGATGTTTTTCTCACTCCTACTAGTGAATCTAATGTAACACACACCCATACAATGCGCACCACCCCGTGATGTTTTTCTAACTGCTACTAGTGAATCTAATGTAGCACACACCCATACAATGCGCACAACCCCGTGTTGTTTTTCTCACTGCTACTAGTGAATGTAATGTAACACACACCCATACAATGCGCACCACCCCGTGATGTTTTTCTCACTGCTACTAGTGAATGTAATTTAACACACACCCATACAATGCGCACCACCCCGTGATGTTTTTCTCAATCCTACTAGTGAATGTAATGTAACACACACCCATACAATGCGAACCACCCCGTGATGTTTTTCTCACTCCTACTAGTGAATCCAATGTAACACACACCCATACAATGCGCACCACACCGTGATGTTTTTCTCACTCCTACTAGTGAATCTAATGTCACACACACCCATACAACGCTCACCACCCCGTGATGTTTTTCTCACTCCTACTAGTGAATGTAATGTAACACACACCCATACAATGCGCACCACCCCGTGATCTTTTTATCACTCCTACTAGTGAATCTAATGTAACACACACCCATACAATGCGCACCACCCCGTGATGTTTTTCTCACTCCTACTAGTGAATCTAATGTAACACACACCCATACAATGCGCACCACCCCGTGATGTTTTTCTCACTCCTACTAGTGAATCTAATGTAACACACACCCATACAATGCGCACCACCCCGTGATGTTTTTCTCACTGCTACTAGTGAATCTAATGTAACACACACCCATACAATGCGCACCACCCCGTGATGTTTTTCTCACTCCTACTAGTGAATCTAATGTAACACACACCCATACAATGCGCACCACCCCGTGATGTTTTTCTAACTGCTACTAGTGAATCTAATGTAGCACACACCCATACAATGCGCACCACCCCGTGATGTTTTTCTCACTGCTACTAGTGAATGTAATGTAAAACACACCCATACAATGCGCACCACCCCGTGATGTTTTTCTCACTGCTACTAGTGAATCTAATGTAACACACACCCATACAATGCGCACCACCCCCTGATGTTTTTCTCACTGCTACTAGTGAATCTAATGTAACACACACCCATACAATGCGCACCACCCCGTGATGTTTTTCTCACTGCTACTAGTGAATCTAATGTAACACACACCCATACAATGCGCACCACCCCGTGATGTTTTTCTCACTGCTACTAGTGAATGTAATGTAACACACACCCATACAATGCGCACCACCCGTGATGTTTTTCTCACTCCTACTAGTGAATGTAATGTAACACACACCCATACAATGCGCACCACCCCGTGATGTTTTTCTCACTCCTACTAGTGAATGTAACGTAACACACACCCATACAATGCGCACCACCCCGTGATGTTTTTCTCACTCCTACTAGTGAATCCAATGTAACACACACCCATACAATGCGCACCACCGCGTGATGTTTTTCTCACTCCTACTAGTGAATCCAATGTAACACACACCCATACAATGCGCACCACCCCGTGATGTTTTTCTCACTCCTACTAGTGAATCCAATGTAACACACACCCATACAATGCGCACCACCCCGTGATGTTTTTCTCACTCCTACTAGTGAATCCAATGTAACACACACCCATACAATGCGCACCACTCCGTGTTGTTTTTCTCACTGCTACTAGTGAATCTAATGTAACACACACCCATACAATGCGCACCACCCCGTGATGTTTTTCTCACTCCTACTAGTGAATGTAATGTAACACACACCCATACAATGCGCACCACCCCGTGATGTTTTTCTCACTCCTACTAGTGAATCTAATGTAACACACACCCATACAATGCGCACCACCCCGTGATGTTTTTCTAACTGCTACTAGTGAATCTAATGTAGCACACACCCATACAATGCGCACAACCCCGTGTTGTTTTTCTCACTGCTACTAGTGAATGTAATGTAACACACACCCATACAATGCGCACCACCCCGTGATGTTTTTCTCACTGCTAATAGTGAATGTAATGTAACACACACCCATACAATGCGCACCACCCCGTGATGTTTTTCTCACTCCTACTAGTGAATGTAATGTAACACACACCCATACAATGCGCACCACCCCGTGATGTTTTTCTCACTCCTACTAGTGAATGTAATGTAACACACACCCATACAATGCGCACCACCCCGTGATGTTTTTCTCACTCCTACTAGTGAATCTAATGTAACACACACCCATACAATGCGCACCACCCCGTGATGTTTTTCTAACTGCTACTAGTGAATCTAATGTAGCACACACCCATACAATGCGCACAACCCCGTGTTGTTTTTCTCACTGCTACTAGTGAATGTAATGTAACACACACCCATACAATGCGCACCACCCCGTGATGTTTTTCTCACTGCTACTAGTGAATGTAATTTAACACACACCCATACAATGCGCACCACCCCGTGATGTTTTTCTCAATCCTACTAGTGAATGTAATGTAACACACACCCATACAATGCGAACCACCCCGTGATGTTTTTCTCACTCCTACTAGTGAATCCAATGTAACACACACCCATACAATGCGCACCACACCGTGATGTTTTTCTCACTCCTACTAGTGAATCTAATGTCACACACACCCATACAACGCTCACCACCCCGTGATGTTTTTCTCACTCCTACTAGTGAATGTAATGTAACACACACCCATACAATGCGCACCACCCCGTGATCTTTTTATCACTCCTACTAGTGAATCTAATGTAACACACACCCATACAATGCGCACCACCCCGTGATGTTTTTCTCACTCCTACTAGTGAATCTAATGTAACACACACCCATACAATGCGCACCACCCCGTGATGTTTTTCTCACTCCTACTAGTGAATCTAATGTAACACACACCCATACAATGCGCACCACCCCGTGATGTTTTTCTCACTGCTACTAGTGAATCTAATGTAACACACACCCATACAATGCGCACCACCCCGTGATGTTTTTCTCACTCCTACTAGTGAATCTAATGTAACACACACCCATACAATGCGCACCACCCCGTGATGTTTTTCTAACTGCTACTAGTGAATCTAATGTAGCACACACCCATACAATGCGCACCACCCCGTGATGTTTTTCTCACTGCTACTAGTGAATGTAATGTAAAACACACCCATACAATGCGCACCACCCCGTGATGTTTTTCTCACTGCTACTAGTGAATCTAATGTAACACACACCCATACAATGCGCACCACCCCCTGATGTTTTTCTCACTGCTACTAGTGAATCTAATGTAACACACACCCATACAATGCGCACCACCCCGTGATGTTTTTCTCACTGCTACTAGTGAATCTAATGTAACACACACCCATACAATGCGCACCACCCCGTGATGTTTTTCTCACTGCTACTAGTGAATGTAATGTAACACACACCCATACAATGCGCACCACCCGTGATGTTTTTCTCACTCCTACTAGTGAATGTAATGTAACACACACCCATACAATGCGCACCACCCCGTGATGTTTTTCTCACTCCTACTAGTGAATGTAACGTAACACACACCCATACAATGCGCACCACCCCGTGATGTTTTTCTCACTCCTACTAGTGAATCCAATGTAACACACACCCATACAATGCGCACCACCGCGTGATGTTTTTCTCACTGCTACTAGTGAATGTAATGTAACACACACCCATACAATGCGCACCACCCCGTGATGTTTTTCTCACTCCTACTAGTGAATGTAATGTAACACACACCCATACAATGCGCACCACCCCGTGATGTTTTTCTCACTCCTACTAGTGAATGTAATGTAACACACACCCATACAATGCGCACCACCCCGTGATGTTTTTCTCACTCCTACTAGTGAATCTAATGTAACACACACCCATACAATGCGCACCACCCCGTGATGTTTTTCTAACTGCTACTAGTGAATCTAATGTAGCACACACCCATACAATGCGCACAACCCCGTGTTGTTTTTCTCACTGCTACTAGTGAATGTAATGTAACACACACCCATACAATGCGCACCACCCCGTGATGTTTTTCTCACTGCTACTAGTGAATGTAATTTAACACACACCCATACAATGCGCACCACCCCGTGATGTTTTTCTCAATCCTACTAGTGAATGTAATGTAACACACACCCATACAATGCGAACCACCCCGTGATGTTTTTCTCACTCCTACTAGTGAATCCAATGTAACACACACCCATACAATGCGCACCACACCGTGATGTTTTTCTCACTCCTACTAGTGAATCTAATGTCACACACACCCATACAACGCTCACCACCCCGTGATGTTTTTCTCACTCCTACTAGTGAATGTAATGTAACACACACCCATACAATGCGCACCACCCCGTGATCTTTTTATCACTCCTACTAGTGAATCTAATGTAACACACACCCATACAATGCGCACCACCCCGTGATGTTTTTCTCACTGCTACTAGTGAATCTAATGTAACACACACCCATACAATGCGCACCACCCCGTGATGTTTTTCTCACTCCTACTAGTGAATCTAATGTAACACACACCCATACAATGCGCACCACCCCGTGATGTTTTTCTCACTGCTACTAGTGAATCTAATGTAACACACACCCATACAATGCGCACCACCCCGTGATGTTTTTCTCACTCCTACTAGTGAATCTAATGTAACACACACCCATACAATGCGCACCACCCCGTGATGTTTTTCTAACTGCTACTAGTGAATCTAATGTAGCACACACCCATACAATGCGCACCACCCCGTGATGTTTTTCTCACTGCTACTAGTGAATGTAATGTAAAACACACCCATACAATGCGCACCACCCCGTGATGTTTTTCTCACTGCTACTAGTGAATCTAATGTAACACACACCCATACAATGCGCACCACCCCCTGATGTTTTTCTCACTGCTACTAGTGAATCTAATGTAACACACACCCATACAATGCGCACCACCCCGTGATGTTTTTCTCACTGCTACTAGTGAATCTAATGTAACACACACCCATACAATGCGCACCACCCCGTGATGTTTTTCTCACTGCTACTAGTGAATGTAATGTAACACACACCCATACAATGCGCACCACCCGTGATGTTTTTCTCACTCCTACTAGTGAATGTAATGTAACACACACCCATACAATGCGCACCACCCCGTGATGTTTTTCTCACTCCTACTAGTGAATGTAACGTAACACACACCCATACAATGCGCACCACCCCGTGATGTTTTTCTCACTCCTACTAGTGAATCCAATGTAACACACACCCATACAATGCGCACCACCGCGTGATGTTTTTCTCACTCCTACTAGTGAATCCAATGTAACACACACCCATACAATGCGCACCACCCCGTGATGTTTTTCTCACTCCTACTAGTGAATCCAATGTAACACACACCCATACAATGCGCACCACCCCGTGATGTTTTTCTCACTCCTACTAGTGAATCCAATGTAACACACACCCATACAATGCGCACCACTCCGTGTTGTTTTTCTCACTGCTACTAGTGAATCTAATGTAACACACACCCATACAATGCGCACCACCCCGTGATGTTTTTCTCAATCCTACTAGTGAATGTAATGTAACACACACCCATAAAATGCGCACCACCCCGTGATGTTTTTCTCAATCCTACTAGTGAATGTAATGTAACACACACCCATACAATGCGCACCACCCCGTGATGTTTTTCTCACTCCTACTAGTGAATGTAATGTAACACACACCCATACAATGCGAACCACCCCGTGATATTTTTCTCACTCCTACTAGTGAATCCAATGTAACACACACCCATACAATGCGCACCACCCCGTGATGTTTTTCTCACTCCTACTAGTGAATCCAATGTAACACACACCCATACAATGCGCACCACCCCGTGATGTTTTTCTCACTGCTACTAGTGAATGTAATGTAACACACACCCATACAATGCGCACCACCCCGTGATGTTTTTCTCACTCCTACTAGTGAATCCAATGTAACACACACCCATACAATGCGCACCACCCCGTGATGTTTTTCTCACTCCTACTAGTGAATCCAATGTAACACACACCCATACAATGCGCACCACCCCGTGATGTTTTTCTCACTGCTACTAGTGAATGTAATGTAACACACACCCATACAATGCGCACCACCCCGTGATGTTTTTCTCACTCCTACTATTGAATGTAATGTAACACACACCCATACAATGCGCACCACCCCGTGATGTTTTTCTCACTCCTACTAGTGAATGTAATGTAACACACACCCATACAATGCGCACCACCCCGTGATGTTTTTCTCACTCCTACTAGTGTATCTAATGTAACACACACCCATACAATGCGCACCACCCCGTGATGTTTTTCTCACTGCTACTAGTGAATCTAATGTAACACACACCCATACAATGCGCACCACCCCGTGATGTTTTTCTCACTCCTACTAGTGAATCTAATGTAACACACACCCATACAATGCGCACCACCCCGTGATGTTTTTCTAACTGCTACTAGTGAATCTAATGTAGCACACACCCATACAATGCGCACAACCCCGTGTTGTTTTTCTCACTGCTACTAGTGAATGTAATGTAACACACACCCATACAATGCGCACCACCCCGTGATGTTTTTCTCACTGCTACTAGTGAATGTAATGTAAAACACACCCATACAATGCGCACCACCCCGTGATGTTTTTCTCACTGCTACCAGTGAATGTAATGTAACACACACCCATACAATGCGCACCACCCCGTGATGTTTTTCTCACTGCTACTAGTGAATGTAATGTAACACACACCCATACAATGCGCACCACCCCGTGATGTTTTTCTCACTCCTACTAGTGAATGTAATGTAACACACACCCATACAATGCGCACCACCCCGTGATGTTTTTCTCACTCCTACTAGTGAATGTAATGTAACACACACCCATACAATGCGCACCACCCCGTGATGTTTTTCTCACTCCTACTAGTGAATCTAATGTAACACACACCCATACAATGCGCACCACCCCGTGATGTTTTTCTAACTGCTACTAGTGAATCTAATGTAGCACACACCCATACAATGCGCACAACCCCGTGTTGTTTTTCTCACTGCTACTAGTGAATGTAATGTAACACACACCCATACAATGCGCACCACCCCGTGATGTTTTTCTCACTGCTACTAGTGAATGTAATTTAACACACACCCATACAATGCGCACCACCCCGTGATGTTTTTCTCAATCCTACTAGTGAATGTAATCTAACACACACCCATACAATGCGAACCACCCCATGATGTTTTTCTCACTCCTACTAGTGAATCCAATGTAACACACACCCATACAATGCGCACCACACCGTGATGTTTTTCTCACTCCTACTAGTGAATCTAATGTCACACACACCCATACAACGCGCACCACCCCGTGATGTTTTTCTCACTCCTACTAGTGAATGTAATGTAACACACACCCATACAATGCGCACCACCCCGTGATGTTTTTCTCCCTCCTACTAGTGAATGTAATGTAACACACACCCATACAATGCGCACCACCCCGTGATGTTTTTCTCACTCCTACTAGTGAATGTAATGTAAAACACACCCATACAATGCGCACCACCCCGTGATGTTTTTCTCACTCCTACTAGTGAATCCAATGTAACACACACCCATACAATGCGCACCACTCCGTGTTGTTTTTCTCACTGCTACTAGTGAATCTAATGTAACACACACCCATACAATGCGCACCACCCCGTGATGTTTTTCTCAATCCTACTAGTGAATGTAATGTAACACACACCCATAAAATGCGCACCACCCCGTGATGTTTTTCTCAATCCTACTAGTGAATGTAATGTAACACACACCCATACAATGCGCACCACCCCGTGATGTTTTTCTCACTCCTACTAGTGAATGTAATGTAACACACACCCATACAATGCGAACCACCCCGTGATATTTTTCTCACTCCTACTAGTGAATCCAATGTAACACACACCCATACAATGCGCACCTCCCCGTGATGTTTTTCTCACTCCTACTAGTGAATCCAATGTAACACACACCCATACAATGCGCACCACCCCGTGATGTTTTTCTCACTCCTACTAGTGAATCCAATGTAACACACCCATACAATGCGCACCACCCCGTGATGTTTTTCTCACTCCTACTAGTGAATCCAATGTAACACACACCCATACAATGCGCACCACCCCGTGATGTTTTTCTCACTCCTACTAGTGAATCCAATGTAACACACACCCATACAATGTGCACCACCCCGTGATGTTTTTCTCACTCCTACTAGTGAATGTAATGTAACACACACCCATACAATGCGCACCACCCCGTGATGTTTTTCTCACTCCTACTAGTGAATGTAATGTAACACACACCCATACAATGCGCACCACCCCGTGATGTTTTTCTAACTCCTACTAGTGAATGTAATGTAACACACACCCATAAAATGCGCACCACCCCGTGATGTTTTTCTCACTCCTACTAGTGAATGTAATGTAACACACACCCATACAATGCGCACCACCCCGTGATGTTTTTCTCACTCCTACTAGTGAATGTAATGTAAGACACACCCATACAATGCGCACCACCCCGTGATGTTTTTCTCACTGCTACTAGTGAATCTAATGTAACACACACCCATACAATGCGCACCACCCCGTGATGTTTTTCTCACTGCTACTAGTGAATCTAATGTAACACACACCCATACAATGCGCACCACCCCGTGATGTTTTTCTAACTGCTACTAGTGAATCTAATGTAACACACACACATACAATGCGCACCACCCCGTGTTGTTTTTCTCACTGCTACTAGTGAATGTAATGTAAAACACACCCAGACAATGCGCACCGCCCCGTGATGTTTTTCTCACTGCTACTAGTGAATGTAATGTAACACACACCCATACGATGCGCACCACCCCGTGATGTTTTTCTCACTGCTACTAGTGAATCTAATGTAACACACACCCATACAATGCGCACCACAGCGTGATGTTTTTCTCACTCCTACTAGTGAATCTAATGTAACACACACCCATACAATGCGCACCACAGCGTGATGTTTTTCTCACTCCTACTAGTGAATGTAATGTAACACACACCCATACAATGCGCACCACCCCGTGATGTTTTTCTCACTCCTACTAGTGAATGTAATGTAACACACACCCATACAATGCGCACCACCCCGTGATGTTTTTCTCACTGCTACTAGTGAATCTAATGTAACACACACCCATACAATGCGCACCACCCCGTGATGTTTTTCTCACTGCTACTAGTGAATCTAATGTAACACACACCCATACAATGCGCACCACCCCGTGATGTTTTTCTCACTGATACTAGTGAATCTAATGTAACACACACCCATACAATGCGCACCACCCCGTGATGTTTTTCTAACTGCTACTAGTGAATCTAATGTAACACACACCCATACATTGTGCACCACCCCGTGTTGTTTTTCTCACTGCTACTAGTGAATGTAATGTAAAACACACCCATACAATGCGCACCACACCGTGATGTTTTTCTCACTGCTACTAGTGAATGTAATGTAACACACACCCATATAATGCGCACCACCCCGTGATGTTTTTCTCACTGCTACTAGTGAATCTAATGTAACACACACCCATACAATGCGCACCACCCCGTGATGTTTTTCTCACTGCTACTAGTGAATCTAATGTAACACACACCCATACAATGCGCACCACAGCGTGATGTTTTTCTCACTCCTACTAGTGAATGTAATGTAACACACACCCATACAATGCGCACCACCCCGTGATGTTTTTCTCAATCCTACTAGTGAATGTAATGTAACACACACCCATACAATGCGCACCCCCCGTGATGTTTTTCTCACTCCTACTAGTGAATGTAATGTAACACACACCCATACAATGCGCACCACCCCGTGATGTTTTTCTCACTCCTACTAGTGAATCTAATGTAACACACACCCATACAATGCGCACCACCCCGCGATGTTTTTCAGAAACCTATCCTACATTGCCACTGCATGTTCCCTGACCTCCCAATGCTGACCACCCCGCGGGGCTTTTCTCCATCCTACATTGCCACTCACTGCCTTTCCTCATTCAGACCCTCCGATTCACACCAACCCGTGATGTTTTTCTCACTCCTATTAGTGAATATAATGTAACACACACCCATACAATGCGCACCACCCCGTGATGTTTTTCTCACTCCTACTAGGGAATGTAATGTAACACACACCCATACAATGCGCACCACCCCGTGATGTTTTTCTCATTCCTACTAGTGAATGTAATGTAACACACACCCATACAATGCGCACCACCCCTTTGATGTTTTTCTCACTCCTACTAGTGAATGTAATGTAACACACACCCATGCAATGCGCATCACCCCGTGATGTTTTTCTCACTCCTACTAGTGAATCTAATGTAACACACACCCATACAATGCGCACCACCCCGTGATGTTTTTCTCACTCCTACTAGTGAATGTAATGTAACACACACCCATACAATGCGCACCACCCCGTGATGTTTTTCTCACTCCTACTAGTGAATGTAATGTAACACACACCCATACAATGCGCACCACCCCGTGATGTTTTTCTCACTCCTACTAGTGAATGTAATGTAACACACACCCATACAATGCGCACCACCCCGTGATGTTTTTCTTAATCCTATTACTGAATGTAATGTAACACACACCCATACAATGCGCACCACCCCGTGATGTTTTTCTCACTCCTACTAGTGAATCTAATGTAACACACACCCATACAATGCGCACCACCCCGCGATGTTTTTCAGAAACCTATCCTACATTGCCACTGCATGTTCCCTGACCTCCCCATGCTGACCACCCCGCGGGGCTTTTCTCCATCCTACATTGCCACTCACTGCCTTTCCTCATTCAGACCCTCCGATTCACACCAACCCGTGATGTTTTTCTCACTCCTATTAGTGAATGTAATGTAACACACACCCATACAATGCGCACCACCCCGTGATGTTTTTCTCACTCCTACTAGGGAATGTAATGTAACACACACCCATACAATGCGCACCAACCCGTGATGTTTTTCTCACTCCTACTAGTGAATGTAATGTAACACACACCCATACAATGCGCACCACCCCGTGATGTTTTTCTCACTCCTACTAGTGAATGTAATGTAACACACATCCATGCAATGCGCATCACCCCGTGATGTTTTTCTCACTCCTACTAGTGAATCTAATGTAACACACACCCATACAATGCGCACCACCCCGTGATGTTTTTCTCACTCCTACTAGTGAATGTAATGTAACACACACCCATACAATGCGCACCACCCCGTGATGTTTTTCTCACTCCTACTAGTGAATGTAATGTAACACACACCCATACAATGCGCACCACCCCGTGATGTTTTACGCACTCCTACTAGTTAATGTAATGTAACACACACCCATACAATGCGCACCAGCCCGTGATGTTTTTCTCACTCCTACTAGTGAATGTAATGTAACACACACCGATACAATGCGCACCACCACGTGATGTTTTTCTCACTCCTACTAGTGAATCTAATGTAACACACACCCATACAATGCGCACCACCCCGTGATGTTTTTCTCACTCCTACTAGTGAATGTAATGTAACACACACCCATACAATGCGCACCACCCCGTGATGTTTGTCTCACTCCTACTAGTGAATGTAATGTAACACACACCCATACAATGCGCACCACCCCGTGATGTTTTTCTCACTCCTACGAGTGAATGTAATGTAACACACACCGATACAATGCGCACCACCACGTGATGTTTTTCTCACTCCTACTAGTGAATCTAATGTAACACACACCCATACAATGCGCACCACCCCGTGATGTTTTTCTCACTCCTACTAGTGAATGTAATGTAACACACACCCATACAATGCGCACCACCCCGTGATGTTTTACGCACTCCTACTAGTGAATGTAATGTAACACACACCCATACAATGCGCACCACCCCGTGATGTTTTTCTCACTCCTACGAGTGAATGTAATGTAACACACACCCATACAATGCACACCACCCCATGATAATTTTCTCACTCCTACGAGTGAATGTAATGTAACACACACCCATACAATGCGCACCACCACGTGATGTTTTTCTCACTCCTACTAGTGAATCTAATGTAACACACACCCATACAATGCGCACCACCCCGTGATGTTTTTCTCACTCCTACTAGTGAATGTAATGTAACACACACCCATACAATGCTCACCACCCCGTGATGTTTTTCTCACTCGTAGTAGTGAATGTAATGTAACACACACCCATACAATGCTCACCACCCCGTGATGTTTTTCTCACTCGTAGTAGTGAATGTAATGTAACACACACACATACAATGCGCACCACCCCGTCATGTTTTTCTCACTCCTACTAGTGAATGTAATGTAACACACACCCATACAATGCGCACCACCCCGTGATGTTTTTCTCACTCTTAGTAGTGAATGTAATGTAACACACACCCATACAATGCGCACCATCCCGTGATGTTTTTCTCACTCCTACTAGTGAATGTAATGTAACACACACCAATACAATGCGCACCACCCTGTGATGTTTTTCTCATTGCTACTAGTGAATGTAATGTAACACACACCCATACAATGCGCACCACCCCATGATGTTTTTCTCACTCCTATTAGAGAATGTAATGTAACACACACACATACAATGCGCACCACCCTTGATGTTTTTCTCACTCCTACTAGTGAATGTAATGTAACACACACCCATACAATGCGCACCACCCCGTGATGTTTTTCTCACTCCTACTAGTGAATGTAATGTAACACACACCCATACAATGCGCACCACCGCGTGATGTTTTTCTCACTCCTACTAGTGAATCTAATGTAACACACACCCATACAATGCGCACCACCCCGTGATGTTTTTCTCACTCCTACTAGTGAATGTAATGTAACACACACCCATACAATGCTCACAACCCCGTGATGTTTTTCTTACTCTTAGTAGTGAATGTAATGTAACACACACACATACAATGCGCACCACCCCGTGATGTTTTTCTCACTCCTACTAGTGAATGTAATGTAACACACACCCATACAATGCGCACCACCTCGTGATGTTTTTCTCACTGCTACTAGTGAATGTAATGTAACACACACCCATACAATGCGCACCACCCCGTGATGTTTTTCTCACTCCTATTAGTGAATGTAATGTAACACACACCCATACAATGCGCACCAACCCGTGATGTTTTTCTCACTCCTACTAGTGAATGTAATGTAACACACACCCATACAATGCGCACCACCCCGTGATGTTTTTCTCACTCCTACTAGTGAATGTAATGTAACACAAACCCATACAATGCACACCACCCCGTGATGTTTTTCTCACTGCTACTAGTGAATGTAATGTAACACACACCCATACAATGCTCACCACCCCGTGATGTTTTTCTCACTCGTAGTAGTGAATGTAATGTAACACACACACATACAATGCGCACCACACCGTCATGTTTTTCTCACTCATACAAGTGAATGTAATGTAACACACACCCATACAATGCGCACCACCCCGTGATGTTTTTCTCACTCTTAGTAGTGAATGTAATGTAACACACACCCATACAATGCGCACCACCCCGTGATGTTTTTCTCACTCCTACTAGTGAATGTAATGTAACACACACCCATACAATGCGCACCACCCTGTGATGTTTTTCTCACTGCTACTAGTGAATGTAATGTAACACACACCCATACAATGCGCACCACCGCGTGATGTTTTTCTCACTCCTATTAGTGAATGTAAAGTAACACACACCCATACAATGCGCACCACCCAGTGATGTTTTTCTCACTCCTACTAGTGAATGTAATGTAACACACACCCATACAATGCGCACCACCCCGTGATGTTTTTCTCACTCCTACTAGTGAATGTAATGTAACACACACCCATACAATGCGCACCACCCCGTGATGTTTTTCTCACTCCTACTAGTGAATGTAATGTAACACACACCCATACAATGCGCACCAACCCGTGATGTTTTTCTCACTCCTACTAGTGAATGTAATGTAACACACACCCATACAATGCGCACAACCCCGTGATGTTTTTCTAACTCCTACTAGTGAATGTAATGTAACACACACCCATACAATGCGCACCACCGCGTGGTTTTTCTCACTCCTACTAGTGAATCTAATGTAACACACACCCATACAATGCGCACCACCCCGTGATGTTTTTCTCACTCCTACTAGTGAATGTAATGTAACACACACCCATACAATGCTCACCACCCCGTGATGTTTTTCTTACTCTTAGTAGTGAATGTAATGTAACACACACACATACAATGCGCACCACCCCGTGATGTTTTTCTCACTCCTACTAGTGAATGTAATGTAACACACACCCATACAATGCGCACCACCCCGTGATGTTTTTCTCACTGCTACTAGTGAATGTAATGTAACACACACCCATACAATGCGCACCACCCCGTGATGTTTTTCTCACTCCTATTAGTGAATGTAATGTAACACAAACCCATACAATGCGCACCACCCCGTGATGTTTTTCTCACTCCTATTAGTGAAGGTAATGTAAAACACACCCATACAATGCGCACCACCCCGTGATGTTTTTCTCACTGCTACTAGTGAATCTAATGTAACACACACCCATACAATGCGCACCACCCCGTGATGTTTTTCTCACTCCTACTAGTGAATCTAATGTAACACACACCCATACAATGCGCACCACCCCGTGATGTTTTTCTAACTGCTACTAGTGAATCTAATGTAGCACACACCCATACAATGCGCACCACCCCGTGATGTTTTTCTCACTGCTACTAGTGAATGTAATGTAAAACACACCCATACAATGCGCACCACCCCGTGATGTTTTTCTCACTGCTACTAGTGAATCTAATGTAACACACACCCATACAATGCGCACCACCCCCTGATGTTTTTCTCACTGCTACTAGTGAATCTAATGTAACACACACCCATACAATGCGCACCACCCCGTGATGTTTTTCTCACTGCTACTAGTGAATCTAATGTAACACACACCCATACAATGCGCACCACCCCGTGATGTTTTTCTCACTGCTACTAGTGAATGTAATGTAACACACACCCATACAATGCGCACCACCCGTGATGTTTTTCTCACTCCTACTAGTGAATGTAATGTAACACACACCCATACAATGCGCACCACCCCGTGATGTTTTTCTCACTCCTACTAGTGAATGTAACGTAACACACACCCATACAATGCGCACCACCCCGTGATGTTTTTCTCACTCCTACTAGTGAATCCAATGTAACACACACCCATACAATGCGCACCACCGCGTGATGTTTTTCTCACTCCTACTAGTGAATCCAATGTAACACACACCCATACAATGCGCACCACCCCGTGATGTTTTTCTCACTCCTACTAGTGAATCCAATGTAACACACACCCATACAATGCGCACCACCCCGTGATGTTTTTCTCACTCCTACTAGTGAATCCAATGTAACACACACCCATACAATGCGCACCACTCCGTGTTGTTTTTCTCACTGCTACTAGTGAATCTAATGTGACACACACCCATACAATGCGCACCACCCCGTGATGTTTTTCTCAATCCTACTAGTGAATGTAATGTAACACACACCCATAAAATGCGCACCACCCCGTGATGTTTTTCTCAATCCTACTAGTGAATGTAATGTAACACACACCCATACAATGCGCACCACCCCGTAATGTTTTTCTCACTCCTACTAGTGAATGTAATGTAACACACACCCATACAATGCGAACCACCCCGTGATATTTTTCTCACTCCTACTAGTGAATCCAATGTAACACACACCCATACAATGCGCACCACCCCGTGATGTTTTTCTCACTCCTACTAGTGAATCCAATGTAACACACACCCATACAATGCGCACCACCCCGTGATGTTTTTCTCACTGCTACTAGTGAATGTAATGTAACACACACCCATACAATGCGCACCACCCCGTGATGTTTTTCTCACTCCTACTATTGAATGTAATGTAACACACACCCATACAATGCGCACCACCCCGTGATGTTTTTCTCACTCCTACTAGTGAATGTAATGTAACACACACCCATACAATGCGCACCACCCCGTGATGTTTTTCTCACTCCTACTAGTGAATCTAATGTAACACACACCCATACAATGCGCACCACCCCGTGATGTTTTTCTCACTGCTACTAGTGAATCTAATGTAACACACACCCATACAATGCGCACCACCCCGTGATGTTTTTCTCACTCCTACTAGTGAATCTAATGTAACACACACCCATACAATGCGCACCACCCCGTGATGTTTTTCTAACTGCTACTAGTGAATCTAATGTAGCACACACCCATACAATGCGCACAACCCCGTGTTGTTTTTCTCACTGCTACTAGTGAATGTAATGTAACACACACCCATACAATGCGCACCACCCCGTGATGTTTTTCTCACTGCTACTAGTGAATGTAATGTAAAACACACCCATACAATGCGCACCACCCCGTGATGTTTTTCTCACTGCTACTAGTGAATGTAATGTAACACACACCCATACAATGCGCACCACCCCGTGATGTTTTTCTCACTGCTACTAGTGAATGTAATGTAACACACACCCATACAATGCGCACCACCCCGTGATGTTTTTCTCACTCCTACTAGTGAATGTAATGTAACACACACCCATACAATGCGCACCACCCCGTGATGTTTTTCTCACTCCTACTAGTGAATGTAATGTAACACACACCCATACAATGCGCACCACCCCGTGATGTTTTTCTCACTCCTACTAGTGAATCTAATGTAACACACACCCATACAATGCGCACCACCCCGTGATGTTTTTCTAACTGCTACTAGTGAATCTAATGTAGCACACACCCATACAATGCGCACAACCCCGTGTTGTTTTTCTCACTGCTACTAGTGAATGTAATGTAACACACACCCATACAATGCGCACCACCCCGTGATGTTTTTCTCACTGCTACTAGTGAATGTAATGTAACACACACCCATACAATGCGCACCACCCCGTGATGTTTTTCTCACTCCTACTAGTGAATGTAATGTAACACACACCCATACAATGCGCACCACCCCGTGATGTTTTTCTCACTCCTACTAGTGAATGTAATGTAACACACACCCATACAATGCGCACCACCCCGTGATGTTTTTCTCACTCCTACTAGTGAATCTAATGTAACACACACCCATACAATGCGCACCACCCCGTGATGTTTTTCTCAATCCTACTAGTGAATGTAATGTAACACACACCCATACAATGCGAACCACCCCGTGATGTTTTTCTCACTCCTACTAGTGAATCCAATGTAACACACACACATACAATGCGCACCACACCGTGATGTTTTTCTCACTCCTACTAGTGAATCTAATGTCACACACACCCATACAACGCGCACCACCCCGTGATGTTTTTCTCACTCCTACTAGTGAATGTAATGTAACACACACCCATACAATGCGCACCACCCCGTGATGTTTTTATCACTCCTACTAGTGAATCTAATGTAACACACACCCATACAATGCGCACCACCCCGTGATGTTTTTCTCACTCCTACTAGTGAATCTAATGTAACACACACCCATACAATGCGCACCACCCCGTGATGTTTTTCTCACTCCTACTAGTGAATCTAATGTAACACACACCCATACATTGCGCACCACCCCGTGATGTTTTTCTCACTGCTACTATTGAATCTAATGTAACACACACCCATACAATGCGCACCACCCCGTGATGTTTTTCTCACTCCTACTAGTGAATCTAATGTAACACACACCCATACAATGCGCACCACCCCGTGATGTTTTTCTAACTGCTACTAGTGAATCTAATGTAGCACACACCCATACAATGCGCACCACCCCGTGATGTTTTTCTCACTGCTACTAGTGAATGTAATGTAAAACACACCCATACAATGCGCACCACCCCGTGATGTTTTTCTCACTGCTACTAGTGAATCTAATGTAACACACACCCATACAATGCGCAACACCCCCTGATGTTTTTCTCACTGCTACTAGTGAATCTAATGTAACACACACCCATACAATGCGCACCACCCCGTGATGTTTTTCTCACTGCTACTAGTGAATCTAATGTAACACACACCCATACAATGCGCACCACCCCGTGATGTTTTTCTCACTGCTACTAGTGAATGTAATGTAACACACACCCATACAATGCGCACCACCCGTGATGTTTTTCTCACTCCTACTAGTGAATGTAATGTAACACACACCCATACAATGCGCACCACCCCGTGATGTTTTTCTCACTCCTACTAGTGAATGTAACGTAACACACACCCATACAATGCGCACCACCCCGTGATGTTTTTCTCACTCCTACTAGTGAATCCAATGTAACACACACCCATACAATGCGCACCACCGCGTGATGTTTTTCTCACTCCTACTAGTGAATCCAATGTAACACACACCCATACAATGCGCACCACCCCGTGATGTTTTTCTCACTCCTACTAGTGAATCCAATGTAACACACACCCATACAATGCGCACCACCCCGTGATGTTTTTCTCACTCCTACTAGTGAATCCAATGTAACACACACCCATACAATGCGCACCACTCCGTGTTGTTTTTCTCACTGCTACTAGTGAATCTAATGTAACACACACCCATACAATGCGCACCACCCCGTGATGTTTTTCTCAATCCTACTAGTGAATGTAATGTAACACACACCCATACAATGCGCACCACCCCGTGATGTTTTTCTCAATCCTACTAGTGAATGTAATGTAACACACACCCATACAATGCGCACCACCCCGTGATGTTTTTCTCACTCCTACTAGTGAATGTAATGTAACACACACCCATACAACGCGAACCACCCCGTGATATTTTTCTCACTCCTACTAGTGAATCCAATGTAACACACACCCATACAATGCGCACCACCCCGTGATGTTTTTCTCACTCCTACTAGTGAATCCAATGTAACACACACCCATACAATGCGCACCACCCTGTGATGTTTTTCTCACTGCTACTAGTGAATGTAATGTAACACACACCCATACAATGCGCACCACCCCGTGATGTTTTTCTCACTCCTACTATTGAATGTAATGTAACACACACCCATACAATGCGCACCACCCCGTGATGTTTTTCTCACTCCTACTAGTGAATGTAATGTAACACACACCCATACAATGCGCACCACCCCGTGATGTTTTTCTCACTCCTACTAGTGAATCTAATGTAACACACACCCATACAATGCGCACCACCCCGTGATGTTTTTCTCACTGCTACTAGTGAATCTAATGTAACACACACCCATACAATGCGCACCACCCCGTGATGTTTTTCTCACTCCTACTAGTGAATCTAATGTAACACACACCCATACAATGCGCACCACCCCGTGATGTTTTTCTAACTGCTACTAGTGAATCTAATGTAGCACACACCCATACAATGCGCACAACCCCGTGTTGTTTTTCTCACTGCTACTAGTGAATGTAATGTAACACACACCCATACAATGCGCACCACCCCGTGATGTTTTTCTCACTGCTACTAGTGAATGTAATGTAAAACACACCCATACAATGCGCACCACCCCGTGATGTTTTTCTCACTGCTACTAGTGAATGTAATGTAACACACACCCATACAATGCGCACCACCCCGTGATGTTTTTCTCACTGCTACTAGTGAATGTAATGTAACACACACCCATACAATGCGCACCACCCCGTGATGTTTTTCTCACTCCTACTAGTGAATGTAATGTAACACACACCCATACAATGCGCACCACCCCGTGATGTTTTTCTCACTCCTACTAGTGAATGTAATGTAACACACACCCATACAATGCGCACCACCCCGTGATGTTTTTCTCACTCCTACTAGTGAATCCAATGTAACACACACCCATACAATGCGCACCACCCCGTGATGTTTTTCTCACTCCTACTAGTGAATCCAATGTAACACACACCCATACAATGCGCACCACTCCGTGTTGTTTTTCTCACTGCTACTAGTGAATCTAATGTGACACACACCCATACAATGCGCACCACCCCGTGATGTTTTTCTCAATCCTACTAGTGAATGTAATGTAACACACACCCATAAAATGCGCACCACCCCGTGATGTTTTTCTCAATCCTACTAGTGAATGTAATGTAACACACACCCATACAATGCGCACCACCCCGTAATGTTTTTCTCACTCCTACTAGTGAATGTAATGTAACACACACCCATACAATGCGAACCACCCCGTGATATTTTTCTCACTCCTACTAGTGAATCCAATGTAACACACACCCATACAATGCGCACCACCCCGTGATGTTTTTCTCACTCCTACTAGTGAATCCAATGTAACACACACCCATACAATGCGCACCACCCCGTGATGTTTTTCTCACTGCTACTAGTGAATGTAATGTAACACACACCCATACAATGCGCACCACCCCGTGATGTTTTTCTCACTCCTACTATTGAATGTAATGTAACACACACCCATACAATGCGCACCACCCCGTGATGTTTTTCTCACTCCTACTAGTGAATGTAATGTAACACACACCCATACAATGCGCACCACCCCGTGATGTTTTTCTCACTCCTACTAGTGAATCTAATGTAACACACACCCATACAATGCGCACCACCCCGTGATGTTTTTCTCACTGCTACTAGTGAATCTAATGTAACACACACCCATACAATGCGCACCACCCCGTGATGTTTTTCTCACTCCTACTAGTGAATCTAATGTAACACACACCCATACAATGCGCACCACCCCGTGATGTTTTTCTAACTGCTACTAGTGAATCTAATGTAGCACACACCCATACAATGCGCACAACCCCGTGTTGTTTTTCTCACTGCTACTAGTGAATGTAATGTAACACACACCCATACAATGCGCACCACCCCGTGATGTTTTTCTCACTGCTACTAGTGAATGTAATGTAAAACACACCCATACAATGCGCACCACCCCGTGATGTTTTTCTCACTGCTACTAGTGAATGTAATGTAACACACACCCATACAATGCGCACCACCCCGTGATGTTTTTCTCACTGCTACTAGTGAATGTAATGTAACACACACCCATACAATGCGCACCACCCCGTGATGTTTTTCTCACTCCTACTAGTGAATGTAATGTAACACACACCCATACAATGCGCACCACCCCGTGATGTTTTTCTCACTCCTACTAGTGAATGTAATGTAACACACACCCATACAATGCGCACCACCCCGTGATGTTTTTCTCACTCCTACTAGTGAATCTAATGTAACACACACCCATACAATGCGCACCACCCCGTGATGTTTTTCTAACTGCTACTAGTGAATCTAATGTAGCACACACCCATACAATGCGCACAACCCCGTGTTGTTTTTCTCACTGCTACTAGTGAATGTAATGTAACACACACCCATACAATGCGCACCACCCCGTGATGTTTTTCTCACTGCTACTAGTGAATGTAATGTAACACACACCCATACAATGCGCACCACCCCGTGATGTTTTTCTCACTCCTACTAGTGAATGTAATGTAACACACACCCATACAATGCGCACCACCCCGTGATGTTTTTCTCACTCCTACTAGTGAATGTAATGTAACACACACCCATACAATGCGCACCACCCCGTGATGTTTTTCTCACTCCTACTAGTGAATCTAATGTAACACACACCCATACAATGCGCACCACCCCGTGATGTTTTTCTCAATCCTACTAGTGAATGTAATGTAACACACACCCATACAATGCGAACCACCCCGTGATGTTTTTCTCACTCCTACTAGTGAATCCAATGTAACACACACACATACAATGCGCACCACACCGTGATGTTTTTCTCACTCCTACTAGTGAATCTAATGTCACACACACCCATACAACGCGCACCACCCCGTGATGTTTTTCTCACTCCTACTAGTGAATGTAATGTAACACACACCCATACAATGCGCACCACCCCGTGATGTTTTTATCACTCCTACTAGTGAATCTAATGTAACACACACCCATACAATGCGCACCACCCCGTGATGTTTTTCTCACTCCTACTAGTGAATCTAATGTAACACACACCCATACAATGCGCACCACCCCGTGATGTTTTTCTCACTCCTACTAGTGAATCTAATGTAACACACACCCATACATTGCGCACCACCCCGTGATGTTTTTCTCACTGCTACTAGTGAATCTAATGTAACACACACCCATACAATGCGCACCACCCCGTGATGTTTTTCTCACTCCTACTAGTGAATCTAATGTAACACACACCCATACAATGCGCACCACCCCGTGATGTTTTTCTAACTGCTACTAGTGAATCTAATGTAGCACACACCCATACAATGCGCACCACCCCGTGATGTTTTTCTCACTGCTACTAGTGAATGTAATGTAAAACACACCCATACAATGCGCACCACCCCGTGATGTTTTTCTCACTGCTACTAGTGAATCTAATGTAACACACACCCATACAATGCGCAACACCCCCTGATGTTTTTCTCACTGCTACTAGTGAATCTAATGTAACACACACCCATACAATGCGCACCACCCCGTGATGTTTTTCTCACTGCTACTAGTGAATCTAATGTAACACACACCCATACAATGCGCACCACCCCGTGATGTTTTTCTCACTGCTACTAGTGAATGTAATGTAACACACACCCATACAATGCGCACCACCCGTGATGTTTTTCTCACTCCTACTAGTGAATGTAATGTAACACACACCCATACAATGCGCACCACCCCGTGATGTTTTTCTCACTCCTACTAGTGAATGTAACGTAACACACACCCATACAATGCGCACCACCCCGTGATGTTTTTCTCACTCCTACTAGTGAATCCAATGTAACACACACCCATACAATGCGCACCACCGCGTGATGTTTTTCTCACTCCTACTAGTGAATCCAATGTAACACACACCCATACAATGCGCACCACCCCGTGATGTTTTTCTCACTCCTACTAGTGAATCCAATGTAACACACACCCATACAATGCGCACCACCCCGTGATGTTTTTCTCACTCCTACTAGTGAATCCAATGTAACACACACCCATACAATGCGCACCACTCCGTGTTGTTTTTCTCACTGCTACTAGTGAATCTAATGTAACACACACCCATACAATGCGCACCACCCCGTGATGTTTTTCTCAATCCTACTAGTGAATGTAATGTAACACACACCCATACAATGCGCACCACCCCGTGATGTTTTTCTCAATCCTACTAGTGAATGTAATGTAACACACACCCATACAATGCGCACCACCCCGTGATGTTTTTCTCACTCCTACTAGTGAATGTAATGTAACACACACCCATACAACGCGAACCACCCCGTGATATTTTTCTCACTCCTACTAGTGAATCCAATGTAACACACACCCATACAATGCGCACCACCCCGTGATGTTTTTCTCACTCCTACTAGTGAATCCAATGTAACACACACCCATACAATGCGCACCACCCTGTGATGTTTTTCTCACTGCTACTAGTGAATGTAATGTAACACACACCCATACAATGCGCACCACCCCGTGATGTTTTTCTCACTCCTACTATTGAATGTAATGTAACACACACCCATACAATGCGCACCACCCCGTGATGTTTTTCTCACTCCTACTAGTGAATGTAATGTAACACACACCCATACAATGCGCACCACCCCGTGATGTTTTTCTCACTCCTACTAGTGAATCTAATGTAACACACACCCATACAATGCGCACCACCCCGTGATGTTTTTCTCACTGCTACTAGTGAATCTAATGTAACACACACCCATACAATGCGCACCACCCCGTGATGTTTTTCTCACTCCTACTAGTGAATCTAATGTAACACACACCCATACAATGCGCACCACCCCGTGATGTTTTTCTAACTGCTACTAGTGAATCTAATGTAGCACACACCCATACAATGCGCACAACCCCGTGTTGTTTTTCTCACTGCTACTAGTGAATGTAATGTAACACACACCCATACAATGCGCACCACCCCGTGATGTTTTTCTCACTGCTACTAGTGAATGTAATGTAAAACACACCCATACAATGCGCACCACCCCGTGATGTTTTTCTCACTGCTACTAGTGAATGTAATGTAACACACACCCATACAATGCGCACCACCCCGTGATGTTTTTCTCACTGCTACTAGTGAATGTAATGTAACACACACCCATACAATGCGCACCACCCCGTGATGTTTTTCTCACTCCTACTAGTGAATGTAATGTAACACACACCCATACAATGCGCACCACCCCGTGATGTTTTTCTCACTCCTACTAGTGAATGTAATGTAACACACACCCATACAATGCGCACCACCCCGTGATGTTTTTCTCACTCCTACTAGTGAATATAATGTAACACACACCCATACAATGCGCACCACCCCGTGATGTTTTTCTAACTGCTACTAGTGAATCTAATGTAGCACACACCCATACAATGCGCACAACCCCGTGTTGTTTTTCTCACTGCTACTAGTGAATGTAATGTAACACACACCCATACAATGCGCACCACCCCGTGATGTTTTTCTCACTGCTACTAGTGAATGTAATTTAACACACACCCATACAATGCGCACCACCCCGTGATGTTTTTCTCAATCCTACTAGTGAATGTAATCTAACACACACCCATACAATGCGAACCACCCCATGATGTTTTTCTCACTCCTACTAGTGAATCCAATGTAACACACACCCATACAATGCGCACCACACCGTGATGTTTTTCTCACTCCTACTAGTGAATCTAATGTCACACACACCCATACAACGCGCACCACCCCGTGATGTTTTTCTCACTCCTACTAGTGAATGTAATGTAACACACACCCATACAATGCGCACCACCCCGTGATGTTTTTCTCACTCCTACTAGTGAATGTAATGTAACACACACCCATACAATGCGCACCACCCCGTGATGTTTTTCTCACTCCTACTAGTGAATGTAATGTAAAACACACCCATACAATGCGCACCACCCCGTGATGTTTTTCTCACTCCTACTAGTGAATCCAATGTAACACACACCCATACAATGCGCACCACTCCGTGTTGTTTTTCTCACTGCTACTAGTGAATCTAATGTAACACACACCCATACAATGCGCACCACCCCGTGATGTTTTTCTCAATCCTACTAGTGAATGTAATGTAACACACACCCATAAAATGCGCACCACCCCGTGATGTTTTTCTCAATCCTACTAGTGAATGTAATGTAACACACACCCATACAATGCGCACCACCCCGTGATGTTTTTCTCACTCCTACTAGTGAATGTAATGTAACACACACCCATACAATGCGAACCACCCCGTGATATTTTTCTCACTCCTACTAGTGAATCCAATGTAACACACACCCATACAATGCGCACCACCCCGTGATGTTTTTCTCACTCCTACTAGTGAATCCAATGTAACACACACCCATACAATGCGCACCACCCCGTGATGTTTTTCTCACTCCTACTAGTGAATCCAATGTAACACACCCATACAATGCGCACCACCCCGTGATGTTTTTCTCACTCCTACTAGTGAATCCAATGTAACACACACCCATACAATGCGCACCACCCCGTGATGTTTTTCTCACTCCTACTAGTGAATCCAATGTAACACACACCCATACAATGCGCACCACCCCGTGATGTTTTTCTCACTCCTACTAGTGAATGTAATGTAACACACACCCATACAATGCGCACCACCCCGTGATGTTTTTCTCACTCCTACTAGTGAATGTAATGTAACACACACCCATACAATGCGCACCACCCCGTGATGTTTTTCTAACTCCTACTAGTGAATGTAATGTAACACACACCCATAAAATGCGCACCACCCCGTGATGTTTTTCTCACTCCTACTAGTGAATGTAATGTAACACACACCCATACAATGCGCACCACCCCGTGATGTTTTTCTCACTCCTACTAGTGAATGTAATGTAACACACACCCATACAATGCGCACCACCCCGTGATGTTTTTCTCACTGCTACTAGTGAATCTAATGTAACACACACCCATACAATGCGCACCACCCCGTGATGTTTTTCTCACTGCTACTAGTGAATCTAATGTAACACACACCCATACAATGCGCACCACCCCGTGATGTTTTTCTAACTGCTACTAGTGAATCTAATGTAACACACACCCATACAATGCGCACCACCCCGTGTTGTTTTTCTCACTGCTACTAGTGAATGTAATGTAAAACACACCCATACAATGCGCACCACCCCGTGATGTTTTTCTCACTGCTACTAGTGAATGTAATGTAACACACACCCATACGATGCGCACCACCCCGTGATGTTTTTCTCACTGCTACTAGTGAATCTAATGTAACACACACCCATACAATGCGCACCACAGCGTGATGTTTTTCTCACTCCTACTAGTGAATCTAATGTAACACACACCCATACAATGCGCACCACAGCGTGATGTTTTTCTCACTCCTACTAGTGAATGTAATGTAACACACACCCATACAATGCGCACCACCCCGTGATGTTTTTCTCACTCCTACTAGTGAATGTAATGTAACACACACCCATACAATGCGCACCACCCCGTGATGTTTTTCTCACTGCTACTAGTGAATCTAATGTAACACACACCCATACAATGCGCACCACCCCGTGATGTTTTTCTCACTGCTACTAGTGAATCTAATGTAACACACACCCATACAATGCGCACCACCCCGTGATGTTTTTCTCACTGCTACTAGTGAATCTAATGTAACACACACCCATACAATGCGCACCACCCCGTGATGTTTTTCTAACTGCTACTAGTGAATCTAATGTAACACACACCCATACATTGCGCACCACCCCGTGTTGTTTTTCTCACTGCTACTAGTGAATGTAATGTAAAACACACCCATACAATGCGCACCACACCGTGATGTTTTTCTCACTGCTACTAGTGTATGTAATGTAACACACACCCATATAATGCGCACCACCCCGTGATGTTTTTCTCACTGCTACTAGTGAATCTAATGTAACACACACCCATACAATGCGCACCACCCCGTGATGTTTTTCTCACTGCTACTAGTGAATCTAATGTAACACACACCCATACAATGCGCACCACCCCACGATGTTTTTCAGAAACCTATCCTACATTGCCACTGCATGTTCCCTGACCTCCCAATGCTGACCACCCCGCGGGGCTTTTCTCCATCCTACATTGCCACTCACTGCCTTTCCTCATTCAGAGCCTCCGATTCACACCAACCCGTGATGTTTTTCTCACTCCTATTAGTGAATGTAATGTAACACACACCCATACAATGCGCACCACCCCGTGATGTTTTTCTCACTCCTACTAGGGAATGTAATGTAACACACACCCATACAATGCGCACCACCCCGTGATGTTTTTCTCATTCCTACTAGTGAATGTAATGTAACACACACCCATACAATGCGCACCACCCCTTTGATGTTTTTCTCACTCCTACTAGTGAAGGTAATGTAACACACACCCATGCAATGCGCATCACCCCGTGATGTTTTTCTCACTCCTACTAGTGAATCTAATGTAACACACACCCATACAATGCGCACCACCCCGTGATGTTTTTCTCACTCCTACTAGTGAATGTAATGTAACACACACCCATACAATGCGCACCACCCCGTGATGTTTTTCTCACTCCTACTAGTGAATGTAATGTAACACACACCCATACAATGCGCACCACCCCGTGATGTTTTTCTCACTCCTACTAGTGAATGTAATGTAACACACACCCATACAATGCGCACCACCCCGTGATGTTTTTCTTAATCCTATTACTGAATGTAATGTAACACACACCCATACAATGCGCACCACCCCGTGATGTTTTTCTCACTCCTACTAGTGAATCTAATGTAACACACACCCATACAATGCGCACCACCCCGCGATGTTTTTCAGAAACCTATCCTACATTGCCACTGCATGTTCCCTGACCTCCCCATGCTGACCACCCCGCGGGGCTTTTCTCCATCCTACATTGCCACTCACTGCCTTTCCTCATTCAGACCCTCCGATTCACACCAACCCGTGATGTTTTTCTCACTCCTATTAGTGAATGTAATGTAACACACACCCATACAATGCGCACCACCCCGTGATGTTTTTCTCACTCCTACTAGGGAATGTAATGTAACACACACCCATACAATGCGCACCAACCCGTGATGTTTTTCTCACTCCTACTAGTGAATGTAATGTAACACACACCCATACAATGCGCACCACCCCGTGATGTTTTTCTCACTCCTACTAGTGAATGTAATGTAACACACACCCATGCAATGCGCATCACCCCGTGATGTTTTTCTCACTCCTACTAGTGAATCTAATGTAACACACACCCATACAATGCGCACCACCCCGTGATGTTTTTCTCACTCCTACTAGTGAATGTAATGTAACACACACCCATACAATGCGCACCACCCCGTGATGTTTTTCTCACTCCTACTAGTGAATGTAATGTAACACACACCCATAGAATGCGCACCACCCCGTGATGTTTTACGCACTCCTACTAGTGAATGTAATGTAACACACACCCATACAATGCGCACCAGCCCGTGATGTTTTTCTCACTCCTACTAGTGAATGTAATGTAACACACACCGATACAATGCGCACCACCACGTGATGTTTTTCTCACTCCTACTAGTGAATCTAATGTAACACACACCCATACAATGCACACCACCCCGTGATGTTTTTCTCACTCCTACTAGTGAATGTAATGTAACACACACCCATACAATGCGCACCACCCCGTGATGTTTGTCTCACTCCTACTAGTGAATGTAATGTAACACACACCCATACAATGCGCACCACCCCGTGATGTTTTTCTCACTCCTACTAGTGAATGTAATGTAACACACACCGATACAATGCGCACCACCACGTGATGTTTTTCTCACTCCTACTAGTGAATCTAATGTAACACACACCCATACAATGCGCACCACCCCGTGATGTTTTTCTCACTCCTACTAGTGAATGTAATGTAACACACACCCATACAATGCGCACCACCCCGTGATGTTTTACGCACTCCTACTAGTGAATGTAATGTAACACACACCCATACAATGCGCACCACCCCGTGATGTTTTTCTCACTCCTACGAGTGAATGTAATGTAACACACACCCATACAATGCACACCACCCCATGATAATTTTCTCACTCCTACGAGTGAATGTAATGTAACACACACCCATACAATGCGCACCACCCCGTGATGTTTTTCTCACTCCTACTAGTGAATCTAATGTAACACACACCCATACAATGCGCACCACCCCGTGATGTTTTTCTCACTCCTACTAGTGAATGTAATGTAACACACACCCATACAATGCTCACCACCCCGTGATGTTTTTCTCACTCGTAGTAGTGAATGTAATGTAACACACACCCATACAATGCTCACCACCCCGTGATGTTTTTCTCACTCGTAGTAGTGAATGTAATGTAACACACACACATACAATGCGCACCACCCCGTCATGTTTTTCTCACTCCTACTAGTGAATGTAATGTAACACACACCCATACAATGCGCACCACCCCGTGATGTTTTTCTCACTCTTAGTAGTGAATGTAATGTAACACACACCCATACAATGCGCACCATCCCGTGATGTTTTTCTCACTCCTACTAGTGAATGTAATGTAACACACACCCATACAATGCGCACCACCCTGTGATGTTTTTCTCATTGCTACTAGTGAATGTAATGTAACACACACCCATACAATGCGCACCACCCCATGATGTTTTTCTCACTCCTAATAGTGAATGTAATGTAACACACACCCATACAATGCGCACCACCCTTGATGTTTTTCTCACTCCTACTAGTGAATGTAATGTAACACACACCCATACAATGCGCACCACCCCGTGATGTTTTTCTCACTCCTACTAGTGAATGTAATGTAACACACACCCATACAATGCGCACCACCGCGTGATGTTTTTCTCACTCCTACTAGTGAATCTAATGTAACACACACCCATACAATGCGCACCACCCCGTGATGTTTTTCTCACTCCTACTAGTGAATGTAATGTAACACACACCCATACAATGCTCACCACCCCGTGATGTTTTTCTTACTCTTAGTAGTGAATGTAATGTAACACACACACATACAATGCGCACCACCCCGTGATGTTTTTCTCACTCCTACTAGTGAATGTAATGTAACACACACCCATACAATGCGCACCACCTCGTGATGTTTTTCTCACTGCTACTAGTGAATGTAATGTAACACACACCCATACAATGCGCACCACCCCGTGATGTTTTTCTCACTCCTACTAGTGAATGTAATGTAACACAAACCCATACAATGCACACCACCCCGTGATGTTTTTCTCACTGCTACTAGTGAATGTAATGTAACACACACCCATACAATGCTCACCACCCCGTGATGTTTTTCTCACTGCTACTAGTGAATGTAATGTAACACACACCCATACAATGCTCACCACCCCGTGATGTTTTTCTCACTCGTAGTAGTGAATGTAATGTAACACACACACATACAATGCGCACCACACCGTCATGTTTTTCTCACTCATACAAGTGAATGTAATGTAACACACACCCATACAATGCGCACCACCCCGTGATGATTTTCTCACTCCTACTAGTGTATGTAATATAACACACACCGATACAATGCGCACCACCACGTGATGTTTTTCTCACTCCTACTAGTGAATCTAATGTAACACACACCCATACAATGCGCACCACCCCATGATGTTTTTCTCACTCCTACTAGTGAATGTAATGTAACACACACCCATACAATGCGCACCACCCCGTGATGTTTGTCTCACTCCTACTAGTGAATGTAATGTAACACACACCCATACAATGCGCACCACCGCGTGATGTTTTTCTCACTCCTACTAGTGAATCTAATGTAACACACACCCATACAATGCGCACCACCCCTTGATGTTTTTCTCACTCCTACTAGTGAATGTAATGTAACACACACCCATACAATGCGCACCACCCCGTGATGTTTTTCTCACTCCTAGTAGTGAATGTAATGTAACACACACCCATACAATGCGCACCACCCCGTGATGTTTTTCTCACTCCTACTAGTGAATCTAATGTAACACAAACCCATACAATGCGCACCACCCCGTGATGTTTTTCTCACTCCTACGAGTGAATGTAATGTAACACACACCCATACAATGCGCACCACCCCGTGATGATTTTCTCACTCCTACTAGTGAATCTAATGTAACACACACCCATACAATGCGCACCACCCCGTGATGTTTTTCTCACTCCTTCTAGTGAATCTAATGTAACACACACCCATACAATGCGCACCACCCCGTGATGTTTTTCTCACTCCTACTAGTGAATGTAATGTAACACACACCCATACAATGCTCACCACCCCGTGATGTTTTTCTCACTCGTAGTAGTGAATGTAATGTAACACACACCCATACAATGCGCACCACCCCGTCATGTTTTTCTCACTCCTACTAGTGAATGTAATGTAACACACACCCATGCAATGCGCATCACCCCGTGATGTTTTTCTCACTCCTACTAGTGAATCTAATGTAACACACACCCATACAATGCGCACCACCCCGTGATGTTTTTCTCACTCCTACTAGTGAATGTAATGTAACACACACCCATACAATGCGCACCACCCCGTGATGTTTTTCTCACTCCTACTAGTGAATGTAATGTAACACCCACCCATACAATGCGCACCACCCCGTGATGTTTTTCTCACTGCTACTAGTGAATGTAATGTAACACACACCCATACAATGCGCACCACCCCGTGATGTTTTTCTCACTCCTACTAGTGAATCTAATGTAACACACACCCATACAATGCGCACCACCCCGCGATGTTTTTCAGAAACCTATCCTACATTGCCACTGCATGTTCCCTGACCTCCACATGCTGACCACCACGCGGGGCTTTTCTCCATCCTACATTGCCACTCACTGCCTTTCCTAATTCAGACCCTCCGATTCACACCACCCCGTGATGTTTTTCTCACTCCTATTAGTGAATGTAATGTAACACACACCCATACAATGCGCACCACCCCGTGATGTTTTTCTCACTCCTACTAGTGAATGTAATGTAACACACACCCATACAATGCGCACCACCCCGTGATGTTTTTCTCACTCCTACTAGTGAATGTAATGTAACACACACCCATACAATGCGCACCACCCCGTGATGTTTTTCTCACTCCTACTAGTGAATGTAATGTAACACACACCCATGCAATGCGCATCACCCCGTGATGTTTTTCTCACTCCTACTAGTGAATCTAATGTAACACACACCCATACAATGCGCACCACCCCGTGATGTTTTTCTCACTCCTACTAGTGAATGTAATGTAACACACACCCATACAATGCGCACCACCCCGTGATGATTTTCTCACTCCTACTAGTGTATGTAATATAACGCACACCGATACAATGCGCACCACCACGTGATGTTTTTCTCACTCCTACTAGTGAATCTAATGTAACACACACCCATACAATGCGCACCACCCCATGATGTTTTTCTCACTCCTACTAGTGAATGTAATGTAACACACACCCATACAATGCGCACCACCCCGTGATGTTTGTCTCACTCCTACTAGTGAATGTAATGTAACACACACCCATACAATGCGCACCACCGCGTGATGTTTTTCTCACTCCTACTAGTGAATCTAATGTAACACACACCCATACAATGCGCACCACCCCTTGATGTTTTTCTCACTCCTACTAGTGAATGTAATGTAACACACACCCATACAATGCGCACCACCCCGTGATGTTTTTCTCACTCCTAGTAGTGAATGTAATGTAACACACACCCATACAATGCGCACCACCCCGTGATGTTTTTCTCACTCCTACTAGTGAATCTAATGTAACACACACCCATACAATGCGCACCACCCCGTGATGTTTTTCTCACTCCTACGAGTGTATGTAATGTAACACACACCCATACAATGCGCACCACCCCGTGATGATTTTCTCACTCCTACTAGTGAATCTAATGTAACACACACCCATACAATGCGCACCACCCCGTGATGTTTTTCTCACTCCTTCTAGTGAATCTAATGTAACACACACCCATACAATGCGCACCACCCCGTGATGTTTTTCTCACTCCTACTAGTGAATGTAATGTAACACACACCCATACAATGCTCACCACCCCGTGATGTTTTTCTCACTCGTAGTAGTGAATGTAATGTAACACACACCCATACAATGCGCACCAACCCGTCATGTTTTTCTCACTCCTACTAGTGAATGTAATGTAACACACACCCATGCAATGCGCATCACCCCGTGATGTTTTTCTCACTCCTACTAGTGAATCTAATGTAACACACACCCATACAATGCGCACCACCCCGTGATGTTTTTCTCACTCCTACTAGTGAATGTAATGTAACACACACCCATACAATGCGCACCACCCCGTGATGTTTTTCTCACTCCTACTAGTGAATGTAATGTAACACCCACCCATACAATGCGCACCACCCCGTGATGTTTTTCGCACTCCTACTAGTGAATGTAATGTAACACACACCCATACAATGCGCACCACCCCGTGATGTTTTTCTCACTCCTACTAGTGTATGTAATATAACACACACCGATACAATGCGCACCACCACGTGATGTTTTTCTCACTCCTACTAGTGAATCTAATGTAACACACACCCATACAATGCGCACCACCCCATGATGTTTTTCTCACTCCTACTAGTGAATGTAATGTAACACACACCCATACAATGCGCACCACCCCGTGATGTTTGTCTCACTCCTACTAGTGAATGTAATGTAACACACACCCATACAATGCGCACCACCGCGTGATGTTTTTCTCACTCCTACTAGTGAATCTAATGTAACACACACCCATACAATGCGCACCACCCCTTGATGTTTTTCTCACTCCTACTAGTGAATGTAATGTAACACACACCCATACAATGCGCACCACCCCGTTATGTTTTTCTCACTCCTAGTAGTGAATGTAATGTAACACACACCCATACAATGCGCACCACCCCGTGATGTTTTTCTCACTCCTACGAGTGAATGTAATGTAACACACACCCATACAATGCGCACCACCCCGTGATGTTTTTCTCACTCCTACGAGTGAATGTAATGTAACACACACCCATACAATGAGCACCACCCCGTGATGATTTTCTCACTCCTACTAGTGAATGTAATGTAACACACACCCATACAATGCGCACCACCCTGTGATGTTTTTCTCACTCCTTCTAGTGAATCTAATGTAACACACACCCATACAATGCGCACCACCCCGTGATGTTTTTCTCACTCCTACTAGTGAATGTAATGTAACACACACCCATACAATGCTCACCACCCCGTGATGTTTTTCTCACTCGTAGTAGTGAATGTAATGTAACACACACACATACAATGCGCACCACCCCGTCATGTTTTTCTCACTCCTACTAGTGAATGTAATGTAACACACACCCATACAATGCGCACCACCCCGTGATGTTTTTCTCACTCTTAGTAGTGAATGTAATGTAACATACACCCATACAATGCGCACCACCCCGTGATGTTTTTCTCACTCCTACTAGTGAATGTAATGTAACACACACCCATACAATGCGCACCACCCTGTGATGTTTTTCTCACTGCTACTAGTGAATGTAATGTAACACACACCCATACAATGCGCACCACCCCGTGATGTTTTTCTCACTCCTATTAGTGAATGTAATGTAACACCCCCATACAATTCGCACCACACCGTGATGTTTTTCTCACTCCTACTAGTGAATGTAATGTAACACACACCCATACAATGCGCACCACCCTGTGATGTTTTTCTCACTGCTACTAGTGAATGTAATGTAACATACACCCATACAATGCGCACCACCCCGTGATGTTTTTCTCACTCCTACTAGTGAATGTAATGTAACACACACCCATACAATGCGCACCACCCCGTGATGTTTGTCTCACTCCTACTAGTGAATGTAATGTAACACACACCCATACAATGCGCACCACCGCGTGATGTTTTTCTCACTCCTACTAGTGAATCTAATGTAACACACACCCATACAATGCGCACCACCCCTTGATGTTTTTCTCACTCCTACTAGTGAATGTAATGTAACACACACCCATACAATGCGCACCACCCCGTGATGTTTTTCTCACTCCTAGTAGTGAATGTAATGTAACACACACCCATAGAATGCGCACCACCCCGTGATGTTTTTCTCACTCCTACTAGTGAATCTAATGTAACACACACCCATACAATGCGCACCACACCGTGATGTTTTTCTCACTCCTACGAGTGAATGTAATGTAACACACACCCATACAATGCGCACCACCCCGTGATGATTTTCTCACTCCTACTAGTGAATCTAATGTAACACACACCCATACAATGCGCACCACCCCGTGATGTTTTTCTCACTCCTTCTAGTGAATCTAATGTAACACACACCGATACAATGCGCACCACCCCGTGATGTTTTTCTCACTCCTACTAGTGAATGTAATGTAACACACACCCATACAATGCTCACCACCCCGTGATGTTTTTCTCACTCGTAGTAGTGAATGTAATGTAACACACACCCATACAATGCGCACCACCCCGTCATGTTTTTCTCACTCCTACTAGTAAATGTAATGTAACACACACCCATGCAATGCGCATCACCCCGTGATGTTTTTCTCACTCCTACTAGTGAATGTAATGTAACACACACCCATACAATGCGCACCACCCCGTGATGTTTTTCTCACTCCTACTAGTGAATATAATGTAACACACACCCATACAATGCGCACCACCCCGTGATGTTTTTCTCACTCCTACTAGTGAATGTAATGTAACACCCACCCATACAATGCGCACCACCCCGTGATGTTTTTCGCACTCCTACTAGTGAATGTAATGTAACACACACCCATACAATGCGCACCACCCCGTGATGTTTTTCTCACTCCTACTAGTGTATGTAATATAACACACACCGATACAATGCGCACCACCACGTGATGTTTTTCTCACTCCTACTAGTGAATCTAATGTAACACACACCCATACAATGCGCACCACCCCATGATGTTTTTCTCACTCCTACTAGTGAATGTAATGTAACACACACCCATACAATGCGCACCACCCCGTGATGTTTGTCTCACTCCTACTAGTGAATGTAATGTAACACACACCCATACAATGCGCACCACCGCGTGATGTTTTTCTCACTCCTACTAGTGAATCTAATGTAACACACACCCATACAATGCGCACCACCCCTTGATGTTTTTCTCACTCCTACTAGTGAATGTAATGTAACACACACCCATACAATGCGCACCACCCCGTTATGTTTTTCTCACTCCTAGTAGTGAATGTAATGTAACACACACCCATACAATGCGCACCACCCCGTGATGTTTTTCTCACTCCTACGAGTGAATGTAATGTAACACACACCCATACAATGCGCACCACCCCGTGATGTTTTTCTCACTCCTACGAGTGAATGTAATGTAACACACACCCATACAATGCGCACCACCCCGTGATGATTTTCTCACTCCTACTAGTGAATCTAATGTAACACACACCCATACAATGCGCACCACCCCGTGATGTTTTTCTCACTCCTACTAGTGAATGTAATGTAACACACACCCATACAATGCTCACCACCCCGTGATGTTTTTCTCACTCGTAGTAGTGAATGTAATGTAACACACACACATACAATGCGCACCACCCCGTCATGTTTTTCTCACTCCTACTAGTGAATGTAATGTAACACACACCCATACAATGCGCACCACCCTGTGATGTTTTTCTCACTCTTAGTAGTGAATGTAATGTAACATACACCCATACAATGCGCACCACCCCGTGATGTTTTTCTCACTCCTACTAGTGAATGTAATGTAACACACACCCATACAATGCGCACCACCCTGTGATGTTTTTCTCACTGCTACTAGTGAATGTAATGTAACACACACCCATACAATGCGCACCACCCCGTGATGTTTTTCTCACTCCTATTAGTGAATGTAATGTAACACCCCCATACAATTCGCACCACCCCGTGATGTTTTTCTCACTCCTACTAGTGAATAGAATGTAACACACACCCATACAATGCGCACCACCCCGTGATGTTTTTCTCACTCCTACTAGTGAATGTAATGTAACACACACCCATACAATGCGCACCACCCCGTGATGTTTTTCTAACTCCTACTAGTGAATGTAATGTAACACACACCCATACAATGCACACCACCGCGTGATGTTTTTCTCACTCCTACTACTGAATCTAATGTAACACACACCCATACAATGCGCACCACTCCGTGATGTTTTTCTCACTCCTACTAGTGAATGTAATGTAACACACACCCATACAATGCTCACCACCCCGTGATGTTTTTCTTACTCTTAGTAGTGAATGTAATGTAACACACACACATACAATGTGCACCACCCCGTGATGTTTTTCTCACTCCTACTAGTGAATGTAATGTAACACACACCCATACAATGCGCACCACCCCGTGATGTTTTTCTCACTGCTACTAGTGAATGTAATGTAACACACACCCATACAATGCGCACCACCCCATGATGTTTTTCTCACTCCTATTAGTGAATGTAATGTAACACACACCCATACAATGCGCACCACCCCGTGATGTTTTTCTCACTCCCACTAGTGAATGTAATGTAACACACACCCATACAATGCGCACCGCCCCGTGATGTTTTTCTCACTCCTACTAGTGAATGTAATGTAACGCAAACCCATATAATGCACACCACCCCGTGATGTTTTTCTCACTCGTACTAGTGAATGTAATGTAACACACACCCATACAATGCTCACCACCCCGTGATGTTTTTCTCACTCGTAGTAGTGAATGTAATGTAACACACACACATACAATGCCCACCACCCCGTCATGTTTTTCTCACTCCTACTAGTGAATGTAATGTAACACACACCCATACAATGCGCACCACCCCGTGATGTTTTTCTCACTCCTACGAGTGAATGTAATGTAACACACACCCATACAATGCGCACCACCCCGTCATGTTTTTCTCACTCCTACTAGTGAATGTAATGTAACACACACCCATACAATGCGCACCACCCTGTGATGTTTTTCTCACTGCTACTAGTGAATGTAATGTAACACACACCCATACAATGCGCACCACCCCGTGATGTTTTTCTCACTCCTACTAGTGAATGTAATGTAACACACACCCATACAATGCGCACCACCCCGTGATGTTTTTCTCACTCCTACTAGTGAATGTAATGTAACACACACCCATACAATGCGCACCACCCCGTGATGTTTTTCTCACTCCTACTAGTGAATGTAATGTAACACACACCCATACAATGTGCACCACCCCGTGATGTTTTTCTCACTCCTACTAGTGAATGTAATGTAACACACACCCATACAATGCGCACCACCCCGTGATGTTTTTCTAACTCCTACTAGTGAATGTAATGTAACACACACCCATACAATGCGCACCACCGCGTGATGTTTTTCTCACTCCTACTAGTGAATCTAATGTAACACACACCCATACAGTGCGCACCACCCCGTGATGTTTTCCTCACTCCTACTAGTGAATGTAATGTAACACACACCCATACAATGCTCACCACCCCGTGATGTTTTTCTTACTCTTAGTAGTGAATGTAATGTAACACACACCCATACAATGCGCACCACCTCGTGATGTTTTTCTCACTGCTACTAGTGAATGTAATGTAACACACACCCATACAATGCGCACCACCCCGTGATGTTTTTCTCACTCCTATTAGTGAATGTAATGTAACACACACCCATACAATGCGCACCAACCCGTGATGTTTTTCTCACTCCTACTAGTGAATGTAATGTAACACACACCCATACAATGCGCACCACCCCGTGATGTTTTTCTCACTCCTACTAGTGAATGTAATGTAACACAAACACATACAATGCACACCACCCCGTGATGTTTTTCTCACTCCTACTATTGAATGTAATGTAACACACACCCATACAATGCTCACCACCCCGTGATGTGTTTCTCACTCGTAGTAGTGAATGTAATGTAACACACACACATACAATGCGCACCACCCCGTCATGTTTTTCTCACTCCTACAAGTGAATGTAATGTAACACACACCCATACAATGCGCACCACCCCGTGATGATTTTCTCACTCTTAGTAGTGAATGTAATGTAACACACACCCATACAATGCGCACCACCCCGTGATGTTTTTCTCACTCCTACTAGTGAATGTAATGTAACACACACCCATACAATGCGCACCACCCTGTGATGTTTTTCTCACTGCTACTAGTGAATGTAATGTAACACACACCCATACAATGCGCACCACCGCGTGATGTTTTTCTCACTCCTATTAGTGAATGTAATGTAACACACACCCATACAATGCGCACCACCCAGTGATGTTTTTCTCACTCCTACTAGTGAATGTAATGTAACACACACCCATACAATGCGCACCACCCCGTGATGTTTTTCTCACTCCTACTAGCGAATGTAATGTAACACACACCCATACAATGCGCACCACCCCGTGATGTTTTTCTCACTCCTACTAGTGAATGTAATGTAACACACACCCATACAATGCGCACCACCGCGTGATGTTTTTCTCACTCCTACTAGTGAATCTAATGTAACACACACCCATACAATGCGCACCACCCCTTGATGTTTTTCTCACTCCTACTAGTGAATGTAATGTAACACACACCCATACAATGCGCACCACCCCGTGATGTTTTTCTCACTCCTAGTAGTGAATGTAATGTAACACACACCCATACAATGCGCACCACCCCGTGATGTTTTTCTCACTCCTACGAGTGAATGTAATGTAACACACACCCATACAATGCGCACCACCCCGTGATGTTTTTCTCACTCCTACGAGTGAATGTAATGTAACACACACCCATAAAATGCGCACCACCCCGTGATGATTTTCTCACTCCTACTAGTGAATCTAATGTAACACACACCCATACAATGCGCACCACCCCGTGATGTTTTTCTCACTCCTACTAGTGAATCTAATGTAACACACACCCATACAATGCGCACCACCCCGTGATGTTTTTCTCACTCCTACTAGTGAATGTAATGTAACACACACCCATACAATGCTCACCACCCCGTGATGTTTTTCTCACTCGTAGTAGTGAATGTAATGTAACACACACACATACAATGCGCACCACCCCGTCATGTTTTTCTCACTCCTACTAGTGAATGTAATGTAACACACACCCATACAATGCGCACCACCCCGTGATGTTTTTCTCACTCTTAGTAGTGAATGTAATGTAACACACACCCATACAATGTGCACCACCCCGTGATGTTTTTCTCACTCCTACTAGTGAATGTAATGTAACACACACCCATACAATGCGCACCACCCTGTGATGTTTTTCTCACTGCTACTAGTGAATGTAATGTAACACACACCCATACAATGCGCACAATCCCGTGATGTTTTTCTAACTCCTACTAGTGAATGTAATGTAACACACACCCATACAATGCGCACCACCCCGTGATGTTTTTCTCACTCCTACTAGTGAATCTAACGTAACACACACCCATACAATGCGCACCACCCCGTGATGTTTTTCTCACTCATACTAGTGAATGTAATGTAACACACACCCATACAATGCGCACCACACCGTGATGTTTTTCTCACTCCTACTAGTGAATCTAATGTAACACACACCCATACAATGCGCACCACCCCGCGATGTTTTTCAGAATCCTATCCTACATTGCCACTGCATGTTCCCTGACCTCCCCATGCTGACCACCCCGCGGGGCTTTTCTCCATCCTACATTGCCACTCACTGCCTTTCCTTATTCAGACCCTCCGATTCACACCACCCCGTGATGTTTTTCTCACTCCTAGTTGTGAATGTAATGTAACACACACCCATACAATGCGTACCACACCGTGATGTTTTTCTCACTCCTACTAGTGAATGTAATGTAACACACACCCATACAATGCGCACCACCCCGCGATGTTTTTCTCACTCCTACTAGTGAATGTAATGTAACACACACCCATACAATGCGCACCACCCCGTGATGTTTTTCTAACTCCTACTAGTGAATGTAATGTAACACACACCCATAAAATGCGCACCACCGCGTGATGTTTTTCTCACTCCTACTAGTGAATCTAACGTAACACACACCCATACAATGCGCAACACCCCGTGATGTTTTTCTCACTCCTACTAGTGAATGTAATGTAACACACAGCCATACAATGCTCACCACCCCGTGATGTTTTTCTCACTCCTACTAGTGAATGTAATGTAACACAAACACATACAATGCGCACCACCCCGTGATGTTTTTCTCACTCCTACTAGTGAATGTAATGTAACACACACCCATACAATGCGCACCACCGCGTGATGTTTTTCTCACTCCTACTAGTGAATCTAACGTAACACACACCCATACAATGCGCACCACCCCGTGATGTTTTTCACACTCCTACTAGTGAATGTAATGTAACACACACCCATACAATGCGCACCACCCCGTGATGTTTTTCTCACTCCTACTAGTGAATCTAATGTAACACACACCCATACAATGCGCACCACCCCGTGATGTTTTTCTCACTCCTACTAGTGAATGTAATGTAACACACACCCATACAATGCGCACCACCCCGTGATGTTTTTCTCACTCCTACTAGTGAATCTAATGTAACACACACCCATACAATGCGCACCACCCCGCGATATTTTTCAGAAACCTATCCTACATTGCCACTGCATGTTCCCTGACCTCCACATGCTGACCACCCCGCGGGGCTTTTCTCCATCCTACATTGCCACTCACTGCCTTTCCTAATTCAGAGCCTCCGATTCACACCACCCCGTGATGGTTTTCTCACTCCTATTAGTGAATGTAATGTAACACACACCCATACAATGCGCACCACCCCGTGATGTTTTTCTCACTCCTACTAGTGAATGTAATGTAACACACACCCATACAATGCGCACCACCCCGTGATGTTTTTCTCACTCCTACTAGTGAATGTAATGTAACACACACCCATACAATGCGCACCACCCCGTGATGTTTTTCTCACTCCTACTAGTGAATCTAATGTAACACACACCCATGCAATGCGCATCACCCCGTGATGTTTTTCTCACTCCTACTAGTGAATCTAATGTAACACACACCCATACAATGCGCACCACCCCGTGATGTTTTTCTCACTCCTACTAGTGAATGTAATGTAACACACACCCATACAATGCGAACCACCCCGTGATGTTTTTCTCACTCCTACTAGTGAATGTAATGTAACACACACCCATACAATGCGCACCACCCCGTGATGTTTTTCGCACTCCTACTAGTGAATGTAATGTAACACACACCCATACAATGCGCACCACCCCGTGATGTTTTTCTCACTCCTACTAGTGAATGTAATGTAACACACACCGATACAATGCGCACCACCACGTGATGTTTTTCTCACTCCTACTAGTGAATGTAATGTAACACACACCCATACAATGCGCACCACCCCGTGATGTTTTTCTCACTCCTACTAGTGAATGTAATGTAACACACACCCATACAATGCGCACCACCCCGTGATGTTTGTCTCACTCCTACTAGTGAATGTAATGTAACACACACCCATACAATGCGCACCACCGCGTGATGTTTTTCTCACTCCTACTAGTGAATCTAATGTAACACACACCCATACAATGCGCACCACCCCTTGATGTTTTTCTCACTCCTACTAGTGAATGTAATGTAACACACACCCATACAATGCGCACCACCCCGTGATGTTTTTCTCACTCCTACGAGTGAATGTAATGTAACACACACCCATAAAATGCGCACCACCCCGTGATGATTTTCTCACTCCTACTAGTGAATCTAATGTAACACACACCCATACAATGCGCACCACCCCGTGATGTTTTTCTCACTCCTACTAGTGAATCTAATGTAACACACACCCATACAATGCGCACCACCCCGTGATGTTTTTCTCACTCCTACTAGTGAATCTAATGTAACACACACCCATACAAGGCTCACCACCCCGTGATGTTTTTCTCACTCGTAGTAGTGAATGTAATGTAACACACACACATACAATGCGCACCACCCCGTCATGTTTTTCTCACTCCTACTAGTGAATGTAATGTAACACACACCCATACAATGCGCACCACCCCGTGATGTTTTTCTCACTCTTAGTAGTGAATGTAATGTAACACACACCCATACAATGTGCACCACCCCGTGATGTTTTTCTCACTCCTACTAGTGAATGTAATGTAACACACACCCATACAATGCGCACCACCCTGTGATGTTTTTCTCACTGCTACTAGTGAATGTAATGTAACACACACCCATACAATGCGCACCACCCCGTGATGTTTTTCTCACTCCTATTAGTGAATGTAATGTAACACCCCCATACAATTCGCACCACCCCGTGATGTTTTTCTCACTCCTACTAGTGAATGTAATGTAACACACACCCATAAAATGCGCACCACCCCGTGATGTTTTTCTCACTCCTACTAGTGAATGTAATGTAACACACACCCATACAATGCGCACCACCCCGTGATGTTTTTCTAACTCCTACTAGTGAATGTAATGTAACACACACCCATACAATGCGCACCACCGCGTGATGTTTTTCTCACTCCTACTAGTGAATCTAATGTAACACACACCCATACAATGCGCACCACCCCGTGATGTTTTTCTCACTCCTACTAGTGAATGTAATGTAACACACACCCATACAATGCTCACCACCCCGTGATGTTTTTCTTACTCTTAGTAGTGAATGTAATGTAACACACACACATACAATGCGCACCACCCCGTGATGTTTTTCTCACTCCTACTAGTGAATGTAATGTAACACACACCCATACAATGCGCACCACCCCGTGATGTTTTTCTCACTGCTACTAGTGAATGTAATGTAACACACACCCATACAATGCGCACCACCCCGTGATGTTTTTCTCACTCCTATTAGTGAATGTAATGTAACACACACCCATACAATGCGCACCACCCCGTGATGTTTTTCTCACTCCCACTAGTGAATGTAATGTAACACATACCCATACAATGCGCACCGCCCCGTGATGTTTTTCTCACTCCTACTAGTGAATGTAATGTAACACAAACCCATATAATGCACACCACCCCGTGATGTTTTTCTCACTCCTACTAGTGAATGTAATGTAACACACACCCATACAATGCTCACCACCCCGTGATGTTTTTCTCACTCGTAGTAGTGAATGTAATGTAACACACACACATACAATGCGCACCACCCCGCGATGTTTTTCAGAAACCTATCCTACATTGCCACTGCATGTTCCCTGACCTCCACATGCTGACCACCCCGCGGGGCTTTTCTCCATCCTACATTGCCACTCACTGCCTTTCCTAATTCAGAGCCTCCGATTCACACCACCCCGTGATGGTTTTCTCACTCCTATTAGTGAATGTAATGTAACACACACCCATACAATGCGCACCACCCCGTGATGTTTTTCTCACTCCTACTAGTGAATGTAATGTAACACACACCCATACAATGCGCACCACCCCGTGATGTTTTTCTCACTCCTACTAGTGAATGTAATGTAACACACACCCATACAATGCGCACCACCCCGTGATGTTTTTCTCACTCCTACTAGTGAATGTAATGTAACACACACCCATGCAATGCGCATCACCCCGTGATGTTTTTCTCACTCCTACTAGTGAATCTAATGTAACACACACCCATACAATGCGCACCACCCCGTGATGTTTTTCTCACTCCTACTAGTGAATGTAATGTAACACACACCCATACAATGCGAACCACCCCGTGATGTTTTTCTCACTCCTACTAGTGAATGTAATGTAACACACACCCATACAATGCGCACCACCCCGTGATGTTTTTCGCACTCCTACTAGTGAATGTAATGTAACACACACCCATACAATGCGCACCACCCCGTGATGTTTTTCTCATTCCTACTAGTGAATGTAATGTAACACACACCCATACAATGCGCACCACTCCGTGATGTTTTTCTCACTCCTATTAGTGAATGTAATGTAACACCACCATACAATTCGCACCACCCCGTGATGTTTTTCTCACTCCTACTAGTGAATGTAATGTAACACACACCCATAAAATGCGCACCACCCCGTGATGTTTTTCTCACTCCTACTAGTGAATGTAATGTAACACACACCCATACAATGCGCACCACCCCGTGATGTTTTTCTAACTCCTACTAGTGAATGTAATGTAACCCACACCCATACAATGCGCACCACCGCGTGATGTTTTTCTCACTCCTACTAGTGAATCTAATGTAACACACACCCATACAATGCGCACCACCCCGTGATGTTTTTCTCATTCCTACTAGTGAATGTAATGTAACACACACCCATACAATGCTCACCACCCCGTGATGTTTTTCTTACTCTTAGTAGTGAATGTAATGTAACACACACACATACAATGCGCACCACCCCGTGATGTTTTTCTCACTCCTACTAGTGAATGTAATGTAACACACACCCATACAATGCTCACCACCCCGTGATGTTTTTCTCACTCGTAGTAGTGAATGTAATGTAACACACACCCATACAATGCGCACCACCCCGTGATGTTTTTCTCACTCCTATTAGTGAATGTAATGTAACACACACCCACACAATGCGCACCACACCGTGATGTTTTTCTCACTCCCACTAGTGAATGTAATGTAACACATACCCATACAATGCGCACCGCCCCGTGATGTTTTTCTCACTCCTACTAGTGAATGTAATGTAACACAAACCCATATAATGCACACCACCCCGTGATGTTTTTTTCACTCCTACTAGTGAATGTAATGTAACACACACCCATACAATGCTCACCACCCCGTGATGTTTTTCTCACTCGTAGTAGTGAATGTAATGTAACACACACACATACAATGCGCACCACCCCGTCATGTTTTTCTAACTCCTACTAGTGAATGTAATGTAACACACACCCATACAATGCGCACCACCCCGTGATGTTTTTCTCACTCTTAGTAGTGAATGTAATGTAACACACACCCATACAATGCGCACCACCCCGTCATGTTTTTCTCACTCCTACTAGTGAATGTAATGTAACACACACCCATACAATGCGCACCACCCTGTGATGTTTTTCTCACTGCTACTAGTGAATGTAATGTAACACACACCCATACAATGCGCACCACCCCGTGATGTTTTTCTCACTCCTATTAGTGAATGTAATGTAACACACACCCATCCAATGCGCACCACCCCGTGATGTTTTTCTCACTCCTACTAGTGAATGTAATGTAACACACACCCATACAATGCGCACCACCCCGTGATGTTTTTCTCACTCCTACTAGTGAATGTAATGTAACACACACCCATACAATGCGCACCACCCCGTGATGTTTTTCTCACTCCTACTAGTGAATGTAATGTAACACACACCCATACAATGCGCACCACCCCGTGATGTTTTTCTCACTCCTACTAGTGAATGTAATGTAACACACACCCATGCAATGCGCATCACCCCGTGATGTTTTTCTCACTCCTACTAGTGAATCTAATGTAACACACACCCATACAATGCGCACCACCCCGTGATGTTTTTCTCACTCCTACTAGTGAATGTAATGTAACACACACCCATACAATGCGAACCACCCCGTGATGTTTTTCTCACTCCTACTAGTGAATGTAATGTAACACACACCCATACAATGCGCACCACCCCGTGATGTTTTTCGCACTCCTACTAGTGAATGTAATGTAACACACACCCATACAATGCGCACCACCCCGTGATGTTTTTCTCACTCCTACTAGTGAATGTAATGTAACACACACCGATACAATGCGCACCACCACGTGATGTTTTTCTCACTCCTACTAGTGAATGTAATGTAACACACACCCATACAATGCGCACCACCCCGTGATGTTTTTCTCACTCCTACTAGTGAATGTAATGTAACACACACCCATACAATGCGCACCACCCCGTGATGTTTGTCTCACTCCTACTAGTGAATGTAATGTAACACACACCCATACAATGCGCACCACCGCGTGATGTTTTTCTCACTCCTACTAGTGAATCTAATGTAACACACACCCATACAATGCGCACCACCCCTTGATGTTTTTCTCACTCCTACTAGTGAATGTAATGTAACACACACCCATACAATGCGCACCACCCCGTGATGTTTTTCTCACTCCTACGAGTGAATGTAATGTAACACACACCCATAAAATGCGCACCACCCCGTGATGATTTTCTCACTCCTACTAGTGAATCTAATGTAACACACACCCATACAATGCGCACCACCCCGTGATGTTTTTCTCACTCCTACTAGTGAATCTAATGTAACACACACCCATACAATGCGCACCACCCCGTGATGTTTTTCTCACTCCTACTAGTGAATCTAATGTAACACACACCCATACAAGGCTCACCACCCCGTGATGTTTTTCTCACTCGTAGTAGTGAATGTAATGTAACACACACACATACAATGCGCACCACCCCGTCATGTTTTTCTCACTCCTACTAGTGAATGTAATGTAACACACACCCATACAATGCGCACCACCCCGTGATGTTTTTCTCACTCTTAGTAGTGAATGTAATGTAACACACACCCATACAATGTGCACCACCCCGTGATGTTTTTCTCACTCCTACTAGTGAATGTAATGTAACACACACCCATACAATGCGCACCACCCTGTGATGTTTTTGTCACTGCTACTAGTGAATGTAATGTAACACACACCCATACAATGCGCACCACCCCGTGATGTTTTTCTCACTCCTATTAGTGAATGTAATGTAACACCCCCATACAATTCGCACCACCCCGTGATGTTTTTCTCACTCCTACTAGTGAATGTAATGTAACACACACCCATAAAATGCGCACCACCCCGTGATGTTTTTCTCACTCCTACTAGTGAATGTAATGTAACACACACCCATACAATGCGCACCACCCCGTGATGTTTTTCTAACTCCTACTAGTGAATGTAATGTAACACACACCCATACAATGCGCACCACCGCGTGATGTTTTTCTCACTCCTACTAGTGAATCTAATGTAACACACACCCATACAATGCGCACCACCCCGTGATGTTTTTCTCACTCCTACTAGTGAATGTAATGTAACACACACCCATACAATGCTCACCACCCCGTGATGTTTTTCTTACTCTTAGTAGTGAATGTAATGTAACACACACACATACAATGCGCACCACCCCGTGATGTTTTTCTCACTCCTACTAGTGAATGTAATGTAACACACACCCATACAATGCGCACCACCCCGTGATGTTTTTCTCACTGCTACTAGTGAATGTAATGTAACACACACCCATACAATGCGCACCACCCCGTGATGTTTTTCTCACTCCTATTAGTGAATGTAATGTAACACACACCCATACAATGCGCACCACCCCGTGATGTTTTTCTCACTCCCACTAGTGAATGTAATGTAACACATACCCATACAATGCGCACCGCCCCGTGATGTTTTTCTCACTCCTACTAGTGAATGTAATGTAACACAAACCCATATAATGCACACCACCCCGTGATGTTTTTCTCACTCCTACTAGTGAATGTAATGTAACACACACCCATACAATGCTCACCACCCCGTGATGTTTTTCTCACTCGTAGTAGTGAATGTAATGTAACACACACACATACAATGCGCACCACCCCGTCATGTTTTTCTAACTCCTACTAGTGAATCTAATGTAACACACACCCATACAATGCGCACCACCCCGCGATGTTTTTCAGAAACCTATCCTACATTGCCACTGCATGTTCCCTGACCTCCACATGCTGACCACCCCGCGGGGCTTTTCTCCATCCTACATTGCCACTCACTGCCTTTCCTAATTCAGAGCCTCCGATTCACACCACCCCGTGATGGTTTTCTCACTCCTATTAGTGAATGTAATGTAACACACACCCATACAATGCGCACCACCCCGTGATGTTTTTCTCACTCCTACTAGTGAATGTAATGTAACACACACCCATACAATGCGCACCACCCCGTGATGTTTTTCTCACTCCTACTAGTGAATGTAATGTAACACACACCCATACAATGCGCACCACCCCGTGATGTTTTTCTCACTCCTACTAGTGAATGTAATGTAACACACACCCATGCAATGCGCATCACCCCGTGATGTTTTTCTCACTCCTACTAGTGAATCTAATGTAACACACACCCATACAATGCGCACCACCCCGTGATGTTTTTCTCACTCCTACTAGTGAATGTAATGTAACACACACCCATACAATGCGAACCACCCCGTGATGTTTTTCTCACTCCTACTAGTGAATGTAATGTAACACACACCCATACAATGCGCACCACCCCGTGATGTTTTTCTCACTCCTACTAGTGAATGTAATGTAACACACACCCATACAATGCGCACCACCCCGTGATGTTTTTCGCACTCCTACTAGTGAATCTAATGTAACACACACCCATACAATGCGCACCACCCCGTGATGTTTTTCTCATTCCTACTAGTGAATGTAATGTAACACACACCCATACAATGCTCACCACCCCGTGATGTTTTTCTTACTCTTAGTAGTGAATGTAATGTAACACACACACATACAATGCGCACCACCCCGTGATGTTTTTCTCACACCTACTAGTGAATGTAATGTAACACACACCCATACAATGCTCACCACCCCGTGATGTTTTTCTCACTCGTAGTAGTGAATGTAATGTAACACACACCCATACAATGCGCACCACCCCGTGATGTTTTTCTCACTCCTATTAGTGAATGTAATGTAACACACACCCACACAATGCGCACCACACCGTGATGTTTTTCTCACTCCCACTAGTGAATGTAATGTAACACATACCCATACAATGCGCACCGCCCCGTGATGTTTTTCTCACTCCTACTAGTGAATGTAATGTAACACAAACCCATATAATGCACACCACCCCGTGATGTTTTTTTCACTCCTACTAGTGAATGTAATGTAACACACACCCATACAATGCTCACCACCCCGTGATGTTTTTCTCACTCGTAGTAGTGAATGTAATGTAACACACACACATACAATGCGCACCACCCCGTCATGTTTTTCTAACTCCTACTAGTGAATGTAATGTAACACACACCCATACAATGCGCACCACCCCGTGATGTTTTTCTCACTCTTAGTAGTGAATGTAATGTAACACACACCCATACAATGCGCACCACCCCGTCATGTTTTTCTCACTCCTACTAGTGAATGTAATGTAACACACACCCATACAATGCGCACCACCCTGTGATGTTTTTCTCACTGCTACTAGTGAATGTAATGTAACACACACCCATACAATGCGCACCACCCCGTGATGTTTTTCTCACTCCTATTAGTGAATGTAATGTAACACACACCCATCCAATGCGCACCACCCCGTGATGTTTTTCTCACTCCTACTAGTGAATGTAATGTAACACACACCCATACAATGCGCACCACCCCGTGATGTTTTTCTCACTCCTACTAGTGAATGTAATGTAACACACACCCATACAATGCGCACCACCCCGTGATGTTTTTCTCACTCCTACTAGTGAATGTAATGTAACACACACCCATACAATGCGCACCACCCCGTGATGTTTTTCTCACTCCTACTAGTGAATGTAATGTAACACACACCCATGCAATGCGCATCACCCCGTGATGTTTTTCTCACTCCTACTAGTGAATCTAATGTAACACACACCCATACAATGCGCACCACCCCGTGATGTTTTTCTCACTCCTACTAGTGAATGTAATGTAACACACACCCATACAATGCGAACCACCCCGTGATGTTTTTCTCACTCCTACTAGTGAATGTAATGTAACACACACCCATACAATGCGCACCACCCCGTGATGTTTTTCGCACTCCTACTAGTGAATGTAATGTAACACACACCCATACAATGCGCACCACCCCGTGATGTTTTTCTCACTCCTACTAGTGAATGTAATGTAACACACACCGATACAATGCGCACCACCACGTGATGTTTTTCTCACTCCTACTAGTGAATGTAATGTAACACACACCCATACAATGCGCACCACCCCGTGATGTTTTTCTCACTCCTACTAGTGAATGTAATGTAACACACACCCATACAATGCGCACCACCCCGTGATGTTTGTCTCACTCCTACTAGTGAATGTAATGTAACACACACCCATACAATGCGCACCACCGCGTGATGTTTTTCTCACTCCTACTAGTGAATCTAATGTAACACACACCCATACAATGCGCACCACCCCTTGATGTTTTTCTCACTCCTACTAGTGAATGTAATGTAACACACACCCATACAATGCGCACCACCCCGTGATGTTTTTCTCACTCCTACGAGTGAATGTAATGTAACACACACCCATAAAATGCGCACCACCCCGTGATGATTTTCTCACTCCTACTAGTGAATCTAATGTAACACACACCCATACAATGCGCACCACCCCGTGATGTTTTTCTCACTCCTACTAGTGAATCTAATGTAACACACACCCATACAATGCGCACCACCCCGTGATGTTTTTCTCACTCCTACTAGTGAATCTAATGTAACACACACCCATACAAGGCTCACCACCCCGTGATGTTTTTCTCACTCGTAGTAGTGAATGTAATGTAACACACACACATACAATGCGCACCACCCCGTCATGTTTTTCTCACTCCTACTAGTGAATGTAATGTAACACACACCCATACAATGCGCACCACCCCGTGATGTTTTTCTCACTCTTAGTAGTGAATGTAATGTAACACACACCCATACAATGTGCACCACCCCGTGATGTTTTTCTCACTCCTACTAGTGAATGTAATGTAACACACACCCATACAATGCGCACCACCCTGTGATGTTTTTGTCACTGCTACTAGTGAATGTAATGTAACACACACCCATACAATGCGCACCACCCCGTGATGTTTTTCTCACTCCTATTAGTGAATGTAATGTAACACCCCCATACAATTCGCACCACCCCGTGATGTTTTTCTCACTCCTACTAGTGAATGTAATGTAACACACACCCATAAAATGCGCACCACCCCGTGATGTTTTTCTCACTCCTACTAGTGAATGTAATGTAACACACACCCATACAATGCGCACCACCCCGTGATGTTTTTCTAACTCCTACTAGTGAATGTAATGTAACACACACCCATACAATGCGCACCACCGCGTGATGTTTTTCTCACTCCTACTAGTGAATCTAATGTAACACACACCCATACAATGCGCACCACCCCGTGATGTTTTTCTCACTCCTACTAGTGAATGTAATGTAACACACACCCATACAATGCTCACCACCCCGTGATGTTTTTCTTACTCTTAGTAGTGAATGTAATGTAACACACACACATACAATGCGCACCACCCCGTGATGTTTTTCTCACTCCTACTAGTGAATGTAATGTAACACACACCCATACAATGCGCACCACCCCGTGATGTTTTTCTCACTGCTACTAGTGAATGTAATGTAACACACACCCATACAATGCGCACCACCCCGTGATGTTTTTCTCACTCCTATTAGTGAATGTAATGTAACACACACCCATACAATGCGCACCACCCCGTGATGTTTTTCTCACTCCCACTAGTGAATGTAATGTAACACATACCCATACAATGCGCACCGCCCCGTGATGTTTTTCTCACTCCTACTAGTGAATGTAATGTAACACAAACCCATATAATGCACACCACCCCGTGATGTTTTTCTCACTCCTACTAGTGAATGTAATGTAACACACACCCATACAATGCTCACCACCCCGTGATGTTTTTCTCACTCGTAGTAGTGAATGTAATGTAACACACACACATACAATGCGCACCACCCCGTCATGTTTTTCTAACTCCTACTAGTGAATCTAATGTAACACACACCCATACAATGCGCACCACCCCGCGATGTTTTTCAGAAACCTATCCTACATTGCCACTGCATGTTCCCTGACCTCCACATGCTGACCACCCCGCGGGGCTTTTCTCCATCCTACATTGCCACTCACTGCCTTTCCTAATTCAGAGCCTCCGATTCACACCACCCCGTGATGGTTTTCTCACTCCTATTAGTGAATGTAATGTAACACACACCCATACAATGCGCACCACCCCGTGATGTTTTTCTCACTCCTACTAGTGAATGTAATGTAACACACACCCATACAATGCGCACCACCCCGTGATGTTTTTCTCACTCCTACTAGTGAATGTAATGTAACACACACCCATACAATGCGCACCACCCCGTGATGTTTTTCTCACTCCTACTAGTGAATGTAATGTAACACACACCCATGCAATGCGCATCACCCCGTGATGTTTTTCTCACTCCTACTAGTGAATCTAATGTAACACACACCCATACAATGCGCACCACCCCGTGATGTTTTTCTCACTCCTACTAGTGAATGTAATGTAACACACACCCATACAATGCGAACCACCCCGTGATGTTTTTCTCACTCCTACTAGTGAATGTAATGTAACACACACCCATACAATGCGCACCACCCCGTGATGTTTTTCTCACTCCTACTAGTGAATGTAATGTAACACACACCCATACAATGCGCACCACCCCGTGATGTTTTTCGCACTCCTACTAGTGAATCTAATGTAACACACACCCATACAATGCGCACCACCCCGTGATGTTTTTCTCATTCCTACTAGTGAATGTAATGTAACACACACCCATACAATGCTCACCACCCCGTGATGTTTTTCTTACTCTTAGTAGTGAATGTAATGTAACACACACACATACAATGCGCACCACCCCGTGATGTTTTTCTCACACCTACTAGTGAATGTAATGTAACACACACCCATACAATGCTCACCACCCCGTGATGTTTTTCTCACTCGTAGTAGTGAATGTAATGTAACACACACCCATACAATGCGCACCACCCCGTGATGTTTTTCTCACTCCTATTAGTGAATGTAATGTAACACACACCCACACAATGCGCACCACACCGTGATGTTTTTCTCACTCCCACTAGTGAATGTAATGTAACACATACCCATACAATGCGCACCGCCCCGTGATGTTTTTCTCACTCCTACTAGTGAATGTAATGTAACACAAACCCATATAATGCACACCACCCCGTGATGTTTTTTTCACTCCTACTAGTGAATGTAATGTAACACACACCCATACAATGCTCACCACCCCGTGATGTTTTTCTCACTCGTAGTAGTGAATGTAATGTAACACACACACATACAATGCGCACCACCCCGTCATGTTTTTCTAACTCCTACTAGTGAATGTAATGTAACACACACCCATACAATGCGCACCACCCCGTGATGTTTTTCTCACTCTTAGTAGTGAATGTAATGTAACACACACCCATACAATGCGCACCACCCCGTCATGTTTTTCTCACTCCTACTAGTGAATGTAATGTAACACACACCCATACAATGCGCACCACCCTGTGATGTTTTTCTCACTGCTACTAGTGAATGTAATGTAACACACACCCATACAATGCGCACCACCCCGTGATGTTTTTCTCACTCCTATTAGTGAATGTAATGTAACACACACCCATCCAATGCGCACCACCCCGTGATGTTTTTCTCACTCCTACTAGTGAATGTAATGTAACACACACCCATACAATGCGCACCACCCCGTGATGTTTTTCTCACTCCTATTAGTGAATGTAATGTAACACACACCCATACAATGCGCACCACCCCGTGATGTTTTTCTCACTCCTACTAGTGAATGTAATGTAACACACACCCATACAATGCGCACCACCCCGTGATGTTTTTCTCACTCCTACTAGTGAATGTAATGTAACACACACCCATACAATGCGCACCACCCCGTGATGTTTTTCTAACTCCTACTAGTGAATGTAATGTAACACACACCCATACAATGCGCACCACCACGTGATGTTTTTCTCACTCCTACTAGTGAATCTAATGTAACACACACCCATAAAATGCGCACCACCCCGTGATGTTTTCCTCACTCCTACTAGTGAATGTAATGTAACACACACCCATACAATGCTCACCACCCCGTGATGTTTTTCTTACTCTTAGTAGTGAATCTAATGTAACACACACACATACAATGCGCACCACCCCGTGATGTTTTTCTCACTCCTACTAGTGAATGTAATGTAACACACACCCATACAATGCGCACCACCCCGTGATGTTTTTCTCACTGCTACTAGTGAATGTAATGTAACACACACCCATACAATGCGCACCACCCCGTGATGTTTTTCTCACTCCTACTAGTGAATGTAATGTAACACACACCCATACAATGCGCACCACCCCGTGATGTTTTTCTCACTCCTACTAGTGAATGTAATGTAACACACACCCATGCAATGCGCATCACCCCGTGATGTTTTTCTCACTCCTACTAGTGAATCTAATGTAACACACACCCATACAATGCGCACCACCCCGTGATGTTTTTCTCACTCCTACTAGTGAATGTAATGTAACACACACCCATACAATGCGAACCTCCCCGTGATGTTTTTCTCACTCCTACTAGTGAATGTAATGTAACACACACCCATACAATGCGCACCACCCCGTGATGTTTTTCGCACTCCTACTAGTGAATGTAATGTAACACACACCCATACAATGCGCACCACCCCGTGATGTTTTTCTCACTCCTACTAGTGAATGTAATGTAACACACACCGATACAATGCGCACCACCACGTGATGTTTTTCTCACTCCTACTAGTGAATGTAATGTAACACACACCCATACAATGCGCACCACCCCGTGATGTTTTTCTCACTCCTACTAGTGAATGTAATGTAACACACACCCATACAATGCGCACCACCCCGTGATGTTTGTCTCACTCCTACTAGTGAATGTAATGTAACACACACCCATACAATGCGCACCACCGCGTGATGTTTTTCTCACTCCTACTAGTGAATCTAATGTAACACACACCCATACAATGCGCACCACCCCTTGATATTTTTCTCACTCCTACTAGTGAATGTAATGTAACACACACCCATACAATGTGCACCACCCCGTGATGTTTTTCTCACTCCTAGTAGTGAATGTAATGTAACACACACCCATACAATGCGCACCACCCCGTGATGTTTTTCTCACTCCTACGAGTGAATGTAATGTAACACACACCCATACAATGCGCACCACCCCGTGATGTTTTTCTCACTCCTACGAGTGAATGTAATGTAACACACACCCATAAAATGCGCACCACCCCGTGATGATTTTCTCACTCCTACTAGTGAATCTAATGTAACACACACCCATACAATGCGCACCACCCCGTGATGTTTTTCTCACTCCTACTAGTGAATCTAATGTAACACACACCCATACAATGCGCACCACCCCGTGATGTTTTTCTCACTCCTACTAGTGAATGTAATGTAACACACACCCATACAATGCTCACCACCCCGTGATGTTTTTCTCACTCGTAGTAGTGAATGTAATGTAACACACACACATACAATGCGCACCACCCCGTCATGTTTTTCTCACTCCTACTAGTGAATGTAATGTAACACACACCCATACAATGCGCACCACCCCGTGATGTTTTTCTCACTCTTAGTAGTGAATGTAATGTAACACACACCCATACAATGTGCACCACCCCGTGATGTTTTTCTCACTCCTACTAGTGAATGTAATGTAACACACACCCATACAATGCGCACCACCCTGTGATGTTTTTCTCACTGCTACTAGTGAATCTAATGTAACACACACCCATACAATGCGCACCACTCCGTGATGTTTTTCTCACTCCTATTAGTGAATGTAATGTAACACCCCCATACAATTCGCACCACCCCGTGATGTTTTTCTCACTCCTACTAGTGAATGTAATGTAACACACACCCATAAAATGCGCATCACCCCGTGATGTTTTTCTCACTCCTACTAGTGAATGTAATGTAACACACACCCATACAATGCGCACCACCCCGTGATGTTTTTCTAACTCCTACTAGTGAATGTAATGTAACCCACACCCATACAATGCGCACCACCGCGTGATGTTTTTCTCACTCCTACTAGTGAATCTAATGTAACACACACCCATACAATGCGCACCACCCCGTGATGTTTTTCTCATTCCTACTAGTGAATGTAATGTAACACACACCCATACAATGCTCACCACCCCGTGATGTTTTTCTTACTCTTAGTAGTGAATGTAATGTAACACACACACATACAATGCGCACCACCCCGTGATGTTTTTCTCACTCCTACTAGTGAATGTAATGTAACACACACCCATACAATGCGCACCACCCCGTGATGTTTTTCTCACTGCTACTAGTGAATGTAATGTAACACACACCCATACAATGCGCACCACCCCGTGATGTTTTTCTCACTCCTATTAGTGAATGTAATGTAACACACACCCACACAATGCGCACCACCCCGTGATGTTTTTCTCACTCCCACTAGTGAATGTAATGTAACACATACCCATACAATGCGCACCGCCCCGTGATGTTTTTCTCACTCCTACTAGTGAATGTAATGTAACACAAACCCATATAATGCACACCACCCCGTGATGTATTTCTCACTCCTACTAGTGAATGTAATGTAACACACACCCATACAATGCTCACCACCCCGTGATGTTTTTCTCACTCGTAGTAGTGAATGTAATGTAACACACACACATACAATGCGCACCACCCCGTCATGTTTTTCTAACTCCTACTAGTGAATGTAATGTAACACACACCCATACAATGCGCACCACCCCGTGATGTTTTTCTCACTCTTAGTAGTGAATGTAATGTAACACACACCCATACAATGCGCACCACCCCGTCATGTTTTTCTCACTCCTACTAGTGAATGTAATGTAACACACACCTATACAATGCGCACCACCCTGTGATGTTTTTCTCACTGCTACTAGTGAATGTAATGTAACACACACCCATACAATGCGCACCACCCCGTGATGTTTTTCTCACTCCTATCAGTGAATGTAATGTAACACACACCCATCCAATGCGCACCACCCCGTGATGTTTTTCTCACTCCTACTAGTGAATGTAATGTAACACACACCCATACAATGCGCACCACCCCGTGATGTTTTTCTCACTCCTACTAGAGAATGTAATGTAACACACACCCATACAATGCGCACCACCCCGTGATGTTTTTCTCACTCCTACTAGTGAATGTAATGTAACACACACCCATACAATGTGCACCACCCCGTGATGTTTTTCTCACTCCTACTAGTGAATGTAATGTAACACACACCCATACAATGCGCACCACCCCGTGATGTTTTTCTAACTCCTACTAGTGAATGTAATGTAACACACACCCATACAATGCGCACCACCACGTGATGTTTTTCTCACTCCTACTAGTGAATCTAATGTAACACACACCCATACAATGCGCACCACCCCGTGATGTTTTCCTCACTCCTACTAGTGAATGTAATGTAACACACACCCATACAATGCTCACCACCCCGTGATGTTTTTCTTACTCTTAGTAGTGAATCTAATGTAACACACACACATACAATGCGCACCACCCCGTGATGTTTTTCTCACTCCTACTAGTGAATGTAATGTAACACACACCCATACAATGCGCACCACCCCGTGATGTTTTTCTCACTGCTACTAGTGAATGTAATGTAACACACACCCATACAATGCGCACCACCCCGTGATGTTTTTCTCACTCCTATTAGTGAATGTAATGTAACACACACCCATACAATGCGCACCACCCCGTGATGTTTTTCTCACTCCTACTAGTGAATGTAATGTAACACACACCCATACAATGCGCACCGCCCCGTGATGTTTTTCTCACTCCTACTAGTGAATGTAATGTAACACAAACCCATACAATGCACACCGCCCCGTGATGTTTTTCTCACTCCTACTAGTGAATGTAATGTAACACAAACCCATACAATGCACACCACCCCGTGATGTTTTTCTCACTCCTACTAGTGAATGTAATGTAACACACACCCATACAATGCGCACCACCCCGTGATGTTTTTCTCACTCCTATTAGTGAATGTAATGTAAAACACACCCATACAATGCGCACCACCCCGTGATGTTTTTCTCACTCCTACTAGTGAATCTAATGTAACACACACCCATACAATGCGCACCACCCCGCGATGTTTTTCAGAAACCTATCCTACATTGCCACTGCATGTTCCCTTACCTCCCCATGCTGACCACCCCGCGGGGCTTTTCTCCATCCTACATTGCCACTCACTGCCTTACCTAATTCAGACCCTCCGATTCACACCACCCCGTGATGTTTTTCTCACTCCTATTAGTGAATGTAATGTAACACACACCCATACAATGCGCACCACCCCGTGATGTTTTTCTCACTCCTACTAGGGAATGTAATGTAACACACACCCATACAATGCGCACCACCCCGTGATGTTTTTCTCACTCCTACTAGTGAATGTAATGTAACACACACCCATACAATGCGAACCACCCCGTGATGTTTTTCTCACTCCTACTAGTGAATCCAATGTAACACACACCCATACAATGCGCACCACCCCGTGATGTTTTTGTCACTCCTACTAGTGAATCCAATGTAACACACACCCATACAATGCGCACCACCCCGTGATGTTTTTCTCACTCCTACTAGTGAATCCAATGTAACACACACCCATACAATGCGCACCACCCCGTGATGTTTTTCTCACTCCTACTAGTGAATGTAATGTAACACAGAACCATACAATGCGCACCACCCCGTGTTGTTTTTCTCACTCCTACTAGTGAATATAATGTAACACACACCCATACAATGCTCACCAGCCCGTGATGTTTTTCTCACTCCTAGTAGTGAATGTAATGTAACACACACCCATACAATGCGCACCACCCCGTGATGTTTTTCTCACTCCTACTAGTGAATGTAATGTAACACACACCCATACAATGCGCACCACCCCGTGATGTTTTTCTCACTCCTACTAGTGAATGTAATGTAACACACACCCATACAATGCGCACCACCCCGTGATGTTTTTCTAACTCCTATTAGTGAATGTAATGTAACACACACCCATACAATGCGCACCACCACGTGATGTTTTTCTCACTCCTACTAGTGAATCTAATGTAACACACACCCATACAATGCGCACCACCCCGTGATGTTTTCCTCACTCCTACTAGTGAATGTAATGTAACACACACCCATACAATGCTCACCACCCCGTGATGTTTTTCTTACTCTTAGTAGTGAATCTAATGTAACACACACACATACAATGCGCACCACCCCGTGATGTTTTTCTCACTCCTACTAGTGAATGTAATGTAACACACACCCATACAATGCGCACCACCCCGTGATGTTTTTCTCACTGCTACTAGTGAATGTAATGTAACACACACCCATACAATGCGCACCACCCCGTGATGTTTTTCTCACTCCTACTAGTGAATGTAATGTAACACACACCCATACAATGCGCACCACCCCGTGATGTTTTTCTCACTCCTACTAGTGAATGTAATGTAACACACACCCATGCAATGCGCATCACCCCGTGATGTTTTTTTCACTCCTACTAGTGAATCTAATGTAACACACACCCATACAATGCGCACCACCCCGTGATGTTTGTCTCACTCCTACTAGTGAATGTAATGTAACACACACCCATACAATGCGCACCACCGCGTGATGTTTTTCTCACTCCTACTAGTGAATCTAATGTAACACACACCCATACAATGCGCACCACCCCTTGATGTTTTTCTCACTCCTACTAGTGAATGTAATGTAACACACACCCATACAATGTGCACCACCCCGTGATGTTTTTCTCACTCCTAGTAGTGAATGTAATGTAACACACACCCATACAATGCGCACCACCCCGTGATGTTTTTCTCACTCCTACGAGTGAATGTAATGTAACACACACCCATACAATGCGCACCACCCCGTGATGTTTTTCTCACTCCTACGAGTGAATGTAATGTAACACACACCCATAAAATGCGCACCACCCCGTGATGATTTTCTCACTCCTACTAGTGAATCTAATGTAACACACACCCATACAATGCGCACCACCCCGTGATGTTTTTCTCACTCCTACTAGTGAATCTAATGTAACACACACCCATACAATGCGCACCACCCCGTGATGTTTTTCTCACGCCTACTAGTGAATGTAATGTAACACATACCCATACAATGCTCACCACCCCGTGATGTTTTTCTCACTCGTAGTAGTGAATGTAATGTAACACACACACATACAATGCGCACCACCCCGTCATGTTTTTCTCACTCCTACTAGTGAATGTAATGTAACACACACCCATACAATGCGCACCACCCCGTGATGTTTTTCTCACTCTTAGTAGTGAATGTAATGTAACACACACCCATACAATGTGCACCACCCCGTGATGTTTTTCTCACTCCTACTAGTGAATGTAATGTAACACACACCCATAAAATGCGCACCACCCTGTGATGTTTTTCTCACTGCTACTAGTGAATCTAATGTAACACACACCCATACAATGCGCACCACTCCGTGATGTTTTTCTCACTCCTATTAGTGAATGTAATGTAACACCCCCATACAATTCGCACCACCCCGTGATGTTTTTCTCACTCCTACTAGTGAATGTAATGTAACACACACCCATAAAATGCGCACCACCCCGTGATGTTTTTCTCACTCCTACTAGTGAATGTAATGTAACACACACCCATACAATGCGCACCACCCCGTGATGTTTTTCTAACTCCTACTAGTGAATGTAATGTAACCCACACCCATACAATGCGCACCACCGCGTGATGTTTTTCTCACTCCTACTAGTGAATCTAATGTAACACACACCCATACAATGCGCACCACCCCGTGATGTTTTTCTCATTCCTACTAGTGAATGTAATGTAACACACACCCATACAATGCGCACCACCCCTTGATGTTTTTCTCACTCCTACTAGTGAATGTAATGTAACACACACCCATACAATGCGCACCGCCCCGTGATGTTTTTGTCACTCCTACTAGTGAATGTAATGTAACACACACCCATACAATGCGCACCACCCCGTGATGTTTTTCTCACTCCTACTAGTGAATGTAATATAACACACACCCATACAATGCACACCACCCCATGATGTTTTTCTCACTCCTACGAGTGAATGTAATGTAACACACACCCATACAATGCGCACCACCCCGTGATGATTTTCTCACTCCTACTAGTGAATGTAATGTAACACACACCCATACAATGCGCACCACCCCGTGATGTTTTTCTCACTCCTACTAGTGAATGTATGGTAACACACACCCATACAATGCGCACCACCCCGTGATGTTTTTTTCACTCCTACTAGTGAATCTAATGTTACACACACCCATACAATGCGCACCACCCCGTGATGTTTTTCTCACTCCTACGAGTGAATGTAATGTAACACACACCCATACAATGCGCACCGCCCCGTGATGTTTTTCTCACTCCTACTAGTGAATGTAATGTAACACACACCCATACAATGCGCACCACCCCGTGATGTTTTTCTCACTGCTACTAGTGAATGTAATGTAACACACACCCATACAATGCGCACCACCCCGTGATGCTTTTCTCACTCCTAATAGTGAATGTAATGTAACACACACCCATACAATGCGCACCACCCCGTGATGCTTTTCTCACTCCTACTAGTGAATGTAATATAACACACACCCATACAATGCGCACCACCCCGTGATGTTTTTATCACTCCTACTAGTGAATGTAATGTAACACACACCCATACAATGCGCACCACCCCGTGATGTTTTTCTAACTCCTACTCGTGAATGTAATGTAACACACACCCATACAATGCGCACCACCCCGTGATGTTTTTCTCACTCCTACTAGTGAATCTAATGTAACACACACCCATACAATGCGCACCACCCCGTGATGTTTTTCTCACTCCTACTAGTGAATGTAATGTAACACACATCCATACAATGCGCACCACCCCTTGATGTTTTTATCACTCCTACTAGTGAATGTAATGTAACACACACCCATACAATGCGCACCACCCCGTGATGTTTTTATCACTCCTACTATTGAATGTAATGTAACACACACCCATACAATGCGCACCACCCCGTGATGTTTTTCTAACTCCTACTAGTGAATGTAATGTAACACACACCCATACAATGCGCACCACCCCGTGATGTTTTTCTCACTCCTACTAGTGAATCTAATGTAACACACACCCATACAATGCGCACCACCCCGTGATGTTTTTCTCACTCCTACTAGTGAATGTAATGTAACACACACCCATACAATGCTCACCAGCCCGTGATGTATTTCTCACTCCTAGTAGTGAATGTAATGTAACACACACACATACAATGCGAACCACCCCGTGATGTTTTTCTCACTCCTACTAGTGAATGTAATGTAACACACACCCATACAATGCGCACCACCCCGTGATGTTTTTCTCACTCCTACTAGTGAATGTAATGTAACACACACCCATACAATGCTCACCACCCCGTGATGTTTTTCTCACTCCTAGTAGTGAATGTAATGTAACACACACACATACAATGCGCACCACCCCGTGATGTTTTTCTCACTCCTACTAGTGAATGTAATGTAACACACACCCATACAATGCGCACCACCCCGTGATGTTTTTCTCAATTCTACTAGTGAATGTAATGTAACACACACCCATACAATGCGCACCACCCCGTGATGTTTTTCTCACTCCTACTAGTGAATGTAATGTAACACACACCCATACAATGCGCACCACCCTGTGATGTTTTTCTCACTGCTACTAGTGAATGTAATGTAACACACACCCATACAATGCGCACCACCCCGTGATGTTTTTCTCACTCCTATTAGTGAATGTAACGTAACACCCCCATACAATTCGCACCACCCCGTGATGTTTTTCTCACTCCTACTAGTGAATGTAATGTAACACACACCCATAAAATGCGCACCACCCCGTGATGTTTTTCTCACTCCTACTAGTGAATGTAATGTAACACACACCCATACAATGCGCACCACCCCGTGATGTTTTTCTAACTCCTACTAGTGAATGTAATGTAACACACACCCATACAATGCGCACCACCGCGTGATGTTTTTCTCACTCCTACTAGTGAATCTAATGTAACACACACCCATACAATGCGCACCACCCCGTGATGTTTTTCTCACTCCTACTAGTGAATGTAATGTAACACACACCCATACAATGCTCACCACCCCGTGATGTTTTTCTTACTCTTAGTAGTGAATGTAATGTAACACACACACATACAATGCGCACCACCCCGTGATGTTTTTCTCACTCCTACTAGTGAATGTAATGTAACACACACCCATACAATGCGCACCACCCCGTGATGTTTTTCTCACTCCTACTAGTGAATGTAATGTAACACACACCCATACAATGCGAACCACCCCGTGATGTTTTTCTCACTCCTACTAGTGAATGTAATGTAACACACACCCATACAATGCGCACCACCCCGTGATGTTTTTCGCACTCCTACTAGTGAATGTAATGTAACACACACCCATACAATGCGCACCACCCCGTGATGTTTTTCTCACTCCTACTAGTGAATGTAATGTAACACACACCGATACAATGCGCACCACCACGTGATGTTTTTCTCACTCCTACTAGTGAATGTAATGTAACACACACCCATACAATGCGCACCACCCCGTGATGTTTTTCTCACTCCTACTAGTGAATGTAATGTAACACACACCCATACAATGCGCACCACCCCGTGATGTTTGTCTCACTCCTACTAGTGAATGTAATGTAACACACACCCATACAATGCGCACCACCGCGTGATGTTTTTCTCACTCCTACTAGTGAATCTAATGTAACACACACCCATACAATGCGCACCACCCCTTGATGTTTTTCTCACTCCTACTAGTGAATGTAATGTAACACACACCCATACAATGTGCACCACCCCGTGATGTTTTTCTCACTCCTAGTAGTGAATGTAATGTAACACACACCCATACAATGCGCACCACCCCGTGATGTTTTTCTCACTCCTACGAGTGAATGTAATGTAACACACACCCATACAATGCGCACCACCCCGTGATGTTTTTCTCACTCCTACGAGTGAATGTAATGTAACACACACCCATAAAATGCGCACCACCCCGTGATGATTTTCTCACTCCTACTAGTGAATCTAATGTAACACACACCCATACAATGCGCACCACCCCGTGATGTTTTTCTCACTCCTACTAGTGAATCTAATGTAACACACACCCATACAATGCGCACCACCCCGTGATGTTTTTCTCACGCCTACTAGTGAATGTAATGTAACACATACCCATACAATGCTCACCACCCCGTGATGTTTTTCTCACTCGTAGTAGTGAATGTAATGTAACACACACACATACAATGCGCACCACCCCGTCATGTTTTTCTCACTCCTACTAGTGAATGTAATGTAACACACACCCATACAATGCGCACCACCCCGTGATGTTTTTCTCACTCTTAGTAGTGAATGTAATGTAACACACACCCATACAATGTGCACCACCCCGTGATGTTTTTCTCACTCCTACTAGTGAATGTAATGTAACACACACCCATAAAATGCGCACCACCCTGTGATGTTTTTCTCACTGCTACTAGTGAATCTAATGTAACACACACCCATACAATGCGCACCACTCCGTGATGTTTTTCTCACTCCTATTAGTGAATGTAATGTAACACCCCCATACAATTCGCACCACCCCGTGATGTTTTTCTCACTCCTACTAGTGAATGTAATGTAACACACACCCATAAAATGCGCACCACCCCGTGATGTTTTTCTCACTCCTACTAGTGAATGTAATGTAACACACACCCATACAATGCGCACCACCCCGTGATGTTTTTCTAACTCCTACTAGTGAATGTAATGTAACCCACACCCATACAATGCGCACCACCGCGTGATGTTTTTCTCACTCCTACTAGTGAATCTAATGTAACACACACCCATACAATGCGCACCACCCCGTGATGTTTTTCTCATTCCTACTAGTGAATGTAATGTAACACACACCCATACAATGCGCACCACCCCTTGATGTTTTTCTCACTCCTACTAGTGAATGTAATGTAACACACACCCATACAATGCGCACCGCCCCGTGATGTTTTTGTCACTCCTACTAGTGAATGTAATGTAACACACACCCATACAATGCGCACCACCCCGTGATGTTTTTCTCACTCCTACTAGTGAATGTAATATAACACACACCCATACAATGCACACCACCCCATGATGTTTTTCTCACTCCTACGAGTGAATGTAATGTAACACACACCCATACAATGCGCACCACCCCGTGATGATTTTCTCACTCCTACTAGTGAATGTAATGTAACACACACCCATACAATGCGCACCACCCCGTGATGTTTTTCTCACTCCTACTAGTGAATGTATGGTAACACACACCCATACAATGCGCACCACCCCGTGATGTTTTTTTCACTCCTACTAGTGAATCTAATGTTACACACACCCATACAATGCGCACCACCCCGTGATGTTTTTCTCACTCCTACGAGTGAATGTAATGTAACACACACCCATACAATGCGCACCGCCCCGTGATGTTTTTCTCACTCCTACTAGTGAATGTAATGTAACACACACCCATACAATGCGCACCACCCCGTGATGTTTTTCTCACTGCTACTAGTGAATGTAATGTAACACACACCCATACAATGCGCACCACCCCGTGATGCTTTTCTCACTCCTAATAGTGAATGTAATGTAACACACACCCATACAATGCGCACCACCCCGTGATGCTTTTCTCACTCCTACTAGTGAATGTAATATAACACACACCCATACAATGCGCACCACCCCGTGATGTTTTTATCACTCCTACTAGTGAATGTAATGTAACACACACCCATACAATGCGCACCACCCCGTGATGTTTTTCTAACTCCTACTCGTGAATGTAATGTAACACACACCCATACAATGCGCACCACCCCGTGATGTTTTTCTCACTCCTACTAGTGAATCTAATGTAACACACACCCATACAATGCGCACCACCCCGTGATGTTTTTCTCACTCCTACGAGTGAATGTAATGTAACACACACCCATACAATGCGCACCACCCCGTCATGTTTTTCTCACTCCTACTAGTGAATGTAATGTAACACACACCCATACAATGCGCACCACCCTGTGATGTTTTTCTCACTGCTACTAGTGAATGTAATGTAACACACACCCATACAATGCGCACCACCCCGTGATGTTTTTCTCACTCCTACTAGTGAATGTAATGTAACACACACCCATACAATGCGCACCACCCCGTGATGTTTTTCTCACTCCTACTAGTGAATGTAATGTAACACACACCCATACAATGCGCACCACCCCGTGATGTTTTTCTCACTCCTACTAGTGAATGTAATGTAACACACACCCATACAATGTGCACCACCCCGTGATGTTTTTCTCACTCCTACTAGTGAATGTAATGTAACACACACCCATACAATGCGCACCACCCCGTGATGTTTTTCTAACTCCTACTAGTGAATGTAATGTAACACACACCCATACAATGCGCACCACCGCGTGATGTTTTTCTCACTCCTACTAGTGAATCTAATGTAACACACACCCATACAGTGCGCACCACCCCGTGATGTTTTCCTCACTCCTACTAGTGAATGTAATGTAACACACACCCATACAATGCTCACCACCCCGTGATGTTTTTCTTACTCTTAGTAGTGAATGTAATGTAACACACACCCATACAATGCGCACCACCTCGTGATGTTTTTCTCACTGCTACTAGTGAATGTAATGTAACACACACCCATACAATGCGCACCACCCCGTGATGTTTTTCTCACTCCTATTAGTGAATGTAATGTAACACACACCCATACAATGCGCACCAACCCGTGATGTTTTTCTCACTCCTACTAGTGAATGTAATGTAACACACACCCATACAATGCGCACCACCCCGTGATGTTTTTCTCACTCCTACTAGTGAATGTAATGTAACACAAACACATACAATGCACACCACCCCGTGATGTTTTTCTCACTCCTACTATTGAATGTAATGTAACACACACCCATACAATGCTCACCACCCCGTGATGTGTTTCTCACTCGTAGTAGTGAATGTAATGTAACACACACACATACAATGCGCACCACCCCGTCATGTTTTTCTCACTCCTACAAGTGAATGTAATGTAACACACACCCATACAATGCGCACCACCCCGTGATGATTTTCTCACTCTTAGTAGTGAATGTAATGTAACACACACCCATACAATGCGCACCACCCCGTGATGTTTTTCTCACTCCTACTAGTGAATGTAATGTAACACACACCCATACAATGCGCACCACCCTGTGATGTTTTTCTCACTGCTACTAGTGAATGTAATGTAACACACACCCATACAATGCGCACCACCGCGTGATGTTTTTCTCACTCCTATTAGTGAATGTAATGTAACACACACCCATACAATGCGCACCACCCAGTGATGTTTTTCTCACTCCTACTAGTGAATGTAATGTAACACACACCCATACAATGCGCACCACCCCGTGATGTTTTTCTCACTCCTACTAGCGAATGTAATGTAACACACACCCATACAATGCGCACCACCCCGTGATGTTTTTCTCACTCCTACTAGTGAATGTAATGTAACACACACCCATACAATGCGCACCACCGCGTGATGTTTTTCTCACTCCTACTAGTGAATCTAATGTAACACACACCCATACAATGCGCACCACCCCTTGATGTTTTTCTCACTCCTACTAGTGAATGTAATGTAACACACACCCATACAATGCGCACCACCCCGTGATGTTTTTCTCACTCCTAGTAGTGAATGTAATGTAACACACACCCATACAATGCGCACCACCCCGTGATGTTTTTCTCACTCCTACGAGTGAATGTAATGTAACACACACCCATACAATGCGCACCACCCCGTGATGTTTTTCTCACTCCTACGAGTGAATGTAATGTAACACACACCCATAAAATGCGCACCACCCCGTGATGATTTTCTCACTCCTACTAGTGAATCTAATGTAACACACACCCATACAATGCGCACCACCCCGTGATGTTTTTCTCACTCCTACTAGTGAATCTAATGTAACACACACCCATACAATGCGCACCACCCCGTGATGTTTTTCTCACTCCTACTAGTGAATGTAATGTAACACACACCCATACAATGCTCACCACCCCGTGATGTTTTTCTCACTCGTAGTAGTGAATGTAATGTAACACACACACATACAATGCGCACCACCCCGTCATGTTTTTCTCACTCCTACTAGTGAATGTAATGTAACACACACCCATACAATGCGCACCACCCCGTGATGTTTTTCTCACTCTTAGTAGTGAATGTAATGTAACACACACCCATACAATGTGCACCACCCCGTGATGTTTTTCTCACTCCTACTAGTGAATGTAATGTAACACACACCCATACAATGCGCACCACCCTGTGATGTTTTTCTCACTGCTACTAGTGAATGTAATGTAACACACACCCATACAATGCGCACAATCCCGTGATGTTTTTCTAACTCCTACTAGTGAATGTAATGTAACACACACCCATACAATGCGCACCACCCCGTGATGTTTTTCTCACTCCTACTAGTGAATCTAACGTAACACACACCCATACAATGCGCACCACCCCGTGATGTTTTTCTCACTCATACTAGTGAATGTAATGTAACACACACCCATACAATGCGCACCACACCGTGATGTTTTTCTCACTCCTACTAGTGAATCTAATGTAACACACACCCATACAATGCGCACCACCCCGCGATGTTTTTCAGAATCCTATCCTACATTGCCACTGCATGTTCCCTGACCTCCCCATGCTGACCACCCCGCGGGGCTTTTCTCCATCCTACATTGCCACTCACTGCCTTTCCTTATTCAGACCCTCCGATTCACACCACCCCGTGATGTTTTTCTCACTCCTAGTTGTGAATGTAATGTAACACACACCCATACAATGCGTACCACACCGTGATGTTTTTCTCACTCCTACTAGTGAATGTAATGTAACACACACCCATACAATGCGCACCACCCCGCGATGTTTTTCTCACTCCTACTAGTGAATGTAATGTAACACACACCCATACAATGCGCACCACCCCGTGATGTTTTTCTAACTCCTACTAGTGAATGTAATGTAACACACACCCATAAAATGCGCACCACCGCGTGATGTTTTTCTCACTCCTACTAGTGAATCTAACGTAACACACACCCATACAATGCGCAACACCCCGTGATGTTTTTCTCACTCCTACTAGTGAATGTAATGTAACACACAGCCATACAATGCTCACCACCCCGTGATGTTTTTCTCACTCCTACTAGTGAATGTAATGTAACACAAACACATACAATGCGCACCACCCCGTGATGTTTTTCTCACTCCTACTAGTGAATGTAATGTAACACACACCCATACAATGCGCACCACCGCGTGATGTTTTTCTCACTCCTACTAGTGAATCTAACGTAACACACACCCATACAATGCGCACCACCCCGTGATGTTTTTCACACTCCTACTAGTGAATGTAATGTAACACACACCCATACAATGCGCACCACCCCGTGATGTTTTTCTCACTCCTACTAGTGAATCTAATGTAACACACACCCATACAATGCGCACCACCCCGTGATGTTTTTCTCACTCCTACTAGTGAATGTAATGTAACACACACCCATACAATGCGCACCACCCCGTGATGTTTTTCTCACTCCTACTAGTGAATCTAATGTAACACACACCCATACAATGCGCACCACCCCGCGATATTTTTCAGAAACCTATCCTACATTGCCACTGCATGTTCCCTGACCTCCACATGCTGACCACCCCGCGGGGCTTTTCTCCATCCTACATTGCCACTCACTGCCTTTCCTAATTCAGAGCCTCCGATTCACACCACCCCGTGATGGTTTTCTCACTCCTATTAGTGAATGTAATGTAACACACACCCATACAATGCGCACCACCCCGTGATGTTTTTCTCACTCCTACTAGTGAATGTAATGTAACACACACCCATACAATGCGCACCACCCCGTGATGTTTTTCTCACTCCTACTAGTGAATGTAATGTAACACACACCCATACAATGCGCACCACCCCGTGATGTTTTTCTCACTCCTACTAGTGAATGTAATGTAACACACACCCATGCAATGCGCATCACCCCGTGATGTTTTTCTCACTCCTACTAGTGAATCTAATGTAACACACACCCATACAATGCGCACCACCCCGTGATGTTTTTCTCACTCCTACTAGTGAATGTAATGTAACACACACCCATACAATGCGAACCACCCCGTGATGTTTTTCTCACTCCTACTAGTGAATGTAATGTAACACACACCCATACAATGCGCACCACCCCGTGATGTTTTTCGCACTCCTACTAGTGAATGTAATGTAACACACACCCATACAATGCGCACCACCCCGTGATGTTTTTCTCACTCCTACTAGTGAATGTAATGTAACACACACCGATACAATGCGCACCACCACGTGATGTTTTTCTCACTCCTACTAGTGAATGTAATGTAACACACACCCATACAATGCGCACCACCCCGTGATGTTTTTCTCACTCCTACTAGTGAATGTAATGTAACACACACCCATACAATGCGCACCACCCCGTGATGTTTGTCTCACTCCTACTAGTGAATGTAATGTAACACACACCCATACAATGCGCACCACCGCGTGATGTTTTTCTCACTCCTACTAGTGAATCTAATGTAACACACACCCATACAATGCGCACCACCCCTTGATGTTTTTCTCACTCCTACTAGTGAATGTAATGTAACACACACCCATACAATGCGCACCACCCCGTGATGTTTTTCTCACTCCTACGAGTGAATGTAATGTAACACACACCCATAAAATGCGCACCACCCCGTGATGATTTTCTCACTCCTACTAGTGAATCTAATGTAACACACACCCATACAATGCGCACCACCCCGTGATGTTTTTCTCACTCCTACTAGTGAATCTAATGTAACACACACCCATACAATGCGCACCACCCCGTGATGTTTTTCTCACTCCTACTAGTGAATCTAATGTAACACACACCCATACAAGGCTCACCACCCCGTGATGTTTTTCTCACTCGTAGTAGTGAATGTAATGTAACACACACACATACAATGCGCACCACCCCGTCATGTTTTTCTCACTCCTACTAGTGAATGTAATGTAACACACACCCATACAATGCGCACCACCCCGTGATGTTTTTCTCACTCTTAGTAGTGAATGTAATGTAACACACACCCATACAATGTGCACCACCCCGTGATGTTTTTCTCACTCCTACTAGTGAATGTAATGTAACACACACCCATACAATGCGCACCACCCTGTGATGTTTTTCTCACTGCTACTAGTGAATGTAATGTAACACACACCCATACAATGCGCACCACCCCGTGATGTTTTTCTCACTCCTATTAGTGAATGTAATGTAACACCCCCATACAATTCGCACCACCCCGTGATGTTTTTCTCACTCCTACTAGTGAATGTAATGTAACACACACCCATAAAATGCGCACCACCCCGTGATGTTTTTCTCACTCCTACTAGTGAATGTAATGTAACACACACCCATACAATGCGCACCACCCCGTGATGTTTTTCTAACTCCTACTAGTGAATGTAATGTAACACACACCCATACAATGCGCACCACCGCGTGATGTTTTTCTCACTCCTACTAGTGAATCTAATGTAACACACACCCATACAATGCGCACCACCCCGTGATGTTTTTCTCACTCCTACTAGTGAATGTAATGTAACACACACCCATACAATGCTCACCACCCCGTGATGTTTTTCTTACTCTTAGTAGTGAATGTAATGTAACACACACACATACAATGCGCACCACCCCGTGATGTTTTTCTCACTCCTACTAGTGAATGTAATGTAACACACACCCATACAATGCGCACCACCCCGTGATGTTTTTCTCACTGCTACTAGTGAATGTAATGTAACACACACCCATACAATGCGCACCACCCCGTGATGTTTTTCTCACTCCTATTAGTGAATGTAATGTAACACACACCCATACAATGCGCACCACCCCGTGATGTTTTTCTCACTCCCACTAGTGAATGTAATGTAACACATACCCATACAATGCGCACCGCCCCGTGATGTTTTTCTCACTCCTACTAGTGAATGTAATGTAACACAAACCCATATAATGCACACCACCCCGTGATGTTTTTCTCACTCCTACTAGTGAATGTAATGTAACACACACCCATACAATGCTCACCACCCCGTGATGTTTTTCTCACTCGTAGTAGTGAATGTAATGTAACACACACACATACAATGCGCACCACCCCGTCATGTTTTTCTAACTCCTACTAGTGAATCTAATGTAACACACACCCATACAATGCGCACCACCCCGCGATGTTTTTCAGAAACCTATCCTACATTGCCACTGCATGTTCCCTGACCTCCACATGCTGACCACCCCGCGGGGCTTTTCTCCATCCTACATTGCCACTCACTGCCTTTCCTAATTCAGAGCCTCCGATTCACACCACCCCGTGATGGTTTTCTCACTCCTATTAGTGAATGTAATGTAACACACACCCATACAATGCGCACCACCCCGTGATGTTTTTCTCACTCCTACTAGTGAATGTAATGTAACACACACCCATACAATGCGCACCACCCCGTGATGTTTTTCTCACTCCTACTAGTGAATGTAATGTAACACACACCCATACAATGCGCACCACCCCGTGATGTTTTTCTCACTCCTACTAGTGAATGTAATGTAACACACACCCATGCAATGCGCATCACCCCGTGATGTTTTTCTCACTCCTACTAGTGAATCTAATGTAACACACACCCATACAATGCGCACCACCCCGTGATGTTTTTCTCACTCCTACTAGTGAATGTAATGTAACACACACCCATACAATGCGAACCACCCCGTGATGTTTTTCTCACTCCTACTAGTGAATGTAATGTAACACACACCCATACAATGCGCACCACCCCGTGATGTTTTTCGCACTCCTACTAGTGAATGTAATGTAACACACACCCATACAATGCGCACCACCCCGTGATGTTTTTCTCATTCCTACTAGTGAATGTAATGTAACACACACCCATACAATGCGCACCACTCCGTGATGTTTTTCTCACTCCTATTAGTGAATGTAATGTAACACCACCATACAATTCGCACCACCCCGTGATGTTTTTCTCACTCCTACTAGTGAATGTAATGTAACACACACCCATAAAATGCGCACCACCCCGTGATGTTTTTCTCACTCCTACTAGTGAATGTAATGTAACACACACCCATACAATGCGCACCACCCCGTGATGTTTTTCTAACTCCTACTAGTGAATGTAATGTAACCCACACCCATACAATGCGCACCACCGCGTGATGTTTTTCTCACTCCTACTAGTGAATCTAATGTAACACACACCCATACAATGCGCACCACCCCGTGATGTTTTTCTCATTCCTACTAGTGAATGTAATGTAACACACACCCATACAATGCTCACCACCCCGTGATGTTTTTCTTACTCTTAGTAGTGAATGTAATGTAACACACACACATACAATGCGCACCACCCCGTGATGTTTTTCTCACTCCTACTAGTGAATGTAATGTAACACACACCCATACAATGCTCACCACCCCGTGATGTTTTTCTCACTCGTAGTAGTGAATGTAATGTAACACACACCCATACAATGCGCACCACCCCGTGATGTTTTTCTCACTCCTATTAGTGAATGTAATGTAACACACACCCACACAATGCGCACCACACCGTGATGTTTTTCTCACTCCCACTAGTGAATGTAATGTAACACATACCCATACAATGCGCACCGCCCCGTGATGTTTTTCTCACTCCTACTAGTGAATGTAATGTAACACAAACCCATATAATGCACACCACCCCGTGATGTTTTTTTCACTCCTACTAGTGAATGTAATGTAACACACACCCATACAATGCTCACCACCCCGTGATGTTTTTCTCACTCGTAGTAGTGAATGTAATGTAACACACACACATACAATGCGCACCACCCCGTCATGTTTTTCTAACTCCTACTAGTGAATGTAATGTAACACACACCCATACAATGCGCACCACCCCGTGATGTTTTTCTCACTCTTAGTAGTGAATGTAATGTAACACACACCCATACAATGCGCACCACCCCGTCATGTTTTTCTCACTCCTACTAGTGAATGTAATGTAACACACACCCATACAATGCGCACCACCCTGTGATGTTTTTCTCACTGCTACTAGTGAATGTAATGTAACACACACCCATACAATGCGCACCACCCCGTGATGTTTTTCTCACTCCTATTAGTGAATGTAATGTAACACACACCCATCCAATGCGCACCACCCCGTGATGTTTTTCTCACTCCTACTAGTGAATGTAATGTAACACACACCCATACAATGCGCACCACCCCGTGATGTTTTTCTCACTCCTACTAGTGAATGTAATGTAACACACACCCATACAATGCGCACCACCCCGTGATGTTTTTCTCACTCCTACTAGTGAATGTAATGTAACACACACCCATACAATGCGCACCACCCCGTGATGTTTTTCTCACTCCTACTAGTGAATGTAATGTAACACACACCCATGCAATGCGCATCACCCCGTGATGTTTTTCTCACTCCTACTAGTGAATCTAATGTAACACACACCCATACAATGCGCACCACCCCGTGATGTTTTTCTCACTCCTACTAGTGAATGTAATGTAACACACACCCATACAATGCGAACCACCCCGTGATGTTTTTCTCACTCCTACTAGTGAATGTAATGTAACACACACCCATACAATGCGCACCACCCCGTGATGTTTTTCGCACTCCTACTAGTGAATGTAATGTAACACACACCCATACAATGCGCACCACCCCGTGATGTTTTTCTCACTCCTACTAGTGAATGTAATGTAACACACACCGATACAATGCGCACCACCACGTGATGTTTTTCTCACTCCTACTAGTGAATGTAATGTAACACACACCCATACAATGCGCACCACCCCGTGATGTTTTTCTCACTCCTACTAGTGAATGTAATGTAACACACACCCATACAATGCGCACCACCCCGTGATGTTTGTCTCACTCCTACTAGTGAATGTAATGTAACACACACCCATACAATGCGCACCACCGCGTGATGTTTTTCTCACTCCTACTAGTGAATCTAATGTAACACACACCCATACAATGCGCACCACCCCTTGATGTTTTTCTCACTCCTACTAGTGAATGTAATGTAACACACACCCATACAATGCGCACCACCCCGTGATGTTTTTCTCACTCCTACGAGTGAATGTAATGTAACACACACCCATAAAATGCGCACCACCCCGTGATGATTTTCTCACTCCTACTAGTGAATCTAATGTAACACACACCCATACAATGCGCACCACCCCGTGATGTTTTTCTCACTCCTACTAGTGAATCTAATGTAACACACACCCATACAATGCGCACCACCCCGTGATGTTTTTCTCACTCCTACTAGTGAATCTAATGTAACACACACCCATACAAGGCTCACCACCCCGTGATGTTTTTCTCACTCGTAGTAGTGAATGTAATGTAACACACACACATACAATGCGCACCACCCCGTCATGTTTTTCTCACTCCTACTAGTGAATGTAATGTAACACACACCCATACAATGCGCACCACCCCGTGATGTTTTTCTCACTCTTAGTAGTGAATGTAATGTAACACACACCCATACAATGTGCACCACCCCGTGATGTTTTTCTCACTCCTACTAGTGAATGTAATGTAACACACACCCATACAATGCGCACCACCCTGTGATGTTTTTGTCACTGCTACTAGTGAATGTAATGTAACACACACCCATACAATGCGCACCACCCCGTGATGTTTTTCTCACTCCTATTAGTGAATGTAATGTAACACCCCCATACAATTCGCACCACCCCGTGATGTTTTTCTCACTCCTACTAGTGAATGTAATGTAACACACACCCATAAAATGCGCACCACCCCGTGATGTTTTTCTCACTCCTACTAGTGAATGTAATGTAACACACACCCATACAATGCGCACCACCCCGTGATGTTTTTCTAACTCCTACTAGTGAATGTAATGTAACACACACCCATACAATGCGCACCACCGCGTGATGTTTTTCTCACTCCTACTAGTGAATCTAATGTAACACACACCCATACAATGCGCACCACCCCGTGATGTTTTTCTCACTCCTACTAGTGAATGTAATGTAACACACACCCATACAATGCTCACCACCCCGTGATGTTTTTCTTACTCTTAGTAGTGAATGTAATGTAACACACACACATACAATGCGCACCACCCCGTGATGTTTTTCTCACTCCTACTAGTGAATGTAATGTAACACACACCCATACAATGCGCACCACCCCGTGATGTTTTTCTCACTGCTACTAGTGAATGTAATGTAACACACACCCATACAATGCGCACCACCCCGTGATGTTTTTCTCACTCCTATTAGTGAATGTAATGTAACACACACCCATACAATGCGCACCACCCCGTGATGTTTTTCTCACTCCCACTAGTGAATGTAATGTAACACATACCCATACAATGCGCACCGCCCCGTGATGTTTTTCTCACTCCTACTAGTGAATGTAATGTAACACAAACCCATATAATGCACACCACCCCGTGATGTTTTTCTCACTCCTACTAGTGAATGTAATGTAACACACACCCATACAATGCTCACCACCCCGTGATGTTTTTCTCACTCGTAGTAGTGAATGTAATGTAACACACACACATACAATGCGCACCACCCCGTCATGTTTTTCTAACTCCTACTAGTGAATCTAATGTAACACACACCCATACAATGCGCACCACCCCGCGATGTTTTTCAGAAACCTATCCTACATTGCCACTGCATGTTCCCTGACCTCCACATGCTGACCACCCCGCGGGGCTTTTCTCCATCCTACATTGCCACTCACTGCCTTTCCTAATTCAGAGCCTCCGATTCACACCACCCCGTGATGGTTTTCTCACTCCTATTAGTGAATGTAATGTAACACACACCCATACAATGCGCACCACCCCGTGATGTTTTTCTCACTCCTACTAGTGAATGTAATGTAACACACACCCATACAATGCGCACCACCCCGTGATGTTTTTCTCACTCCTACTAGTGAATGTAATGTAACACACACCCATACAATGCGCACCACCCCGTGATGTTTTTCTCACTCCTACTAGTGAATGTAATGTAACACACACCCATGCAATGCGCATCACCCCGTGATGTTTTTCTCACTCCTACTAGTGAATCTAATGTAACACACACCCATACAATGCGCACCACCCCGTGATGTTTTTCTCACTCCTACTAGTGAATGTAATGTAACACACACCCATACAATGCGAACCACCCCGTGATGTTTTTCTCACTCCTACTAGTGAATGTAATGTAACACACACCCATACAATGCGCACCACCCCGTGATGTTTTTCTCACTCCTACTAGTGAATGTAATGTAACACACACCCATACAATGCGCACCACCCCGTGATGTTTTTCGCACTCCTACTAGTGAATCTAATGTAACACACACCCATACAATGCGCACCACCCCGTGATGTTTTTCTCATTCCTACTAGTGAATGTAATGTAACACACACCCATACAATGCTCACCACCCCGTGATGTTTTTCTTACTCTTAGTAGTGAATGTAATGTAACACACACACATACAATGCGCACCACCCCGTGATGTTTTTCTCACACCTACTAGTGAATGTAATGTAACACACACCCATACAATGCTCACCACCCCGTGATGTTTTTCTCACTCGTAGTAGTGAATGTAATGTAACACACACCCATACAATGCGCACCACCCCGTGATGTTTTTCTCACTCCTATTAGTGAATGTAATGTAACACACACCCACACAATGCGCACCACACCGTGATGTTTTTCTCACTCCCACTAGTGAATGTAATGTAACACATACCCATACAATGCGCACCGCCCCGTGATGTTTTTCTCACTCCTACTAGTGAATGTAATGTAACACAAACCCATATAATGCACACCACCCCGTGATGTTTTTTTCACTCCTACTAGTGAATGTAATGTAACACACACCCATACAATGCTCACCACCCCGTGATGTTTTTCTCACTCGTAGTAGTGAATGTAATGTAACACACACACATACAATGCGCACCACCCCGTCATGTTTTTCTAACTCCTACTAGTGAATGTAATGTAACACACACCCATACAATGCGCACCACCCCGTGATGTTTTTCTCACTCTTAGTAGTGAATGTAATGTAACACACACCCATACAATGCGCACCACCCCGTCATGTTTTTCTCACTCCTACTAGTGAATGTAATGTAACACACACCCATACAATGCGCACCACCCTGTGATGTTTTTCTCACTGCTACTAGTGAATGTAATGTAACACACACCCATACAATGCGCACCACCCCGTGATGTTTTTCTCACTCCTATTAGTGAATGTAATGTAACACACACCCATCCAATGCGCACCACCCCGTGATGTTTTTCTCACTCCTACTAGTGAATGTAATGTAACACACACCCATACAATGCGCACCACCCCGTGATGTTTTTCTCACTCCTACTAGTGAATGTAATGTAACACACACCCATACAATGCGCACCACCCCGTGATGTTTTTCTCACTCCTACTAGTGAATGTAATGTAACACACACCCATACAATGCGCACCACCCCGTGATGTTTTTCTCACTCCTACTAGTGAATGTAATGTAACACACACCCATGCAATGCGCATCACCCCGTGATGTTTTTCTCACTCCTACTAGTGAATCTAATGTAACACACACCCATACAATGCGCACCACCCCGTGATGTTTTTCTCACTCCTACTAGTGAATGTAATGTAACACACACCCATACAATGCGAACCACCCCGTGATGTTTTTCTCACTCCTACTAGTGAATGTAATGTAACACACACCCATACAATGCGCACCACCCCGTGATGTTTTTCGCACTCCTACTAGTGAATGTAATGTAACACACACCCATACAATGCGCACCACCCCGTGATGTTTTTCTCACTCCTACTAGTGAATGTAATGTAACACACACCGATACAATGCGCACCACCACGTGATGTTTTTCTCACTCCTACTAGTGAATGTAATGTAACACACACCCATACAATGCGCACCACCCCGTGATGTTTTTCTCACTCCTACTAGTGAATGTAATGTAACACACACCCATACAATGCGCACCACCCCGTGATGTTTGTCTCACTCCTACTAGTGAATGTAATGTAACACACACCCATACAATGCGCACCACCGCGTGATGTTTTTCTCACTCCTACTAGTGAATCTAATGTAACACACACCCATACAATGCGCACCACCCCTTGATGTTTTTCTCACTCCTACTAGTGAATGTAATGTAACACACACCCATACAATGCGCACCACCCCGTGATGTTTTTCTCACTCCTACGAGTGAATGTAATGTAACACACACCCATAAAATGCGCACCACCCCGTGATGATTTTCTCACTCCTACTAGTGAATCTAATGTAACACACACCCATACAATGCGCACCACCCCGTGATGTTTTTCTCACTCCTACTAGTGAATCTAATGTAACACACACCCATACAATGCGCACCACCCCGTGATGTTTTTCTCACTCCTACTAGTGAATCTAATGTAACACACACCCATACAAGGCTCACCACCCCGTGATGTTTTTCTCACTCGTAGTAGTGAATGTAATGTAACACACACACATACAATGCGCACCACCCCGTCATGTTTTTCTCACTCCTACTAGTGAATGTAATGTAACACACACCCATACAATGCGCACCACCCCGTGATGTTTTTCTCACTCTTAGTAGTGAATGTAATGTAACACACACCCATACAATGTGCACCACCCCGTGATGTTTTTCTCACTCCTACTAGTGAATGTAATGTAACACACACCCATACAATGCGCACCACCCTGTGATGTTTTTGTCACTGCTACTAGTGAATGTAATGTAACACACACCCATACAATGCGCACCACCCCGTGATGTTTTTCTCACTCCTATTAGTGAATGTAATGTAACACCCCCATACAATTCGCACCACCCCGTGATGTTTTTCTCACTCCTACTAGTGAATGTAATGTAACACACACCCATAAAATGCGCACCACCCCGTGATGTTTTTCTCACTCCTACTAGTGAATGTAATGTAACACACACCCATACAATGCGCACCACCCCGTGATGTTTTTCTAACTCCTACTAGTGAATGTAATGTAACACACACCCATACAATGCGCACCACCGCGTGATGTTTTTCTCACTCCTACTAGTGAATCTAATGTAACACACACCCATACAATGCGCACCACCCCGTGATGTTTTTCTCACTCCTACTAGTGAATGTAATGTAACACACACCCATACAATGCTCACCACCCCGTGATGTTTTTCTTACTCTTAGTAGTGAATGTAATGTAACACACACACATACAATGCGCACCACCCCGTGATGTTTTTCTCACTCCTACTAGTGAATGTAATGTAACACACACCCATACAATGCGCACCACCCCGTGATGTTTTTCTCACTGCTACTAGTGAATGTAATGTAACACACACCCATACAATGCGCACCACCCCGTGATGTTTTTCTCACTCCTATTAGTGAATGTAATGTAACACACACCCATACAATGCGCACCACCCCGTGATGTTTTTCTCACTCCCACTAGTGAATGTAATGTAACACATACCCATACAATGCGCACCGCCCCGTGATGTTTTTCTCACTCCTACTAGTGAATGTAATGTAACACAAACCCATATAATGCACACCACCCCGTGATGTTTTTCTCACTCCTACTAGTGAATGTAATGTAACACACACCCATACAATGCTCACCACCCCGTGATGTTTTTCTCACTCGTAGTAGTGAATGTAATGTAACACACACACATACAATGCGCACCACCCCGTCATGTTTTTCTAACTCCTACTAGTGAATCTAATGTAACACACACCCATACAATGCGCACCACCCCGCGATGTTTTTCAGAAACCTATCCTACATTGCCACTGCATGTTCCCTGACCTCCACATGCTGACCACCCCGCGGGGCTTTTCTCCATCCTACATTGCCACTCACTGCCTTTCCTAATTCAGAGCCTCCGATTCACACCACCCCGTGATGGTTTTCTCACTCCTATTAGTGAATGTAATGTAACACACACCCATACAATGCGCACCACCCCGTGATGTTTTTCTCACTCCTACTAGTGAATGTAATGTAACACACACCCATACAATGCGCACCACCCCGTGATGTTTTTCTCACTCCTACTAGTGAATGTAATGTAACACACACCCATACAATGCGCACCACCCCGTGATGTTTTTCTCACTCCTACTAGTGAATGTAATGTAACACACACCCATGCAATGCGCATCACCCCGTGATGTTTTTCTCACTCCTACTAGTGAATCTAATGTAACACACACCCATACAATGCGCACCACCCCGTGATGTTTTTCTCACTCCTACTAGTGAATGTAATGTAACACACACCCATACAATGCGAACCACCCCGTGATGTTTTTCTCACTCCTACTAGTGAATGTAATGTAACACACACCCATACAATGCGCACCACCCCGTGATGTTTTTCTCACTCCTACTAGTGAATGTAATGTAACACACACCCATACAATGCGCACCACCCCGTGATGTTTTTCGCACTCCTACTAGTGAATCTAATGTAACACACACCCATACAATGCGCACCACCCCGTGATGTTTTTCTCATTCCTACTAGTGAATGTAATGTAACACACACCCATACAATGCTCACCACCCCGTGATGTTTTTCTTACTCTTAGTAGTGAATGTAATGTAACACACACACATACAATGCGCACCACCCCGTGATGTTTTTCTCACACCTACTAGTGAATGTAATGTAACACACACCCATACAATGCTCACCACCCCGTGATGTTTTTCTCACTCGTAGTAGTGAATGTAATGTAACACACACCCATACAATGCGCACCACCCCGTGATGTTTTTCTCACTCCTATTAGTGAATGTAATGTAACACACACCCACACAATGCGCACCACACCGTGATGTTTTTCTCACTCCCACTAGTGAATGTAATGTAACACATACCCATACAATGCGCACCGCCCCGTGATGTTTTTCTCACTCCTACTAGTGAATGTAATGTAACACAAACCCATATAATGCACACCACCCCGTGATGTTTTTTTCACTCCTACTAGTGAATGTAATGTAACACACACCCATACAATGCTCACCACCCCGTGATGTTTTTCTCACTCGTAGTAGTGAATGTAATGTAACACACACACATACAATGCGCACCACCCCGTCATGTTTTTCTAACTCCTACTAGTGAATGTAATGTAACACACACCCATACAATGCGCACCACCCCGTGATGTTTTTCTCACTCTTAGTAGTGAATGTAATGTAACACACACCCATACAATGCGCACCACCCCGTCATGTTTTTCTCACTCCTACTAGTGAATGTAATGTAACACACACCCATACAATGCGCACCACCCTGTGATGTTTTTCTCACTGCTACTAGTGAATGTAATGTAACACACACCCATACAATGCGCACCACCCCGTGATGTTTTTCTCACTCCTATTAGTGAATGTAATGTAACACACACCCATCCAATGCGCACCACCCCGTGATGTTTTTCTCACTCCTACTAGTGAATGTAATGTAACACACACCCATACAATGCGCACCACCCCGTGATGTTTTTCTCACTCCTATTAGTGAATGTAATGTAACACACACCCATACAATGCGCACCACCCCGTGATGTTTTTCTCACTCCTACTAGTGAATGTAATGTAACACACACCCATACAATGCGCACCACCCCGTGATGTTTTTCTCACTCCTACTAGTGAATGTAATGTAACACACACCCATACAATGCGCACCACCCCGTGATGTTTTTCTAACTCCTACTAGTGAATGTAATGTAACACACACCCATACAATGCGCACCACCACGTGATGTTTTTCTCACTCCTACTAGTGAATCTAATGTAACACACACCCATAAAATGCGCACCACCCCGTGATGTTTTCCTCACTCCTACTAGTGAATGTAATGTAACACACACCCATACAATGCTCACCACCCCGTGATGTTTTTCTTACTCTTAGTAGTGAATCTAATGTAACACACACACATACAATGCGCACCACCCCGTGATGTTTTTCTCACTCCTACTAGTGAATGTAATGTAACACACACCCATACAATGCGCACCACCCCGTGATGTTTTTCTCACTGCTACTAGTGAATGTAATGTAACACACACCCATACAATGCGCACCACCCCGTGATGTTTTTCTCACTCCTACTAGTGAATGTAATGTAACACACACCCATACAATGCGCACCACCCCGTGATGTTTTTCTCACTCCTACTAGTGAATGTAATGTAACACACACCCATGCAATGCGCATCACCCCGTGATGTTTTTCTCACTCCTACTAGTGAATCTAATGTAACACACACCCATACAATGCGCACCACCCCGTGATGTTTTTCTCACTCCTACTAGTGAATGTAATGTAACACACACCCATACAATGCGAACCTCCCCGTGATGTTTTTCTCACTCCTACTAGTGAATGTAATGTAACACACACCCATACAATGCGCACCACCCCGTGATGTTTTTCGCACTCCTACTAGTGAATGTAATGTAACACACACCCATACAATGCGCACCACCCCGTGATGTTTTTCTCACTCCTACTAGTGAATGTAATGTAACACACACCGATACAATGCGCACCACCACGTGATGTTTTTCTCACTCCTACTAGTGAATGTAATGTAACACACACCCATACAATGCGCACCACCCCGTGATGTTTTTCTCACTCCTACTAGTGAATGTAATGTAACACACACCCATACAATGCGCACCACCCCGTGATGTTTGTCTCACTCCTACTAGTGAATGTAATGTAACACACACCCATACAATGCGCACCACCGCGTGATGTTTTTCTCACTCCTACTAGTGAATCTAATGTAACACACACCCATACAATGCGCACCACCCCTTGATATTTTTCTCACTCCTACTAGTGAATGTAATGTAACACACACCCATACAATGTGCACCACCCCGTGATGTTTTTCTCACTCCTAGTAGTGAATGTAATGTAACACACACCCATACAATGCGCACCACCCCGTGATGTTTTTCTCACTCCTACGAGTGAATGTAATGTAACACACACCCATACAATGCGCACCACCCCGTGATGTTTTTCTCACTCCTACGAGTGAATGTAATGTAACACACACCCATAAAATGCGCACCACCCCGTGATGATTTTCTCACTCCTACTAGTGAATCTAATGTAACACACACCCATACAATGCGCACCACCCCGTGATGTTTTTCTCACTCCTACTAGTGAATCTAATGTAACACACACCCATACAATGCGCACCACCCCGTGATGTTTTTCTCACTCCTACTAGTGAATGTAATGTAACACACACCCATACAATGCTCACCACCCCGTGATGTTTTTCTCACTCGTAGTAGTGAATGTAATGTAACACACACACATACAATGCGCACCACCCCGTCATGTTTTTCTCACTCCTACTAGTGAATGTAATGTAACACACACCCATACAATGCGCACCACCCCGTGATGTTTTTCTCACTCTTAGTAGTGAATGTAATGTAACACACACCCATACAATGTGCACCACCCCGTGATGTTTTTCTCACTCCTACTAGTGAATGTAATGTAACACACACCCATACAATGCGCACCACCCTGTGATGTTTTTCTCACTGCTACTAGTGAATCTAATGTAACACACACCCATACAATGCGCACCACTCCGTGATGTTTTTCTCACTCCTATTAGTGAATGTAATGTAACACCCCCATACAATTCGCACCACCCCGTGATGTTTTTCTCACTCCTACTAGTGAATGTAATGTAACACACACCCATAAAATGCGCATCACCCCGTGATGTTTTTCTCACTCCTACTAGTGAATGTAATGTAACACACACCCATACAATGCGCACCACCCCGTGATGTTTTTCTAACTCCTACTAGTGAATGTAATGTAACCCACACCCATACAATGCGCACCACCGCGTGATGTTTTTCTCACTCCTACTAGTGAATCTAATGTAACACACACCCATACAATGCGCACCACCCCGTGATGTTTTTCTCATTCCTACTAGTGAATGTAATGTAACACACACCCATACAATGCTCACCACCCCGTGATGTTTTTCTTACTCTTAGTAGTGAATGTAATGTAACACACACACATACAATGCGCACCACCCCGTGATGTTTTTCTCACTCCTACTAGTGAATGTAATGTAACACACACCCATACAATGCGCACCACCCCGTGATGTTTTTCTCACTGCTACTAGTGAATGTAATGTAACACACACCCATACAATGCGCACCACCCCGTGATGTTTTTCTCACTCCTATTAGTGAATGTAATGTAACACACACCCACACAATGCGCACCACCCCGTGATGTTTTTCTCACTCCCACTAGTGAATGTAATGTAACACATACCCATACAATGCGCACCGCCCCGTGATGTTTTTCTCACTCCTACTAGTGAATGTAATGTAACACAAACCCATATAATGCACACCACCCCGTGATGTATTTCTCACTCCTACTAGTGAATGTAATGTAACACACACCCATACAATGCTCACCACCCCGTGATGTTTTTCTCACTCGTAGTAGTGAATGTAATGTAACACACACACATACAATGCGCACCACCCCGTCATGTTTTTCTAACTCCTACTAGTGAATGTAATGTAACACACACCCATACAATGCGCACCACCCCGTGATGTTTTTCTCACTCTTAGTAGTGAATGTAATGTAACACACACCCATACAATGCGCACCACCCCGTCATGTTTTTCTCACTCCTACTAGTGAATGTAATGTAACACACACCTATACAATGCGCACCACCCTGTGATGTTTTTCTCACTGCTACTAGTGAATGTAATGTAACACACACCCATACAATGCGCACCACCCCGTGATGTTTTTCTCACTCCTATCAGTGAATGTAATGTAACACACACCCATCCAATGCGCACCACCCCGTGATGTTTTTCTCACTCCTACTAGTGAATGTAATGTAACACACACCCATACAATGCGCACCACCCCGTGATGTTTTTCTCACTCCTACTAGTGAATGTAATGTAACACACACCCATACAATGCGCACCACCCCGTGATGTTTTTCTCACTCCTACTAGTGAATGTAATGTAACACACACCCATACAATGTGCACCACCCCGTGATGTTTTTCTCACTCCTACTAGTGAATGTAATGTAACACACACCCATACAATGCGCACCACCCCGTGATGTTTTTCTAACTCCTACTAGTGAATGTAATGTAACACACACCCATACAATGCGCACCACCACGTGATGTTTTTCTCACTCCTACTAGTGAATCTAATGTAACACACACCCATACAATGCGCACCACCCCGTGATGTTTTCCTCACTCCTACTAGTGAATGTAATGTAACACACACCCATACAATGCTCACCACCCCGTGATGTTTTTCTTACTCTTAGTAGTGAATCTAATGTAACACACACACATACAATGCGCACCACCCCGTGATGTTTTTCTCACTCCTACTAGTGAATGTAATGTAACACACACCCATACAATGCGCACCACCCCGTGATGTTTTTCTCACTGCTACTAGTGAATGTAATGTAACACACACCCATACAATGCGCACCACCCCGTGATGTTTTTCTCACTCCTATTAGTGAATGTAATGTAACACACACCCATACAATGCGCACCACCCCGTGATGTTTTTCTCACTCCTACTAGTGAATGTAATGTAACACACACCCATACAATGCGCACCGCCCCGTGATGTTTTTCTCACTCCTACTAGTGAATGTAATGTAACACAAACCCATACAATGCACACCGCCCCGTGATGTTTTTCTCACTCCTACTAGTGAATGTAATGTAACACAAACCCATACAATGCACACCACCCCGTGATGTTTTTCTCACTCCTACTAGTGAATGTAATGTAACACACACCCATACAATGCGCACCACCCCGTGATGTTTTTCTCACTCCTATTAGTGAATGTAATGTAAAACACACCCATACAATGCGCACCACCCCGTGATGTTTTTCTCACTCCTACTAGTGAATCTAATGTAACACACACCCATACAATGCGCACCACCCCGCGATGTTTTTCAGAAACCTATCCTACATTGCCACTGCATGTTCCCTTACCTCCCCATGCTGACCACCCCGCGGGGCTTTTCTCCATCCTACATTGCCACTCACTGCCTTACCTAATTCAGACCCTCCGATTCACACCACCCCGTGATGTTTTTCTCACTCCTATTAGTGAATGTAATGTAACACACACCCATACAATGCGCACCACCCCGTGATGTTTTTCTCACTCCTACTAGGGAATGTAATGTAACACACACCCATACAATGCGCACCACCCCGTGATGTTTTTCTCACTCCTACTAGTGAATGTAATGTAACACACACCCATACAATGCGAACCACCCCGTGATGTTTTTCTCACTCCTACTAGTGAATCCAATGTAACACACACCCATACAATGCGCACCACCCCGTGATGTTTTTGTCACTCCTACTAGTGAATCCAATGTAACACACACCCATACAATGCGCACCACCCCGTGATGTTTTTCTCACTCCTACTAGTGAATCCAATGTAACACACACCCATACAATGCGCACCACCCCGTGATGTTTTTCTCACTCCTACTAGTGAATGTAATGTAACACAGAACCATACAATGCGCACCACCCCGTGTTGTTTTTCTCACTCCTACTAGTGAATATAATGTAACACACACCCATACAATGCTCACCAGCCCGTGATGTTTTTCTCACTCCTAGTAGTGAATGTAATGTAACACACACCCATACAATGCGCACCACCCCGTGATGTTTTTCTCACTCCTACTAGTGAATGTAATGTAACACACACCCATACAATGCGCACCACCCCGTGATGTTTTTCTCACTCCTACTAGTGAATGTAATGTAACACACACCCATACAATGCGCACCACCCCGTGATGTTTTTCTAACTCCTATTAGTGAATGTAATGTAACACACACCCATACAATGCGCACCACCACGTGATGTTTTTCTCACTCCTACTAGTGAATCTAATGTAACACACACCCATACAATGCGCACCACCCCGTGATGTTTTCCTCACTCCTACTAGTGAATGTAATGTAACACACACCCATACAATGCTCACCACCCCGTGATGTTTTTCTTACTCTTAGTAGTGAATCTAATGTAACACACACACATACAATGCGCACCACCCCGTGATGTTTTTCTCACTCCTACTAGTGAATGTAATGTAACACACACCCATACAATGCGCACCACCCCGTGATGTTTTTCTCACTGCTACTAGTGAATGTAATGTAACACACACCCATACAATGCGCACCACCCCGTGATGTTTTTCTCACTCCTACTAGTGAATGTAATGTAACACACACCCATACAATGCGCACCACCCCGTGATGTTTTTCTCACTCCTACTAGTGAATGTAATGTAACACACACCCATGCAATGCGCATCACCCCGTGATGTTTTTTTCACTCCTACTAGTGAATCTAATGTAACACACACCCATACAATGCGCACCACCCCGTGATGTTTGTCTCACTCCTACTAGTGAATGTAATGTAACACACACCCATACAATGCGCACCACCGCGTGATGTTTTTCTCACTCCTACTAGTGAATCTAATGTAACACACACCCATACAATGCGCACCACCCCTTGATGTTTTTCTCACTCCTACTAGTGAATGTAATGTAACACACACCCATACAATGTGCACCACCCCGTGATGTTTTTCTCACTCCTAGTAGTGAATGTAATGTAACACACACCCATACAATGCGCACCACCCCGTGATGTTTTTCTCACTCCTACGAGTGAATGTAATGTAACACACACCCATACAATGCGCACCACCCCGTGATGTTTTTCTCACTCCTACGAGTGAATGTAATGTAACACACACCCATAAAATGCGCACCACCCCGTGATGATTTTCTCACTCCTACTAGTGAATCTAATGTAACACACACCCATACAATGCGCACCACCCCGTGATGTTTTTCTCACTCCTACTAGTGAATCTAATGTAACACACACCCATACAATGCGCACCACCCCGTGATGTTTTTCTCACGCCTACTAGTGAATGTAATGTAACACATACCCATACAATGCTCACCACCCCGTGATGTTTTTCTCACTCGTAGTAGTGAATGTAATGTAACACACACACATACAATGCGCACCACCCCGTCATGTTTTTCTCACTCCTACTAGTGAATGTAATGTAACACACACCCATACAATGCGCACCACCCCGTGATGTTTTTCTCACTCTTAGTAGTGAATGTAATGTAACACACACCCATACAATGTGCACCACCCCGTGATGTTTTTCTCACTCCTACTAGTGAATGTAATGTAACACACACCCATAAAATGCGCACCACCCTGTGATGTTTTTCTCACTGCTACTAGTGAATCTAATGTAACACACACCCATACAATGCGCACCACTCCGTGATGTTTTTCTCACTCCTATTAGTGAATGTAATGTAACACCCCCATACAATTCGCACCACCCCGTGATGTTTTTCTCACTCCTACTAGTGAATGTAATGTAACACACACCCATAAAATGCGCACCACCCCGTGATGTTTTTCTCACTCCTACTAGTGAATGTAATGTAACACACACCCATACAATGCGCACCACCCCGTGATGTTTTTCTAACTCCTACTAGTGAATGTAATGTAACCCACACCCATACAATGCGCACCACCGCGTGATGTTTTTCTCACTCCTACTAGTGAATCTAATGTAACACACACCCATACAATGCGCACCACCCCGTGATGTTTTTCTCATTCCTACTAGTGAATGTAATGTAACACACACCCATACAATGCGCACCACCCCTTGATGTTTTTCTCACTCCTACTAGTGAATGTAATGTAACACACACCCATACAATGCGCACCGCCCCGTGATGTTTTTGTCACTCCTACTAGTGAATGTAATGTAACACACACCCATACAATGCGCACCACCCCGTGATGTTTTTCTCACTCCTACTAGTGAATGTAATATAACACACACCCATACAATGCACACCACCCCATGATGTTTTTCTCACTCCTACGAGTGAATGTAATGTAACACACACCCATACAATGCGCACCACCCCGTGATGATTTTCTCACTCCTACTAGTGAATGTAATGTAACACACACCCATACAATGCGCACCACCCCGTGATGTTTTTCTCACTCCTACTAGTGAATGTATGGTAACACACACCCATACAATGCGCACCACCCCGTGATGTTTTTTTCACTCCTACTAGTGAATCTAATGTTACACACACCCATACAATGCGCACCACCCCGTGATGTTTTTCTCACTCCTACGAGTGAATGTAATGTAACACACACCCATACAATGCGCACCGCCCCGTGATGTTTTTCTCACTCCTACTAGTGAATGTAATGTAACACACACCCATACAATGCGCACCACCCCGTGATGTTTTTCTCACTGCTACTAGTGAATGTAATGTAACACACACCCATACAATGCGCACCACCCCGTGATGCTTTTCTCACTCCTAATAGTGAATGTAATGTAACACACACCCATACAATGCGCACCACCCCGTGATGCTTTTCTCACTCCTACTAGTGAATGTAATATAACACACACCCATACAATGCGCACCACCCCGTGATGTTTTTATCACTCCTACTAGTGAATGTAATGTAACACACACCCATACAATGCGCACCACCCCGTGATGTTTTTCTAACTCCTACTCGTGAATGTAATGTAACACACACCCATACAATGCGCACCACCCCGTGATGTTTTTCTCACTCCTACTAGTGAATCTAATGTAACACACACCCATACAATGCGCACCACCCCGTGATGTTTTTCTCACTCCTACTAGTGAATGTAATGTAACACACATCCATACAATGCGCACCACCCCTTGATGTTTTTATCACTCCTACTAGTGAATGTAATGTAACACACACCCATACAATGCGCACCACCCCGTGATGTTTTTATCACTCCTACTATTGAATGTAATGTAACACACACCCATACAATGCGCACCACCCCGTGATGTTTTTCTAACTCCTACTAGTGAATGTAATGTAACACACACCCATACAATGCGCACCACCCCGTGATGTTTTTCTCACTCCTACTAGTGAATCTAATGTAACACACACCCATACAATGCGCACCACCCCGTGATGTTTTTCTCACTCCTACTAGTGAATGTAATGTAACACACACCCATACAATGCTCACCAGCCCGTGATGTATTTCTCACTCCTAGTAGTGAATGTAATGTAACACACACACATACAATGCGAACCACCCCGTGATGTTTTTCTCACTCCTACTAGTGAATGTAATGTAACACACACCCATACAATGCGCACCACCCCGTGATGTTTTTCTCACTCCTACTAGTGAATGTAATGTAACACACACCCATACAATGCTCACCACCCCGTGATGTTTTTCTCACTCCTAGTAGTGAATGTAATGTAACACACACACATACAATGCGCACCACCCCGTGATGTTTTTCTCACTCCTACTAGTGAATGTAATGTAACACACACCCATACAATGCGCACCACCCCGTGATGTTTTTCTCAATTCTACTAGTGAATGTAATGTAACACACACCCATACAATGCGCACCACCCCGTGATGTTTTTCTCACTCCTACTAGTGAATGTAATGTAACACACACCCATACAATGCGCACCACCCTGTGATGTTTTTCTCACTGCTACTAGTGAATGTAATGTAACACACACCCATACAATGCGCACCACCCCGTGATGTTTTTCTCACTCCTATTAGTGAATGTAACGTAACACCCCCATACAATTCGCACCACCCCGTGATGTTTTTCTCACTCCTACTAGTGAATGTAATGTAACACACACCCATAAAATGCGCACCACCCCGTGATGTTTTTCTCACTCCTACTAGTGAATGTAATGTAACACACACCCATACAATGCGCACCACCCCGTGATGTTTTTCTAACTCCTACTAGTGAATGTAATGTAACACACACCCATACAATGCGCACCACCGCGTGATGTTTTTCTCACTCCTACTAGTGAATCTAATGTAACACACACCCATACAATGCGCACCACCCCGTGATGTTTTTCTCACTCCTACTAGTGAATGTAATGTAACACACACCCATACAATGCTCACCACCCCGTGATGTTTTTCTTACTCTTAGTAGTGAATGTAATGTAACACACACACATACAATGCGCACCACCCCGTGATGTTTTTCTCACTCCTACTAGTGAATGTAATGTAACACACACCCATACAATGCGCACCACCCCGTGATGTTTTTCTCACTCCTACTAGTGAATGTAATGTAACACACACCCATACAATGCGAACCACCCCGTGATGTTTTTCTCACTCCTACTAGTGAATGTAATGTAACACACACCCATACAATGCGCACCACCCCGTGATGTTTTTCGCACTCCTACTAGTGAATGTAATGTAACACACACCCATACAATGCGCACCACCCCGTGATGTTTTTCTCACTCCTACTAGTGAATGTAATGTAACACACACCGATACAATGCGCACCACCACGTGATGTTTTTCTCACTCCTACTAGTGAATGTAATGTAACACACACCCATACAATGCGCACCACCCCGTGATGTTTTTCTCACTCCTACTAGTGAATGTAATGTAACACACACCCATACAATGCGCACCACCCCGTGATGTTTGTCTCACTCGTACTAGTGAATGTAATGTAACACACACCCATACAATGCGCACCACCGCGTGATGTTTTTCTCACTCCTACTAGTGAATCTAATGTAACACACACCCATACAATGCGCACCACCCCTTGATGTTTTTCTCACTCCTACTAGTGAATGTAATGTAACACACACCCATACAATGTGCACCACCCCGTGATGTTTTTCTCACTCCTAGTAGTGAATGTAATGTAACACACACCCATACAATGCGCACCACCCCGTGATGTTTTTCTCACTCCTACGAGTGAATGTAATGTAACACACACCCATACAATGCGCACCACCCCGTGATGTTTTTCTCACTCCTACGAGTGAATGTAATGTAACACACACCCATAAAATGCGCACCACCCCGTGATGATTTTCTCACTCCTACTAGTGAATCTAATGTAACACACACCCATACAATGCGCACCACCCCGTGATGTTTTTCTCACTCCTACTAGTGAATCTAATGTAACACACACCCATACAATGCGCACCACCCCGTGATGTTTTTCTCACGCCTACTAGTGAATGTAATGTAACACATACCCATACAATGCTCACCACCCCGTGATGTTTTTCTCACTCGTAGTAGTGAATGTAATGTAACACACACACATACAATGCGCACCACCCCGTCATGTTTTTCTCACTCCTACTAGTGAATGTAATGTAACACACACCCATACAATGCGCACCACCCCGTGATGTTTTTCTCACTCTTAGTAGTGAATGTAATGTAACACACACCCATACAATGTGCACCACCCCGTGATGTTTTTCTCACTCCTACTAGTGAATGTAATGTAACACACACCCATAAAATGCGCACCACCCTGTGATGTTTTTCTCACTGCTACTAGTGAATCTAATGTAACACACACCCATACAATGCGCACCACTCCGTGATGTTTTTCTCACTCCTATTAGTGAATGTAATGTAACACCCCCATACAATTCGCACCACCCCGTGATGTTTTTCTCACTCCTACTAGTGAATGTAATGTAACACACACCCATAAAATGCGCACCACCCCGTGATGTTTTTCTCACTCCTACTAGTGAATGTAATGTAACACACACCCATACAATGCGCACCACCCCGTGATGTTTTTCTAACTCCTACTAGTGAATGTAATGTAACCCACACCCATACAATGCGCACCACCGCGTGATGTTTTTCTCACTCCTACTAGTGAATCTAATGTAACACACACCCATACAATGCGCACCACCCCGTGATGTTTTTCTCATTCCTACTAGTGAATGTAATGTAACACACACCCATACAATGCGCACCACCCCTTGATGTTTTTCTCACTCCTACTAGTGAATGTAATGTAACACACACCCATACAATGCGCACCGCCCCGTGATGTTTTTGTCACTCCTACTAGTGAATGTAATGTAACACACACCCATACAATGCGCACCACCCCGTGATGTTTTTCTCACTCCTACTAGTGAATGTAATATAACACACACCCATACAATGCACACCACCCCATGATGTTTTTCTCACTCCTACGAGTGAATGTAATGTAACACACACCCATACAATGCGCACCACCCCGTGATGATTTTCTCACTCCTACTAGTGAATGTAATGTAACACACACCCATACAATGCGCACCACCCCGTGATGTTTTTCTCACTCCTACTAGTGAATGTATGGTAACACACACCCATACAATGCGCACCACCCCGTGATGTTTTTTTCACTCCTACTAGTGAATCTAATGTTACACACACCCATACAATGCGCACCACCCCGTGATGTTTTTCTCACTCCTACGAGTGAATGTAATGTAACACACACCCATACAATGCGCACCGCCCCGTGATGTTTTTCTCACTCCTACTAGTGAATGTAATGTAACACACACCCATACAATGCGCACCACCCCGTGATGTTTTTCTCACTGCTACTAGTGAATGTAATGTAACACACACCCATACAATGCGCACCACCCCGTGATGCTTTTCTCACTCCTAATAGTGAATGTAATGTAACACACACCCATACAATGCGCACCACCCCGTGATGCTTTTCTCACTCCTACTAGTGAATGTAATATAACACACACCCATACAATGCGCACCACCCCGTGATGTTTTTATCACTCCTACTAGTGAATGTAATGTAACACACACCCATACAATGCGCACCACCCCGTGATGTTTTTCTAACTCCTACTCGTGAATGTAATGTAACACACACCCATACAATGCGCACCACCCCGTGATGTTTTTCTCACTCCTACTAGTGAATCTAATGTAACACACACCCATACAATGCGCACCACCCCGTGATGTTTTTCTCACTCCTACTAGTGAATGTAATGTAACACACATCCATACAATGCGCACCACCCCTTGATGTTTTTATCACTCCTACTAGTGAATGTAATGTAACACACACCCATACAATGCGCACCACCCCGTGATGTTTTTATCACTCCTACTATTGAATGTAATGTAACACACACCCATACAATGCGCACCACCCCGTGATGTTTTTCTAACTCCTACTAGTGAATGTAATGTAACACACACCCATACAATGCGCACCACCCCGTGATGTTTTTCTCACTCCTACTAGTGAATCTAATGTAACACACACCCATACAATGCGCACCACCCCGTGATGTTTTTCTCACTCCTACTAGTGAATGTAATGTAACACACACCCATACAATGCTCACCAGCCCGTGATGTATTTCTCACTCCTAGTAGTGAATGTAATGTAACACACACACATACAATGCGAACCACCCCGTGATGTTTTTCTCACTCCTACTAGTGAATGTAATGTAACACACACCCATACAATGCGCACCACCCCGTGATGTTTTTCTCACTCCTACTAGTGAATGTAATGTAACACACACCCATACAATGCTCACCACCCCGTGATGTTTTTCTCACTCCTAGTAGTGAATGTAATGTAACACACACACATACAATGCGCACCACCCCGTGATGTTTTTCTCACTCCTACTAGTGAATGTAATGTAACACACACCCATACAATGCGCACCACCCCGTGATGTTTTTCTCACAGCTACTAGTGAATGTAATGTAACACACACCCATACAATGCGCACCACCCCGTGATGTTTTTCTCACTCCTACTAGTGAATGTAATGTAACACACACCCATACAATGCGCACCACCCTGTGATGTTTTTCTCACTGCTACTAGTGAATGTAATGTAACACACACCCATACAATGCGCACCACCCCGTGATGTTTTTCTCACTCCTATTAGTGAATGTAACGTAACACCCCCATACAATTCGCACCACCCCGTGATGTTTTTCTCACTCCTACTAGTGAATGTAATGTAACACACACCCATAAAATGCGCACCACCCCGTGATGTTTTTCTCACTCCTACTAGTGAATGTAATGTAACACACACCCATACAATGCGCACCACCCCGTGATGTTTTTCTAACTCCTACTAGTGAATGTAATGTAACACACACCCATACAATGCGCACCACCGCGTGATGTTTTTCTCACTCCTACTAGTGAATCTAATGTAACACACACCCATACAATGCGCACCACCCCGTGATGTTTTTCTCACTCCTACTAGTGAATGTAATGTAACACACACCCATACAATGCTCACCACCCCGTGATGTTTTTCTTACTCTTAGTAGTGAATGTAATGTAACACACACACATACAATGCGCACCACCCCGTGATGTTTTTCTCACTCCTACTAGTGAATGTAATGTAACACACACCCATACAATGCGCACCACCCCGTGATGTTTTTCTCACTGCTACTAGTGAATGTAATGTAACACACACCCATACAATGCGCACCACCCCGTGATGTTTTTCTCACTCCTATTAGTGAATGTAATGTAACACACACCCATACAATGCGCACCACCCCGTGATGTTTTTCTCACTCCCACTAGTGAATGTAATGTAACACATACCCATACAATGCGCACCGCCCCGTGATGTTTTTCTCACTCCTACTAGTGAATGTAATGTAACACAAACCCATATAATGCACACCACCCCGTGATGTTTTTCTCACTCCTACTAGTGAATGTAATGTAACACACACCCATACAATGCTCACCACCCCGTGATGTTTTTCTCACTCGTAGTAGTGAATGTAATGTAACACACACACATACAATGCGCACCACCCCGTCATGTTTTTCTAACTCCTACTAGTGAATGTAATGTAACACACACCCATACAATGCGCACCACCCCGTGATGTTTTTCTCACTCTTAGTAGTGAATGTAATGTAACACACACCCATACAATGCGCACCACCCCGTGATGTTTTTCGCACTCCTACTAGTGAATGTAATGTAACACACACCCATACAATGCGCACCACCCCGTGATGTTTTTCTCACTCCTACTAGTGAATGTAATGTAACACACACCCATACAATGCTAACCACCCCGTGATCTTTTTCTCACTCCTAGTAGTGAATGTAATGTAACACACACATACAATGCGCACCACCCCGTGATGTTTTTCTCACTCCTACTAGTGAATGTAATGTAACACACACCCATCCAATGCGCACCACCCCGTGATGTTTTTCTCACTCCTACTAGTGAATGTAATGTAACACACACCCATACAATGCGCACCACCCCGTGATGTTTTTTCTCACTCCTATTAGTGAATGTAATGTAACACACACCCATACAATGCGCACCACCCCGTGATGTTTTTCTCACTCCTACTAGTGAATGTAATGTAACACACACCCATACAATGCGCACCACCCCGTGATGTTTTTCTCACTCCTACTAGTGAATGTAATGTAACACACACCCATGCAATGCGCATCACCCTGTGATGTTTTTCTCACTCCTACTAGTGAATCTAATGTAACACACACCCATACAATGCTCACCACCCCGTGATGTTTTTCTCACTCCTACTAGTGAATGTAATGTAACACACACCCATACAATGCGCACCACCCCGTGATGTTTTTCTCACTCCTACTAGTGAATGTAATGTAACACACACCCATACAATGCGCACCACCCCGTGATGTTTTTCGCACTCCTACTAGTGAATGTAATGTAACACACACCCATACAATGCGCACCACCCCGTGATGTTTTTCTCACTCCTACTAGTGAATGTAATGTAACACACACCCATACAATGCTAACCACCCCGTGATCTTTTTCTCACTCCTAGTAGTGAATGTAATGTAACACACACATACAATGCGCACCACCCCGTGATGTTTTTCTCACTCCTACTAGTGAATGTAATGTAACACACACCCATCCAATGCGCACCACCCCGTGATGTTTTTCTCACTCCTACTAGTGAATGTAATGTAACACACACCCATACAATGCGCACCACCCCGTGATGTTTTTCTCACTCCTACTAGTGAATGTAATGTAACACACACCCATACAATGCGCACCACCCCGTGATGTTTTTCTCACTCCTACTAGTGAATGTAATGTAACACACACCCATACAATGTGCACCACCCCGTGATGTTTTTCTCACTCCTACTAGTGAATGTAATGTAACACACACCCATACAATGCGCACCACCCCGTGATGTTTTTCTAACTCCTACTAGTGAATGTAATGTAACACACACCCATACAATGCGCACCACCGCGTGATGTTTTTCTCACTCCTACTAGTGAATCTAATGTAACACACACCCATACAATGCGCACCACCCCGTGATGTTTTCCTCACTCCTACTAGTGAATGTAATGTAACACACACCCATACAATGCTCACCACCCCGTGATGTTTTTCTTACTCTTAGTAGTGAATCTAATGTAACACACACACATACAATGCGCACCACCCCGTGATGTTTTTCTCACTCCTACTAGTGAATGTAATGTAACACACACCCATACAATGCGCACCACCCCGTGATGTTTTTCTCACTGCTACTAGTGAATGTAATGTAACACACACCCATACAATGCGCACCACCCCGTGATGTTTTTTCTCACTCCTATTAGTGAATGTAATGTAACACACACCCATACAATGCGCACCACCCCGTGATGTTTTTCTCACTCCTACTAGTGAATGTAATGTAACACACACCCATACAATGCGCACCGCCCCGTGATGTTTTTCTCACTCCTACTAGTGAATGTAATGTAACACAAACCCATACAATGCACACCACCCCGTGATGTTTTTCTCACTCCTACTAGTGAATGTAATGTAACACACACCCATACAATGCGCAACACCCCGTGATGTTTTTCTCACTCCTATTAGTGAATGTAATGTAAAACACACCCATACAATGCGCACCACCCCGTGATGTTTTTCTCACTCCTACTAGTGAATCTAATGTAACACACACCCATACAATGCGCACCACCCCGTGATGTTTTTCAGAAACCTATCCTACATTGCCTCTGCATGTTCCCTGACCTCCCCATGCTGACCACAGCGCGGGGCTTTTCTCCATCCTACATTGCCACTCACTGCCTTTCCTAATTCAGACCCTCCGATTCACACCACCCCGTGATGTTTTTCTCACTCCTATTAGTGAATGTAATGTAACACACACCCATACAATGCGCACCACCCCGTGATGTTTTTCTCACTCCTACTAGGGAATGTAATGTAACACACACCCATACAATGCGCACCACCCCGTGATGTTTTTTCTCACTCCTATTAGTGAATGTAATGTAACACACACCCATACAATGCGCACCACCCCGTGATGTTTTTCTCACTCCTACTAGTGAATGTAATGTAACACACACCCATACAATGCGCACCACCCCGTGATGTTTTTCTCACTCCTACTAGTGAATGTAATGTAACACACACCCATACAATGCGCACCACCCCGTGATGTTTTTCTCACTCCTACTAGTGAATGTAATGTAACACACACCCATACAATGCGCACCACCCCGTGATGTTTTTCGCACTCCTACTAGTGAATGTAATGTAACACACACCCATACAATGCGCACCACCCCGTGATGTTTTTCTCACTCCTACTAGTGAATGTAATGTAACACACACACATACAATGCTAACCAACCCGTGATCTTTTTCTCACTCCTAGTAGTGAATGTAATGTAACACACACATACAATGCGCACCACCCCGTGATGTTTTTCTCACTCCTACTAGTGAATGTAATGTAACACACACCCATACAATGCGCACCACCCCGTGATGTTTTTCTCACTCCTACTAGTGAATGTAATGTAACACACACCCATACAATGCGCACCACCCCGTGATGTTTTTCTCACTCCTACTAGTGAATGTAATGTAACACACACCCATACAATGCGCACCACCCCGTGATGTTTTTCTCACTCCTACTAGTGAATGTAATGTAACACACACCCATACAATGTGCACCACCCCGTGATGTTTTTCTCACTCCTACTAGTGAATGTAATGTAACACACACCCATACAATGCGCACCACCCCGTGATGTTTTTCTAACTCCTACTAGTGAATGTAATGTAACACACACCCATACAATGCGCACCACCGCGTGATGTTTTTCTCACTCCTACTAGTGAATCTAATGTAACACACACCCATACAATGCGCACCACCCCGTGATGTTTTTCTTACTCTTAGTAGTGAATCTAATGTAACACACACACATACAATGCGCACCACCCCGTGATGTTTTTCTCACTCCTACTAGTGAATGTAATGTAACACACACCCATACAATGCGCACCACCCCGTGATGTTTTTCTCACTGCTACTAGTGAATGTAATGTAACACACACCCATACAATGCGCACCACCCCGTGATGTTTTTTCTCACTCCTATTAGTGAATGTAATGTAACACACACCCATACAATGCGCACCACCCCGTGATGTTTTTCTCACTCCTACTAGTGAATGTAATGTAACACACACCCATACAATGCGCACCGCCCCATGATGTTTTTCTCACTCCTACTAGTGAATGTAATGTAACACAAACCCATACAATGCACACCACCCCGTGATGTTTTTCTCACTCCTACTAGTGAATGTAATGTAACACACACCCATACAATGCGCACCACCCCGTGATGTTTTTCTCACTCCTATTAGTGAATGTAATGTAAAACACACCCATACAATGCGCACCACCCCGTGATGTTTTTCTCACTCCTACTAGTGAATCTAATGTAACACACACCCATACAATGCGCACCACCCCGTGATGTTTTTCAGAAACCTATCCTACATTGCCTCTGCATGTTCCCTGACCTCCCCATGCTGACCACAGCGCGGGGCTTTTCTCCATCCTACATTGCCACTCACTGCCTTTCCTAATTCAGACCCTCCGATTCACACCACCCCGTGATGTTTTTCTCACTCCTATTAGTGAATGTAATGTAACACACACCCATACAATGCGCACCACCCCGTGATGTTTTTCTCACTCCTACTAGGGAATGTAATGTAACACACACCCATACAATGCGCACCACCCCGTGATGTTTTTTCTCACTCCTATTAGTGAATGTAATGTAACACACACCCATACAATGCGCACCACCCCGTGATCTTTTTCTCACTCCTACTAGTGAATGTAATGTAACACACACCCATACAATGCGCACCACCCCGTGATGTTTTTCTCACTCCTACTAGTGAATGTAATGTAACACACACCCATGCAATGCGCATCACCCTGTGATGTTTTTCTCACTCCTACTAGTGAATCTAATGTAACACACACCCATACAATGCGCACCACCCCGTGATGTTTTTCTCACTCCTACTAGTGAATGTAATGTAACACACACCCATACAATGCTCACCACCCCGTGATGTTTTTCTCACTCCTACTAGTGAATGTAATGTAACACACACCCATACAATGCGCACCACCCCGTGATGTTTTTCTCACTCCTACTAGTGAATGTAATGTAACACACACCCATACAATGCGCACCACCCCGTGATGTTTTTCGCACTCCTACTAGTGAATGTAATGTAACACACACCCATACAATGCGCACCACCCCGTGATGTTTTTCTCACTCCTACTAGTGAATGTAATGTAACACACACACATACAATGCTAACCAACCCGTGATCTTTTTCTCACTCCTAGTAGTGAATGTAATGTAACACACACATACAATGCGCACCACCCCGTGATGTTTTTCTCACTCCTACTAGTGAATGTAATGTAACACACACCCATACAATGCGCACCACCCCGTGATGTTTTTCTCACTCCTACTAGTGAATGTAATGTAACACACACCCATACAATGCGCACCACCCCGTGATGTTTTTCTCACTCCTACTAGTGAATGTAATGTAACACACACCCATACAATGCGCACCACCCCGTGATGTTTTTCTCACTCCTACTAGTGAATGTAATGTAACACACACCCATACAATGTGCACCACCCCGTGATGTTTTTCTCACTCCTACTAGTGAATGTAATGTAACACACACCCATACAATGCGCACCACCCCGTGATGTTTTTCTAACTCCTACTAGTGAATGTAATGTAACACACACCCATACAATGCGCACCACCGCGTGATGTTTTTCTCACTCCTACTAGTGAATCTAATGTAACACACACCCATACAATGCGCACCACCCCGTGATGTTTTTCTTACTCTTAGTAGTGAATCTAATGTAACACACACACATACAATGCGCACCACCCCGTGATGTTTTTCTCACTCCTACTAGTGAATGTAATGTAACACACACCCATACAATGCGCACCACCCCGTGATGTTTTTCTCACTGCTACTAGTGAATGTAATGTAACACACACCCATACAATGCGCACCACCCCGTGATGTTTTTTCTCACTCCTATTAGTGAATGTAATGTAACACACACCCATACAATGCGCACCACCCCGTGATGTTTTTCTCACTCCTACTAGTGAATGTAATGTAACACACACCCATACAATGCGCACCGCCCCATGATGTTTTTCTCACTCCTACTAGTGAATGTAATGTAACACAAACCCATACAATGCACACCACCCCGTGATGTTTTTCTCACTCTATTAGTGAAATGTAATGTAAACACCACCCATACAATGCGCACCCACCCCGTGATGTTTTTCTCACTACTAAATGCGCACCACCCCGTGATGTTTTTCAGAAACCTATCCTACATTGCCTCTGCATGTTCCCTGACCTCCCCATGCTGACCACAGCGCGGGGGCTTTTCTCCATCCTACATTGCCACTCACTGCCTTTCCTAATTCAGACCCTCCGATTCACACCACCCCGTGATGTTTTTCTCACTCCTATTAGTGAATGTAATGTAACACACACCCATACAATGCGCCCACCCCGTGATGTTTTTCTCACTCCCTATAGGGAATGTAATGTAACACACACCCATACAATGCGCCCACCCCTAACACACACCCATACAATGCGCACCACCCCGTGATGTTTTTCTCACTCCTACTAGGGAATGTAATGTAACACACACCCATACAATGCGCACCACCCCGTGATGTTTTTTCTCACTCCTATTAGTGAATGTAATGTAACACACACCCATACAATGCGCACCACCCCGTGATCTTTTTCTCACTCCTACTAGTGAATGTAATGTAACACACACCCATACAATGCGCACCACCCCGTGATGTTTTTCTCACTCCTACTAGTGAATGTAATGTAACACACACCCATGCAATGCGCATCACCCTGTGATGTTTTTCTCACTCCTACTAGTGAATCTAATGTAACACACACCCATACAATGCTCACCACCCCGTGATGTTTTTCTCACTCCTACTAGTGAATGTAATGTAACACACACCCATACAATGCGCACCACCCCGTGATGTTTTTCTCACTCCTACTAGTCAATGTAATGTAACACACACCCATACAATGCGCACCACCCCGTGATGTTTTTCGCACTCCTACTAGTGAATGTAAATGTAACACACACCCATACAATGCGCACCACCCCGTGATGTTTTTCTCACTCCTACTAGTGAATGTAATGTAACACACACCCATACAATGCTAACCACCCCGTGATCTTTTTCTCACTCCTAGTAGTGAATGTAATGTAACACACACATACAATGCGCCCACCCCGTGATGTTTTTCTCACTCCTACTAGTGAATGTAATGTAACACACACCCATACAATGCGCACCACCCCGTGATGTTTTTCTCACTCTTAGTAGTGAATGTAATGTAACACACACCCATACAATGCGCACCAACCCTTGATGTTTTTCTCACTCCTACTAGTGAATGTAATGTAACACACACCCATACAATGCGCACCACCCCGTGATGTTTTTGTCACTCCTACTAGTGAATGTAATGTAACACACACCCATACAATGCGCACCACCCCGTGATGTTTTTCTCACTCCTACTAGTGAATGTAATGTAACACACACCCATACAATGCGCACCGCCCCGTGATGTTTTTCTCACTCCTACTAGTGAATGTAATGTAACACAAACCCATACAATGCACACCACCCCGTGATGTTTTTCTCACTCCTACTAGTGAATGTAATGTAACACACACCCATACAATGCGCACCACCCCGTGATGTTTTTCTCACTCCTATTAGTGAATGTAATGTAAAACACACCCATACAATGCGCACCACCCCGTGATGTTTTTCTCACTCCTACTAGTGAATCTAATGTAACACACACCCATACAATGCGCACCACCCCGTGATGTTTTTCAGAAACCTATCCTACATTGCCTCTGCATGTTCCCTGACCTCCCCATGCTGACCACAGCGCGGGCTTTTCTCCATCCTACATTGCCACTCACTGCCTTTCCTAATTCAGACCCTCCGATTCACACCACCCCGTGATGTTTTTCTCACTCCTATTAGTGAATGTAATGTAACACACACCCATACAATGCGCACCACCCCGTGATGTTTTTCTCACTCCTACTAGGGAATGTAATGTAACACACACCCATACAATGCGCACCACCCCGTGATGTTTTTCTCACTCCTACTAGTGAATGTAATGTAACACACACCCATACAATGCGCACCACCCCGTGATGTTTTTCTCACTCCTACTAGTGAATGTAATGTAACACACACCCATGCAATGCGCATCACCCTGTGATGTTTTTCTCACTCCTACTAGTGAATCTAATGTAACACACACCCATACAATGCTCACCACCCCGTGATGTTTTTCTCACTCCTACTAGTGAATGTAATGTAACACACACCCATACAATGCGCACCACCCCGTGATGTTTTTCTCACTCCTACTAGTGAATGTAATGTAACACACACCCATACAATGCGCACCACCCCGTGATGTTTTTCGCACTCCTACTAGTGAATGTAATGTAACACACACCCATACAATGCGCACCACCCCGTGATGTTTTTCTCACTCCTACTAGTGAATGTAATGTAACACACACCCATACAATGCTAACCACCCCGTGATCTTTTTCTCACTCCTAGTAGTGAATGTAATGTAACACACACATACAATGCGCACCACCCCGTGATGTTTTTCTCACTCCTACTAGTGAATGTAATGTAACACACACCCATACAATGCGCACCACCCCGTGATGTTTTTCTCACTCTTAGTAGTGAATGTAATGTAACACACACCCATACAATGCGCACCAACCCTTGATGTTTTTCTCACTCCTACTAGTGAATGTAATGTAACACACACCCATACAATGCGCACCACCCCGTGATGTTTTTGTCACTCCTACTAGTGAATGTAATGTAACACACACCCATACAATGCGCACCACCCCGTGATGTTTTTCTCACTCCTACGAGTGAATGTAATGTAACACACACCCATACAATGCGCACCACCCCTTGATGTTTTTCTCACTCCTACTAGTGAATGTAATGTAACACACACCCATACAATGCGCACCACCCCGTGATGTTTTTCTCACTCCTACTAGTGAATGTAATGTAACACACACCCATACAATGCTCACCACCCCGTGATGTTTTTCTCACTCCTACTAGTGAATGTAATGTAACACACACCCATACAATGCGCACCACCCCGTGATGTTTTTCTCACTCCTACTAGTGAATGTAATGTAACACACACCCATACAATGCGCACCACCCCGTGATGTTTTTCTCACTCCTACTAGTGAATCTAATGTAACACACACCCATACAATGCGCACCACCCCGTGATGTTTTTCTCACTCCTACTAGTGAATGTAATGTAACACACACCCATACAATGCTCACCATCCCGTGATGTTTTTCTCACTCCTACTAGTGAATGTAATGTAACACACACCCATACAATGCGCACCACCCCGTGATGTTTTTCTCACTCCTAATAGTGAATGTAATGTAACACACACCCATACGATGCGCACCACCCCGTGATGTTTTTCTCAATCCTACTAGTGAATGTAATGTAACACACACCCATACAATGCGCACCATCCCGTGATGTTTTTCTCACTCCTACGAGTGAATGTAATGTAACACACACCCATAAAATGCGCACCGCCCCGTGATGTTTTTCTCACTCCTACGAGTGAATGTAATGTAACACACACCCATACAATGCGAACCACCCCGTGATGTTTTTCTCACTCCTACTAGTGAATGTAATGTAACACACACCCATACAATGCGCACCACCCCATGATGTTTTTCTCACTCCCACGAGTGAATATAATGTAACACACACCCATACAATGCGCACCACCCCGTGATGTTTTTCTCACTCCTACGAGTCAATGTAATGTAACACACACCCATACAATGCGCACTACCCCGTGATGATTTTCTCACTCCTACTAGTGAATGTAATGTAACACACACCCATACAATGCGCACCACCCCGTGATGTTTTTCTCACTCCTACTAGTGAATGTAATGTAACACACACCCATAAAATGCGCACCACCCCGTGATGTTTTTTTCACTCCTACTAGTGAATCTAAGGTAACACACACCCATACAATGCGCACCACCCCGTGATGTTTTTGTCACTCCTACGAGTGAATGTAATGTAACACACAGCCATACAATGCGCACCGCCCCGTGATGTTTTTCTCACTCCTACTAGTGAATGTAATGTAACACACACCCATACAATGCGCAGCGCCCCGTAATGTTTTTCTCACTGCTACTAGTGAATGTAATGTAACACACACCCATACAATGCGCACCACCCCGTGATGTTTTTCTCACTGCTACTAGTGAATGTAATGTAACACACACCCATACAATGCGCACCACCCCGTGATGTTTTTCTCACTGCTACTAGTGAATGTAAAGTAACACACACCCATACAATGCGCACCACCCCGTGATGTTTTTCTCACTCCTAATAGTGAATGTAATGTAACACACACGCATACGATGCGCACCACCCCGTGATGTTTTTCTCAATCCTACTAGTGAATGTAATGTAACACACATGCAAGCAATGCGCACCACCACGTGATGTTTTTGTCACTCCTACTAATGAATGTAATGTAACACACACCCATACAATGCGCACCACCCCGTGATGTATTTCTCACTCCTACTAGTGAATTTAATGTAACACACACCCATACAATGCGCACCACCCCGTGATGTTTTTCTCACTCCTACTAGTGAATCTAATGTATCACACACCCATACAATGCGCACCACCCCGTGATGTTTTTCTCACTCCTAGTAGTGAATGTAATGTAACAAACACCCATACAATGCGCACCACCCCGTGATGTTTTTCTCACTCCTACTAGTGAATGTAATGTAACACACACCCATACAATGCGCACCACCCCGTGATGTTTTTCTCACACCTACGAGTGAATGTAATGTAACACTCACCCATAAAATGCGCACCACCCCGTGATGTTTTTCTCACTCCTAAGAGTGAATGTAATGTAACACACACCCATACAATGCGCACCACCCCGTGATGTTTTTCTCACTCCTACTAGTGAATGTAATGTAACACACACCCATACAATGCGCACCGCCCCGTGATGTTTTTCTCACTCCTAAGAGTGAATGTAATGTAACACACACCCATAGAATGCGCACCACCCCTTGATGTTTTTTTCACTCCTGCTAGTGAATGTAATGTAACACACACCCATACAATGCGCACCACCCCGTGATGTTTTTCTCACTCCCACGAGTGAATATAATGTAACACACACCCATACAATGCGCACTACCCCGTGATGATTTTCTCACTCCTACTAGTGAATGTAATGTAACACACACCCATACAATCCGCACCACCCCGTGATGTTTTTCTCACTCCCACGAGTGAATATAATGTAACACACACCCATACAATGCGCACCACCCCGTGATGTTTTTCTCACTCCTACGAGTCAATGTAATGTAACACACACCCATACAATGCGCACTACCCCGTGATGATTTTCGCACTCCTACTAGTGAATGTAATGTAACACAAACCCATACAATGCGCACCACCCCGTGATGTTTTTCTCACTCCTACTAGTTAATGTAATGTAACACACACCCATAAAATGCGCACCACCCCGTTATGTTTTTTTCACTCCTACTAGTGAATCTAAGGTAACACACACCCATACAATGCGCACCACCCCGTGATGTTTTTGTCACTCCTACGAGTGAATGTAATGTAACACACACCCATACAATGCGCACCGCCCCGTGATGTTTTTCTCACTCCTACTAGTGAATGTAATGTAACACACACCCATACAATGCGCAGCGCCCCGTAATGTTTTTCTCACTGCTACTAGTGAATGTAATGTAACACACACCCATACAATGCGCACCACCCCGTGATGTTTTTCTCACTGCTACTAGTGAATGTAATGTAACACACACCCATACAATGCGCACCACCCCGTGATGTTTTTCTCACTGCTACTAGTGAATGTAAAGTAACACACACCCATACAATGCGCACCACCCCGTGATGTTTTTCTCACTCCTAATAGTGAATGTAATGTAACACACACCCATACGATGCGCACCACCCCGTGATGTTTTTCTCAATCCTACTAGTGAATGTAATGTAACACACATGCAAGCAATGCGCACCACCCCGTGATGTTTTTCTCACTCCTACTAATGAATGTAATGTAACACACACCCATACAATGCGCACCACCCCGTGATGTATTTCTCACTCCTACTAGTGAATTTAATGTAACACACACCCATACAATGCGCACCACCCCGTGATGTTTTTCTCACTCCTACTAGTGAATCTAATGTATCACACACCCATACAATGCGCACCACCCCGTGATGTTTTTCTCACTCCTAGTAGTGAATGTAATGTAACACACACCCATACAATGCGCACCACCCCGTGATGTTTTTCTCACTCCTACTAGTGAATGTAATGTAACACACACCCATACAATGCGCACCACCCCGTGATGTTTTTCTCACTCCTACTAGTGAATGTAATGTAACACTCACCCATAAAATGCGTACCACCCCGTGATGTTTTTCTCACTCCTAAGAGTGAATGTAATGTAACACACACCCATACAATGCGCACCACCCCGTGATGTTTTTCTCACTCCTACTAGTGAATGTAATGTAACACACACCCATACAATGCGCACCGCCCCGTGATGTTTTTCTCACTCCTAAGAGTGAATGTAATGTAACACACACCCATACAATGCGCACCACCCCTTGATGTTTTTTTCACTCCTGCTAGTGAATGTAATGTAACACACACCCATACAATGCGCACCACCCCTTGATGTTTTTCTCACTCCTACTAGTGAATGTAATGTAACACACACCCATACAATGCGCACCGCCCCGTGATGTTTTTGTCACTCCTACTAGTGAATGTAATGTAACACACACCGATACAATGCGCACCACCCCGTGATGTTTTTCTCACTCCTACTAGTGAATGTAATGTAACACACACCCATACAATGCAAACCACCCCATGATGTTTTTCTCACTCCTACGAGTGAATGTAATGTAACACACACCCATACAATGCGCACCACCCCGTGATGATTTTCTCACTCCTACTAGTGAATGTAATGTAACACACACCCATACAATGCGCACCACCCCGTGATGTTTTTCTCACTCCTACTAGTGAATGTAATGTAACACACACCCATACAATGCGCACCACCCCGTGATGTTTTTTTCACTCCTACTAGTGAATCTAATGTAACACACACCCATACAATGCGCACCACCCCGTGATGTTTTTCTCACTCCTACGAGTGAATGTAATGTAACACACACCCATACAATGCGCACCGCCCCGTGATGTTTTTCTCACTCCTACTAGTGAATGTAATGTAACACACACCCATACAATGCGCACCACCCCGTGATGTTTTTCTCACTGTTACTAGTGAATGTAATGTAACACACACCCATACAATGCGCACCACCCCGTGATGCTTTTCTCACTCCTAATAGTGAATGTAATGTAACACACACCCATACAATGCGCACCACCCCGTGATGTTTTTCTCACTCCTACTAGTGAATGTAATATAACACACACCCATACAATGCGCACCACCCCGTGATGTTTTTATCACTCCTACTAGTGAATGTAATGTAACACACACCCATACAATGCGCACCACCCCGTGATGTTTTTCTAACTCCTACTCGTGAATGTAATGTAACACACACCCATACAATGCGCACCACCCCGTGATGTTTTTCTCACTCCTACTAGTGAATCTAATGTAACACACACCCATACAATGCGCACCACCCCGTGATGTTTTTCTCACTCCTACTAGTGAATATAATGTAACACACACCCATACAATGCTCACCAGCCCGTGATGTTTTTCTCACTCCTAGTAGTGAATGTAATGTAACACACACACATACAATGCGCACCACCCCTTGATGTTTTTCTCACTCCTACTAGTGAATGTAATGTAACACACACCCATACAATGCGCACCACCCCGTGATGTTTTTCTCACTCCTACGAGTGAATGTAATGTAACACACACCCATACAATGCGCACCGCCCCGTGATGTTTTTCTCACTCCTACTAGTGAATGTAATGTAACACACACCCATACAATGCGCACCAACCCGTGATGTTTTTCTCACTGCTACTAGTGAATGTAATGTAACACACACCCATACAATGCGCACCACCCCGTGATGTTTTTCTCACTGCTACTAGTGAATGTAATGTAACACACACCCATACAATGCGCACCACCCCGTGATGCTTTTCTCACTCCTAATAGTGAATGTAATGTAACACACACCCATACAATGCGCACCACCCCGTGATGTTTTTCTCACTCCTACTAGTGAATGTAATGTAACACACACCCATACAATGCGCACCACCCCGTGATGTTTTTCTCACTCCTACTAGTGAATGTAATGTAACACACACCCATACAATGCGCACCACCCCGTGATGTTTTTCTAACTCCTACTAGTGAATGTAATGTAACACACACCCATACAATGCGCACCACCCCGTGATGTTTTTGTCACTCCTACTAGTGAATCTAATGTAACACACACCCATACAATGCGCACCACCCCGTGATGTTTTTCTCACTCCTACTAGTGAATGTAATGTAACACACACCCATACAATGCTCACCAGCCCGTGATGTATTTCTCACTCCTAGTAGTGAATGTAATGTAACACACACACATACAATGCGCACCACCCCGTGATGTTTTTCTCACTCCTACTAGTGAATGTAATGTAACACACACCCATACAATGCGCACCACCCCGTGATGTTTTTCTCACTCCTACTAGTGAATGTAATGTAACACACACCCATACAATGCTCACCACCCCGTGATGTTTTTCTCACTCCTAGTAGTGAATGTAATGTAACACACACACATACAATGCGCACCACCCCGTGATGTTTTTCTCACTCCTACTAGTGAATGTAATGTAACACACACCCATACAATGCGCACCACCCCGTGATGTTTTTCTCACTGCTACTAGTGAATGTAATGTAACACACACCCATACAATGCGCACCACCCCGTGATGTTTTTCTCACTCCTATTATTGAATGTAATGTAACACACACCCATACAATGCGCACCACCCCGTGATGTTTTTCTCACTCCTACTAGTGAATGTAATGTAACACACACCCATACAATGCGCACCACCCCATGATGTTTTTCTCACTCCTACTAGTGATTCTAATGTAACACACAGCCATAAAATGCGCACCACCTCCTGATGTTTTTCTCACTCCTACTAGTGAATGTAATGTAACACACACCCAAGCAATGCGCACAACCCCGTGATGTTTTTATCACTCCTATTAGTGAATGTAATGTAACACACACCCATACAATGCGCACCACCCCGTGATGTTTTTCTCACTCCTACTAGTGAATGTAATGTAACACACACCCATACAATGCGCACCACCCCGTGATGTTTTTCTCACTCCTACTAGTGAATCTAATGTAACACACACCCATACAATGCTCACCAGCCCGTGATGTTTTTCTCACTCCTAGTAGTGAATGTAATGTAACACACACCCATACAATGCGCACCACCCCGTGATGTTTTTCTCACTCCTACGAGTGAATGTAATGTAACACACACCCATACAATGCGCACCACCCCGTGATGATTTTCTCACTCCTACTAGTGAATGTAATGTAACACACACCCATACAATGCGCACCACCCCGTGATGTTTTTCTCACTCCTAATAGTGAATGTAATGTAACACACACCCATACGATGCGCACCACCCCGTGATGTTTTTCTCAATCCTACTAGTGAATGTAATGTAACACACATGCAAGCAATGCGCACCACCCCGTGATGTTTTTCTCACTCCTACTAATGAATGTAATGTAACACACACCCATACAATGCGCACCACCCCGTGATGTATTTCTCACTCCTACTAGTGAATTTAATGTAACACACACCCATACAATGCGCACCACCCCGTGATGTTTTTCTCACTCCTACTAGTGAATCTAATGTATCACACACCCATACAATGCGCACCACCCCGTGATGTTTTTCTCACTCCTAGTAGTGAATGTAATGTAACACACACCCATACAATGCGCACCACCCCGTGATGTTTTTCTCACTCCTACTAGTGAATGTAATGTAACACACACCCATACAATGCGCACCACCCCGTGATGTTTTTCTCACTCCTACTAGTGAATGTAATGTAACACTCACCCATAAAATGCGTACCACCCCGTGATGTTTTTCTCACTCCTAAGAGTGAATGTAATGTAACACACACCCATACAATGCGCACCACCCCGTGATGTTTTTCTCACTCCTACTAGTGAATGTAATGTAACACACACCCATACAATGCGCACCGCCCCGTGATGTTTTTCTCACTCCTAAGAGTGAATGTAATGTAACACACACCCATACAATGCGCACCACCCCTTGATGTTTTTTTCACTCCTGCTAGTGAATGTAATGTAACACACACCCATACAATGCGCACCACCCCTTGATGTTTTTCTCACTCCTACTAGTGAATGTAATGTAACACACACCCATACAATGCGCACCGCCCCGTGATGTTTTTGTCACTCCTACTAGTGAATGTAATGTAACACACACCCATACAATGCGCACCACCCCGTGATGTTTTTCTCACTCCTACTAGTGAATGTAATGTAACACACACCCATACAATGCAAACCACCCCATGATGTTTTTCTCACTCCTACGAGTGAATGTAATGTAACACACACCCATACAATGCGCACCACCCCGTGATGATTTTCTCACTCCTACTAGTGAATGTAATGTAACACACACCCATACAATGCGCACCACCCCGTGATGTTTTTCTCACTCCTACTAGTGAATGTAATGTAACACACACCCATACAATGCGCACCACCCCGTGATGTTTTTTTCACTCCTACTAGTGAATCTAATGTAACACACACCCATACAATGCGCACCACCCCGTGATGTTTTTCTCACTCCTACGAGTGAATGTAATGTAACACACACCCATACAATGCGCACCGCCCCGTGATGTTTTTCTCACTCCTACTAGTGAATGTAATGTAACACACACCCATACAATGCGCACCACCCCGTGATGTTTTTCTCACTGTTACTAGTGAATGTAATGTAACACACACCCATACAATGCGCACCACCCCGTGATGCTTTTCTCACTCCTAATAGTGAATGTAATGTAACACACACCCATACAATGCGCACCACCCCGTGATGTTTTTCTCACTCCTACTAGTGAATGTAATATAACACACACCCATACAATGCGCACCACCCCGTGATGTTTTTATCACTCCTACTAGTGAATGTAATGTAACACACACCCATACAATGCGCACCACCCCGTGATGTTTTTCTAACTCCTACTCGTGAATGTAATGTAACACACACCCATACAATGCGCACCACCCCGTGATGTTTTTCTCACTCCTACTAGTGAATCTAATGTAACACACACCCATACAATGCGCACCACCCCGTGATGTTTTTCTCACTCCTACTAGTGAATATAATGTAACACACACCCATACAATGCTCACCAGCCCGTGATGTTTTTCTCACTCCTAGTAGTGAATGTAATGTAACACACACACATACAATGCGCACCACCCCTTGATGTTTTTCTCACTCCTACTAGTGAATGTAATGTAACACACACCCATACAATGCGCACCACCCCGTGATGTTTTTCTCACTCCTACGAGTGAATGTAATGTAACACACACCCATACAATGCGCACCGCCCCGTGATGTTTTTCTCACTCCTACTAGTGAATGTAATGTAACACACACCCATACAATGCGCACCAACCCGTGATGTTTTTCTCACTGCTACTAGTGAATGTAATGTAACACACACCCATACAATGCGCACCACCCCGTGATGTTTTTCTCACTGCTACTAGTGAATGTAATGTAACACACACCCATACAATGCGCACCACCCCGTGATGCTTTTCTCACTCCTAATAGTGAATGTAATGTAACACACACCCATACAATGCGCACCACCCCGTGATGTTTTTCTCACTCCTACTAGTGAATGTAATGTAACACACACCCATACAATGCGCACCACCCCGTGATGTTTTTCTCACTCCTACTAGTGAATGTAATGTAACACACACCCATACAATGCGCACCACCCCGTGATGTTTTTCTAACTCCTACTAGTGAATGTAATGTAACACACACCCATACAATGCGCACCACCCCGTGATGTTTTTGTCACTCCTACTAGTGAATCTAATGTAACACACACCCATACAATGCGCACCACCCCGTGATGTTTTTCTCACTCCTACTAGTGAATGTAATGTAACACACACCCATACAATGCTCACCAGCCCGTGATGTATTTCTCACTCCTAGTAGTGAATGTAATGTAACACACACACATACAATGCGCACCACCCCGTGATGTTTTTCTCACTCCTACTAGTGAATGTAATGTAACACACACCCATACAATGCGCACCACCCCGTGATGTTTTTCTCACTCCTACTAGTGAATGTAATGTAACACACACCCATACAATGCTCACCACCCCGTGATGTTTTTCTCACTCCTAGTAGTGAATGTAATGTAACACACACACATACAATGCGCACCACCCCGTGATGTTTTTCTCACTCCTACTAGTGAATGTAATGTAACACACACCCATACAATGCGCACCACCCCGTGATGTTTTTCTCACTGCTACTAGTGAATGTAATGTAACACACACCCATACAATGCGCACCACCCCGTGATGTTTTTCTCACTCCTATTATTGAATGTAATGTAACACACACCCATACAATGCGCACCACCCCGTGATGTTTTTCTCACTCCTACTAGTGAATGTAATGTAACACACACCCATACAATGCGCACCACCCCATGATGTTTTTCTCACTCCTACTAGTGATTCTAATGTAACACACAGCCATAAAATGCGCACCACCTCCTGATGTTTTTCTCACTCCTACTAGTGAATGTAATGTAACACACACCCAAGCAATGCGCACAACCCCGTGATGTTTTTATCACTCCTATTAGTGAATGTAATGTAACACACACCCATACAATGCGCACCACCCCGTGATGTTTTTCTCACTCCTACTAGTGAATGTAATGTAACACACACCCATACAATGCGCACCACCCCGTGATGTTTTTCTCACTCCTACTAGTGAATCTAATGTAACACACACCCATACAATGCTCACCAGCCCGTGATGTTTTTCTCACTCCTAGTAGTGAATGTAATGTAACACACACCCATACAATGCGCACCACCCCGTGATGTTTTTCTCACTCCTACGAGTGAATGTAATGTAACACACACCCATACAATGCGCACCACCCCGTGATGATTTCTCACTCCTACTAGAGAATGTAATGTAACACACACCCATACATGCGCACCACCGCGTGATGTTTTTCTCACTCCTACTAGTGAATGTAATGTAACACACACCCATACAATGCGCACCGCCCCGTGATGTTTTTGTCACTCCTACTAGTGAATGTAATGTAACACACACCCATACAATGCGCACCACCCCGTGATGATTTTCTCACTCCTACTAGTGAATGTAATGTAACACACACCCATACAATGCGCACCACCCCGTGATGTTTTTCTCACTCCTACTAGTGAATGTAATGTAACACACACCCATACAATGCGCACCACCCCGTGATGTTTTTTTCACTCCTACTAGTGAATCTAATGTAACACACACCCATACAATGCGCACCACCCCGTGATGTTTTTCTCACTCCTACGAGTGAATGTAATGTAACACACACCCATACAATGCGCACCGCCCCGTGATGTTTTTCTCACTCCTACTAGTGAATGTAATGTAACACACACCCATACAATGCGCACCACCCCGTGATGTTTTTCTCACTGTTACTAGTGAATGTAATGTAACACACACCCATACAATGCGCACCACCCCGTGATGCTTTTCTCACTCCTAATAGTGAATGTAATGTAACACACACCCATACAATGCGCACCACCCCGTGATGTTTTTCTCACTCCTACTAGTGAATGTAATATAACACACACCCATACAATGCGCACCACCCCGTGATGTTTTTATCACTCCTACTAGTGAATGTAATGTAACACACACCCATACAATGCGCACCACCCCGTGATGTTTTTCTAACTCCTACTCGTGAATGTAATGTAACACACACCCATACAATGCGCACCACCCCGTGATGTTTTTCTCACTCCTACTAGTGAATCTAATGTAACACACACCCATACAATGCGCACCACCCCGTGATGTTTTTCTCACTCCTACTAGTGAATATAATGTAACACACACCCATACAATGCTCACCAGCCCGTGATGTTTTTCTCACTCCTAGTAGTGAATGTAATGTAACACACACACATACAATGCGCACCACCCCTTGATGTTTTTCTCACTCCTACTAGTGAATGTAATGTAACACACACCCATACAATGCGCACCACCCCGTGATGTTTTTCTCACTCCTACGAGTGAATGTAATGTAACACACACCCATACAATGCGCACCGCCCCGTGATGTTTTTCTCACTCCTACTAGTGAATGTAATGTAACACACACCCATACAATGCGCACCACCCCGTGATGTTTTTGTCACTGCTACTAGTGAATGTAATGTAACACACACCCATACAATGCGCACCACCCCGTGATGTTTTTCTCACTGCTACTAGTGAATGTAATGTAACACACACCCATACAATGCGCACCACCCCGTGATGCTTTTCTCACTCCTAATAGTGAATGTAATGTAACACACACCCATACAATGCGCACCACCCCGTGATGTTTTTCTCACTCCTACTAGTGAATGTAATGTAACACACACCCATACAATGCGCACCACCCCGTGATGTTTTTCTCACTCCTACTAGTGAATGTAATGTAACACACACCCATACAATGCGCACCACCCCGTGATGTTTTTCTAACTCCTACTAGTGAATGTAATGTAACACACACCCATACAATGCGCACCACCCCGTGATGTTTTTGTCACTCCTACTAGTGAATCTAATGTAACACACACCCATACAATGCGCACCACCCCGTGATGTTTTTCTCACTGCTACTAGTGAATGTAATGTAACACACACCCATACAATGCTCACCAGCCCGTGATGTATTTCTCACTCCTAGTAGTGAATGTAATGTAACACACACACATACAATGCGCACCACCCCGTGATGTTTTTCTCACTCCTACTAGTGAATGTAATGTAACACACACCCATACAATGCGCACCACCCCGTGATGTTTTTCTCACTCCTACTAGTGAATGTAATGTAACACACACCCATACAATGCTCACCACCCCGTGATGTTTTTCTCACTCCTAGTAGTGAATGTAATGTAACACACACACATACAATGCGCACCACCCCGTGATGTTTTTCTCACTCCTACTAGTGAATGTAATGTAACACACACCCATACAATGCGCACCACCCCGTGATGTTTTTCTCACTGCTACTAGTGAATGTAATGTAACACACACCCATACAATGCGCACCACCCCGTGATGTTTTTCTCACTCCTATTATTGAATGTAATGTAACACACACCCATACAATGCGCACCACCCCGTGATGTTTTTCTCACTCCTACTAGTGAATGTAATGTAACACACACCCATACAATGCGCACCACCCCATGATGTTTTTCTCACTCCTACTAGTGATTCTAATGTAACACACAGCCATAAAATGCGCACCACCTCCTGATGTTTTTCTCACTCCTACTAGTGAATGTAATGTAACACACACCCAAGCAATGCGCACCACCCCGTGATGTTTTTATCACTCCTATTAGTGAATGTAATGTAACACACACCCATACAATGCGCACCACCCCGTGATGTTTTTCTCACTCCTACTAGTGAATGTAATGTAACACACACCCATACAATGCGCACCACCCCGTGATGTTTTTCTCACTCCTACTAGTGAATCTAATGTAACACACACCCATACAATGCTCACCAGCCCGTGATGTTTTTCTCACTCCTAGTAGTGAATGTAATGTAACACACACCCATACAATGCGCACCACCCCGTGATGTTTTTCTCACTCCTACTAGTGAATGTAATGTAACACACACCCATACAATGCGCACCACCCCGTGATGATTTCTCACTCCTACTAGAGAATGTAATGTAACACACACCCATACATGCGCACCACCGCGTGATGTTTTTCTCACTCCTACTAGTGAATGTAATGTAACACACACCCATACAATGCGCACCACCCCGTGATGTTTTTCTCACTCCTACTAGTGAATGTAATGTAACACACACCCATACAATGCGCACCACCCCGTGATGTTTTTCTCACTCCTACTAGTGAATGTAATGTAACACACACCCATACAATGCGCACCACCCCGTGATGATTTCTCACTCCTACTAGAGAATGTAATGTAACACACAACCATACAATGCGCACCACCGCGTGATGTTTTTCTCACTCCTACAAGTGAATGTAATGTAACACACACCCATACAATGCGCACCACCCCGTGATGTTTTTTTCACTCCTACTAGTGAATCTAATGTAACACACACCCATACAATGCGCACCACCCCGTGATGTTTTTCTCACTCCTACGAGTGAATGTAATGTAACACACACCCATACAATACGCAACGCCCCGTGATGTTTTTCTCACTCCTACTAGTGAATGTAATGTAACACACACCCATACAATGCGCACCACCCCGTGATGTTTGTCTCACTGCTACTAGTGAATGTAATGTAACACACACCCATACAATGCGCACCGCCCCGTGATGTTTTTCTCACTCCTACGAGTGAATGTAATGTAACACACACCCATACAATGCGCACCACCCCGTGATGTTTTTTTCAATCCTACTAGTGAATCTAATGTAACACACACCCATACAATGCGCACCACCCCGTGATGTTTTTCTCACTCCTACGAGTGAATGTAATGTAACACACACCCATACAATGCGCACCGCCCCGTGATATTTTTCTCACTCCTACTAGTGAATGTAATGTAACACACACCCATACAATGCGCACCACCCCGTGATGTTTTTCTCACTCCTATTAGTGAATGTAATGTAACACACACCCATACAATGCGCACCACCCCGTGATGTTTTTCTCACTCCTACTAGTGAATGTAATGTAACACACACCCATACAATGCGCACCACCCCATGTTGTTTTTCTCACTCCTACTAGTGATTCTAATGTAACACACACCCATAAAATGCGCACCACCTCGTGATGATTTTCTCACTCCTACTAGTGAATGTAATGTAACACACATGCAAGCAATGCGCACCACCCCGTGATGTTTTTCTCACTCCTACTAATGAATGTAATGTAACACACACCCATACAATGCGCACCACCCCGTGATGTTTTTTTCACTCCTACTAGTGAATCTAATGTAACGCACACCCATACAATGCGCACCACCCCGTGATGTTTTTCTCACTCCTACTAGTGAATGTAATGTAACACACACCCATACAATGCTCACCACCCCGTGATGTTTTTCTCACTCATAGTAGTGAATGTAATGTAACACACACCCATACAATGCGCACCACCCCGAGATGTTTTTCTCACTCCTACTAGTGAATGTAATGTAACACACACCCATACAATGCGAACCACCCCGTGATGTTTTTCTCACTCCTACTAGTGAATGTAATGTAACACACACCCATACAATGCGCACCGCCCCGTGATGTTTTTCTCACTCCTACGAGTGAATGTAATGTAACACACACCCATACAATGCGCACCACCCCGTGATGTTTTTCTCACTGCTACTAGTGAATGTAATGTAACAAACACCCATACAATGCGCACCACCCCGTGATGTTTTTCTCACTCCTATTAGTGAATGTAATGTAACACACACCCATACAATGCGCACCACCCCGTGATGTTTTTCTCACTCTTACTAGTGAATGTAATGTAACACACACCCATACAATGCGCACCACCCCATGATGTTTTTCTCACTCCTACTAGTGATTCTAATGTAACACACACCCATAAAATGCGCACCACCTCGTGATGTTTTTCTCACTCCTACTAGTGAATGTAATGTAACACACATGCAAGCAATGCGCACCACCCCGTGATGTTTTTCTCACTCCTACTAATGAATGTAATGTAACACACACCCATACAATGCGCACCACTCCGTGATGTTTTTTTCACTCCTACTAGTGAATCTAATGTAACACACACCCATACAATGCGCACCACCACGTGATGTTTTTCTCACTCCTACTAGTGAATGTAATGTAACACACACCCATACAATGCTCACCACCCCGTGATGTTTTTCTCACTCATAGTAGTGAATGTAATGTAACACACACACATACAATGCGCACCACCCCGTGATGTTTTTCTCACTCCTACTAGTGAATGTAATGTAACACACACCCATACAATGCGCACCACCCCGTGATGTTTTTCTCACTGCTACTAGTGAATGTAATGTAACACACACCCATACAATGCGCACCACCCCGTGATGTTTTTCTCACTCCTACTAGTGAATGTAATGTAACACACACCCATACAATGCGCACAACCCCATGATGTTTTTCTCACTCCTACTAGTGATTCTAATGTAACACACACCCATAAAATGCGCACCACCTCGTGATGTTTTTCTCACTCCTACTAGTGAATGTAATGTAACACACACCCAAGCAATGCGCACCACCCCGTGATGTTTTTCTCACTCCTATTAGTGAATGTAATGTAACAAACACCCATACAATGCGCACCACCCCGTGATGTTTTTCTCACTCCTACTAGTGAATGTAATGTAACACACACCCATACAATGCGCACCACCCCGTGATGTTTTTCTCACTCCTACTAGTGAATCTAATGTAACACACACCCATACAATGCTCACCACCCCGTGATGTTTTTCTCACTCCTAGTAGTGAATGTAATGTAACACACACCCATACAATGCGCAACACCCCGTGATGTTTTTCTCACTCCTACTAGTGAATGTAATGTAACACACACCCATACAATGCGAACCACCCCGTGATGTTTTTCTCACTCCTACTAGTGAATGTAATGTAACACACACCCATACAATGCGCACCGCCCCGTGATGTTTTTCTCACTCCTACGAGTGAATGTAATGTAACACACACCCATACAATGCGCACCACCCCGTGATGATTTCTCACTCCTACTAGAGAATGTAATGTAACACACACCCATACAATGCGCACCACCGCATGATGTTTTTCTCACTCCTACTAGTGAATGTAATGTAACACACACCCATACAATGCGCACCACCCCGTGATGTTTTTCTCACTCCTACTAGTGAATGTAATGTAACACACACCCATACAATGCGCACCACACCGTGATGTTTTTTTCACTCCTACTAGTGAATCTAATGTAACACACACCCATACAATGCGCACCAGCCCGTGATGTTTTTCTCACTCCTACGAGTGAATGTAATGTAACACACACCCATACAATGCGCACCGCCCCGTGATGTTTTTCTCACTCCTACTAGTGAATGTAATGTAACACACACCCATACAATGCGCACCACCCCGTGATGTTTGTCTCACTCCTACTAGTGAATGTAATGTAACACACACCCATACAATGCGCACCGCCCCGTGATGTTTTTCTCACTCCTACGAGTGAATGTAATGTAACACACACCCATACAATGCGCACCACCCCGTGATGTTTTTTTCACTCCTACTAGTGAATCTAATGTAACACACACCCATACAATGCGCACCACCCCGTGATGTTTTTCTCACTCCTACGAGTGAATGTAATGTACCACACACCCATACAATGCGCACCGCCCCGTGATATTTTTCTCACTCCTACTAGTGAATGTAATGTAACACACAACCATACAATGCGCACCACCCCGTGATGTTTTTCTCACTCCTACTAGTGAATGTAATGTAACACACACCCATACAATGCGCACCACCCCGTGATGTTTTTCTCACTCCTACGAGTGAATATAATGTAACACACACCCATACAATGCACACCACCCCATGATGTTTTTCTCACTCCTACGAGTGAATGTAATGTAACACACACCCATACAATGCGCACCACCCCGTGATGATTTTCTCACTCCTACTAGTGAATGTAATGTAACACAAACCCATACAATGCGCACCACCCCGTGATGTTTTTCTCACTCCTACTAGTGAATGTAATGTAACACACACCCATACAATGCGCACCACCCCGTGATGTTTTTCTCACTCCTACTAGTGAATCTAATGTAACACACACCCATACAATGCGCACCACCCCGTGATGTTTTTCTCACTCCTACAAGTGAATGTAATGTAACACACACCCATACAATGCGCACCGCCCCGTGATGTTTTTCTCACTCCTACTAGTGAATGTAATGTAACACACACCCATACAATGCGCACCACCCCGTGATGTTTGTCTCACTCCTACTAGTGAATCTAATGTAACACACACCCATACAATGCGCACCACCCCGCGATGTTTTTCAGAATCCTATCCTACATTGCCACTGCATGTTCCCTGACCTCCCCATGCTGACCACCCCGCGGGGCTTTTCTCCATCCTACATTGCCACACACTGCCTTTCCTAATTCAGACCCTACGATTCACACCACATCGTGATGTTTTTCTCACTCCTATTAGTGAATGTAATGTAACACACACACATACAATGCGCACGACCCCGTGATATTTTTCTCACTCCTACGAGTGAATATAATGTAACACACACCCATACAATGGGCACCACCCCGTGATGTTTTTCTCACTCCTACGAGTGAATGTAATGTAACACACACCCATACAATGCGCACCACCCCGTGATGTTTTTCTCACTCCTACTAGTGAATGTAATGTAACACACACCCATACAATGCGCACCACCCCGTGATGTTTTTCTCACTCCTACTAGTGAATGTAATGTAACACACACCCATACAATGCGCACCACCCCGTGATGTTTTTCTCACTCCTACTAGTGAATCTAATGTAACACACACCCATACAATGCGCACCACCCCGTGATGTTTTTCTCACTCCTAGTAATGAATGTAATGTAACACACACCCATACAATGCGCACCACCCCGTGATGTTTTTCTCACTCCTACTAGTGAATGTAATGTAACACACACCAATACAATGCGCACCACCCCGTGATGTTTTTCTCACTCCTACTAGTGAATCTAATGTAACACACACCCATACAATGCGCACCACCCCGCGATGTTTTTCAAAATCCTATCCTACATTGCCACTGCATGTTCCCTGACCTCCCCATGCTGGCCACCCCGCGGGGCTTTTCTCGATCCTATATTGCCACTCACTGCCTTTCCTAATTCAGACCCTCCGATTCACACCACCCCGTGATGTTTTTCTCACTCCTACTAGTGAATGTAATGTAACACACACCCATACAATGCGCACCACCCCGTGATGTTTTTCTCACTCCTACTAGTGAATGTAATGTAACACACACCCATACAATGCGCACCGCCCCGTGATGTTTTTCTCACTCCTACGAGTGAATGTAATGTAACACACACCCATACAATGCGCACCACCCCGTGATGATTTCTCACTCCTACTAGAGAATGTAATGTAACACACACCCATACAATGCGCACCACCGCGTGATGTTTTTCTCACTCCTACTAGTGAATGTAATGTAACACACACCCATACAATGCGCACCACCCCATGATGTTTTTCTCACTCCTACTAGTGAATGTAATGTAACACACACCCATACAATGCGCACCACCCCGTGATATTTTTCTCACTCCTACGAGTGAATGTAATGTAACACACACCCATACAATGCGCACCACCCCATGATGATTTCTCACTCCTACTAGAGAATGTAATGTAACACACACCCATACAATGCGCACCACCCCGTGATATTTTTCTCACTCCTACTAGTGAATGTAATGTAACACACACCCATACAATGCGCACCACACCGTGATGTTTTTTTCACTCCTACTAGTGAATCTAATGTAACACACACCCATACAATGCGCACCAGCCCGTGATGTTTTTCTCACTCCTACGAGTGAATGTAATGTAACACACACCCATACAATGCGCACCGCCCCGTGATGTTTTTTTCACTCCTACGAGTGAATGTAATGTAACACACACCCATACAATGCGCACCACCCCGTGATGTTTTTTTCACTCCTACTAGTGAATCTAATGTAACACACACCCATACAATGCGCACCACCCCGTGATGTTTTTCTCACTCCTACGAGTGAATGTAATGTACCACACACCCATACAATGCGCACCGCCCCGTGATATTTTTCTCACTCCTACTAGTGAATGTAAAGTAACACACAACCATACAATGCGCACCACCCCGTGATGTTTTTCTCACTCCTACTAGTGAATGTAATGTAACACACACCCATACAATGCGCACCACCCCGTGATGTTTTTCTCACTCCTACGAGTGAATATAATGTAACACACACCCATACAATGCACACCACCCCATGATGTTTTTCTCACTCCTACGAGTGAATGTAATGTAACACACACCCATACAATGCGCACCACCCCGTGATGATTTTCTCACTCCTACTAGTGAATGTAATGTAACACAAACCCATACAATGCGCACCACCCCGTGATGTTTTTCTCACTCCTACTAGTGAATGTAATGTAACACACACCCATACAATGCGCACCACCCCGTGATGTTTTTCTCACTCCTACTAGTGAATCTAATGTAACACACACCCATACAATGCGCACCACCCCGTGATGTTTTTCTCACTCCTACAAGTGAATGTAATGTAACACACACCCATACAATGCGCACCGCCCCGTGATGTTTTTCTCACTCCTACTAGTGAATGTAATGTAACACACACCCATACAATGCGCACCACCCCGTGATGTTTGTCTCACTCCTACTAGTGAATCTAATGTAACACACACCCATACAATGCGCACCACCCCGCGATGTTTTTCAGAATCCTATCCTACATTGCCACTGCATGTTCCCTGACCTCCCCGTGCTGACCACCCCGCGGGGCTTTTCTCCATCCTACATTGCCACACACTGCCTTTCCTAATTCAGACCCTACGATTCACACCACATCGTGATGTTTTTCTCACTCCTATTAGTGAATGTAATGTAACACACACACATACAATGCGCACGACCCCGTGATATTTTTCTCACTCCTACGAGTGAATATAATGTAACACACACCCATACAATGCGCACCACCCCGTGATGTTTTTCTCACTCCTAGGAGTGAATGTAATGTAACACACACCCATACAATGCGCACCACCCCGTGATGTTTTTCTCACTCCTACTAGTGAATGTAATGTAACACACACCCATACAATGCGCACCACCCCGTGATGTTTTTCTCACTCCTACTAGTGAATGTAATGTAACACACACCCATACAATGCGCACCACCCCGTGATGTTTTTCTCACTCCTACTAGTGAATCTAATGTAACACACACCCATACAATGCGCACCACCCCGTGATGTTTTTCTCACTCCTAGTAATGAATGTAATGTAACACACACCCATACAATGCGCACCACCCCGTGATGTTTTTCTCACTCCTACTAGTGAATGTAATGTAACACACACCAATACAATGCGCACCACCCCGTGATGTTTTTCTCACTCCTACTAGTGAATCTAATGTAACACACACCCATACAATGCGCACCACCCCGCGATGTTTTTCAGAATCCTATCCTACATTACCACTGCATGTTCCCTGACCTCCCCATGCTGGCCACCCCGCGGGGCTTTTCTCGATCCTATATTGCCACTCACTGCCTTTCCTAATTCAGACCCTCCGATTCACACCACCCCGTGATGTTTTTCTCACTCCTACTAGTGAATGTAATGTAACACACACCCATACAATGCGCACCACCCCGTGATGTTTTTCTCACTCCTACTAGTGAATGTAATGTAACACAAACCCATACAATGCGCACCACCCCGTGACGTTTTTCTCACTCCTACTAGTGAATGTAATGTAACACACACCCATACGATGCGCACCACCCCGTGACGTTTTTCTCACTCCTACTAGTGAATGTAATGTAACACACACCCATACAATGCACACCACCCCGTGATGTTTTTCTCACTCCTACTAGTGAATCTAATGTAACACACACCCATACAATGCGCACCACCGCGTGATGTTTTTCTCACTCCTACTAGTGAATCTAATGTAACACACACCCATACAATGCGCACCACCCCGTGATGTTTTTCTCACTCCTACTAGTGAATGTAATGTAACACACACCCATACAATGCTCACCATCCCGTGATGTTTTTCTCACTCGTAGTAGTGAATGTAATGTAACACACACACATACAATGCGCACCACCCCGTGATGTTTTTCTCACTCTTACTAGTGAATGTAATGTAACACACACCCATACAATGCGCACCACCCCGTGATGTTTTTCGCACTCTTAGTAGTGAATGTAATGTAACACACACCCATACAATGCGCACCACCCCGTGATGTTTTTCTCACTCCTACTAGTGAATCTAATGTAACACACACCCATACAATGCGCACCACCCCGCGATGTTTTTCAGAATCCTATCCTACATTGCCACTGCATGTTCCCTGACCTCCCCATGCTGACCACCCCGCGGGGCTTTTCTCCATCCTACATTGCCACTCACTGCCTATTCTAATTCAGACCCTCCGATTCACACCACCCCGTGACGTTTTTCTCACTCCTATTAGTGAATGTAATGTAACACACACCCATACAATGCGCACCACCCCGTGATGTTTTTCTCACTCCTACTAGTGAATGTAATGTAACACACACCCATACAATGCGCACCACCCCGTGATGTTTTTCTCACTCCTACTAGTGAATGTAATGTAACACACACCCATGCAATGCGCACCACCCCGTGATGTTTTTCTCACTCCTACTAGTGAATCTAATGTAACACACACCCATACAATGCGCACCACCCCGTGATGTTTTTTTCACTCCTACTAGTGAATGTAATGTAACACACACCCATACAATGCGCACCACCCCGTGATGTTTTTCTCACTCCTACTAGTGAATGTAATGTAACACACACCCATACAATGCGCACCACCCCGTGATGTTTTTCTCACTCCTACTAGTGAATCTAATGTAACACACACCCATACAATGCGCACCACCCCATGATGTTTTTCTCCCTCCTACTAGTGAATGTAATGTAACACACACCCATACAATGCACACCACCACGTGATATTTTTCTCACTCCTAAGAGTGAATGTAATGTAACACACACCCATACAATGCGCACCACCCCGTGATGTTTTTCTCACTCCTACTAGTGAATCTAATATAACACACACCCATACAATGCGCACCACCCCGTGATGTTTTTCTCACTCCTACTAGTGAATCTAATGTAACACACACCCATACAATGCGCACCTCCCCGTGATGTTTTTCTCACTCCTACGAGTGAATGTAATGTAACACACACCCATACAATGCACACCACCACGTGATATCTTTCTCACTCCTAAGAGTGAATGTAATGTAACACACACCCATACAATGTGCACCACCCCGTGATGATTTTCTCACTCCTACTAGTGAATCTAATGTTACACACACCCATACAATGCGCACCACCCCGTGATGTTTTTCTCACTCCTACTAGTGAATCTAATGTAACACACACCCATACAATGTGCACCACCCCGTGATGTTTTTCTCACTCCTACTAGTGAATGTAATGTAACACACATCCATACAATGCGCACCACCCCGTGATGTTTTTCGCACTCTTAGTAGTGAATGTAATGTAACACACACCCATACAATGCGCACCACCCCGTGATGTTTTTCTCACTCCTACTAGTGAATGTAATGTAACACACACCCATACAATGCGCACCACCCCGTGATGTTTTTGTCACTGCTACTAGTGAATGTAATGTAACACACACCCATACAATGCGCACCACCCCGTGATGTTTTTCTCACTCCTACTAGTGAATCTAATGTAACACACACCCATACAATGTGCACCACCCCGTGATGTTTTTCTCACTCCTACTAGTGAATCTAATGTAACACACACCCATACAATGCGCACCACCCCGTGATGTTTTTCTCACTCCTACGAGTGAATGTAATGTAACACACACCCATACAATGCGCACCACCCCGTGATGTTTTTCTCACTCCTACTAGTGAATCTAATGTAACACACACCCATACAATGCGCACCACCGCGTGATGTTTTTCTCACTCCTACTAGTGAATCTAATGTAACACACACCCATACAATGCGCACCACCCCGTGATGTTTTTCTCACTCCTACTAGTGAATGTAATGTAACACACACCCATACAATGCTCACCACCCCGTGATGTTTTTCTCACTCGTAGTAGTGAATGTAATGTAACACACACACATACAATGCGCACCACCCCGTGATGTTTTTCTCACTCTTACTAGTGAATGTAATGTAACACACACCCATACAATGCGCACCATCCCGTGATGTTTTTCTCACTCTTAGTAGTGAATGTAATGTAACACACACCCATACAAAGCGCACCACGCCGTGATGTTTTTCTCACTCCTAGTAGTGAATCTAATGTAACACACACCCATACAATGCGCACCACCCCGTGATGTTTTTCTCACTGCTACTAGTGAATGTAATGTAACACACACACATACAATGCGCACCACCCCGTGATGTTTTTCTCACTCCTATTAGTGAATGTAATGTAACACACACCCATACAATGCGCACCACCCCGTGATGTTTTTCTCACTCCTACTAGTGAATGTAATGTAACACACACCCATACAATGCGCACCACCCCGTGATGTTTTTCTCACTCCTACTAGTGAATGTAATGTAACACACACCCATACAATGCGCACCACCCCGTGATGCTTTTCTCACTCCTACTAGTGAATCTAATGTAACACACACCCATACAATGCGCACCACCCCGCGATGTTTTTCAGAATCCTATCCTACATTGCCACTGCATGTTCCCTGACCTCCCCATGCTGACCACCCCGCGGGGCTTTTCTCCATCCTACATTGCCACTCACTGCCTATTCTAATTCAGACCCTCCGATTCACACCACCCCGTGACGTTTTTCTCACTCCTATTAGTGAATGTAATGTAACACACACCCATACAATGCGCACCACCCCGTGATGTTTTTCTCACTCCTACTAGTGAATGTAATGTAACACACACCCATACAATGCGCACCACCCCGTGATGTTTTTCTCACTCCTACTAGTGAATGTAATGTAACACACACCCATGCAATGCGCACCACCCCGTGATGTTTTTCTCACTCCTACTAGTGAATCTAATGTAACACACACCCATACAATGCGCACCACCCCGTGATGTTTTTTTCACTCCTACTAGTGAATGTAATGTAACACACACCCATACAATGCGCACCACCCCGTGATGTTTTTCTCACTCCTACTAGTGAATGTAATGTAACACACACCCATACAATGCGCACCACCCCGTGATGTTTTTCTCACTCCTACTAGTGAATCTAATGTAACACACACCCATACAATGCGCACCACCCCATGATGTTTTTCTCCCTCCTACTAGTGAATGTAATGTAACACACACCCATACAATGCACACCACCACGTGATATTTTTCTCACTCCTAAGAGTGAATGTAATGTAACACACACCCATACAATGCGCACCACCCCGTGATGTTTTTCTCACTCCTACTAGTGAATCTAATGTAATACACACCCATACAATGCGCACCACCCCGTGATGTTTTTCTCACTCCTACTAGTGAATCTAATGTAACACACACCCATACAATGCGCACCTCCCCGTGATGTTTTTCTCACTCCTACGAGTGAATGTAATGTAACACACACCCATACAATGCACACCACCACGTGATATCTTTCTCACTCCTAAGAGTGAATGTAATGTAACACACACCCATACAATGTGCACCACCCCGTGATGATTTTCTCACTCCTACTAGTGAATCTAATGTTACACACACCCATACAATGCGCACCACCCCGTGATGTTTTTCTCACTCCTACTAGTGAATCTAATGTAACACACACCCATACAATGTGCACCACCCCGTGATGTTTTTCTCACTCCTACTAGTGAATGTAATGTAACACACACCCATACAATGCGCACCACCCCGTGATGTTTTTCGCACTCTTAGTAGTGAATGTAATGTAACACACACCCATACAATGCGCACCACCCCGTGATGTTTTTCTCACTCCTACTAGTGAATGTAATGTAACACACACCCATACAATGCGCACCACCCCGTGATGTTTTTGTCACTGCTACTAGTGAATGTAATGTAACACACACCCATACAATGCGCACCACCCCGTGATGTTTTTCTCACTCCTACTAGTGAATCTAATGTAACACACACCCATACAATGTGCACCACCCCGTGATGTTTTTCTCACTCCTACTAGTGAATCTAATGTAACACACACCCATACAATGCGCACCACCCCGTGATGTTTTTCTCACTCCTACGAGTGAATGTAATGTAACACACACCCATACAATGCGCACCACCCCGTGATGATTTTCTCACTCCTACTAGTGAATGTAATGTAACACACACCCATACAATGTGCACCACCCCGTGATGTTTTTCTCACTCCTACTAGTGAATGTAATGTAACACACACCCATAAAATGCGCACCACCCCGTGATGTTTTTTTCACTCCTACTAGTGAATCTAATGTAACACACACCAATACAATGCGCACCACCCCATGATGTTTTTCTCACTCCTACGAGTGAATGTAATGTAACAAACACCCATACAATGCGCACCACCCCGTGAGGTTTTTCTCACTCCTACTAGTGAATGTAATGTAACACACACCCATACAATGCCCACCACCCCGTGATGTTTGTCTCACTCCTACTAGTGAATCTAATGTAACACACACCCATACAATGCGCACCACCCCGCGATGTTTTTCAGAATCCTATCCTACATTGCCACTGCATGTTCCCTGACCTCCCCATGCTGACCACCGCGCGGGGCTTTTCTCCATCCTACATTGCCACTCACTGCATTTCCTAATTCAGCCCCTCCGATTCACACCACATCGTGATGTTTTTCTCACTCCTATTAGTGAATGTAATGTAACACACACACATACAATGCGCACCACCCCGTGATATTTTTCTCACTCCTACGAGTGAATATAATGTAACACACACCCACACAATGCGCACCACCCCGTGATGTTTTTCTCACACCTACGAGTGAATGTAATGTAACACTCTCCCATACAATGCGCACCACCCCGTGATGTTTTTCTCACTCCTACTAGTGAATGTAATGTAACACACACCCATACAATGCGCACCACACCGTGATGTTTTTCTCACTCCTACTAGTGAATGTAATGTAACACACACCTATACAATGCGCACCACCCCGTGATGTTTTTCTCACTCCTACTAGTGAATCTAATGTAACACACACCCATACAATGCTCACCACACAGTGATGTTTTTCTCACTCCTACTAGTGAATGTAATGTAACACACACACATACAATGCGCACCACCCCGTCATGTTTTTCTCACTCCTACTAGTGAATGTAATGTAACACACACCCATACAATGCGCACCACCCCGTGATGTTTTTCTCACTCTTAGTAGTGAATGTAATGTAACACACACCCATACAATGCGCACCACCCCGTGATGTTTTTCTCACTCCTACTAGTGAATGTAATGTAGCACACACCCATACAATGCGCACCACCCCGTGATGTTTTTCTCACTGCTACTAGTGAATGTAATGTAACACACACCCATACAATGCGCACCACCCCGTGATGTTTTTCTCACTCCTATTAGTGAATGTAATGTAACACACACCCATACAATGCGCACCACCCCGTGATGTTTTTCTCACTCCTACTAGTGAATGTAATGTAACACACACCCATACAATGCGCATCACCCCGTGATGTTTTTCTCACTCCTACTAGTCAATGTAATGTAACACACACCCATAGAATGCGCACCACCCCGTGATGTTTTTCTCACTCCTACTAGTGAATGTAATGTAACACACACCCATACAATGCGCACCACCCCGTGATGTTTTTCTCACTCCTACTAGTGAATGTAATGTAACACACACCCATACAATGCGCACCACCCCGTGATGTTTTTCTAACTCCTACTAGTGAATGTAATGTAACACACACCCATACAATGCGCACCACCGCGTGATGTTTTTCTCACTCCTACTAGTGAATCTAATATAACACACACCCATACAATGCGCACCACCCCGTGATGTTTTTCTCATTCCTACTAGTGAATGTAATGTAACACACACCCATACAATGCTCACCACAACGTGATGTTTTTCTTACTCTTAGTAGTGAATGTAATGTAACACACACACATACAATGCGCACCACCCCGTGATGTTTTTCTCACTCCTACTAGTGAATGTAATGTAACACACACCCATACAATGCGCACCACCCCGTGATGTTTTTCTCACTGCTACTAGTGAATGTAATGTAACACACACCCATAAAATGCGCACCACGCCGTGATGTTTTTCTCACTCCTATTAGTGAATGTAATGTAACACACACCCATACAATGCGCACCAGCCCGTGATGTTTTTCTCACTCCTACTAGTGAATGTAATGTAACACACACCCATACAATGCGCACCACCCCGTGATGTTTTTCTCATTCCTACTAGTGAATGTAATGTAACACACACCCATACAATGCACACCACCCCGTGATGTTTTTCTCACTCCTACTAGTGAATGTAATGTAACACACACCCATACAATGCCCACGACCCCGTGATGTTTTTCTCACTCCTATTAGTGAATGTAATGTAAAACACACCCATACAATGCGCACCACCCCGCGATGTTTTTCAGAAACCTATCCTACATTGCCACTGCAAGTTCCCTGACCTCCCAATGCTGACCACCCCGCGGTGCTTTTCTCCATCCTACATTGCCACTCACTGCCTATCCTAATTCAGACCCTCCGATTCACACCACCCCGTGATGTTTTTCTCACTCCTATTAGTGAATGTAATGTAACACACAGCCATACAATGCGCAACACCCCGTGATGTTTTTCTCACTACTACTAGTGAATGTAATGTAACACACACCCATACAATGCGCACCACCCCGTGATGTTTTTCTCACTCCTACTAGTGAATGTAATGTAACACACACCCATACAATGCGCACCACCCCGTGATGTTTTTCTCACTCCTACTAGTGAATCTAATGTAACACACACCCATACAATGCGCACCACCCCGCGATGTTTTTCAGAATCCTATCCTACATTGCCACTGCATGTTCCCTGACCTCCCCATGCTGACCACCCCGTGGGGCTTTTCTCCATCCTACATTGCCACTCACTGCCTTTCCTTATTCAGACCCTCCGATTCACACCACCCCGTGATGTTTTTCTCACTCCTAGTAGTGAATGTAATGTAACACACACCCATACAATGCGCACCACCCCGCGATGTTTTTCTCACTCCTACTAGTGAATGTAATGTAACACACACCCATACAATGCGCACCACCCCGTGATGTTTTTCGAACTCCTACTAGTGAATGTAATGTAACACACACCCATACAATGCGCACCACCGCGTGATGTTTTTCTCACTCCTACTAGTGAATCTAATGTAACACACACCCATACAATGCGCACCACCCCGTGATGTTTTTCTCACTCCTACTAGTGAATGTAATGTAATACACACCCATACAATGCTCACCACCCCGTGATATTTTTCTCACTCCTACTAGTGAATGTAATGTAACACAAACCCATACAATGCACACCACCCCGTGATGTTTTTCTCACTCCTACTAGTGAATGTAATGTAACACACACCCATACAATGCCCACCACCCCGTGATGTTTGTCTCACTCCTACTAGTGAATCTAATGTAACACACACCCATACAATGCGCACCACCCCGCGATGTTTTTCAGAATCCTATCCTACATTGCCACTGCATGTTCCCTGACCTCCCCATGCTGACCACCGCGCGGGGCTTTTCTCCATCCTACATTGCCACTCACTGCCTTTCCTAATTCAGACCCTCCGATTCACACCACATCGTGATGTTTTTCTCACTCCTATTAGTGAATGTAATGAAACAAACACACATACAATGCGCACCACCCCGTGATATTTTTCTCACTCCTACGAGTGAATATAATGTAACACACATCCATACAATGCGCACCACCCCGTGATGTTTTTCTCACACCTACGAGTGAATGTAATGTAACACTCACCCATACAATGCGCACCACCCTGTGATGTTTTTCTCACTCCTACTAGTGAATGTAATGTAACACACACCCATACAATGCGCACCACCCCGTGATGTTTTTCTCACGCCTACTAGTGAATGTAATGTAACACACACCTATACAATGCGCACCACCCCGTGATGTTTTTCTCACTCCTACTAGTGAATCTCATGTAACACACACCCATACAATGCTCACCACCCCGTGATGTTTTTCTCACTCCTACTAGTGAATGTAATGTAACACACACACATACAATGCGCACCACCCCGTCATGTTTTTCTCACTCCTACTAGTGAATGTAATGTAACACACACCCATACAATGCGCACCACCCCGTGATGTTTTTCTCACTCTTAGTAGTGAATGTAATGTAACACACACCCATACAATGCGCACCACCCCGTGATGTTTTTCTCACTCCTAATAGTGAATGTAATGTAGCACACACCCATACAATGCGCACCACCCCGTGATGTTTTTCTCACTGCTACTAGTGAATGTAATGTAACACACACCCATACAATGCGCACCACCCCGTGATGTTTTTCTCACTCCTACTAGTGAATGTAATGTAACACACACCCATACAATGCGCACCACCCCGTGATGTTTTTCTCACTCCTACTAGTGAATGTAATGTAACACACACCCATACAATGCCCACCACCCCGTGATGTTTGTCTCACTCCTACTAGTGAATCTAATGTAACACACACCCATACAATGCGCACCACCCCGCGATGTTTTTCAGAATCCTATCCTACATTGCCACTGCATGTTCCCTGACCTCCCCATGCTGACCACCGCGCGGGGCTTTTCTCCATCCTACATTGCCACTCAGTGCATTTCCTAATTCAGCCCCTCCGATTCACACCACATCGTGATGTTTTTCTCACTCCTATTAGTGAATGTAATGTAACACACACACATACAATGCGCACCACCCCGTGATATTTTTCTCACTCCTACGAGTGAATATAATGTAACACACACCCACACAATGCGCACCACCCCGTGATGTTTTTCTCACACCTACGAGTGAATGTAATGTAACACTCTCCCATACAATGCGCACCACCCCGTGATGTTTTTCTCACTCCTACTAGTGAATGTAATGTAACACACACCCATACAATGCGCACCACACCGTGATGTTTTTCTCACTCCTACTAGTGAATGTAATGTAACACACACCTATACAATGCGCACCACCCCGTGATGTTTTCCTCACTCCTACTAGTGAATCTAATGTAACACACACCCATACAATGCTCACCACCCAGTGATGTTTTTCACACTCCTACTAGTGAATGTAATGTAACACACACACATACAATGCGCACCACCCCGTCATGTTTTTCTCACTCCTACTAGTGAATGTAATGTAACACACACCCATACAATGCGCACCACCCCGTGATGTTTTTCTCACTCTTAGTAGTGAATGTAATGTAACACACACCCATACAATGCGCACCACCCCGTGATGTTTTTCTCACTCCTACTAGTGAATGTAATGTAGCACACACCCATACAATGCGCACCACCCCGTGATGTTTTTCTCACTGCTACTAGTGAATGTAATGTAACACACACCCATACAATGCGCACCACCCCGTGATGTTTTTCTCACTCCTATTAGTGAATGTAATGTAACACACACCCATACAATGCGCACCACCCCGTGATGTTTTTCTCACTCCTACTAGTGAATGTAATGTAACACACACCCATACAATGCGCATCACCCCGTGATGTTTTTCTCACTCCTACTAGTCAATGTAATGTAACACACACCCATACAATGCGCACCACCCCGTGATGTTTTTCTCACTCCTACTAGTGAATGTAATGTAACACACAACCATACAATGCGCACCACCCCGTGATGTTTTTCTCACTCCTACTAGTGAATGTAATGTAACACACACCCATACAATGCGCACCACCCCGTGATGTTTTTCTAACTCCTACTAGTGAATGTAATGTAACACACACCCATACAATGCGCACCACCGCGTGATGTTTTTCTCACTCCTACTAGTGAATCTAATATAACACACACCCATACAATGCGCACCACCCCGTGATGTTTTTCTCATTCCTACTAGTGAATGTAATGTAACACACACCCATACAATGCTCACCACAACGTGATGTTTTTCTTACTCTTAGTAGTGAATGTAATGTAACACACACACATACAATGCGCACCACCCCGTGATGTTTTTCTCACTCCTACTAGTGAATGTAATGTAACACACACCCATACAATGCGCACCACCCCGTGATGTTTTTCTCACTGCTACTAGTGAATGTAATGTAACACACACCCATAAAATGCGCACCACGCCGTGATGTTTTTCTCACTCCTATTAGTGAATGTAATGTAACACACACCCATACAATGCGCACCAGCCCGTGATGTTTTTCTCACTCCTACTAGTGAATGTAATGTAACACACACCCATACAATGCGCACCACCCCGTGATGTTTTTCTCATTCCTACTAGTGAATGTAATGTAACACACACCCATACAATGCACACCACCCCGTGATGTTTTTCTCACTCCTACTAGTGAATGTAATGTAACACACACCCATACAATGCCCACGACCCCGTGATGTTTTTCTCACTCCTATTAGTGAATGTAATGTAAAACACACCCATACAATGCGCACCACCCCGTGATGTTTTTCTCACTCCTACTAGTGAATCTAATGTAACACACACCCATACAATGCGCACCACCCCGCGATGTTTTTCAGAAACCTATCCTACATTGCCACTGCAAGTTCCCTGACCTCCCAATGCTGACCACCCCGCGGTGCTTTTCTCCATCCTACATTGCCACTCACTGCCTATCCTAATTCAGACCCTCCGATTCACACCACCCCGTGATGTTTTTCTCACTCCTATTAGTGAATGTAATGTAACACACACCCATACAATGCGCAACACCCCGTGATGTTTTTCTCACTCCTACTAGTGAATGTAATGTAACACACACCCATACAATGCGCACCACCCCGTGATGTTTTTCTCACTCCTACTAGTGAATGTAATGTAACACACACCCATACAATGCGCACCACCCCGTGATGTTTTTCTCACTCCTACTAGTGAATCTAATGTAACACACACCCATACAATGCGCACCACCCCGCGATGTTTTTCAGAATCCTATCCTACATTGCCACTGCATGTTCCCTGACCTCCCCATGCTGACCACCCCGTGGGGCTTTTCTCCATCCTACATTGCCACTCACTGCCTTTCCTTATTCAGACCCTCCGATTCACACCACCCCGTGATGTTTTTCTCACTCCTAGTAGTGAATGTAATGTAACACACACCCATACAATGCGCACCACCCCGCGATGTTTTTCTCACTCCTACTAGTGAATGTAATGTAACACACACCCATACAATGCGCACCACCCCGTGATGTTTTTCGAACTCCTACTAGTGAATGTAATGTAACACACACCCATACAACGCGCACCACCGCGTGATGTTTTTCTCACTCCTACTAGTGAATCTAATGTAACACACACCCATACAATGCGCACCACCCCGTGATGTTTTTCTCACTCCTACTATTGAATGTAATGTAATACACACCCATACAATGCTCACCACCCCGTGATATTTTTCTCACTCCTACTAGTGAATGTAATGTAACACAAACCCATACAATGCACACCACCCCGTGATGTTTTTCTCACTCCTACTAGTGAATGTAATGTAACACACACCCATACAATGCCCACCACCCCGTGATGTTTGTCTCACTCCTACTAGTGAATCTAATGTAACACACACCCATACAATGCGCACCACCCCGCGATGTTTTTCAGAATCCTATCCTATATTGCCACTGCATGTTCCCTGACCTCCCCATGCTGACCACCGCGCGGGGCTTTTCTCCATCCTACATTGCCACTCACTGCCTTTCCTAATTCAGACCCTCCGATTCACACCACATCGTGATGTTTTTCTCACTCCTATTAGTGAATGTAATGTAACACACACACATACAATGCGCACCACCCCGTGATATTTTTCTCACTCCTACGAGTGAATATAATGTAACACACATCCATACAATGCGCACCACCCCGTGATGTTTTTCTCACACCTACGAGTGAATGTAATGTAACACTCACCCATACAATGCGCACCACCCTGTGATGTTTTTCTCACTCCTACTAGTGAATGTAATGTAACCCACACCCATACAATGCGCACCAACCCGTGATGTTTTTCTCACTCCTACTAGTGAATGTAATGTAACACACACCTATACAATGCGCACCACCCCGTGATGTTTTTCTCACTCCTACTAGTGAATCTCATGTAACACACACCCATACAATGCTCACCACCCCGTGATGTTTTTCTCACTCCTACTAGTGAATGTAATGTAACACACACACATACAATGCGCACCACCCCGTCATGTTTTTCTCACTCCTACTAGTGAATGTAATGTAACACACACCCATACAATGCGCACCACCCCGTGATGTTTTTCTCACTCTTAGTAGTGAATGTAATGTAACACACACCCATACAATGCGCACCACCCCGTGATGTTTTTCTCACTCCTACTAGTGAATGTAATGTAGCACACACCCATACAATGCGCACCACCCCGTGATGTTTTTCTCACTGCTACTAGTGAATGTAATGTAACACACACCCATACAATGCGCACCACCCCGTGATGTTTTTCTCACTCCTACTAGTGAATGTAATGTAACACACACCCATACAATGCGCACCACCCCGTGATGTTTTTCTCACTCCTACTAGTGAATGTAATGTAACACACACCCATACAATGCGCACCACCCCGTGATGTTTTTCTCACTCCTACTAGTGAATGTAATGTAACACACACCCATACAATGCGCACCACCCCGTGATGTTTTTCTCACTCCTACTAGTGAATGTAATGTAACACACACCCATACAATGCGCACCACCCCGTGATGTATTTCTCACTCCTATTAGTGAATGTAATGTAACACACACCCATACAATGCGCACCACCCCGTGATGTTTTTCTCACTCCTACTAGTGAATGTAATGTAACACACACCCATACAATGCGCACCACCCCGTGATGTTTTTCTCACTCCTACTAGTGAATGTAATGTAACACACACCCATACAATGCGCACCACCCCGTGATGTATTTCTCACTCCTACTAGTGAATGTAATGTAACACACACCCATACAATGCGCACCACCCCGTGATGTTTTTCTAACTCCTACTAGTGAATGTAATGTAACACACACCCATACAATGCGCACCACCGCGTGATGTTTTTCTCACTCCTACTAGTGAATCTAATATAACACACACCCATACAATGCGCACCACCCCGTGATGTTTTTCTCACTCCTACTAGTGAATGTAATGTAACACACACCCATACAATGCTCACCACAACGTGATGTTTTTCTTACTCTTAGTAGTGAATGTAATGTAACACACACACATACAATGCGCACCACCCCGTGATGTTTTTCTCACTCCTACTAGTGAATGTAATGTAACACACACCCATACAATGCGCACAACCCCGTGATGTTTTTCTCACTGCTACTAGTGAATGTAATGTAACACACACCCATACAGTGCGCACCACGCCGTGATGTTTTTCTCACTCCTATTAGTGAATGTAATGTAACACACACCCATACAATGCGCACCAGCCCGTGATATTTTTCTCACTCCTACTAGTGAATGTAATGTAACACACACCCATACAATGCGCACCAGCCCGTGATATTTTTCTCACTCCTACTAGTGAATGTAATGTAACACACACCCATACAATGCGCACCACCCCGTGATGTTTTTCTCACTCCTATTAGTGAATGTAATGTAAAACACACCCATACAATGCGCACCACCCCGTGATGTTTTTCTCACTCCTACTAGTGAATCTAATGTAACACACACCCATACAATGCGCACCACCCCGCAATGTTTTTCAGAAACCTATCCTACATTGCCACTGCAAGTTCCCTGACCTCCCAATGCTGACCACCCCGCGGTGCTTTTCTCCATCCTACATTGCCACTCACTGCCTATCTTAATTCAGACCCTCCGATTCACACCACCCCGTGATGTTTTTCTCACTCCTATTAGTGAATGTAATGTAACACACACCCATACAATGCGCACCACCCCGTGATGTTTTTCTCACTCCTACTAGTGAATGTAATGTAACACACACCTATACAATGCGCACCACCCCGTGATGTTTTTCTCACTCCTACTAGTGAATCTAATGTAACACACACCCATACAATGCTCACCACCCCGTGATGTTTTTCTCACTCCTACTAGTGAATGTAATGTAACACACACCCATACAATGCGCACCACCCCGTGATGTTTTTCTCACTCCTATTAGTGAATGTAATGTAACACACACCCATACAATGCGCACCACCCCGTGATGTTTTTCTCACTCATACTAGTGAATGTAATGTAACACACACCCATACAATGCGCACCACCCTGTGATGTTTTTCTCACTCCTACTAGTGAATGTAATGTAACACACACCCATACAATGCGCACCACCCCGTGATGTTTTTCTCACTGCTACTAGTGTATGTAATGTAACACACACCCATACAATGCGCACCACCCCGTGTTGTTTTTCTCACTCCTATTAGTGAATGTAATGTAACACACACCCATACAATGCGCACCACCCCGTGATGTTTTTCTCACTCCTACTACTGAATGTAAGGTAACACACACCCATACAATGCGCACCACCCCGTGATGTTTTTCTCACTCCTACTAGTGAATGTAATGTAACAGACACCCATACAATGCGCACCACCCCGTGATGTTTTTCTCACTCCTACTAGTTAATGTAATGTAACACACACCCATACAATGCGCACCACCCCGTGATGTTTTTCTAACTCCTACTAGTGAATGTAATGTAACACACACCCATACAATGCGCACCACCGCGTGATGTTTTTCTCACTCCTACTAGTGAATCTAATATAACACACACCCATACAATGCGCACCACCCCGTGATGTTTTTCTCACTCCTACTAGTGAATGTAATGTAACACACACACATACAATGCGCACCACCCCGTGATGTTTTTCTCACTCCTACTAGTGAATATAATGTAACACACACCCATACAATGCGCACCACCCCGTGATGTTTTTCTCACTGCTACTAGTGAATGTAATGTAACACACACCCATACAATGCGCACCACGCCGTGATGTTTTTCTCACTCCTATTAGTGAATGTAATGTAACACACACCCATACAATGCGCACCACCCCGTGATGTTTTTCTCACTCCTACTAGTGAATGTAATGTAACACACACCCATACAATGCACACCACCCCGTGATGTTTTTCTCACTCCTACTAGTGAATGTAATGTAACACACACCCATACAATGCGCACCACCCCGTGATGTTTTTCTCACTCCTATTACTGAATGTAATGTAAAACACACCCATACAATGCGCACCACCCCGTGATGTTTTTCTCACTCCTACTAGTGAATCTAATGTAACACACACCCATACAATGCGCACCACCCCGCGATGTTTTTCAGAAACCTATCCTACATTGCCACTGCAAGTTCCCTGACCTCCCAATGCTGACCACCCCGCGGTGCTTTTCTCCATCCTACATTGCCACTCACTGCCTATCCTAATTCAGACCCTCCGATTCACACCACCGCGTGATGTTTTTCTCACTCCTATTAGTGAATGTAATGTAACACACACCCATACAATGCGCACCACCCCGTGATGTTTTTCTCACTCCTACTAGTGAATGTAATGTAACACACACCCATACAATGCGCACCACCCCGTGATGTTTTTCTCACTCCTACTAGTGAATGTAATGTAACACACACCCATACAATGCGCACCACCCAGTGATGTTTTTCTCACTCCTACTAGTGAATCTAATGTAACACACACCCATACAATGCGCACCACCCCGCGATGTTTTTCAGAATCCTATCCTACATTGCCACTGCATGTTCCCTGACCTCCCCATGCTGACCACCCCGCGAGGCTTTTCTCCATCCTACATTGCCACTCACTGCCTTTCCTTATTCAGACCCTCCGATTCACACCACCCCGTGATGTTTTTCTCACTCCTAGTAGTGAATGTAATGTAACACACACCCATACAATGCGCACCACCCCGCGATGTTTTTCTCACTCCTACTAGTGAATGTAATGTAACACACACCCATACAATGCGCACCACCCCGTGATGTTTTTCTAACTCCTACTAGTGAATGTAATGTAACACACACCCATACAATGCGCACCACCGCGTGATGTTTTTCTCACTCCTACTAGTGAGTCTAATGTAACACACACCCATACAATGCGCACCACCCCGTGATGTTTTTCTCACTCCTACTAGTGAATGTAATGTAACACACACCCATACAATGCTCACCACCCCGTGATGTTTTTCTCACTCCTAGTAGTGAATGTAATGTAACACAAACACATACAATGCGCACCACCCCGTGATGTTTTTCTCACTCCTACTAGTGAATGTAATGTAACACACACCCATACAATGCGCACTACCCCGTGATGTTTTTCTCACTGCTACTAGTGAATGTAATGTAACACACACCCATACAATGCGCACCACCCCGTGATGTTTTTCTCACTCCTATTAGTGAATGTAATGTAACACACACCCATACAATGCGCACCACCCCGTGAAGTTTTTCTCACTCCTACTAGTGAATGTAATGTAACACACACCCATACAATGCGCACCACCCCGTGATATTTTTCTCACTCCTACTAGTGAATGTAATGTAACACACACCCATACAATGCGCACCACCCCGTGATGTTTTTCTCACTCCTACTAGTGAATCTAATGTAACACACACCCATACAATGCGCACCACCCCGTGATGTTTTTCTCACTCCTATTAGTGAATGTAATGTAACACACACCCATAAAATGCGCACCACACCGTGATGTTATTCTCACTCCTACTAGTGAATCAAATGTAACACACACCCATACAATGCGCACCACCCCGCGATGTTTTTCAGAAACCTATCCTACATTGCCACTGCATGTTCCCTGACCTCCCCATGCTGACCACCCCGCGGGGCTTTTCTCCATCCTACATTGCCACTCACTGCCTTTCCTAATTCAGACCCTCCGATTCACACCACCCCGTGATGTTTTTCTCACTCCTATTAGTGAATGTAATGTAAGCCACACCCATACAATGCGCACCACCCCGTGATGTTTTTCTCACTCCTACTAGTGAATGTAATGTAACACACACCCATACAATGCGCACCACTCCGTGATGTTTTTCTCACTCCTACTAGTGAATCTAATGTAACACACACCCATACAATGCGCACCACCCCGCGATGTTTTTCAGAATCCTATCCTACATTGCCACTGCATGTTCCCTGACCTCCCCATGATGACCACCCCGCGGGGCTTTTCTCCATGCTACATTGCCACTCACTGCCTTTCCTAATTCAGACCCTCCGATTCACACCACCCCGTGATGTTTTTTTCACTCCTAGTAGTGAATGTAATGTAACACCCATACAATGCGTACCACCCCGTGATGTTTTTCTCACTCCTACTACTGAATCTAATGTAACACACACCCATACAATGCGCACCACCCCGTGATGTTTTTCTCACTCCTACGAGTGAATGTAATGTTACACACACCCATACAATGCGCACCACCCCGTGATGTTTTTCTCACTCCTACGAGTGAATGTAATGTAACACACACCCATACAATGCGCACCACCCCGTGATGTTTTTCTCATTCCTACGAGTGAATGTAATGTAACACACACCCATACAATGCGCACCACCCCGTGATGTTTTTCTCACTCCTACGAGTGAATGTAATGTAACACACACCCATACAATGCGCACCACCCCGTGATGTTTTTCTCACTCCTACGAGTGAATGTAATGTAACACACACCCATACAATGCGCACCACCCCGTGATGTTTTTCTCACTCCTACGAGTGAATGTAATGTAACACACACCCATACAATGCGCACCACCCCGTGATGATTTTCTCACTCCTACTAGTGAATGTAATGTAACACACACCCATACAATGCGCACCACCGCGTGATGTTTTTCTCACTCCTACTAGTGAATCTAATGTAACACACACCCATACAATGCGCACCACCCCGCGATGTTTTTCAGAATCCTATCCTGCATTGCCACTGCATGTTCCCTGACTTCCCCATGCTGACCAACCCGCGGGGCTTTTCTCCATCCTATATTGCCACTCACTGCCTTTCCTAATTCAGACCCTCCGATTCACACCACCCCGTGATGTTTTTCTCACTCCTACTAGTGAATCTAATGTAACACACACCCATACAATGCGCACCACCCCGCGATGTTTTTCAGAATCCTATCCTACATTGCCACTGCATGTTCCCTGACTTCCCCATGCTGACCAACCCGCGGGGCTTTTCTCCATCCTATATTGCCACTCACTGCCTTTCCTAATTCAGACCCTCCGATTCACACCAAACCGTGATGTTTTTCTCACTCCTATTGGAGAAATTAATGTAACACACACCCATACAATGCGCACCACCCCGTGATGTTTTTCTCACTCCTACTAGTGAATGTAATGTAACACACACCCATACAATGCGAACCACCCCATGATGTTTTTCTCACTCCTACTAGTGAATGTAATGTAACACACACCAATACAATGTGCACCACCCTGTGATGTTTTTCTCACTCCTACTAGTGAATCTAATGTAACACACACCCATACAATGCGCACCACCCCGTGATGATTTTCTCACTCCTACTAGTGAATGTAATGTAACACACACCCATACAATGCGCACCACCCCGTGATGTTTTCCTCACTCCTACTAGTGAATGTAATATAACACACACCCATACAATGCGCACCACCCCGTGATGTTTTTCTCACTCCTACTAGTGAATGTAATGTAACACACTCCCATACAATGCGCACCACTCCGTGATGTTTGTCTCACTCCTACTAGTGAATCTAATGTAGCACACACCCATACAATGCGCACCACCCCGCGATGTTTTTCAGAATCCTATCCTACATTGCCACTGCATGTTCCCTGACCTCCCCATGCTGACCACCCCGCGGGCTTTTCTCCATCCTACATTGCCACTCACTGCCTTTCCTAATTCAGACCCTCCCATTCACACCAGCCCGTGATGTTTTTCTCACTCCTATTAGTGAATGTAATGTAACACACACACATACAATGCGCACCACCCCGTGATGTTTTTCTCACTCCTACGAGTGAATATAATGTAACACACACCCATACAATGCGCACCACCCCGTGATGTTTTTCTCACTCCTACTAATGAATGTAATGTAACACACACCCATACAATGCGCACCACCACGTGATGTTTTTCTCACTCCTACTAGTGAATGTAATGTAACACACACCCATACAATGCGCACCACCCCGTGATGTTTTTCTCACTCCTACTAGTGAATGTAATGTAACACACACCCATACAATGCGCACCACCCCGTGATGTTTTTCTCACTCCTACTAGTGAATCTAATGTTACACACACCCATAAAATGCGCACCACCCCGTGATGTTTTTCTCACTCCTACTAGTGAATGTAATGTAACACACACCCATACAATGCGCACCACCCCGTGATGTTTTTCTCACTCCTACTAGTGAATGTAATGTAACACACCCATACAATGCGCACCACCCCGTGATGTTTTTCTCACTCCTACTAGTGAATGTAATGTAACACACACCCATACAATGCGCACCACCCCGTGATGTTTTTCTCACTCCTACTAGTGAAACTAATGTAACACACACCCATACAATGCGCACCACCCCGCGATGTTTTTCAGAAACCTATCCTACATTGCCACTGCATGTTCCGTGTCCTCCCCATGCTGACCACCCCGCGGGGCTTTTCTCCATCCTACATTGCCACTCTCTGCCTTTCCTAATTCAGACCCTCCGATTCACACCACCCCGTGATGTTTTTCTCACTCCTACGAGTGAATGTAATGTAACACACACCCATACAATGCGCACCACCCCGTGATGATTTTCTCACTCCTACTAGTGAATGTAATGTAACACACACCCATACAATGCGCACCACCGCGTGATGTTTTTCTCACTACTACTAGTGAATCTAATGTAACACACACCCATACAATGCGCACCACCCCGCGATGTTTTTCAGAATCCTATCCTACATTGCCACTGCATGTTCCCTGACTTCCCCATGCTGACCAACCCGCGGGGCTTTTCTCCATCCTATATTGCCACTCACTGCCTTTCCTAATTCAGATCCTCCGATTCACACCACCCCGTGATGTTTGTCTCACTCCTACTAGTGAATCTAATGTAGCACACACCCATACAATGCGCACCACCCCGCGATGTTTTTCAGAATCCTATCCTACATTGCCACTGCATGTTCCGTGTTCTCCCCATGCTGACCACCCCGCGGGGCTTTTCTCCATCCTACATTGCCACTCTCTGCCTTTCCTAATTCAGACCCTCCGATTCACACCACCCCGTGATGTTTTTCTCACTCCTACGAGTGAATGTAATGTAACACACACCCATACAATGCGCACCACCCCGTGATGATTTTCTCACTCCTACTAGTGAATGTAATGTAACACACACCCATACAATGCGCACCACCGCGTGATGTTTTTCTCACTCCTACTAGTGAATCTAATGTAACACACACCCATACAATGCGCACCACCCCGCGATGTTTTTCAGAATCCTATCCTACATTGCCACTGCATGTTCCCTGACTTCCCCATGCTGACCAACCCGCGGGGCTTTTCTCCATCCTATATTGCCACTCACTGCCTTTCCTAATTCAGACCCTCCGATTCACACCAAGCCGTGATGTTTTTCTCACTCCTACTAGTGAACGTAATGTAACACACACCCATACAATGCGCACCACCCCGTGATGTTTTTCTCACTCCTACTAGTGAATGTAATGTAACACACACCCATACAATGCGAACCACCCCATGATGTTTTTCTCACTCCTACTAGTGAATGTAATGTAACACACACCAATACAATGTGCACCACCGTGTGATGTTTTTCTCACTCCTACTAGTGAATCTAATGTAACACACACCCATACAATGCGCACCACCCCGTGATGATTTTCTCACTCCTACTAGTGAATGTAATGTAACACACACCCATACAATGCGCACCACCCCGTGATGTTTTCCTCACTCCTACTAGTGAATGTAATGTAACACACACCCATACAATGCGCACCACCCCGTGATGTTTTTCTCACTCCTACTAGTGAATGTAATGTAACACACACCCATACAATGCGCACCACCCCGTGATGTTTGTCTCACTCCTACTAGTGAATCTAATGTAGCACACACCCATACAATGCGCACCACCCCGCGATGTTTTTCAGAATCCTATCCTACATTGCCACTGCATGTTCCCTGACCTCCCCATGCTGACCACCCCGCGGGCTTTTCTCCATCCTACATTGCCACTCACTGCCTTTCCTAATTCAGACCCTCCGATTCACACCAGCCCGTGATGTTTTTCTCACTCCTATTAGTGAATGTAATGTAACACACACACATACAATGCGCACCACCCCGTGATGTTTTTCTCACTCCTACGAGTGAATATAATATAACACACACCCATACAATGCGCACCACCCCCTGATGTTTTTCTCACTCCTACTTATGAATGTAATGTAACACACACCCATACAATGCGCACCACCACGTGATGTTTTTCTCACTCCTACTAGTGAATGTAATGTAACACACACCCATACAATGCGCACCACCCCGTGATGTTTTTCTCACTCCTACTAGTGAATGTAATGTAACACACACCCATACAATGCGCACCACCCCGTGATGTTTTTCTCACTCCTACTAGTGAATCTAATGTTACACACATCCATAAAATGCGCACCACCCCGTGATGTTTTTCTCACTCCTACTAGTGAATGTAATGTAACACACACCCATACAATGCGCACCACCCCGTGATGTTTTTCTCACTCCTACTAGTGAATGTAATGTAACACACACCCATACAATGCGCACCACCCCGTGATGTTTTTCTCACTCCTACTAGTGAAACTAATGTAACACACACCCATACAATGCGCACCACCCCGCGATGTTTTTCAGAAACCTATCCTACATTGCCACTGCATGTTCCGTGTCCTCCCCATGCTGACCACCCCGCGGGGCTTTTCTCCATCCTACATTGCCACTCTCTGCCTTTCCTAATTCAGACCCTCCGATTCACACCACCCCGTGATGTTTTTCTCACTCCTATTAGTGAATGTAATGTAACACACACCCATACAATGCGCACCACCCCGTGATGTTTTTCTCACTCCTACTAGTGAATGTAATGTAACACACACCCATACAATGCGCACCACCCCGTGATGTTTTTCTCACTCTTACTAGTGAATGTAATGTAACACACACCCATACAATGCGCACCACCCCGTGATGTTTTTCTCACTCCTACTAGTGAATGTAATGTAACACACACCCATACAATGCGCACCACCCCGTGATGTTTTTCTCACTCCTACTAGTGAATGTAATGTAACACACACCGATACAATGCGCACCACCGCGTGATGTTTTTCTCACTCCTACTAGTGAATCTAATGTAACACACACCCATACAATGCGCACCACACCGTGATGTTTTTCTCACTCCTACTAGTGAATGTAATGTAACACACACCCATACAATGGGCACCACCGCGTGATGTTTTTCTCACTCCTACTAGTGAATCTAATGTAACACACACCCATAAAATGCGCACCACCCCGTGATGTTTTTCTCACTCCTACTAGTGAATGTAATGTAACACACACCCATACAATGCGCACCACCCCGTGATGTTTTTCTCACTCCTAGTAGTGAATGTAATGTAACACACACCCATACAATGCGCACCACCCCGTGATGTTTTTCTCACTCCTACTAGTGAATGTAATGTAACACACACCCATACAATGCGCACCACCCCGTTATGTTTTTCTCACTCCTACTAGTGAATCTAATATAACACACACCCATACAATGCGCACCACCCCGTGATGTTTTTCTCACTCCTACTAGTGAATGTAAGGTAACACACACCCATACAATGCTCACCACAACGTGATGTTTTTCTTACTCTTAGTAGTGAATGTAATGTAACACACACACATACAATGCGCACCACCCCGTGATGTTTTTCTCACTCCTACTAGTGAATGTAATGTAACACACACCCATACAATGCACACCACCCCGTGATGTTTTTCTCACTCCTACTAGTGAATGTAATGTAACACACACCCATACAATGCGCACCACCCCGTGATGTTTTTCTCACTCCTATTAGTGAATGTAATGTAAAACACACCCATACAATGCGCACCACCCCGTGATGTTTTTCTCACTCCTACTAGTGAATCTAATGTAACACACACCCATACAATGCGCACCACCCCGCGATGTTTTTCAGAAACCTATCCTACATTGCCACTGCAAGTTCCCTGACCTCCCAATGCTGACCACCCCGCGGTGCTTTTCTCCATCCTACATTGCCACTCACTGCCTATCCTAATTCAGACCCTCCGATTCACACCACCCCGTGATGTTTTTCTCACTCCTATTAGTGAATGTAATGTAACACACACCCATACAATGCGCACCACCCCGTGATGTTTTTCTCACTCCTACTAGTGAATGTAATGTAACACACACCCATACAATGCGCACTACCCCGTGATGTTTTTCTCACTCCTACTAGTGAATGTAATGTAACACACACCCATACAATGCGCACCACCCAGTGATGTTTTTCTCACTCCTACTAGTGAATCTAATGTAACACACACCCATACAATGCGCACCACCCCGCGATGTTTTTCAGAATCCTATCCTACATTGCCACTGCATGTTCCCTGACCTCCCCATGCTGACCACCCCGCGGGGCTTTTCTCCATCCTACATTGCCACTCACTGCCTTTCCTTATTCAGACCCTCCGATTCACACCACCCCGTGATGTTTTTCTCACTCCTAGTAGTGAATGTAATGTAACACACACCCATACAATGCGCACCACCCCGCGATGTTTTTCTCACTCCTACTAGTGAATGTAATGTAACACACACCCATACAATGCGCACCACCCCGTGATGTTTTTCTAACTCCTACTAGTGAATGTAATGTAACACACACCCATACAATGCGCACCACCGCGTGATGTTTTTCTCACTCCTACTAGTGAATCTAATGTAACACACACCCATACAATGCGCACCACCCCGTGATGTTTTTCTCACTCCTACTAGTGAATGTAATGTAACACACACCCATACAATGCTCACCACCCCGTGATGTTTTTCTCACTCCTAGTAGTGAATGTAATGTAACACAAACACATACAATGCGCACCACCCCGTGATGTTTTTCTCACTCCTACTAGTGAATGTAATGTAACACACACCCATAGAATGCGCACTACCCCGTGATGTTTTTCTCACTGCTACTAGTGAATGTAATGTAACACACACCCATACAATGCGCACCACCCCGTGATGTTTTTCTCACTCCTATTAGTGAATGTAATGTAACACACACCCATACAATGCGCACCACCCCGTGATGTTTTTCTCACTCCTACTAGTGAATGTAATGTAACACACACCCATACAATGCGCACCACCCCGTGATATTTTTCTCACTCCTACTAGTGAATCTAATGTAACACACACCCATACAATGCGCACCACCCCGTGATGTTTTTCTCACTCCTACTAGTGAATGTAATGTAACACACACCCATACAATGCGCACCACCCCGTGATGTTTTTCTCACTCCTATTAGTGAATGTAATGTAACACACACCCATAAAATGCGCACCACCCCGTGCTGTTTTTCTCACTCCTACTAGTGAATCAAATGTAACACACACCCATACAATGCGCACCACCCCGCGATGTTTTTCAGAAACCTATCCTACATTGCCACTGCATGTTCCCTGACCTCCCCATGCTGACCACCCCGCGGGGCTTTTCTCCATCCTACATTGCCACTCACTGCCTTTCCTAATTCAGACCCTCCGATTCACACCACCCCGTGATGTTTTTCTCACTCCTATTAGTGAATGTAATGTAAGCCACACCCATACAATGCGCACCACCCCGTGATGTTTTTCTCACTCCTACTAGTGAATGTAATGTAACACACACCCATACAATGCGCACCACTCCGTGATGTTTTTCTCACTCCTACTAGTGAATCTAATGTAACACACACCCATACAATGCGCACCACCCCGCGATGTTTTTCAGAATCCTATCCTACATTGCCACTGCATGTTCCCTGACCTCCCCATGATGACCACCCCGCGGGGCTTTTCTCCATGCTACATTGCCACTCACTGCCTTTCCTAATTCAGACCCTCCGATTCACACCACCCCGTGATGTTTTTTTCACTCCTAGTAGTGAATGTAATGTAACACCCATACAATGCGTACCACCCCGTGATGTTTTTCTCACTCCTACTACTGAATCTAATGTAACACACACCCATACAATGCGCACCACCCCGTGATGTTTTTCTCACTCCTACGAGTGAATGTAATGTTACACACACCCATACAATGCGCACCACCCCGTGATGTTTTTCTCACTCCTACGAGTGAATGTAATGTAACACACACCCATACAATGCGCACCACCCCGTGATGTTTTTCTCACTCCTACGAGTGAATGTAATGTAACACACACCCATACAATGCGCACCACCCCGTGATGTTTTTCTCACTCCTACGAGTGAATGTAATGTAACACACACCCATACAATGCGCACCACCCCGTGATGTTTTTCTCACTCCTACGAGTGAATGTAATGTAACACACACCCATACAATGCGCACCACCCCGTGATGTTTTTCTCACTCCTACGAGTGAATGTAATGTAACACACACCCATACAATGCGCACCACCCCGTGATGATTTTCTCACTCCTACTAGTGAATGTAATGTAACACACACCCATACAATGCGCACCACCGCGTGATGTTTTTCTCACTCCTACTAGTGAATCTAATGTAACACACACCCATACAATGCGCACCACCCCGCGATGTTTTTCAGAATCCTATCCTACATTGCCACTGCATGTTCCCTGACTTCCCCATGCTGACCAACCCGCGGGGCTTTTCTCCATCCTATATTGCCACTCACTGCCTTTCCTAATTCAGACCCTCCGATTCACACCACCCCGTGATGTTTTTCTCACTCCTACTAGTGAATCTAATGTAACACACACCCATACAATGCGCACCACCCCGCGATGTTTTTCAGAATCCTATCCTACATTGCCACTGCATGTTCCCTGACTTCCCCATGCTGACCAACCCGCGGGGCTTTTCTCCATCCTATATTGCCACTCACTGCCTTTCCTAATTCAGACCCTCCGATTCACACCAAACCGTGATGTTTTTCTCACTCCTACTAGTGAATGTAATGTAACACACACCCATACAATGCGCACCACCTCGTGATGTTTTTCTCACTCCTACTAGTGAATGTAATGTAACACACACCCATACAATGCGAACCACCCCATGATGTTTTTCTCACTCCTACTAGTGAATGTAATGTAACACACACCAATACAATGTGCACCACCCTGTGATGTTTTTCTCACTCCTACTAGTGAATCTAATGTAACACACACCCATACAATGCGCACCACCCCGTGATGATTTTCTCACTCCTACTAGTGAATGTAATGTAACACACACCCATACAATGCGCACCACCCCGTGATGTTTTCCTCACTCCTACTAGTGAATGTAATGTAACACACACCCATACAATGCGCACCACCCCGTGATGTTTTTCTCACTCCTACTTGTGAATGTAATGTAACACACTCCCATACAATGCGCACGACCCCGTGATGTTTGTCTCACTCCTACTAGTGAATCTAATGTAGCACACACCGATACAATGCGCACCACCCCGCGATGTTTTTCAGAATCCTATCCTACATTGCCACTGCATGTTCCCTGACCTCCCCATGCTGACCACCCCGCGGGCTTTTCTCCATCCTACATTGCCACTCACTGCCTTTCCTAATTCAGACCCTCTGATTCACACCAGCCCGTGATGTTTTTCTCACTCCTATTAGTGAATGTAATGTAACACACACACATACAATGCGCACCACCCCGTGATGTTTTTCTCACTCCTACGAGTGAATATAATGTAACACACACCCATACAATGCGCACCACCCCGTGATGTTTTTCTCACTCCTACTAATGAATGTAATGTAACACACACCCATACAATGCGCACCACCACGTGATGTTTTTCTCACTCCTACTAGTGAATGTAATGTAACACACACCCATACAATGCGCACCACCCCGTGATGTTTTTCTCACTCCTACTAGTGAATGTAATGTAACACACACCCATACAATGCACACCACCCCGTGATGTTTTTCTCACTCCTACTAGTGAATCTAATGTTACACACACCCATAAAATGCGCACCACCCCGTGATGTTTTTCTCACTCCTACTAGTGAATGTAATGTAACACACACCCATACAATGCGCACCACCCCGTGATGTTTTTCTCACTCCTACTAGTGAATGTAATGTAACACACACCCATACAATGCGCACCACCCCGTGATATTTTTCTCACTCCTACTAGTGAAACTAATGTAACACACACCCATACAATGCGCACCACCCCGCGATGTTTTTCAGAAACCTATCCTACATTGCCACTGCATGTTCCGTGTCCTCCCCATGCTGACCACCCCGCGGGGCTTTTCTCCATCCTACATTGCCACTCTCTGCCTTTCCTAATTCAGACCCTCCGATTCACACCACCCCGTGATGTTTTTCTCACTCCTACGAGTGAATGTAATGTAACACACACCCATACAATGCGCACCACCCCGTGATGATTTTCTCACTCCTATTAGTGAATGTAATGTAACACACACCCATACAATGCGCACCACCGCGTGATGTTTTTCTCACTCCCACTAGTGAATCTAATGTAACACACACCCATACAATGCGCACCACCCCGCGATGTTTTTCAGAATCCTATCCTACATTGCCACTGCATGTTCCCTGACTTCCCCATGCTGACCAACCCGCGGGGCTTTTCTCCATCCTATATTGCCACTCACTGCCTTTCCTAATTCAGACCCTCCGATTCACACCACCCCGTGATGTTTTTCTCACTCCTACTAGTGAATCTAATGTAACACACACCCATACAATGCGCACCACCCCGTGATGTTTTTCAGAATCCTATCCTACATTGCCACTGCATGTTCCCTGACTTCCCCATGCTGACCAACCCGCGGGGCTTTTCTCCATCCTATATTGCCACTCACTGCCTTTCCTAATTCAGACCCTCCGATTCACACCAAACCGTGATGTTTTTCTCACTCCTACTAGTGAATGTAATGTAACACACACCAATACAATGTGCACCACCCTGTGATGTTTTTCTCACTCCTACTAGTGAATCTAATGTAACACACACCCATACAATGCGCACCACCCCGTGATGATTTTCTCACTCCTACTAGTGAATGTAATGTAACACACACCCATACAATGCGCACCACCCCGTGATGTTTTCCTCACTCCTACTAGTGAATGTAATGTAACACACACCCATACAATGCGCACCACCCCGTGATGTTTTTCTCACTCCTACTTGTGAATGTAATGTAACACACTCCCATACAATGCGCACGACCCCGTGATGTTTGTCTCACTCCTACTAGTGAATCTAATGTAGCACACACCGATACAATGCGCACCACCCCGCGATGTTTTTCAGAATCCTATCCTACATTGCCACTGCATGTTCCCTGACCTCCCCATGCTGACCACCCCGCGGGCTTTTCTCCATCCTACATTGCCACTCACTGCCTTTCCTAATTCAGACCCTCTGATTCACACCAGCCCGTGATGTTTTTCTCACTCCTATTAGTGAATGTAATGTAACACACACACATACAATGCGCACCACCCCGTGATGTTTTTCTCACTCCTACGAGTGAATATAATGTAACACACACCCATACAATGCGCACCACCCCGTGATGTTTTTCTCACTCCTACTAATGAATGTAATGTAACACACACCCATACAATGCGCACCACCACGTGATGTTTTTCTCACTCCTACTAGTGAATGTAATGTAACACACACCCATACAATGCGCACCACCCCGTGATGTTTTTCTCACTCCTACTAGTGAATGTAATGTAACACACACCCATACAATGCACACCACCCCGTGATGTTTTTCTCACTCCTACTAGTGAATCTAATGTTACACACACCCATAAAATGCGCACCACCCCGTGATGTTTTTCTCACTCCTACTAGTGAATGTAATGTAACACACACCCATACAATGCGCACCACCCCGTGATGTTTTTCTCACTCCTACTAGTGAATGTAATGTAACACACACCCATACAATGCGCACCACCCCGTGATATTTTTCTCACTCCTACTAGTGAAACTAATGTAACACACACCCATACAATGCGCACCACCCCGCGATGTTTTTCAGAAACCTATCCTACATTGCCACTGCATGTTCCGTGTCCTCCCCATGCTGACCACCCCGCGGGGCTTTTCTCCATCCTACATTGCCACTCTCTGCCTTTCCTAATTCAGACCCTCCGATTCACACCACCCCGTGATGTTTTTCTCACTCCTACGAGTGAATGTAATGTAACACACACCCATACAATGCGCACCACCCCGTGATGATTTTCTCACTCCTATTAGTGAATGTAATGTAACACACACCCATACAATGCGCACCACCGCGTGATGTTTTTCTCACTCCCACTAGTGAATCTAATGTAACACACACCCATACAATGCGCACCACCCCGCGATGTTTTTCAGAATCCTATCCTACATTGCCACTGCATGTTCCCTGACTTCCCCATGCTGACCAACCCGCGGGGCTTTTCTCCATCCTATATTGCCACTCACTGCCTTTCCTAATTCAGACCCTCCGATTCACACCACCCCGTGATGTTTTTCTCACTCCTACTAGTGAATCTAATGTAACACACACCCATACAATGCGCACCACCCCGTGATGTTTTTCAGAATCCTATCCTACATTGCCACTGCATGTTCCCTGACTTCCCCATGCTGACCAACCCGCGGGGCTTTTCTCCATCCTATATTGCCACTCACTGCCTTTCCTAATTCAGACCCTCCGATTCACACCAAACCGTGATGTTTTTCTCACTCCTACTAGTGAATGTAATGTAACACACACCCATACAATGCGCACCACCCCGTGATGTTTTTCTCACTCCTACTAGTGAATGTAATGTAACACACACCCATACAATGCGAACCACCCCATGATGTTTTTCTCACTCCTACTAGTGAATGTAATGTAACACACACCAATACAATGTGCACCACCGTGTGATGTTTTTCTCACTCCTACTAGTGAATCTAATGTAACACACACCCATACAATGCGCACCACCCCGTGATGATTTTCTCACTCCTACTAGTGAATGTAATGTAACACACACCCATACAATGCGCACCACCCCGTGATGTTTTCCTCACTCCTACTAGTGAATGTAATGTAACACACACCCATACAATGCGCACCACCCCGTGATGTTTTTCTCAGTCCTACTAGTGAATGTAATGTAACACACACCCATACAATGCGCACCACCCCGTGATGTTTGTCTCACTCCTACTAGTGAATCTAATGTAGCACACACCCATACAATGCGCACCACCCCGCGATGTTTTTCAGAATCCTATCCTACATTGCCACTGCATGTTCCCTGACCTCCCCATGCTGACCACCCCGCGGGCTTTTCTCCATCCTACATTGCCACTCACTGCCTTTCCTAATTCAGACCCTCCAATTCACACCAGCCCGTGATGTTTTTCTCACTCCTATTAGTGAATGTAATGTAACACACACACATACAATGCGCACCACCCCGTGATGTTTTTCTCACTCCTACGAGTGAATATAATGTAACACACACCCATACAATGCGCACCACCCCGTGATGTTTTTCTCACTCCTACTAATGAATGTAATGTAACACACACCCATACAATGCGCACCACACCGTGATGTTTTTCTCACTCCTACTAGTGAATGTAATGTAACACACACCCATACAAGGCGCACCACCCCGTGATGTTTTTCTCACTCCTACTAGTGAATGTAATGTAACACACACCCATACAATGCGCACCACCCCGTGATGTTTTTCTCACTCCTACTAGTGAATCTAATGTTACACACACCCATAAAATGCGCACCACCCCGTGATGTTTTTCTCACTCCTACTAGTGAATGTAATGTAACACACACCCATACAATGCGCACCACCCCGTGATGTTTTTCTCACTCCTACTAGTGAATGTAATGTAACACACACCCATACAATGCGCACCACCCCGTGATGTTTTTCTCACTCCTACTAGTGAAACTAATGTAACACACACCCATACAATGCGCACCACCCCGCGATGTTTTTCAGAAACCTATCCTACATTGCCACTGCATGTTCCGTGTCCTCCCCATGCTGACCACCCCGCGGGGCTTTTCTACATCCTACATTGCCACTCTCTGCCTTTCCTAATTCAGACCCTCCGATTCACACCACCCCGTGATGTTTTTCTCACTCCTATTAGTGAATGTAATGTAACACACACCCATACAATGCGCACCACCCCGTGATGTTTTTCTCACTCCTACTAGTGAATGTAATGTAACACACACCCATACAATGCGCACCACCCCGTGATGTTTTTCTCACTCCTACTAGTGAATGTAATGTAACACACACCCATACAATGCGCACCACCCCGTGATGTTTTTCTCACTCCTACTAGTGAATGTAATGTAACACACACCCATACAATGCGCACCACCCCGTGATGTTTTTCTCACTCCTACTAGTGAATGTAATGTAACACACACCGATACAATGCGCACCACCGCGTGATGTTTTTCTCACTCCTACTAGTGAATCTAATGTAACACACACCCATACAATGCGCACCACACCGTGATGTTTTTCTCACTCCTACTAGTGAATGTAATGTAACACACACCCATACAATGGGCACCACCGCGTGATGTTTTTCTCACTCCTACTAGTGAATCTAATGTAACACACACCCATAAAATGCGCACCACCCCGTGATGTTTTTCTCACTCCTACTAGTGAATGTAATGTAACACACACCCATACAATGCGCACCACCCCGTGATGTTTTTCTCACTCCTAGTAGTGAATGTAATGTAACACACACCCATACAATGCGCACCACCCCGTGATGTTTTTCTCACTCCTACTAGTGAATGTAATGTAACACACACCCATACAATGCGCACCACCCCGTTATGTTTTTCTCACTCCTACGAGTGAATGTAATGTAACACACACCCATACAATGCACACCACCCCTTGATGTTTTTCTCACTCCTACGAGTGAATGTAATGTAACACACACCCATACAATGCGCACCACCCCGTGATGATTTTCTCACTCCTACTAGTGAATGTAATGTAACACACACCCATACAATGCGCACCACCCCGTGATGTTTTTCTCACTCCTACTAGTGAATGTAATGTAACACACACCCATACAATGCGCACCACCCCGTGATGTTTTTCTCACTCCTACTAGTGAATCTAATGTAACACACACCCATACAATGCGCACCACCCCGTGATGTTTTTCTCACTCCTACGAGTGAATGTAATGTAACACACACCCATACAATGCGCACCACCCCGTGATATTTTTCTCACTCCTACTAGTGAATGTAATGTAACACACACCCATACAATGCGCACCACCCCATGATGTTTTTCTCACTCCTACTTGTGAATCTAATGTAACACACACTCATACAATGCACACCACCCCGCGATGTTTTTCAGAATCCTATCCTACATTGCCACTGCATGTTCCCTGACCTCCCCATGCTGACCACCCCGCGGGGCTTTTCTCCATCCTACATTGCCACTCACTGCCTATCCTCATTCAGACCCTCCGATTCACACCACCCCGTTATGTTTTTCTCACTCCTATTAGTGAATGTAATGTAACACACACCCATACAATGCGCACCACCCCGTGATGTTTTTCTCACTCCTACTAGTGAATGTAATGTAACACACACCCATACAATGCGCACCACCCCGTGATGTTTTTCTCACTCCTACTAGTGAATGTAATGTAACACACACCCATACAATGCGCACCACCCCGTGATGTTTTTCTCACTCCTACTAGTGAATGTAATGTAACACACACCCATACAATGCGCACCACCCCGCGATGTTTTTCAGAATCCTATCCTACATTGCCACTGCATGTTCCCTGACCTCCCCATGCTGACCACCCAGCGGGGCTTTTCTCCATGCTACATTGCCACTCACTGCCTTTCCAAATTCAGACCCTCCGATTCACACCACCCCGTGATGTTTTTCTCACTCTTAGTAGTGAATGTAATGTAACACACACCCATACAATGCGCACCACCCCGTGATGTTTTTCTCACACCTACGAGTGAATATAATGTAACACACACCCATAAAATGCCCACCACCCCATGATGTTTTTCTCACTCCTACTAGTGAATGTAATGTAACACACACCCATACAATGCGCACCACCCCGTGATGTTTTTCTCACTCCTACTAGTGAATCTAATGTAACACACACCCATACAATGCGCACCACCCCGTGATGTTTTTCTCACTCCTACTAGTGAATGTAATGTAACACACACCCATACAATGCGCACCACCCCTTGATGATTTTCTCACTCCTACTAGTGAATGTAATGTAACACACACCCATACAATGCGCACCACCCCGCGATGTTTTTCAGAATCCTATCCTACATTGCCACTGCATGTTCCCTGACCTCCCCATGCTGACCACCCCGCGGGGCTTTTCTCCATCCTACATTGCCACTCACTGCCTATCCTCATTCAGACCCTCCGATTCACACCACCCCGTGATGTTTTTCTCACTCCTATTAGTGAATGTAATGTAACACACACCCATACAATGCGCACCACCCCGTGATGTTTTTCTCACTCCTACTAGTGAATGTAATGTAACACACACCCATACAATGCGCACCACCCTGTGATGTTTTTCTCACTCCTACTAGTGAATGTAATGTAACACACACCCATACAATGCGCACCATCCCGTGATATTTTTCTCACTCCTACTAGTGAATCTAATGTAACACACACCCATACAATGCGCACCACACCGCGATGTTTTTCAGAATCCTATCCTACATTGCCACTGCATGTTCCCTGACCTCCCCATGCTGACCACCCCGCGGGGCTTTTCTCCATGCTACATTGCCACTCACTGCCTTTCCTAATTCAGACCCTCCGATTCACACCACCCCGTGATGTTTTTCTCACTCCTAGTAGTGAATGTAATGTAACACACACCCATACAATGTGAACCACCCCGTGATGTTTTTCTCACTCCTACTAGTGAATGTTATGTAACACCCATACAATACGCACCACCCCGTGATATTTTTCTCACTCCTACGAGTGAATGTAATGTAACACACACCCATACAATGCGCACCACCCCGTGATATTTTTCTCACTCCTACGAGTGAATGTAATGTAACACACACCCATACAATGCGCACCACCTGGTGCTGTTTTTCTCACTCCTACTAGTGAATGTAATGAAACACACACCCATACAATGCGCACCACCCCGTGATATTTTTCTCACTCCTACTAGTGAATGTAATGAAACACACACCCATACAATACGCACCACCCCGTGATATTTTTCTCACTCCTACGAGTGAATGTAATGTAACACACACCCATACAATGCGCACCACCCCGTGATATTTTTCTCACTCCTACGAGTGAATGTAATGTAACACACACCCATACAATGCGCACCACCTGGTGCTGTTTTTCTCACTCCTACTAGTGAATGTAATGAAACACACACCCATACAATGCGCACCACCCCGTGATATTTTTCTCACTCCTACGAGTGAATGTAATGTAACACACACCCATACAATGCGCACCACCTGGTGCTGTTTTTCTCACTCCTACTAGTGAATGTAATGAAACACACACCCATACAATGCGCACCACCCCGTGATGTTTTTCTCACTCCTACGAGTGAATGTAATGTAACACACACCCATACAATGCGCACCACCCCGTGATGATTTTCTCACTCCTACGAGTGAATGTAATGTAACACACACCCATACAATGCGCACCACCCCGTGATGTTTTTCTCACTCCTACTAGTGAATGTAATGTAACACACACCCAAACAATGCGCACCACCCCGTGATGTTTTTCTCACTCCTACGAGTGAATGTAATGTAACACACACCCATACAATGCGCACCACCCCGTGATGTTTTTCTCACTCCTACTAGTGAATCTAATGTAACACACACCCATACAATGCGCACCACCCCGCGATGTTTTTCAGAATCCTATCCTACATTGCCACTGCATGTTCCCTGACCTCCCCATGCTGACCACCCCGCGGGGCTTTTCTCCATGCTACATTGCCACTCACTGCCTTTCCTAATTCAGACCCTCCGATTCACACCACCCCGTGATGTTTTTCTCACTCCTAGTAGTGAATGTAATGTAACACACAACCATACAATGTGAACCACCCCGTGATGTTTTTCTCACTCCTACTAGTGAATGTAATGTAACACCCATACAATACGCACCACCCCGTGATATTTTTCTCACTCCTACGAGTGAATGTAATGTAACACACACCCATACAATGCGCACCACCCCGTGATATTTTTCTCACTCCTACGAGTGAATGTAATGTAACACACACCCATACAATGCGCACCACCTGGTGCTGTTTTTCTCACTCCTACTAGTGAATGTAATGAAACACACACCCATACAATGCGCACCACCCTGTGATGTTTTTCTCACTCCTACTAGTGAATGTAATGTAACACACACCCAAACAATGCACACCACCCCGTGATGTTTTTCTCACTCCTACTAGTGAATCTAATGTAACACACACCCATACAATGCGCACCACCCCGTGATGTTTTTCTCACTCCTACGAGTGAATGTAATGTAACACACACCCATACAATGCGCACCACCCCGTGATGATTTTTTCACTCCTACGAGTGAATGTAATGTAACACACACCCATACAATGCGCACCACCCCGTGATGTTTTTCTCACTCCTACTAGTGAATGTAATGTAACACACACCCAAACAATGCGCACCACCCCGTGATGTTTTTCTCACTCCTACGAGTGAATGTAATGTAACACACACCCATACAATGCGCACCACCCCGTGATGTTTTTCTCACTCCTACTAGTGAATCTAATGTAACACACACCAATACAATGCGCACCACCCCGTGATGTTTTTCTCACTCCTACTAGTGAATCTAATGTAACACACACCCATACAATGCGCACCACCCCGTGATGCTTTTCTCACTCCTACTAGTGAATGTAATGTAACACACACCCATACAATGCGCACCACCCCGTGATGTTTTTCTCACTCCTACTAGTGAATCTAATGTAACACACACCCATACAATGCGCACCACCCCGTGATGTTTTTCTCTCTCCTACTAGTGAATGTAATGTAACACACACCCATACAATGCGCACCACCCCGTGATGTTTTTCTCACTCCTACTAGTGAATGTAATGTAACACACACCCATACAATGCGCACCACCCCGTGATGTTTTTCTCACTCCTACTAGTGAATGTAATGTAACACACACCCATACAATGCGCACCACCCCGTGATGTTTTTCTCACTCCTACTAGTGAATGTAATGTAACACACACCCATACAATGCGCACCAACCCGTGATGTTTTTCTCACTCCTACTAGTGAATGTAATGTAACACACACCCATACAATGCGCACCACCGCGTGATGTTTTTCTCACTCCTACTAGTGAATCTAATGTAACACACACCCATTCAATGCGCACCACGCCGTGATGTTTTTCTCACTCCTACTAGTGAATGTAATGTAACACACACCCATACAATGCGCACCACCCCGTGATGTTTTTCTCACTCCTACTAGTGAATGTAATGTAACACACACCCATACAATGCGCACCACCGCGTGATGCTTTTCTCACTCCTACTAGTGAATCTAATGTAACACACATCCATACAATGCGAACCACCCCATGATGTTTTTCTCACTCCTACTAGTGAATTTAATGTAACACACACCCATACAATGCGCACCACCCCGTGATGTTTTTCTCACTCCTAGTAGTGAATGTAATGTAACACACACCCATACAATGCACACCACCCCGTGATGTTTTTCTCACTCCTACTAGTGAATGTAATGTAACACACACCCATACAATGCGCACCACCCCGTGATGTTTTTCTCACTCCTACTAGTGAATGTAATGTAACACACACCCATACAATACGCAACACCCCGTGATGTTTTTCTCACTCCTACGAGTCAATATAATGTAACACACACCCATACAATGCACACCACCCCGTGATGTTTTTCTCACTCCTACGAGTGAATGTAATGTAACACACACCCATACAATGCGCACCACCCCGGGATGATTTTCTCACTCCTACTAGTGAATGTAATGTAACACACACCCATACAATGCGCACCACCCCGTGATGTGTTTCTCACTCCTACTAGTGAATGAAAAGTAACACACACCCATACAATGCGCACCACCCCGTGATGTTTTTCTCACTCCTACTAGTGAATGAAAAGTAACACACACCCATACAATGCGCACCACCCCGTGATGTTTTTCGCACTCCTACGAGTGAATGTAATGTAACACACACCCATACAATGCGCACCTCCCCGTGATGTTTTTCTCACTCCTACTAGTGAATGTAATGTAACACACACCCATACAATGCGCACCACTCGTGATGTTTGTCTCACTCCTACTAGTGAATCTAATGTAACACACACCCATACAATGCGCACCACCCCGCGATGTTTTTCAGAATCCTATCCTACATTGCCACTGCATGTTCCCTACCTCCCCATGGTGAACACCCCGCGGGGCTTTTCTCCATCCTACATTGCCACTCACTGCCTTTCCTATTTCAGACCCTCCGATTCACACCACCCCGTGATGTTTTTCTCACTCCTATTAGTGAATGTAATGTAACACACACACACATACAATGCGCACCACCCCGTGATGTTTTTCTCACTCCTACGAGTGAATATAATGTAACACACACCCATACAATGCGCACCACCCCGTGATGTTTTTCTCACTCTTACGAGTGAATGTAATGTAACACACACCCATACAATGCGCACCACCCCGTGATGTTTTTCTCACTCCTACTAGTGAATGTAATGTAACACACACCCATACAATGCGCACCACCCCGTGATGTTTTTCTCACTCCTACTAGTGAATGTAATGTAACACACACCCATACAATGCGCACCACCCCGTGATGTTTTTCTAACTCCTACTAGTGAATGTAATGTAACACACACCCATACAATGCGCACCACCCCGTGATGTTTTTCTCACTCCTACGAGTGAATGTAATGTAACACACACCCATACAATGCGCACCACCCCGAGATGATTTTCTCACTCCTACTAGTGAATGTAATGTAACACACACCCATACAATGCGCACCACCCCATGATGTTTTTCTCACTCCTACTAGTGAATCTAATGTAACACACACCCATACAATGCGCATCACCCCGCGATGTTTTTCAGAATCCTATCCTACATTGCCATTGCATGTTCCCTGACTTCCCCATGCTGACCACCCCGCGGGGCTTTTCTCCATCCTATATTGCCACTCACTGCCTTTCCTAATTCAGACCCTCCGATTCACAACACCCCGTGATGTTTTTCTCACTCCTACTAGTGAATGTAATGTAACACACACCCATACAATGCGCACCACCCCGTGATGTTTTTCTCACTCCTACTAGTGAATGTAATGTAACACACACCCATACAATGCGAACCACCCCTGATGTTTTTCTCACTCCTACTAGTGAATGTAATGTAACACACACCAATACAATGCGCACCACCCTGTGATGTTTTTCTCACTCCTACTAGTGAATCTAATGTAACACACACCAATACAATGCGCACCACCCCGTGATGTTTTTCTCACTCCTACTAGTGAATGTAATGTTACACACACCCATACAATGCGCACCACCCCGTGATGTTTTTCTCACTCCTACTAGTGAATCTAATGTAACCCACACCCATACAATGCGCACCACCCCGTGATGTTTTTCTCACTCCTACTAGTGAATGTAATGTAACACACACCCATACAATGCGCACCACCCCGTGATGTTTTTCTCACTCCTAGTAGTGAATGTAATGTAACACACACCCATACAATGCGCACCACCCCGTGATGTTTTTCTCACTCCTACTAGTGAATGTAATGTAACACACACCCATACAATGCGCACCACCCCGTGATGTTTTTCTCACTCCTACTAGTGAATGTAATGTAACACACACCCATACAATGCGCACCACCCCGTGATGTTTTTCTCACTCCTATGAGTGAATATAATGTAACACACACCCATACAATGCACACCACCCCGTGATGTTTTTCTCACTCCTACGAGTGAATGTAATGTAACACACACCCATACAATGCGCACCACCCCGGGATGATTTTCTCACTCCTACTAGTGAATGTAATGTAACACACACCCATACAATGCGCACCACCCCGTGATGTGTTTCTCACTCCTACTAGTGAATGAAAAGTAACACACACCCATACAATGCGCACCACCCCGTGATGTTTTTCTCACTCCTACTAGTGAATGAAAAGTAACACACATCCAAACAATGCGCACCACCCCGTGATGTTTTTCGCACTCCTACTAGTGAATGTAATGTAACACACACCCATACAATGCGCACCTCCCCGTGATGTTTTTCTCACTCCTACTAGTGAATGTAATGTAACACACACCCATACAATGCGCACCACCCCGTGATGTTTGTCTCACTCCTACTAGTGAATCTAATGTAACACACACCCATACAATGCGCACCACCCCGCGATGTTTTTCAGAATCCTATCCTACATTGCCACTGCATGTTCCCTGACCTCCCCATGGTGAACACCCCGCGGGGCTTTTCTCCATCCTACATTGCCACTCACTGCCTTTCCTATTTCAGACCCTCCGATTCACACCACCCCGTGATGTTTTTCTCACTCCTATTAGTGAATGTAATGTAACACACACACATAAAATGCGCACCACCCCGTGATGTTTTTCTCACTCCTACTAGTGAATGTAATGTAACACACAACGATACAATGCGCACCACCCCGTGATGTTTTTCTCACTCCTACTAGTGAATCTAATGTAACACACACCCATACAATGCGCACCACCCCGTGATGTTTTTCTCACTCCTACGAGTGAATGTAATGTAACACACACCCATACAATGCGCACCACCCCGTGATGATTTTCTCACTCCTACTAGTGAATGTAATGTAACACACACCCATACAATGCGCACCACACCATGATGTTTTTGTCACTCCTACTAGTGAATCTAATGTAACACACACCCATACAATGCGCACCACCCCGCGATGTTTTTCAGAATCCTATCCTACATTGCCATTGCATGTTCCCTGACTTCCCCATGCTGACCACCCCGCGGGGCTTTTCTCCATCCTATATTGCCACTCACTGCCTTTCCTAATTCAGACCCTCCGATTCACACCACCCCGTGATGTTTTTCTCACTCCTACTAGTGAATGTAATGTAACACACACCCATACAATGCGCACCACCCCGTGATGTTTTTCTCACTCCTACTAGTGAATGTAATGTAACACACACCCATACAATGCGAACCACCCCGTGATGTTATTCTCACTCCTACTAGTGAATGTAATATAACACACACCAATACAATGCGCACCACCCTGTGATGTTTTTCTCACTCCTACTAGTGAATCTAATGTAACACACACCAATACAATGCGCACCACCCCGTGATGTTTTTCTCACTCCTACTAGTGAATGTAATGTAACACACACCCATACAATGCGCACCACCCCGTGATGTTTTTCTCACTCCTACTAGTGAATCTAATGTAACACACACCCATACAATGCGCACCACCCCGTGATGTTTTTCTCACTCCTACTAGTGAATGTAATGTAACACACACCCATACAATGCGCACCACACCGTGATGTTTTTCTCACTCCTACTAGTGAATGTAATGTAACACACACCCATACAATGGGCACCACCGCGTGATGTTTTTCTCACTCCTACTAGTGAATCTAATGTAACACACACCCATAAAATGCGCACCACCCCGTGATGTTTTTCTCACTCCTACTAGTGAATGTAATGTAACACACACCCATACAATGCGCACCACCCCGTGATGTTTTTCTCACTCCTAGTAGTGAATGTAATGTAACACACACCCATACAATGCGCACCACCCCGTGATGTTTTTCTCACTCCTACTAGTGAATGTAATGTAACACACACCCATACAATGCGCACCACCCCGTTATGTTTTTCTCACTCCTACGAGTGAATGTAATGTAACACACACCCATACAATGCGCACCACCCCGTGATGTTTTTCTCACTCCTATTAGTGAATGTAATGTAACACACACCCATAAAATGCGCACCACCCCGTGATGTTTTTCTCACTCCTACTAGTGAATCAAATGTAACACACACCCATACAATGCGCACCACCCCGCGATGTTTTTCAGAAACCTATCCTACATTGCCACTGCATGTTCCCTGACCTCCCCATGCTGACCACCCCGCGGGGCTTTTCTCCATCCTACATTGCCACTCACTGCCTTTCCTAATTCAGACCCTCCGATTCACACCACACCGTGATGTTTTTCTCACTCCTATTAGTGAATGTAATGTAAGCCACACCCATACAATGCGCACCACCCCTTGATGTTTTTCTCACTCCTACTAGTGAATGTAATGTAACACACACCCATACAATGCGCACCACTCCGTGATGTTTTTCTCACTCCTACTAGTGAATCTAATGTAACACACACCCATACAATGCGCACCACCCCGCGATGTTTTTCAGAATCCTATCCTACATTGCCACTGCATGTTCCCTGACCTCCCCATGATGACCACCCCGCGGGGCTTTTCTCCATGCTACATTGCCACTCACTGCCTTTCCTAATTCAGACCCTCCGATTCACACCACCCCGTGATGTTTTTTTCACTCCTAGTCGTGAATGTAATGTAACACCCATACAATGCATACCACCCCGTGATGTTTTTCTCACTCCTACTACTGAATCTAATGTAACACACACCCATACAATGCGCACCACCCCGTGATGTTTTTCTCACTCCTACGAGTGAATGTAATGTTACACACACCCATACAATGCGCACCACCCCGTGATGTTTTTCTCACTCCTACGAGTGAATGTAATGTAACACACACCCATACAATGCGCACCACCCCGTGATGTTTTTCTCACTCCTACGAGTGAATGTAATGTAACACACACCCATACAATGCGCACCACCCCGTGATGTTTTTCTCACTCCTACGAGTGAATGTAATGTAACACACACCCATACAATGCGCACCACCCCGTGATGTTTTTCTCACTCCTACGAGTGAATGTAATGTAACACACACCCATACAATGCGCACCACCCCGTGATGTTTTTCTCACTCCTACGAGTGAATGTTATGTAACACACACCCATACAATGCGCACCACCCCGTGATGATTTTCTCACTCCTACTAGTGAATGTAATGTAACACACACCCATACAATGCGCACCACCGCGTGATGTTTTTCTCACTCCTACTAGTGAATCTAATGTAACACACACCCATACAATGCGCACCACCCCGCGATGTTTTTCAGAATCCTATCCTACATTGCCACTGCATGTTCCCTGACTTCCCCATGCTGACCAACCCGCGGGGCTTTTCTCCATCCTATATTGCCACTCACTGCCTTTCCTAATTCAGACCCTCCGATTCACACCACCCCGTGATGTTTTTCTCACTCCTACTAGTGAATCTAATGTAACACACACCCATACAATGCGCACCACCCCGCGATGTTTTTCAGAATCCTATCCTACATTGCAACTGCATGTTCCCTGACTTCCCCATGCTGACCAACCCGCGGGGCTTTTCTCCATCCTATATTGCCACTCACTGCCTTTCCTAATTCAGACCCTCCGATTCACACCAAACCGTGATGTTTTTCTCACTCCTACTAGTGAATGTAATGTAACACACACCCATACAATGCGCACCACCTCGTGATGTTTTTCTCACTCCTATTAGTGAATGTAATGTAACACACACCCATACAATGCGAACCACCCCATGATGTTTTTCTCACTCCTACTAGTGAATGTAATGTAACACACACCAATACAATGTGCACCACCCTGTGATGTTTTTCTCACTCCTACTAGTGAATCTAATGTAACACACACCCATACAATGCGCACCACCCCGTGATGATTTTCTCACTCCTACTAGTGAATGTAATGTAACACACACCCATACAATGCGCACCACCCCGTGATGTTTTCCTCACTCCTACTAGTGAATGTAATGTAACACACACCCATACAATGCGCACCACCCCTTGATGTTTTTCTCACTCCTACTTGTGAATGTAATGTAACACACTCCCATACAATGCGCACCACCCCGTGATGTTTGTCTCACTCCTACTAGTGAATCTAATGTAGCACACACCGATACAATGCGCACCACCCCGCGATGTTTTTCAGAATCCTATCCTACATTGCCACTGCATGTTCCCTGACCTCCCCATGCTGACCACCCCGCGGGCTTTTCTCCATCCTACATTGCCACTCACTGCCTTTCCTAATTCAGACCCTCTGATTCACACCAGCCCGTGATGTTTTTCTCACTCCTATTAGTGAATGTAATGTAACACACACACATACAATGCGCACCACCCCGTGATGTTTTTCTCACTCCTACGAGTGAATATAATGTAACACACACCCATACAATGCGCACCACCCCGTGATGTTTTTCTCACTCCTGCTAATGAATGTAATGTAACACACACCCATACAATGCGCACCACCACGTGATGTTTTTCTCACTCCTACTAGTGAATGTAATGTAACACACACCCATACAATGCGCACCACCCCGTGATGTTTTTCTCACTCCTACTAGTGAATGTAATGTAACACACACCCATACAATGCGCACCACCCCGTGATGTTTTTCTCACTCCTACTAGTGAATCTAATGTTACACACACCCATAAAATGCGCACCACCCCGTGATGTTTTTCTCACTCCTACTAGTGAATGTAATGTAACACACACCCATACAATGCGCACCACCCCGTGATGTTTTTCTCACTCCTACTAGTGAATGTAATGTAACACACACCCATACAATGCGCACCACCCCGTGATGTTTTTCTCACTCCTACTAGTGAAACTAATGTAACACACACCCATACAATGCGCACCACCCCGCGATGTTTTTCAGAAACCTATCCTACATTGCCACTGCATGTTCCGTGTCCTCCCCATGCTGACCACCCCGCGGGGCTTTTCTCCATCCTACATTGCCACTCTCTGCCTTTCCTAATTCAGACCCTCCGATTCACACCACCCCGTGATGTTTTTCTCACTCCTACGAGTGAATGTAATGTAACACACACCCATACAATGCGCACCACCCCGTGATGATTTTCTCACTCCTACTAGTGAATGTAATGTAACACACACCCATACAATGCGCACCACCGCGTGATGTTTTTCTCACTCCCACTAGTGAATCTAATGTAACACACACCCATACAATGCGCACCACCCCGCGATGTTTTTCAGAATCCTATCCTACATTGCCACTGCATGTTCCCTGACTTCCCCATGCTGACCAACCCGCGGGGCTTTTCTCCATCCTATATTGCCACTCACTGCCTTTCATAATTCAGACCCTCCGATTCACACCACCCCGTGATGTTTTTCTCACTCCTACTAGTGAATCTAATGTAACACACACCCATACAATGCGCACCACCCCGTGATGTTTTTCAGAATCCTATCCTACATTGCCACTGCATGTTCCCTGACTTCCCCATGCTGACCAACCCGCGGGGCTTTTCTCCATCCTATATTGCCACTCACTGCCTTTCCTAATTCAGACCCTCCGATTCACACCAAACCGTGATGTTTTTCTCACTCCTACTAGTGAATGTAATGTAACACACACCCATACAATGCGCACCACCCCGTGATGTTTTTCTCACTCCTACTAGTGAATGTAATGTAACACACACCCATACAATGCGAACCACCCCATGATGTTTTTCTCACTCCTACTAGTGAATGTAATGTAACACACACCAATACAATGTGCACCACCGTGTGATGTTTTTCTCACTCCTACTAGTGTATCTAATGTAACACACACCCATACAATGCGCACCACCCCGTGATGATTTTCTCACTCCTACTAGTGAATGTAATGTAACACACACCCATACAATGCGCACCACCCCGTGATGTTTTCCTCACTCCTACTAGTGAATGTAATGTAACACACACCCATACAATGCGCACCACCCCGTGATGTTTTTCTCACTCCTACTAGTGAATGTAATGTAACACACACCCATACAATGCGCACCACCCCGTGATGTTTGTCTCACTCCTACTAGTGAATCTAATGTAGCACACACCCATACAATGCGCACCACCCCGCGATGTTTTTCAGAATCCTATCCTACATTGCCACTGCATGTTCCCTGACCTCCCCATGCTGACCACCCCGCGGGCTTTTCTCCATCCTACATTGCCACTCACTGCCTTTCCTAATTCAGACCCTCCGATTCACACCAGCCCGTGATGTTTTTCTCACTCCTATTAGTGAATGTAATGTAACACACACACATACAATGCGCACCACCCCGTGATGTTTTTCTCACTCCTACGAGTGAATATAATGTAACACACACCCATACAATGCGCACCACCCCGTGATGTTTTTCTCACTCCTACTAATGAATGTAATGTAACACACACCCATACAATGCGCACCACACCGTGATGTTTTTCTCACTCCTACTAGTGAATGTAATGTAACACACACCCATACAATGCGCACCACCCCGTGATGTTTTTCTCACTCCTACTAGTGAATGTAATGTAACACACACCCATACAATGCGCACCACCCCGTGATGTTTTTCTCACTCCTACTAGTGAATCTAATGTTACACACACCCATAAAATGCGCACCACCCCGTGATGTTTTTCTCACTCCTACTAGTGAATGTAATGTAACACACACCCATACAATGCGCACCACCCCGTGATGTTTTTCTCACTCCTACTAGTGAATGTAATGTAACACACACCCATACAATACGCACCACCCCGTGATGTTTTTCTCACTCCTACTAGTGAAACTAATGTAACACACACCCATACAATGCGCACCACCCCGCGATGTTTTTCAGAAACCTATCCTACATTGCCACTGCATGTTCCGTGTCCTCCCCATGCTGACCACCCCGCGGGGCTTTTCTACATCCTACATTGCCACTCTCTGCCTTTCCTAATTCAGACCCTCCGATTCACACCACCCCATGATGTTTTTCTCACTCCTATTAGTGAATGTAATGTAACACACACCCATACAATGCGCACCACCCCGTGATGTTTTTCTCACTCCTACTAGTGAATGTAATGTAACACACACCCATACAATGCGCACCACCCCGTGATGTTTTTCTCACTCCTACTAGTGAATGTAATGTAACACACACCCATACAATGCGCACCACCCCGTGATGTTTTTCTCACTCCTACTAGTGAATGTAATGTAACACACACCCATACAATGCGCACCACCCCGTGATGTTTTTCTCACTCCTACTAGTGAATGTAATGTAACACACACCGATACAATGCGCACCACCGCGTGATGTTTTTCTCACTCCTACTAGTGAATCTAATGTAACACACACCCATACAATGCGCACCACACCGTGATGTTTTTCTCACTCCTAGTAGTGAATGTAATGTAACACACACCCGTACAATGGGCACCACCGCGTGATGTTTTTCTCACTCCTACTAGTGAATCTAATGTAACACACACCCATAAAATGCGCACCACCCCGTGATGTTTTTCTCACTCCTACTAGTGAATGTAATGTAACACATACCCATACAATGCGCACCACCACGTGATGTTTTTCTCACTCCTAGTAGTGAATGTAATGTAACACACACCCATACAATGCGCACCACCCCGTGATGTTTTTCTCACTCCTACTAGTGAATGTAATGTAACACACACCCATACAATGCGCACCACCCCGTTATGTTTTTCTCACTCCTACGAGTGAATGTAATGTAACACACACCCATACAATGCACACCACCCCATGATGTTTTTCTCACTCCTACGAGTGAATGTAATGTAACACACACCCATACAATGCGCACCACCCCGTGATGATTTTCTCACTCCTACTAGTGAATGTAATGTAACACACACCCATACAATGCGCACCACCCCGTGATGTTTTTCTCACTCCTACTAGTGAATGTAATGTAACACACACCCATACAATGCGCACCACCCCGTGATGTTTTTCTCACTCCTACTAGTGAATCTAATGTAACACACACCCATACAATGCGCACCACCCCGTGATGTTTTTCTCACTCCTACGAGTGAATGTAATGTAACACACACCCATACAATGCGCACCACCCCGTGATATTTTTCTCACTCCTACTAGTGAATGTAATGTAACACACACCCATACAATGCGCACCACCCCATGATGTTTTTCTCACTCCTACTTGTGAATCTAATGTAACACACACCCATACAATGCGCACCACCCCGCGATGTTTTTCAGAATCCTATCCTACATTGCCACTGCATGTTCCCTGACCTCCCCATGCTGACCACCCCGCGGGGCTTTTCTCCATCCTACATTGCCACTCACTGCCTATCCTCATTCAGACCCTCCGATTCACACCACCCCGTGATGTTTTTCTCACTCCTATTAGTGAATGTAATGTAACACACACCCATACAATGCGCACCACCCCGTGATGTTTTTCTCACTCCTACTAGTGAATCTAATGTAACACACACCCATACAATGCGCACCACCCCGTGATGTTTTTCTCACTCCTACTAGTGAATGTAATGTAACACACACCCATACAATGCGCACCACCCCGTGATGTTTTTCTCACTCCTACTAGTGAATGTAATGTAACACACACCCATACAATGCGCACCACCCCGCGATGTTTTTCAGAATCCTATCCTACATTGCCACAGCATGTTCCCTGACCTCCCCATGCTGACCACCCAGCGGGGCTTTTCTCCATGCTACATTGCCACTCACTGCCTTTCCAAATTCAGACCCTCCGATTCACACCACCCCGTGATGTTTTTCTCACTCCTAGTAGTGAATGTAATGTAACACACACCCATACAATGCGCACCACCCCGTGATGTTTTTCTCACTCCTACTAGTGAATGTAATGTAACACCCATACAATGCGCACCACCCCGTGATGTTTTTCTCACACCTACGAGTGAATATAATGTAACACACACCCATACAATGCGCACCACCCCGTGATGTTTTTCTCACTCCTACGAGTGAATGTAATGTAACACACACCCATACAATGCGCACCACCCCGTGATGTTTTTCTCACTCCTACTAGTGAATGTAATGTAACACACACCCATAAAATGCCCACCACCCCATGATGTTTTTCTCACTCCTACTAGTGAATGTAATGTAACACACACCCATACAATGCGCACCACCCCGTGATGTTTTTCTCACTCCTACTAGTGAATCTAATGTAACACACACCCATACAATGCGCACCACCCCGTGATGTTTTTCTCACTCCTACTAGTGAATGTAATGTAACACACACCCATACAATGCGCACCACCCCTTGATGATTTTCTCACTCCTACTAGTGAATGTAATGTAACACACACCCATACAATGCGCACCACCCCGCGATGTTTTTCAGAATCCTATCCTACATTGCCACTGCATGTTCCCTGACCTCCCCATGCTGACCACCCCGCGGGGCTTTTCTCCATCCTACATTGCCACTCACTGCCTATCCTCATTCAGACCCTCCGATTCACACCACCCCGTGATGTTTTTCTCACTCCTATTAGTGAATGTAATGTAACACACACCCATACAATGCGCACCACCCCGTGATGTTTTTCTCACTCCTACTAGTGAATGTAATGTAACACACACCCATACAATGCGCACCACCCTGTGATGTTTTTCTCACTCCTACTAGTGAATGTAATGTAACACACACCCATACAATGCGCACCATCCCGTGATATTTTTCTCACTCCTACTAGTGAATCTAATGTAACACACACCCATACAATGCGCACCACCCCGCGATGTTTTTCAGAATCCTATCCTACATTGCCACTGCATGTTCCCTGACCTCCCCATGCTGACCACCCCGCGGGGCTTTTCTCCATGCTACATTGCCACTCACTGCCTTTCCTAATTCAGACCCTCCGATTCACACCACCCCGTGATGTTTTTCTCACTCCTAGTAGTGAATGTAATGTAACACACACCCATACAATGTGAACCACCCCGTGATGTTTTTCTCACTCCTACTAGTGAATGTAATGTAACACCCATACAATACGCACCACCCCGTGATATTTTTCTCACTCCTACGAGTGAATGTAATGTAACACACACCCATACAATGCGCACCACCCCGTGATATTTTTCTCACTCCTACGAGTGAATGTAATGTAACACACACCCATACAATGCGCACCACCTGGTGCTGTTTTTCTCACTCCTACTAGTGAATGTAATGAAACACACACCCATACAATGCGCACCACCCCGTGATATTTTTCTCACTCCTACTAGTGAATGTAATGAAACACACACCCATACAATACGCACCACCCCGTGATATTTTTCTCACTCCTACGAGTGAATGTAATGTAACACACACCCATACAATGCGCACCACCCCGTGATATTTTTCTCACTCCTACGAGTGAATGTAATGTAACACACACCCATACAATGCGCACCACCTGGTGCTGTTTTTCTCACTCCTACTAGTGAATGTAATGAAACACACACCCATACAATGCGCACCACCCCGTGATATTTTTCTCACTCCTACGAGTGAATGTAATGTAACACACACCCATACAATGCGCACCACCTGGTGCTGTTTTTCTCACTCCTACTAGTGAATGTAATGAAACACACACCCATACAATGCGCACCACCCCGTGATGTTTTTCTCACTCCTACGAGTGAATGTAATGTAACACACACCCATACAATGCGCACCACCCCGTGGTGATTTTCTCACTCCTACGAGTGAATGTAATGTAACACACACCCATACAATGCGCACCACCCCGTGATGTTTTTCTCACTCCTACTAGTGAATGTAATGTAACACACACCCAAACAATGCGCACCACCCCGTGATGTTTTTCTCACTCCTACGAGTGAATGTAATGTAACACACACCCATACAATGCGCACCACCCCGTGATGTTTTTCTCAGTCCTACTAGTGAATCTAATGTAACACACACCCATACAATGCGCACCACCCCGCGATGTTTTTCAGAATCCTATCCTACATTGCCATTGCATGTTCCCTGACTTCCCCATGCTGACCACCCCGCGGGGCTTTTCTCCATCCTATATTGCCACTCACTGCCTTTCCTAATTCAGACCCTCCGATTCACAACACCCCGTGATGTTTTTCTCACTCCTACTAGTGAATGTAATGTAACACACACCCATACAATGCGCACCACCCCGTGATGTTTTTCTCACTACTACTAGTGAATGTAATGTAACACACACCCATACAATGCGAACCACCCCTGATGTTTTTCTCACTCCTACTAGTGAATGTAATGTAACACACACCAATACAATGCGCACCACCCTGTGATGTTTTTCTCACTCCTATAGTGAATCTAATGTAACACACACCAATACAATGCGCACCACCCCGTGATGTTTTTCTCACTCCTACTAGTGAATGTAATGTTACACACACCCATACAATGCGCACCACCCCGTGATGTTTTTCTCACTCCTACTAGTGAATGTAATGTAACACACACCCATACAATGCGCACCACCCCGTGATGTTTTTCTCACTCCTACTAGTGAATGTAATGTAACACACACCCATACAATGCGCACCACCCCGTGATGTTTTTCTCACTCCTAGTAGTGAATGTAATGTAACACACACCCATACAATGCGCACCACCCCGTGATGTTTTTCTCACTCCTACTAGTGAATGTAATGTAACACACACCCATACAATGCGCACCACCCCGTGATGTTTTTCTCACTCCTACTAGTGAATGTAATGTAACACACACCCATACAATGCGCACCACCCCGTGATGTTTTTCTCACTCCTATGAGTGAATATAATGTAACACACACCCATACAATGCACACCACCCCGTGATGTTTTTCTCACTCCTACGAGTGAATGTAATGTAACACACACCCATACAATGCGCACCACCCCGGGATGATTTTCTCACTCCTACTAGTGAATGTAATGTAACACACACCCATACAATGCGCACCACCCCGTGATGTGTTTCTCACTCCTACTAGTGAATGAAAAGTAACACACACCCATACAATGCGCACCACCCCGTGATGTTTTTCTCACTCCTACTAGTGAATGAAAAGTAACACACACCCAAACAATGCGCACCACCCCGTGATGTTTTTCGCACTCCTACTAGTGAATGTAATGTAACACACACCCATACAATGCGCACCTCCCCGTGATGTTTTTCTCACTCCTACTAGTGAATGTAATGTAACACACACCCATACAATGCGCACCACCCCGTGATGTTTGTCTCACTCCTACTAGTGAATCTAATGTAACACACACCCATACAATGCGCACCACCCCGCGATGTTTTTCAGAATCCTATCCTACATTGCCACTGCATGTTCCCTGACCTCCCCATGGTGAACACCCCGCGGGGCTTTTCTCCATCCTACATTGCCACTCACTGCCTTTCCTATTTCAGACCCTCCGATTCACACCACCCCGTGATGTTTTTCTCACTCCTATTAGTGAATGTAATGTAACACACACACATAAAATGCGCACCACCCCGTGATGTTTTTCTCACTCCTACTAGTGAATGTAATGTAACACACAACGATACAATGCGCACCACCCCGTGATGTTTTTCTCACTCCTACTAGTGAATCTAATGTAACACACACCCATACAATGCGCACCACCCCGTGATGTTTTTCTCACTCCTACGAGTGAATGTAATGTAACACACACCCATACAATGCGCACCACCCCGTGATGATTTTCTCACTCCTACTAGTGAATGTAATGTAACACACACCCATACAATGCGCACCACCCCATGATGTTTTTGTCACTCCTACTAGTGAATCTAATGTAACACACACCCATACAATGCGCACCACCCCGCGATGTTTTTCAGAATCCTATCCTACTTTGCCATTGCATGTTCCCTGACTTCCCCATGCTGACCACCCCGCGGGGCTTTTCTCCATCCTATATTGCCACTCACTGCCTTTCCTAATTCAGACCCTCCGATTCACACCACCCCGTGATGTTTTTCTCACTCCTACTAGTGAATGTAATGTAACACACACCCATACAATGCGCACCACCCCGTGATGTTTTTCTCACTCCTACTAGTGAATGTAATGTAACACACACCCATACAATGCGAACCACCCCGTGATGTTATTCTCACTCCTACTAGTGAATGTAATATAACACACAGCAATACAATGCGCACCACCCTGTGATGTTTTTCTCACTCCTACTAGTGAATCTAATGTAACACACACCAATACAATGCGCACCACCCCGTGATGTTTTTCTCACTCCTACTAGTGAATGTAATGTAACACACACCCATACAATGCGCACCACCCCGTGATGTTTTTCTCACTCCTACTAGTGAATCTAATGTAACACACACCCATACAATGCGCACCACCCCGTGATGTTTTTCTCACTCCTACTAGTGAATGTAATGTAACACACACCCATACAATGCCCACCACCCCGTGATGTTTTTCTCACTCCTAGTAGTGAATGTAATGTAACACACACCCATACAATGCGCACCACCCCGTGATGTTTTTCTCACTCCTACTAGTGAATGTAATGTAACACACACCCATACAATGCGCACCACCCCGTGATGTTTTTCTCACTCCTACTAGTGAATGTAATGTAACACACACCCATACAATGCGCACCACCCCGTGATGTTTTTCTCACTCCTACGAGTCAATATAATGTAACACACACCCATACAATGCACACCACCCCGTGATGTTTTTCTCACTCCTACGAGTGAATGTAATGTAACACACACCCATACAATGCGCACCACCCCGGGATGATTTTCTCATTCCTACTAGTGAATGTAATGTAACACACACCCATACAATGCGCACCACCCCGTGATGTTTTTCTCACTCCTACTAGTGAATGTAAAGTAACACACACCCATACAATGCGCACCACCCCGTGATGTTTTTCTCACTCCTACTAGTGAATGTAATGTAACACACACCCATACAATGCGCACCACCCCGTGATGTTTTTCGCACTCCTACGAGTGAATGTAATGTAACACACACCAATACAATGCGCACCACCCCGTGATGTTTTTCTCACTCCTACTAGTGAATGTAATGTAACACACACCCATACAATGCTCACCACCTCGTGATGTTTTTCTCACTCCTACTAGTGAATGTAATGTAACACACACCCATACAATGCGCACCACCCCGTGATGTTTTTCTCACTCCTACTAGTGAATGTAATGTAACACACACCCATACAATGCGCACCACCCCGTGATGTTTTTCTCACTCCTACTAGTGAATGTAATGTAACACAAACCCATACAATGCGCACCACACCGTGATGTTTGTCTCACTCCTACTAGTGAATCTAATGTAACACACACCCATACAATGCGCACAACCCCGCGATATTTTTCAGAATCCTATCCTACATTGCCATTGCATGTTCCCTGACTTCCCCATGCTGACCACCCCGCGGGGCTTTTCTCCATCCTATATTGCCACTCACTGCCTTTCCTAATTCAGACCCTCCGATTCACACCACCCCGTGATGTTTTTTTCACTCCTACTAGTGAATGTAATGTAACACACACCCATACAATGCGCACCATCCCGTGATGTTTTTCTCACTCCTACTAGTGAATGTAATGTAACACACACCCATACAATGCGAACCACCCCGTGATGTTTTTCTCACTCCTACTAGTGAATGTAATGTAACACACACCAATACAATGCGCACCACCCTGTGATGTTTTTCTCACTCCTACTAGTGAATCTAATGTAACACACACCAATACAATGCGCACCACCCCGTGATGTTTTTCTCACTCCTACTAGTGAATGTAATGTAACACACACCCATACAATGCACACCACCCCGTGATGTTTTTCTCACTCCTACTAGTGAATGTAATGTAACACACACCCATACAATGCGCACCACCCCGTGATGTTTTTCTCACTCCTAGTAGTGAATGTAAAGTAACACACACCCATACAATGCGCACCACCCCGTGATGTTTTTCTCACTCCTACTAGTGAATGTAATGTAACACACACCCATACAATGCGCACCACCCCGTGATGTTTTTCTCACTCCTACTAGTGAATGTAATGTAACACACACCCATACAATGCGCACCACCCCGTGATGTTTTTCTCACTCCTACGAGTCAATATAATGTAACACACACCCATACAATGCGCACCACCCCGTGATGTTTTTCTCACTCCTACTAGTGAATGTAATGTAACACACACCCATACAATGCGCACCACCCCGTTATGTTTGACTCACTCCTACTAGTGAATCTAATGTAACACACACCCATACAATGCGCACCACCCCGCGATGTTTTTCAGAATCCTATCCTACATTGCCACTGCATGTTCCCTGACCTCCCCATGGTGACCACCCCGCGGGGCTTTTCTCCATCCTACATTGCCACTCACTGCCTTTCCTATTTCAGACCCTCCGATTCACACCACCCCGTGATGTTTTTCTCACTCCTATTAGTGAATGTAATGTAACACACACACATACAATGCGCACCACCCCGTGATGTTTTTCTCACTCCTACGAGTGAATGTAATGTAACACACACCCATACAATGCGCACCACCCCGTGATGTTTTTCTCACTCCTACTAGTGAATCTAATGTAACACACACCCATACAATGCGCACCACCCCGTGATGTTTTTCTCACTCCTATGAGTGAATGTAATGTAACACACACCCATACAATGCGCACCACCCCGTGATGATTTTCTCACTCCTACTAGTGAATGTAATGTAACACACACCCATACAATGCGCACCACCCCGTGATGTTTTTCTCACTCCTACTAGTGAATCTAATGTAACACACACCCATACAATGCGCACCACCCCGCGATATTTTTCAGAATCCTATCCTACATTGCCATTGCATGTTCCCTGACTTCCCCATGCTGACCACCCCGCGGGGCTTTTCTCCATCCTATATTGCCACACACTGCCTTTCCTAATTCAGACCCTCCGATTCACACCACCCCGTGATGTTTTTCTCACTCCTACTAGTGAATGTAATGTAACACACACCCATACAATGCCCACCACCCCGTGATGTTTTTCTCACTCCTACTAGTGAATGTAATGTAACACACACCCATACAATGCGAACCACCCCGTGATGTTTTTCTCACTCCTACTAGTGAATGTAATGTAACACACACCAATACAATGCGCACCACCCTGTGATGTTTTTCTCACTCCTACTAGTGAATCTAATGTAACACACACCAATACAATGCGCACCACCCCGTGATGTTTTTCTCACTCCTACTAGTGAATCTAATGTAACACACACCCATACAATGCGCACCACCCCGTGATGTTTTTCTCACTCCTACTAGTGAATGTAATGTAACACACACCCATACAATGCGCACCACCCCGTGATGTTTTTCTCACTCCTACTAGTGAATCTAATGTAACACACACCCATACAATGCGCACCACCCCGTGATGTTTTTCTCACTCCTACTAGTGAATATAATGTAACACACACCCATACAATGTGCACCACCCCGTGATGTTTTTCTCACTCCTACTAGTGAATGTAATGTAACACACACCCATACAATGCGCACCACCCCGTGATGTTTTTCTCACTCCTACTAGTGAATGTAATGTAACACACACCCATACAATGCGCAACACCCCATGATGTTTTTCTCACTCCTACTAGTGAATGTAATGTAACACACACCCATACAATGCGCACCACCCCGCGATATTTTTCAGAATCCTATCCTACATTGCCATTGCATGTTCCCTGACTTCCCCATGCTGACCACCCCGCGGGGCTTTTCTCCATCCTATATTGCCACTCACTGCCTTTCCTAATTCAGACCCTCCGATTCACACCACCCCGTGATGTTTTTCTCACTCCTACTAGTGAATGTAATGTAACACACACCCATACAATGCGCACCATCCCGTGATGTTTTTCTCACTCCTACTAGTGAATGTAATGTAACACACACCCATACAATGCGAACCACCCCGTGATGTTTTTCTCACTCCTACTAGTGAATGTAATGTAACACACACCAATACAATGCGCACCACCCCGTGATGTTTTTCTCACTCCTACTAGTGAATCTAATGTAACACACACCAATACAATGCGCACCACCCCGTGATGTTTTTCTCACTCCTACTAGTGAATGTAATGTAACACACACCCATACAATGCACACCACCCCGTGATGTTTTTCTCACTCCTACTAGTGAATGTAATGTAACACACACCCATACAATGCGCACCACCCCGTGATGTTTTTCTCACTCCTAGTAGTGAATGTAATGTAACACACACCCATACAATGCGCACCACCCCGTGATGTTTTTCTCACTCCTACTAGTGAATGTAATGTAACACACACCCATACAATGCGCACCGCCCCGTGATGTTTTTCTCACTCCTACTAGTGAATGTAATGTAACACACACCCATACAATGCGCACCACCCCGTGATGTTTTTCTCACTCCTACGAGTCAATATAATGTAACACACACCCATACAATGCGCACCACCCCGTGATGTTTTTCTCACTCCTACTAGTGAATGTAATGTAACACACACCCATACAATGCGCACCACCCCGTGATGTTTGTCTCACTCCTACTAGTGAATCTAATGTAACACACACCAATACAATGCGCACCACCCCGCGATGTTTTTCAGAATCCTATCCTACATTGCCACTGCATGTTCCCTGACCTCCCCATAGTGACCACCCCGCGGGGCTTTTCTCCATCCTACATTGCCACTCACTGCCTTTCCTATTTCAGACCCTCCGATTCACACCACCCCGTGATGTTTTTCTCACTCCTATTAGTGAATGTAATGTAACACACACACATACAATGCGCACCACCCCGTGATGTTTTTCTCACTCCTACGAGTGAATGTAATGTAACACACACCCATACAATGGGCACCACCCCGTGATGTTTTTCTCACTCCTACTAGTGAATCTAATGTAACACACACCCATACAATGCGCACCACCCCGTGATGTTTTTCTCACTCCTATGAGTGAATGTAATGTAACACACACCCATACAATGCGCACCACCCCGTGATGATTTTCTCACTCCTACTAGTGAATGTAATGTAACACACACCCATACAATGCGCACCACCCCGTGATGTTTTTCTCACTCCTACTAGTGAATCTAATGTAACACACACCCATACAATGCGCACCACCCCGCGATATTTTTCAGAATCCTATCCTACATTGCCATTGCATGTTCCCTGACTTCCCCATGCTGACCACCCCGCCGGGCTTTTCTCCATCCTATATTGCCACTCACTGCCTTTCCTAATTCAGACCCTCCGATTCACACCACCCCGTGATGTTTTTCTCACTCCTACTAGTGAATGTAATGTAACACACACCCATACAATGCCCACCACCCCGTGATGTTTTTCTCACTCCTACTAGTGAATGTAATGTAACACACACCCATACAATGCGATCCACCCCGTGATGTTTTTCTCACTCCTACTAGTGAATGTAATGTAACACACACCAATACAATGCGCACCACCCTGTGATGTTTTTCTCACTCCTACTAGTGAATCTAATGTAACACACACCAATACAATGCGCACCACCCCGTGATGTTTTTCTCACTCCTACTAGTGAATCTAATGTAACACACACCCATACAATGCGCACCACCCCGTGATGTTTTTCTCACTCCTACTAGTGAATGTAATGTAACACACACCCATACAATGCGCACCACCCCGTGATGTTTTTCTCACTCCTACTAGTGAATCTAATGTAACACACACCCATACAATGCGCACCACCCCGTGATGTTTTTCTCACTCCTACTAGTGAATCTAATGTAACACACACCCATACAATGCGCACCACCCCGTGATGTTTTTCTCACTCCTACTAGTGAATGTAATGTAACACACACCCATACAATGCGCACCACCCCGTGATGTTTTTCTCACTCCTACTAGTGAATATAATGTAACACACACCCATACAATGCGCACCACCCCGTGATGTTTTTCTCACTCCTACTAGTGAATGTAATGTAACACACACCCATACAATGCGCACCACCCCGTGATGTTTTTCTCACTCCTACTAGTGAATGTAATGTAACACACACCCATACAATGCGCACCACCGCGTAATGTTTTTCTCACTCCTACTAGTGAATCTAATGTAACACACACCCATACAATGCGCACCACCCCGTGATGTTTTTCTCACTCCTACTAGTGAATGTAATGTAACACACACCCATACAATGCGCACCACCCCGTGATGTTTTTCTCACTCCTACTAGTGAATGTAATGTAACACACACCCATACAATGCACACCACCGCGTGATGCTTTTCTCACTCCTACTAGTGAATGTAATGTAACACACACCCATACAATGCGCACCACCCCGTGATGTTTTTCTCACTCCTACTAGTGAATGTAATGTAACACACACCCATACAATGCGCACCACCCCGTGATGTTTTTCTCACTCCTAGTAGTGAATGTAATGTAACACACACCCATACAATGCGCACCACCCCGTGATGTTTTTCTCACTCCTACTAGTGAATGTAATGTAACACACACCCATACAATGCGCACCACCCCGTGATGTTTTTCTCACTCCTACTAGTGAATGTAATGTAACACACACCCATACAATGCGCACCACCCCGTGATGTTTTTCTCACTCCTACGAGTGAATATAATGTAACACACACCCATACAATGCACACCACCCCGTGATGTTTTTCTCACTCCTACGAGTGAATGTAATGTAACACACACCCATACAATGCGCACCACACCGGGATGATTTTCTCACTCCTACTAGGGAATGTAATGTAACACACACCCATACAATGCGCACCACCCCGTGATGTTTTTCTCACTCCTACTAGTGAATGTAAATTAACACACACCCATACAATGCGCACCACCCCGTGATGTTTTTCTCACTCCTACTAGTGAATCTAATGTAACACACACCCATACAATGCGCACCACCCCGTGATGTTTTTCGCACTCCTACGAGTGAATGTAATGTAACACACACCCATACAATGCGCACCACCCCGTGATGTTTTTCTCACTCCTTCTAGTGAATGTAACACACACCCATACAATGCGCACCACCCCGTGATGTTTGTCTCACTCCTACTAGTGAATCTAATGTAACACACACCCATACAATGCGCACCACCCCGCGATGTTTTTCAGAATCCTATCCTACATTGCCACTGCATGTTCCCTGACTTCCCCATGGTGACCACCCCGCTGGGCTTTTCTCCATCCTACATTGACACTCACTGCCTTTCCTAATTCAGACCCTCCGATTCACACCACCCCGTGATGTTTTTCTCACTCCTATTAGTGAATGTAATGTAACACACACACATACAATGCGCACCACCCCGTGATGTTTTTCTCACTCCTACGAGTTAATATAATGTAACACACACCCATACAATGCGCACCACCCCGTGATGTTTTTCTCACTCTTACGTGTGAATGTAATGTAACACACACCCATACAATGCGCACCACCCCGTGATGTTTTTCTCACTCCTACTAGTGAATGTAATGTAACACACACCCATACAATGCGCACCACCCCGTGATGTTTTTCTCACTCCTACTAGTGAATGTAATGTAACACACACTCATACAATGCGCACCACCCCGTGATGTTTTTCTCACTCCTACGAGTGAATGTAATGTAACACACACCCATACAATGCGCACCACCCCGTGATGTTTCTCTCACTCCTACTTGTGAATGTAATGTAACACACACCCATACAATGCGCACCACCCCGTGATGTTTTTCTCACTCCTACTTGTGAATCTAATGTAACACACACCCATAAAATGCGCACCACCCCGCGATGTTTTTCAGAATCCTATCCTACATTGCCACTGCATGTTCCCTGACCTCCCCATGCTGACCACCCTGCGGGGCTTTTCTCCATCCTACATTGCCACTCACTGCCTATCCTAATTCAGACCCTCCGATTCACACCACCCCGTGATGTTTTTCTCACTCCTATTAGTGAATGTAATGTAACACACACCCATACAATGCACACCACCCCGTGATGTTTTTCTCACTTCTACTAGTGAATGTAATGTAACACACACCCATACAATGCGCACAACCCCGTGATGTTTTTCTCACTCCTACTAGTGAATCTAATGTAACACACACCCATACAATGCGCACCACCCCGCGATGTTTTTCAGAATCCTATCCTACATTGCCACTGCATGTTCCCTGACCTCCCTATGCTGACCACCCCGCGGGGCTTTTCTCCATGCTACATTGCCACTCACTGCCTTTCCTAATTCAGACCCTCCAATTCAGACCACCCCGTGATGTTTTTCTCACTCCTAGTAGTGAATGTAATGTAACACACACCCATACAATGCGTACCACCCCGTGATGTTTTTCTCACTCCTACTAGTGAATGTAATGTAACACCCATACAATGCGCACCACCCCGTGATGTTTTTCTCACTCCTACGAGTGAATGTAATGTAACACACACCCATACAATGCGCACCACCCCGTGATGTTTTTCTCAATCCTACGAGTGAATGTAATGTAACACACACCCATACAATGCGCACCACACCGTGATGTTTTTCTCACTCCTACTAGTGAATGTAATGTAACACACACCCATACAATGCGCACCACCCCGTGATGTTTTTCTCACTCCTGCTAGTGAATGTAATGTAACACACACCCATACAATGCGCACCACCCCGTGATGTTTTTCTCACTCCTACTAGTGAATGTAATGTAACACACACCCATACAATGCGCACCACCCCGTGATGTTTTTCTCACTCCTACGAGTGAATGTAATGTAACGCACACCCATACAATGCGCACCACTCTGTGATGTTTTTCTCACTCCTACTAGTGAATGTAATGTAACACACACCCATACAATGCGCACCGCCCCGTGATGTTTTTCTCACTCCTACTAGTGAATGTAATGTAACACACACCCATACAATGCGCACCACCCCGTGATGTTTTTCTCACTCCTACGAGTCAATATAATGTAACACACACCCATACAATGCGCACCACCCCGTGATGTTTTTCTCACTCCTACTAGTGAATGTAATGTAACACACACCCATACAATGCGCACCACCCCGTGATGTTTGTCTCACTCCTACTAGTGAATCTAATGTAACACACACCAATACAATGCGCACCACCCCGCGATGTTTTTCAGAATCCTATCCTACATTGCCACTGCATGTTCCCTGACCTCCCCATGGTGACCACCCCGCGGGGCTTTTCTCCATCCTACATTGCCACTCACTGCCTTTCCTATTTCAGACCCTCCGATTCACACCACCCCGTGATGTTTTTCTCACTCCTATTAGTGAATGTAATGTAACACACACACATACAATGCGCACCACCCCGTGATGTTTTTCTCACTCCTACGAGTGAATGTAATGTAACACACACCCATACAATGGGCACCACCCCGTGATGTTTTTCTCACTCCTACTAGTGAATCTAATGTAACACACACCCATACAATGCGCACCACCCCGTGATGTTTTTCTCACTCCTATGAGTGAATGTAATGTAACACACACCCATACAATGCGCACCACCCCGTGATGATTTTCTCACTCCTACTAGTGAATGTAATGTAACACACACCCATACAATGCGCACCACCCCGTGATGTTTTTCTCACTCCTACTAGTGAATCTAATGTAACACACACCCATACAATGCGCACCACCCCGCGATATTTTTCAGAATCCTATCCTACATTGCCATTGCATGTTCCCTGACTTCCCCATGCTGACCACCCCGCGGGGCTTTTCTCCATCCTATATTGCCACTCACTGCCTTTCCTAATTCAGACCCTCCGATTCACACCACCCCGTGATGTTTTTCTCACTCCTACTAGTGAATGTAATGTAACACACACCCATACAATGCCCACCACCCCGTGATGTTTTTCTCACTCCTACTAGTGAATGTAATGTAACACACACCCATACAATGCGATCCACCCCGTGATGTTTTTCTCACTCCTACTAGTGAATGTAATGTAACACACACCAATACAATGCGCACCACCCTGTGATGTTTTTCTCACTCCTACTAGTGAATCTAATGTAACACACACCAATACAATGCGCACCACCCCGTGATGTTTTTCTCACTCCTACTAGTGAATCTAATGTAACACACACCCATACAATGCGCACCACCCCGTGATGTTTTTCTCACTCCTACTAGTGAATGTAATGTAACACAAACCCATACAATGCGCACCACCCCGTGATGTTTTTCTCACTCCTACTAGTGAATCTAATGTAACACACACCCATACAATGCGCACCACCCCGTGATGTTTTTCTCACTCCTACTAGTGAATCTAATGTAACACACACCCATACAATGCGCACCACCCCGTGATGTTTTTCTCATTCCTACTAGTGAATGTAATGTAACACACACCCATACAATGCGCACCACCCCGTGATGTTTTTCTCACTCCTACTAGTGAATATAATGTAACACACACCCATACAATGCGCACCACCCCGTGATGTTTTTCTCACTCCTACTAGTGAATGTAATGTAACACACACCCATACAATGCGCACCACCCCGTGATGTTTTTCTCACTCCTACTAGTGAATGTAATGTAACACACACCCATACAATGCGCACCACCGCGTAATGTTTTTCTCACTCCTACTAGTGAATCTAATGTAACACACACCCATACAATGCGCACCACCCCGTGATGTTTTTCTCACTCCTACTAGTGAATGTAATGTAACACACACCCATACAATGCGCACCACCCCGTGATGTTTTTCTCACTCCTACTAGTGAATGTAATGTAACACACACCCATACAATGCACACCACCGCGTGATGCTTTTCTCACTCCTACTAGTGAATGTAATGTAACACACACCCATACAATGCGCACCACCCCGTGATGTTTTTCTCACTCCTACTAGTGAATGTAATGTAACACACACCCATACAATGCGCACCACCCCGTGATGTTTTTCTCACTCCTAGTAGTGAATGTAATGTAACACACACCCATACAATGCGCACCACCCCGTGATGTTTTTCTCACTCCTACTAGTGAATGTAATGTAACACACACCCATACAATGCGCACCACCCCGTGATGTTTTTCTCACTCCTACTAGTGAATGTAATGTAACACACACCCATACAATGCGCACCACCCCGTGATGTTTTTCTCACTCCTACGAGTGAATATAATGTAACACACACCCATACAATGCACACCACCCCGTGATGTTTTTCTCACTCCTACGAGTGAATGTAATGTAACACACACCCATACAATGCGCACCACACCGGGATGATTTTCTCACTCCTACTAGGGAATGTAATGTAACACACACCCATACAATGCGCACCACCCCGTGATGTTTTTCTCACACCTACTAGTGAATGTAAATTAACACACACCCATACAATGCGCACCACCCCGTGATGTTTTTCTCACTCCTACTAGTGAATCTAATGTAACACACACCCATACAATGCGCACCACCCCGTGATGTTTTTCGCACTCCTACGAGTGAATGTAATGTAACACACACCCATACAATGCGCACCACCCCGTGATGTTTTTCTCACTCCTTCTAGTGAATGTAACACACACCCATACAATGCGCACCACCCCGTGATGTTTGTCTCACTCCTACTAGTGAATCTAATGTAACACACACCCATACAATGCGCACCACCCCGCGATGTTTTTCAGAATCCTATCCTACATTGCCACTGCATGTTCCCTGACTTCCCCATGGTGACCACCCCGCTGGGCTTTTCTCCATCCTACATTGACACTCACTGCCTTTCCTAATTCAGACCCTCCGATTCACACCACCCCGTGATGTTTTTCTCACTCCTATTAGTGAATGTAATGTAACACACACACATACAATGCGCACCACCCCGTGATGTTTTTCTCACTCCTACGAGTTAATATAATGTAACACACACCCATACAATGCGCACCACCCCGTGATGTTTTTCTCACTCTTACGTGTGAATGTAATGTAACACACACCCATACAATGCGCACCACCCCGTGATGTTTTTCTCACTCCTACTAGTGAATGTAATGTAACACACACCCATACAATGCGCACCACCCCGTGATGTTTTTCTCACTCCTACTAGTGAATGTAATGTAACACACACTCATACAATGCGCACCACCCCGTGATGTTTTTCTCACTCCTACGAGTGAATGTAATGTAACACACACCCATACAATGCGCACCACCCCGTGATGTTTCTCTCACTCCTACTTGTGAATGTAATGTAACACACACCCATACAATGCGCACCACCCCGTGATGTTTTTCTCACTCCTACTTGTGAATCTAATGTAACACACACCCATAAAATGCGCACCACCCCGCGATGTTTTTCAGAATCCTATCCTACATTGCCACTGCATGTTCCCTGACCTCCCCATGCTGACCACCCTGCGGGGCTTTTCTCCATCCTACATTGCCACTCACTGCCTATCCTAATTCAGACCCTCCGATTCACACCACCCCGTGATGTTTTTCTCACTCCTATTAGTGAATGTAATGTAACACACACCCATACAATGCACACCACCCCGTGATGTTTTTCTCACTTCTACTAGTGAATGTAATGTAACACACACCCATACAATGCGCACAACCCCGTGATGTTTTTCTCACTCCTACTAGTGAATCTAATGTAACACACACCCATACAATGCGCACCACCCCGCGATGTTTTTCAGAATCCTATCCTACATTGCCACTGCATGTTCCCTGACCTCCCTATGCTGACCACCCCGCGGGGCTTTTCTCCATGCTACATTGCACTCACTGCCTTTCCTAATTCAGACCCTCCAATTCAGACCACCCCGTGATGTTTTTCTCACTCCTAGTAGTGAATGTAATGTAACACACACCCATACAATGCGTACCACCCCGTGATGTTTTTCTCACTCCTACTAGTGAATGTAATGTAACACCCATACAATGCGCACCACCCCGTGATGTTTTTCTCACTCCTACGAGTGAATGTAATGTAACACACACCCATACAATGCGCACCACCCCGTGATGTTTTTCTCAATCCTACGAGTGAATGTAATGTAACACACACCCATACAATGCGCACCACACCGTGATGTTTTTCTCACTCCTACTAGTGAATGTAATGTAACACACACCCATACAATGCGCACCACCCCGTGATGTTTTTCTCACTCCTGCTAGTGAATGTAATGTAACACACACCCATACAATGCGCACCACCCCGTGATGTTTTTCTCACTCCTACTAGTGAATGTAATGTAACACACACCCATACAATGCGCACCACCCCGTGATGTTTTTCTCACTCCTACGAGTGAATGTAATGTAACGCACACCCATACAATGCGCACCACCCCGTGATGATTTTCTCACTCCTACTAGTGATTGTAATGTAACACACACACATACAATGCACACCACCCCGTGATGTTTTTCTCACTCCTACTAGTGAATCTAATGTAACACACACCCATACAATGCGCACCACCCCGCGATGTTTTTCAGAATCCTATCCTACATTGCCACTGCATGTTCCCTGACCTCCCCATGCTGACCACCCCGCGGGGCTTTTCTCCATGCTACATTGCCACTCACTGCCTTTCCTAATTCAGACCCTCCGATTCACACCACCCCGTGATGTTTTTCTCACTCCTAGTAGTGAATGTAATGTAACACACACCCATACAATGTGTACCACCCCGTGATGTTTTTCTCACTCCTACTAGTGAATGTAATGTAACACCCATACAATACGCACCACCCCGTGATATTTTTCTCACTCCTACGAGTGAATGTAATGTAACACACACCCATACAATGCGCACCACCCCGTGATGTTTTTCTCACTCCTACGAGTGAATGTAATGTAACACACACCCATACAATGCGCACCACCTGGTGCTGTTTTTCTCACTCCTACTAGTGAATGTAATGTAACACACACCCATACAATGCGCACCACCCCGTGATGTTTTTCTCACTCCTACTAGTGAATGTAATGCAACACACACCCAAACAATGCGCACCACCCCGTGATGTTTTTTTCACTCCTACTAGTGAATCTAATGTAACACACACCCATACAATGCGCACCACCCCGTGATGTTTTTCTCACTCCTACGAGTGAATGTAATGTAACACACACCCATACAATGCGCACCACCCCGTGATGATTTTCTCACTCCTACTAGTGAATGTAATGTAACACACACCCATACAATGCGCACCACCCCGTGATGTTTTTCTCACTCCTAGTAGTGAATCTAATGTAACACACACCCATACAATGCGCACCACCCCGCGATGTTTTTCAGAATCCTATCCTACATTGCCATTGCATGTTCCCTGACTTCCCCATGCTGACCACCCCGCGGGGCTTTTCTCCATCCTATATTGCCACTCACTGCCTTTCCTAATTCAGACCCTCCGATTCACACCACCCCGTGATGTTTTTCTCACTCCTACTAGTGAATGTAATGTAACACACACCCATACAATGCGCACCACCCCGTGATGTTTTTCTCACTCCTACGAGTGAATATAATGTAACACACACCCATACAATGCACACCACCCCGTGATGTTTTTCTCACTCCTACGAGTGAATGTAATGTAACACACACCCATACAATGTGCACCACCCCGGGATGATTTTCTCACTCCTACTAGTGAATGTAATGTAACACACACCCATACAATGCGCACCACCCCGTGATTTGTTTCTCACTCCTACTAGTGAATGAAAAGTAACACACACCCATACAATGCGCACCACCCCGTGATGTTTTTCTCACTCCTACTATTGAATGAAAAGTAACACACACCCATACAATGCGCACCACCCCGTGATGTTTTTCGCACTCCTACGAGTGAATGTAATGTAACACACACCCATACAATGCGCACCACCCCGTGATGTTTTTCTCACTCCTACTAGTGAATGTAATGTAACACACACCCATACAATGTGCACCACCCCGTGATGTTTTTCTCACTCCTACTAGTGAATCTAATGTAACACACACCCATACAATGCGCACCACCCCGCGATGTTTTTCAGAATCCTATCCTACATTGCCACTGCATGTTCCCTGACCTCCCCATGGTGAACACCCCGCGGGGCTTTTCTCCATCCTACATTGCCACTCACTGCCTTTCCTATTTCAGACCCTCCGATTCACACCACCCCGTGATGTTTTTCTCACTCCTATTAGTGAATGTAATGTAACACACACACATACAATGCGCACCACCCCGTGATGTTTTTCTCACTCCTACGAGTGAATATAATGTAACACACACCCATACAATGCGCACCACCCCGTGATGTTTTTCTCACTCTTACGAGTGAATGTAATGTAACACACACCCATACAATGCGCACCACCCCGTGATGTTTTTCTCACTCCTACTAGTGAATGTAATGTAACACACACCCATACAATGCGCACCACCCCGTGATGTTTTTCTCACTCCTACTAGTGAATGTAATGTAACACACACCCATACAATGCGCACCACCCCGTGATGTTTTTCTCACTCCTACTAGTGAATGTAATGTAACACACACCCATACAATGCGCACCACCCCGTGATGTTTTTCTCACTCCTACGAGTGAATGTAATGTAACACACACCCATACAATGCGCACCACCCCGTGATGATTTTCTCACTCCTACTAGTGAATGTAATGTAACACACAACCATACAATGCGCACCACCCCGTGATGTTTTTCTCACTCCTACTAGTGAATCTAATGTAACACACACCCATACAATGCGCAGCACCCCGCGATGTTTTTCAGAATCCTATCCTACATTGCCATTGCATGTTCCCTGACTTCCCCATGCTGACCACCCCGCGGGGCTTTTCTCCATCTTATATTGCCACTCACTGCCTTTCCTAATTCAGACCCTCCGATTCACACCACCCCGTGATGTTTTTCTCACTCCTACTAGTGAATGTAATGTAACACACACCCATACAATGCGCACTACCCCGTGATGTTTTTCTCACTCCTACTAGTGAATGTAATGTAACACACACCCATACAATGCGAACCACCCCGTGATGTTTTTCTCACTCCTACTAGTGAATGTAATGTAACACACACCAATACAATGCGCACCACCCTGTGATGTTTTTCTCACTCCTACTAGTGAATCTAATGTAACACACACCAATACAATGCGCACCACCCCGTGATGTTTTTCTCACTCCTACTAGTGAATGTAATGTAACACACACCCATACCATGCGCACCACCCCGTGATGTTTTTCTCACTCCTACTAGTGAATCTAATGTAACACACACCCATACAATGCGCACCACCCCGTGATGTTTTTCTCACTCCTACTAGTGAATGTAATGTAACACACACCCATACAATGCGCACCACCCCGTGATGTTTTTCTCACTCCTAGTAGTGAATGTAATGTAACACACACCCATACAATGCGCACCACCCCGTGATGTTTTTCTCACTCCTACTAGTGAATGTAATGTAACACACACCCATACAAGGCGCACCACCCCGTGATGTTTTTCTCACTCCTACTAGTGAATGTAATGTAACACACACCCATACAATGCGCACCACCCCGTGATGTTTTTCTCACTCCTACGAGTCAATATAATGTAACACACACCCATACAATGCACACCACCCCGTGATGTTTTTCTCACTCCTACGAGTGAATGTAATGTAACACACACCCATACAATGCGCACCACCCCGGGATGATTTTCTCACTCCTACTAGTGAATGTAATGTAACACACACCCATACAATGCGCACCACCCCGTGATGTTTTTCTCACTCCTACTAGTGAATGTAATGTAACACACACCCATAAAATGCGCACCACCCCGTGATGTTTTTCTCACTCCTACTAGTGAATGTAATGTAACACACACCCATACAATGCGCACCACCCCGTGATGTCTTTCGCACTCCTACGAGTGAATGTAATGTAACACACACCCATACAATGCGCACCACCCCGTGATGTTTTTCTCACTCCTACTAGTGAATGTAATGTAACACACACCCATACAATGCGCACCACCCCGTGATGTTTGTCTCACTCCTACTGGTGAATCTAATGTAACACACACCCATACAATGCGCACCACCCCGCGATGTTTTTCAGAATCCTATCCTACATTGCCACTGCATGTTCCCTGACCTCCCCATGGTGACCACCCCGCGGGGCTTTTCTCCATCCTACATTGCCACTCACTGCCTTTCCTATTTCAGACCCTCCGATTCACACCACCCCGTGATGTTTTTCTCACTCCTATTAATGAATGTAATGTAACACACACACATACAATGCGCACCACCCCGTGATGTTTTTCTCACTCCTACGAGTGAATGTAATGTAACACACACCCATACAATGCGCACCACCCCGTGATGTTTTTCTCACTCCTACTAGTGAATCTAATGTAACACACACCCATACAATGCGCACCACCCCGTGATGTTTTTCTCACTCCTACGAGTGAATGTAATGTAACACACACCCATACAATGCGCACCACCCCGTGATGATTTTCTCACTCCTATTAGTGCATGTAATGTAACACACACCCATACAATGCGCACCACCCCGTGATGTTTTTCTCACTCCTACTAGTGAATCTAATGTAACACACACCCATACAATGCGCACCACCCCGCGATATTTTTCAGAATCCTATCCTACATTGCCATTGCATGTTCCCTGACTTCCCCATGCTGACCACCCCGCGTGGCTTTTCTCCATCCTATATTGCCACTCACTGCCTTTCCTAATTCAGACCCTCCGATTCACACCACCCCGTGATGTTTTTCTCACTCCTACTAGTGAATGTAATGTAACACACACCCATACAATGCGCACCACCCCGTGATGTTTTTCTCACTCCTACTAGTGAATGTAATGTAACACACACCCATACAATGCGAACAACCCCGTGATGTTTTTCTCACTCCTACTAGTGAATGTAATGTAACACACACCAATACAATGCGCACCACCCTGTGATGTTTTTCTCACTCCTACTAGTGAATCTAATGTAACACACACCCATACAATGCGCACCACCACGTGATGTTTTTCTCACTCCTACTAGTGAATGTAATGTAACACACACCCATACAATGCGCACCACCCCGTGATGTTTTTCTCACTCCTAGTAGTGAATGTAATGTAACACACACCCATACAATGCGCTCCACCCGTGATGTTTTTCTCACTCCTACTAGTGAATGTAATGTAACACACACCCATACAATGCGCACCACCCCGTGATGTTTTTCTCACTCCTACTAGTGAATGTAATGTAACACACACCCATACAATGCGCACCACCCCGTGATGTTTTTCTCACTCCTACGAGTCAATATAATGTAACACACACCCATACAATGCGCACCACCCCGTGATGTTTTTCTCACTCCTACTAGTGAATGTAATGTAACACACACCCATACAATGCGCACCACCCCGTGATGTTTGTCTCACTCCTACTAGTGAATCTAATGTAACACACACCCATACAATGCGCACCACCCCGCGATGTTTTTCAGAATCCTATCCTACATTGCCACTGCATGTTCCCTGACCTCCCCATGGTGACCACCCCGCGGGGCTTTTCTCCATCCTACATTGCCACTCACTGCCTTTCCTATTTCAGACCCTCCGATTCACACCACCCCGTGATGTTTTTCTCACTCCTATTAGTGAATGTAATGTAACACACACACATACAATGCGCACCACCCCGTGATATTTTTCTCACTCCTACGAGTGAATGTAATGTAACACACACCCATACGATGCGCACCACCCCGTGATGTTTTTCTCACTCCTACTAGTGAATCTAATGTAACACACACCCATACAATGCGCACCACCCCGTGATGTTTTTCTCACTCCTACTAGTGAATGTAATGTAACACACACCCATACAATGCGCACCACCCCGTGATGTTTTTCTCACTCCTACTAGTGAATGTAATGTAACACACACCCATACAATGCGCACCACCGCGTGATGCTTTTCCCACTCCTACTAGTGAATCTAATGTAACACACACCCATACAATGCGAACCACCCCATGATGTTTTTCTCACTCCTACTAGTGAATTTAATGTAACACACACCCATACAATGCGCACCACCACGTGATGTTTTTCTCACTCCTAGTAGTGAATGTAATGTAACACACACCCATACAATGCGCACCACCCCGTGATGTTTTTCTCACTCCTACTAGTGAATGTAATGTAACACACACCCATACAATGCGCACCACCCCGTGATGTTTTTCTCACTCCTACTAGTGAATGTAATGTAACACACACCCATACAATGCGCACCACCCCGTGATGTTTTTCTCACTCCTACGAGTGAATATAATGTAACACACACCCATACAATGCACACCACCCCGTGATGTTTTTCTCACTCCTACGAGTGAATGTAATGTAACACACACCCATACAATGTGCACCACCCCGGGATGATTTTCTCACTCCTACTAGTGAATGTAATGTAACACACACCCATACAATGCGCACCACCCCGTGATTTGTTTCTCACTCCTACTAGTGAATGAAAAGTAACACACACCCATACAATGCGCACCACCCCGTGATGTTTTTCTCACTCCTACTATTGAATGAAAAGTAACACACACCCATACAATGCGCACCACCCCGTGATGTTTTTCGCACTCCTACGAGTGAATGTAATGTAACACACACCCATACAATGCGCACCACCCCGTGATGTTTTTCTCACTCCTACTAGTGAATGTAATGTAACACACACCCATACAATGCGCACCACCCCGTGATGTTTTTCTCACTCCTACTAGTGAATCTAATGTAACACACACCCATACAATGCGCACCACCCCGCGATGTTTTTCAGAATCCTATCCTACATTGCCACTGCATGTTCCCTGACCTCCCCATGGTGAACACCCCGCGGGGCTTTTCTCCATCCTACATTGCCACTCACTGCCTTTCCTATTTCAGACCCTCCGATTCACACCACCCCGTGATGTTTTTCTCACTCCTATTAGTGAATGTAATGTAACACACACACATACAATGCGCACCACCCCGTGATGTTTTTCTCACTCCTACGAGTGAATATAATGTAACACACACCCATACAATGCGCACCACCCCGTGATGTTTTTCTCACTCTTACGAGTGAATGTAATGTAACACACACCCATACAATGCGCACCACCCCGTGATGTTTTTCTCACTCCTACTAGTGAATGTAATGTAACACACACCCATACAATGCGCACCACCCCGTGATGTTTTTCTCACTCCTACTAGTGAATGTAATGTAACACACACCCATACAATGCGCACCACCCCGTGATGTTTTTCTCACTCCTACTAGTGAATCTAATGTAACACACACCCATACAATGCGCACCACCCCGTGATGTTTTTCTCACTCCTACGAGTGAATGTAATGTAACACACACCCATACAATGCGCACCACCCCGTGATGATTTTCTCACTCCTACTAGTGAATGTAATGTAACACACACCCATACAATGCGCACCACCCCGTGATGTTTTTCTCACTCCTACTAGTGAATGTAATGTAACACACACCCATACAATGCGCACCACCCCGTGATGTTTTTCTCACTCCTACTAGTGAATGTAATGTAACACACACCCATACAATGCGCACCACCGCGTGATGCTTTTCCCACTCCTACTAGTGAATCTAATGTAACACACACCCATACAATGCGAACCACCCCATGATGTTTTTCTCACTCCTACTAGTGAATTTAATGTAACACACACCCATACAATGCGCACCACCACGTGATGTTTTTCTCACTCCTAGTAGTGAATGTAATGTAACACACACTCATACAATGCGCACCACTCCGTGATGTTTTTCTCACTCCTACTAGTGAATGTAATGTAACACACACCCATACAATGCGCACCACCCCGTGATGTTTTTCTCACTCCTACTAGTGAATGTAATGTAACACACACCCATACAATGCGCACCACCCCGTGATGTTTTTCTCACTCCTACGAGTGAATATAATGTAACAAACACCCATACAATGCACACCACCCCGTGATGTTTTTCTCACTCCTACGAGTGAATGTAATGTAACACACACCCATACAATGTGCACCACCCCGGGATGATTTTCTCACTCCTACTAGTGAATGTAATGTAACACACACCCATACAATGCGCACCACCCCGTGATTTGTTTCTCACTCCTACTAGTGAATGAAAAGTAACACACACCCATACAATGCGCACCACCCCGTGATGTTTTTCTCACTCCTACTATTGAATGAAAAGTAACACACACCCATACAATGCGCACCACCCCGTGATGTTTTTCGCACTCCTACGAGTGAATGTAATGTAACACACACCCATACAATGCGCACCACCCCGTGATGTTTTTCTCACTCCTACTAGTGAATGTAATGTAACACACACCCATACAATGCGCACCACCCCGTGATGTTTTTCTCACTCCTACTAGTGAATCTAATGTAACACACACCCATACAATGCGCACCACCCCGCGATGTTTTTCAGAATCCTATCCTACATTGCCACTGCATGTTCCCTGACCTCCCCATGGTGAAAACCCCGCGGGGCTTTTCTCCATCCTACATTGCCACTCACTGCCTTTCCTATTTCAGACCCTCCGATTCACACCACCCCGTGATGTTTTTCTCACTCCTATTAGTGAATGTAATGTAACACACACACATACAATGCGCACCACCCCGTGATGTTTTTCTCACTCCTACGAGTGAATATAATGTAACACACACCCATACAATGCGCACCACCCCGTGATGTTTTTCTCACTCTTACGAGTGAATGTAATGTAACACACACCCATACAATGCGCACCACCCCGTGATGTTTTTCTCACTCCTACTAGTGAATGTAATGTAACACACACCCATACAATGCGCACCACCTCGTGATGTTTTTCTCACTCCTACTAGTGAAAGTAATGTAACACACACCCATACAATGCGCACCACCCCGTGATGTTTTTCTCACTCCTACTAGTGAATCTAATGTAACACACACCCATACAATGCGCACCACCCCGTGATGTTTTTCTCACTCCTACGAGTGAATGTAATGTAACACACACCCATACAATGCGCACCACCCCGTGATGATTTTCTCACTCCTACTAGTGAATGTAATGTAACACACAACCATACAATGCGCACCACCCCGTGATGTTTTTCTCACTCCTACTAGTGAATCTAATGTAACACACACCCATACAATGCGCACCACCCCGCGATGTTTTTCAGAATCCTATCCTACATTGCCATTGCATGTTCCCTGACTTCCCCATGCTGACCACCCCGCGGGGCTTTTCTCCATCTTATATTGCCACTCACTGCCTTTCCTAATTCAGACCCTCCGATTCACACCACCCCTTGATGTTTTTCTCACTCCTACTAGTGAATGTAATGTAACACACACCCATACAATGCGCACCACCCCATGATGTTTTTCTCACTCCTACTAGTGAATGTAATGTAACACACACCCATACAATGCGAACCACCCCGTGATGTTTTTCTCACTCCTACTAGTGAATGTAATGTAACACACACCAATACAATGCGCACCACCCTGTGATGTTTTTCACACTCCTACTAGTGAATCTAATGTAACACACACCAATACAATGCGCACCACCCCGTGATGTTTTTCTCACTCCTACTAGTGAATGTAATGTAACACACACCCATACCATGCGCACCACCCCGTGATGTTTTTCTCACTCCTACTAGTGAATCTAATGTAACACACACCCATACAATGCGCACCACCCCGTGATGTTTTTCTCACTCCTACTAGTGAATGTAATGTAACACACACCCATACAATGCGCACCACCCCGTGATGTTTTTCTCACTCCTAGTAGTGAATGTAATGTAACACACACCCATACAATGCGCACCACCCCGTGATGTTTTTCTCACTCCTACTAGTGAATGTAATGTAACACACACCCATACAAGGCGCACCTCCCCGTGATGTTTTTCTCACTCCTACTAGTGAATGTAATGTAACACACACCCATACAATGCGCACCACCCCGTGATGTTTTTCTCACTCCTACGAGTCAATATAATGTAACACACACCCATACAATGCACACCACCCCGTGATGGTTTTCTCACTCCTACGAGTGAATGTAATGTAACACACACCCATACAATGCGCACCACCCCGGGATGATTTTCTCACTCCTACTAGTGAATGTAATGTAACACACACCCATACAATGCGCACCACCCCGTGATGTTTTTCTCACTCCTACTAGTGAATGTAATGTAACACACACCCATAAAATGCGCACCACCCCGTGATGTTTTTCTCACTCCTACGAGTGAATGTAATGTAACACACACCCATACAATGCGCACCACCCCGTGATGTTTTTCGCACTCCTACGAGTGAATGTAATGTAACACACACCCATACAATGCGCACCACCCCGTGATGTTTTTCTCACTCCTACTAGTGAATGTAATGTAACACACACCCATACAATGCGCACCACCCCGTGATGTTTGTCTCACTCCTACTGGTGAATCTAATGTAACACACACCCATACAATGCGCACCACCCCGCGATGTTTTTCAGAATCCTATCCTACATTGCCACTGCATGTTCCCTGACCTCCCCATGGTGACCACCCCGCTGGGCTTTTCTCCATCCTACATTGCCACTCACTGCCTTTCCTATTTCAGACCCTCCGATTCACACCACCCCGTGATGTTTTTCTCACTCCTATTAATGAATGTAATGTAACACACACACATACAATGCGCACCACCCCGTGATGTTTTTCTCACTCCTACGAGTGAATGTAATGTAACACACACCCATACAATGCGCACCACCCCGTGATGTTTTTCTCACTCCTACGAGTGAATGTAATGTAACACACACCCATACAATGCGCACCACCCCGTGATGATTTTCTCACTCCTATTAGTGAATGTAATGTAACACACACCCATACAATGCGCACCACCCCGTGATGTTTTTCTCACTCCTACTAGTGAATCTAATGTAACACACACCCATACAATGCGCACCACCCCGCGATATTTTTCAGAATCCTATCCTACATTGCCATTGCATGTTCCCTGACTTCCCCATGCTGACCACCCCGCGTGGCTTTTCTCCATCCTATATTGCCACTCACTGCCTTTCCTAATTCAGACCCTCCGATTCACACCACCCCGTGATGTTTTTCTCACTCCTACTAGTGAATGTAATGTAACACACACCCATACAATGCGCACCACCCCGTGATGTTTTTCTCACTCCTACTAGTGAATGTAATGTAACACACACCCATACAATGCGAACAACCCCGTGATGTTTTTCTCACTCCTACTAGTGAATGTAATGTAACACACACCAATACAATGCGCACCACCCTGTGATGTTTTTCTCACTCCTACTAGTGAATCTAATGTAACACACACCAATACAATGCGCACCACCCCGTGATGTTTTTCTCACTCCTACTAGTGAATGTAATGTAACACACACCCATACAATGCGCACCACCCCGTGATGTTTTTCTCACTCCTACTAGTGAATCTAATGTAACACACACCCATACAATGCGCACCACCCCGTGATGTTTTTCTCACTCCTACTAGTGAATGTAATGTAACACACACCCATACAATGCGCACCACCCCGTGATGTTTTTCTCTCTCCTAGTAGTGAATGTAATGTAACACACACCCATACAATGCGCTCCACCCGTGATGTTTTTCTCACTCCTACTAGTGAATGTAATGTAACACACACCCATACAATGCGCACCACCCCGTGATGTTTTTCTCACTCCTACTAGTGAATGTAATGTAACACACACCCATACAATGCGCACCACCCCGTGATGTTTTTCTCACTCCTACGAGTCAATATAATGTAACACACAGCCATACAATGCGCACCACCCCGTGATGTTTTTCTCACTCCTACTAGTGAATGTAATGTAACACACATCCATACAATGCGCACCACCCCGTGATGTTTGTCTCACTCCTACTAGTGAATCTAATGTAACACACACCCATACAATGCGCACCACCCCGCGATGTTTTTCAGAATCCTATCCTACATTGCCACTGCATGTTCCCTGACCTCCCCATGGTGACCACCCCGCGGGGCTTTTCTACATCCTACATTGCCACTCACTGCCTTTCCTATTTCAGACCCTCCGATTCACACCACCCCGTGATGTTTTTCTCACTCCTATTAGTGAATGTAATGTAACACACACACATACAATGCGCACCACCCCGTGATATTTTTCTCACTCCTACGAGTGAATGTAATGTAACACACACCCATACGATGCGCACCACCCCGTGATGTTTTTCTCACTCCTACTAGTGAATCTAATGTAACACACACCCATACAATGCGCACCACCCCGTGATGTTTTTCTCACTCCTACGAGTGAATGTAATGTAACACACACCCATACAATGCGCACCACCCCGTGATGATTTTCTCACTCCTACTAGTGAATGTAATGTAACACACACCCATACAATGCGCACCACCCCATGATGTTTTTCTCACTCCTACTAGTGAATCTAATGTAACATACACCCATACAATGCGCACCACCCCGCGATATTTTTCAGAATCCTATCCTACATTGCCATTGCATTTTCCCTGACTTCCCCATGCTGACCACCCCGCGGGGCTTTTCTTCATCCTATATTGCCACTCACTGCCTTTCCTAATTCAGACCCTCCGATTCACACCACCCCGTGATGTTTTTCTCACTCCTACTAGTGAATGTAATGTAACACACACCCATACAATGCGCACCACCCCGTGATGTTTTTCTCACTCCTACTAGTGAATGTAATGTAACACACACCCATACAATGCGAACCACCCCGTGATGTTTTTCTCACTCCTACTAGTGAATGTAATGTAACACACACCAATACAATGCGCACCACCCTGTGATGTATTTCTCACTCCTACTAGTGAATCTAATGTAACACACACCAATACAATGCGCACCACCCCGTGATGTTTTTCTCACTCCTACTAGTGAATGTAATGTAACACACACCCATACAATGCGCACCACCCCGTGATGTTTTTCTCACTCCTACTAGTGAATCTAATGTAACACACACCCATACAATGCGCACCACCCCGTGATGTTTTTCTCACTCCTACTAGTGAATGTAATGTAACACACACCCATACAATGCGCACCACCCCGTGATGTTTTTCTCACTCCTAGTAGTGAATGTAATGTAACACACACCCATACAATGCGCACCACCCCGTGATGTTTTTCTCACTCCTACTAGTGAATGTAATGTAACACACACCCATACAATGCGCACCACCCCGTGATGTTTTTCTCACTCCTACTAGTGAATGTAATGTAACACACACCCATACAATGCGCACCACCCCGTGATGTTTTTCTCACTCCTACGAGTCAATATAATGTTACACACACCCAAACAATGCGCACCACCCCGTGATGTTTTTCTCACTCCTACTAGTGAATGTAATGTAACACACACCCATACAATGCGCACCACCCCGTGATGTTTGTCTCACTCCTACTAGTGAATCTAATGTAACACACACCCATACAATGCGCACCACCCCGCGATGTTTTTCAGAATCCTATCCTACATTGCCACTGCATGTTCCCTGACCTCCCCATGGTGACCACCCCGCGGGGCTTTTCTCCATCCTACATTGCCACTCACTGCCTTTCCTATTTCAGACCCTCCGATTCACACCACCCCGTGATGTTTTTCTCACTCCTATTAGTGAATGTAATGTAACACACACACATACAATGCGCACCACCCCGTGATGTTTTTCTCACTCCTACGAGTGAATGTAATGTAACACACACCCATACGATGCGCACCACCCCGTGATGTTTTTCTCACTCCTACTAGTGAATCTAATGTAACACACACCCATACAATGCGCACCACCCCGTGATGTTTTTCTCACTCCTACGAGTGAATGTAATGTAACACACACCCATACAATGCGCACCACCCCGTGATGATTTTCTCACTCCTACTAGTGAATGTAATGTAACACACACCCATACAATGCGCACCACCCCATGATGTTTTTCTCACTCCTACTAGTGAATCTAATGTAACACACACCCATACAATGCGCACCACCGCGCGATATTTTTCAGAATCCTATCCTACATTGCCATTGCATGTTCCCTGACTTCCCCATGCTGACCACCCCGCGGGGCTTTTCTCCATCCTATATTGCCACTCACTGCCTTTCCTAATTCAGACCCTCCGATTCACACCACCCCGTGTTGTTTTTCTCACTCCTACGAGTGAATGTAATGTAACACACACCCATACAATGCGCACCACCCCGTGATGTTTTTCTCACTCCTACTAGTGAATGTAATGTAACACACACCCATACAATGCGAACCACCCCGTGATGTTTTTCTCACTCCTACTAGTGAATGTAATGTAACACACACCAATACAATGCGCACCACCCTGTGATGTTTTTCTCACTCCTACTAGTGAATCTAATGTAACACACACCAATACAATGCGCACCACCCCGTGATGTTTTTCTCACTCCTACTAGTGAATCTAATGTAACACACACCCATACAATGCGCACCACCCCGTGATGTTTTTCTCACTCCTACTAGTGAATGTAATGTAACACACACCCATACAATGCGCACCACCCCGTGATGTTTTTCTCACTCCTACTAGTGAATCTAATGTAACACAGACCCATACAATGCGCACCACCCCGTGATGTTTTTCTCACTCCTACTAGTGAATATAATGTAAAACACACCCATACAATGCGCACCACCCCGTGATGTTTTTCTCACTCCTACTAGTGAATGTAATGTAACACACACCCATACAATGCGCACCACCCCGTGATGTTTTTCTCACTCCTACTAGTGAATGTAATGTAACACACACCCATACAATGCGCACCACCCCGTGATGTTTTTCTCACTCCTACTAGTGAATGTAATGTAACACACACCCATAGAATGCGCACCACCCCGTGATGTTTTTCTCACTCCTACTAGTGAATGTAATGTAACACACACCGATACAATGCGCACCACCGCGCGATGTTTTTCTCACTCCTACTAGTGAATCTAATGTAACACACACCCATACAATGCGCACCACCCCGTGATGTTTTTCTCACTCCTACTAGTGAATGTAATGTAACACACACCCATACAATGCGCACCACCCCGTGATGTTTTTCTCACTCCTACTAGTGAATGTAATGTAACACACACCCATACAATGCACACCACCGCGTGATGCTTTTCTCACTCCTACTAGTGAATCTAATGTAACACACACCCATACAATGCGCACCACCCCGTGATGTTTTTCTCACTCCTACTAGTGAATGTAATGTAACACACACCCATACAATGCGCACCACCCCGTGATGTTTTTCTCACTCCTAGTAGTGAATGTAATGTAACACACACACATTCAATGCGCACCACCCCGTGATGTTTTTCTCACTCCTACTAGTGAATGTAATGTAACACACACCCATACAATGCGCACCACCCCGTGATGTTTTTCTCACTCCTACTAGTGAATGTAATGTAACACACACCCATACAATGCGCACCACCTCGTGATGTTTTTCTCACTCCTACGAGTGAATATAATGTAACACACACCCATACAATGCACACCACCCCGTGATGTTTTTCTCACTCCTACGAGTGAATGTAATGTAACACACACCCATACAATGCGCACCACACCGGGATGATTTTCTCACTCCTACTAGTGAATGTAATGTAACACACACCCATACAATGCGCACCACCCCGTGATGTTTTTCTCACTCCTACTAGTGAATGTAAAGTAACACTAACCCATACAATGCGCACCACCCCGTGATGTTTTTCGCACTCCTACGAGTGAATGTAATGTAACACACACCCATACAATGCGCACCACCCCGTGATGTTTTTCTCACTCCTACTAGTGAATGTAACACACACCCATACAATGCGCACCACCCCGTGATGTTTGTCTCACTCCTACTAGTGAATCTAATGTAACACACACCCATACAATGCGCACCACCCCGCGATGTTTTTCAGAATCCTATCCTACATTGCCACTGCATGTTCCCTGTCTTCCCCATGGTGACCACCCCTCTGGGCTTTTCTCCATCCTACGTTGAAACTCACTGCCTTTCCTAATTCAGACCCTCCGATTCACACCACCCCGTGATGTTTTTCTCACTCCTATTAGTGAATGTAATGTAACACACACACATACAATGCGCACCACCCCGTGATGTTTTCCTCACTCCTTCGAGTTAATATAATGTAACACACACCCATACAATGCGCACCACCCCGTGATGTTTTTCTCACTCTTACGAGTGAATGTAATGTAACACACACCCATACAATGCGCACCACCCCGTGATGTTTTTCTCACTCCTACTAGTGAATGTAATGTAACACACACCCATACAATGCGCACCACCCCGTGATGTTTTTCTCACTCCTACTAGTGAATGTAATGTAACACACACCCATACAATGCGCACCACCCCGTGATGTTTTTCTCACTCCTACTTGTGAATCTAATGTAACACACACCCATACAATGCGCACCACCCCGCGATGTTTTTCAGAATCCTATCCTACATTGCCACTGCATGTTCCCTGACCTCCCCATGCTGACCACCCCGCGGGGCTTTTCTCCATCCTTCATTGCCACTCACTGCCTATCCTAATTCAGACCCTCCGATTCACACCACCCCGTGATGTTTTTCTCACTCCTATTAGTGAATGTAATGTAACACACACCCATACAATGCACACCACCCCGTGATGTTTTTCTCACTCCTACTAGTGAATGTAATGTAACACACACCCATACAATGCGCACCACCCCGTGATGTTTTTCTCACTCCTACTAGTGAATCTAATGTAACACACACCCATACAATGCGCACCACCCCGCGATGTTTTTCAGAATCCTATCCTACATTGCCACTGCATGTTCCCTGACCTCCCCATGCTGACCACCCCGCGGGGCTTTTCTCCATGCTACATTGCCACTCACTGCCTTTCCTAATTCAGACCCTCCAATTCACACCACCCCGTGATGTTTTTCTCACTCCTAGTTGTGAATGTAACGTAACACACACCCATACAATGCGCACCACCCCGCGATGTTTTTCAGAATCCTATCCTACATTGCCACTGCATGTTCCCTGACCTCCCCATGCTGACCACCCCGCGGGGCTTTTCTCCATCCTACATTGCCACTCACTGCCTATCCTAATTCAGACCCTCCGATTCACACCACCCCGTGATGTTTTTCTCACTCCTATTAGTGAATGTAATGTAACACACACCCATACAATGCACACCACCCCGTGATGTTTTTCTCACTCCTACTAGTGAATGTAATGTAACACACACCCATACAATGCGCACCACCCCGTGATGTTTTTCTCACTCCTACTAGTGAATCTAATGTAACACACACCCATACAATGCGCACCACCCCGCGATGTTTTTCAGAATCCTATCCTACATTGCCACTGCATGTTCCCTGACCTCCCCATGCTGACCACCCCGCGGGGCTTTTCTCCATGCTACATTGCCACTCACTGCCTTTCCTAATTCAGACCCTCCAATTCACACCACCCCGTGATGTTTTTCTCACTCCTAGTTGTGAATGAAACGTAACACACACCCATACAATGCGCACCACACCGGGATGATTTTCTCACTCCTACTAGTGAATGTAATGTAACACACACCCATACAATGCGCACCACCCCGTGATGTTTTTCTCACTCCTACTAGTGAATGTAAAGTAACACTAACCCATACAATGCGCACCACCCCGTGATGTTTTTCGCACTCCTACGAGTGAATGTAATGTAACACACACCCATACAATGCGCACCACCCCGTGATGTTTTTCTCACTCCTACTAGTGAATGTAACACACACCCATACAATGCGCACCACCCCGTGATGTTTGTCTCACTCCTACTAGTGAATCTAATGTAACACACACCCATACAATGCGCACCACCCCGCGATGTTTTTCAGAATCCTATCCTACATTGCCACTGCATGTTCCCTGTCTTCCCCATGGTGACCACCCCGCTGGGCTTTTCTCCATCCTACGTTGAAACTCACTGCCTTTCCTAATTCAGACCCTCCGATTCACACCACCCCGTGATGTTTTTCTCACTCCTATTAGTGAATGTAATGTAACACACACACATACAATGCGCACCACCCCGTGATGTTTTTCTCACTCCTTCGAGTTAATATAATGTAACACACACCCATACAATGCGCACCACCCCGTGATGTTTTTCTCACTCTTACGAGTGAATGTAATGTAACACACACCCATACAATGCGCACCACCCCGTGATGTTTTTCTCACTCCTACTAGTGAATGTAATGTAACACACACCCATACAATGCGCACCACCCCGTGATGTTTTTCTCACTCCTACTAGTGAATGTAATGTAACACACACCCATACAATGCGCACCACCCCGTGATGTTTTTCTCACTCCTACGAGTGAATGTAATGTAACACACACCCATACAATGCGCACCACCCCGTGATGTTTTTCTCACTCCTACTAGTGAATGTAATGTAACACACACCCATACAATGCGCACCACCCCGTGATGTTTTTCTCACTCCTACTTGTGAATCTAATGTAACACACACCCATACAATGCGCACCACCCCGCGATGTTTTTCAGAATCCTATCCTACATTGCCACTGCATGTTCCCTGACCTCCCCATGCTGACCACCCCGCGGGGCTTTTCTCCATCCTACATTGCCACTCACTGCCTATCCTAATTCAGACCCTCCGATTCACACCACCCCGTGATGTTTTTCTCACTCCTATTAGTGAATGTAATGTAACACACACCCATACAATGCACACCACCCCGTGATGTTTTTCTCACTCCTACTAGTGAATGTAATGTAACACACACCCATACAATGCGCACCACCCCGTGATGTTTTTCTCACTCCTACTAGTGAATCTAATGTAACACACACCCATACAATGCGCACCACCCCGCGATGTTTTTCAGAATCCTATCCTACATTGCCACTGCATGTTCCCTGACCTCCCCATGCTGACCACCCCGCGGGGCTTTTCTCCATGCTACATTGCCACTCACTGCCTTTCCTAATTCAGACCCTCCAATTCACACCACCCCGTGATGTTTTTCTCACTCCTAGTTGTGAATGTAACGTAACACACACCCATACAATGCGTACCAACCCGTGATGTTTTTCTCACTCCTACTAGTGAATGTAATGTAACACCCATACAATGCGCACCACCCCGTGATGTTTTTCTCACTCCTACGAGTGAATGTAATGTAACACACACCCATACAATGCGCACCACCCCGTGATGTTTTTCTCAATCCTACGAGTGAATGTAAAGTAACACACACCCATACAATGCGCACCACACCGTGATGTTTTTCTCACTCCTACTAGTGAATGTAATGTAACACACACCCATACAATGCGCACCAACCCCGTGATGTTTTTCTCACTCCTGCTAGTGAATGTAATGTAACACACACCCATACAATGCGCACCACCCCGTGATGTTTTTCTCACTCCTACTAGTGAATCTAATGTAACACACACCCATACAATGCGCACCACCCCGTGATGTTTTTCTCACTCCTACGGGTGAATGTAATGTAACACACACCCATACAATGCGCACCACCCCATGATGTTTTTCTCACTCCTACGAGTGAATGTAATGTAACGCACACCCATACAATGCGCACCACCCCGTGATGTTTTTCTCACTCCTACTAGTGAATGTAATGTAACACACACCCATACAATGCGCACCACCCCGTGATGTTTTTCTCACTCCTACTAGTGAATGTAATGTAACACACACCCATACAATGCGCACCACCCCGTGATGTTTTTCTCACTCCTACTAGTGAATCTAATGTAACACACACCCATACAATGCGCACCACCCCTTGATGTTTTTCTCACTCCTACGAGTCAATGTAATGTAACACACACCCATACAATGCGGACCACCCCGTGATGATTTTCTCACTCCTACTAGTGATTGTAATGTAACACACACACATACAATGCGCACCACCCCGTGATGTTTTTCTCACTCCTACTAGTGAATCTAATGTAACACACACCCATACAATGCGCACCACCCCGCAATGTTTTTCAGAATCCTATCCTACATTGCCACTGCATGTTCCCTGACTTCCCCATGCTGACCACCCCGCGGGGCTTTTCTCCATCCTATATTGTCACTCACTGCCTTTCCTAATTCAGACCCTCCGATTCACACCACCCCGTGATGTTTTTCTCACTCCTATTAGTGAATGTAATGTAACACACACCCATACAATGCACACCACCCCGTGATGTTTTTCTCACTCCTACTAGTGAATGTAATGTAACACACACCCATACAATGCGCACCACCCCGTGATGTTTTTCTCACTCCTACTAGTGAATCTAATGTAACACACACCCATACAATGCGCACCACCCCGCGATGTTTTTCAGAATCCTATCCTACATTGCCACTGCATGTTCCCTGACCTCCCCATGCTGACCACCCCGCGGGGCTTTTCTCCATGCTACATTGCCACTCACTGCCTTTCCTAATTCAGACCCTCCAATTCACACCACCCCGTGATGTTTTTCTCACTCCTAGTTGTGAATGTAACGTAACACACACCCATACAATGCGCACCACCCCGCGATGTTTTTCAGAATCCTATCCTACATTGCCACTGCATGTTCCCTGACCTCCCCATGCTGACCACCCCGCGGGGCTTTTCTCCATCCTACATTGCCACTCACTGCCTATCCTAATTCAGACCCTCCGATTCACACCACCCCGTGATGTTTTTCTCACTCCTATTAGTGAATGTAATGTAACACACACCCATACAATGCACACCACCCCGTGATGTTTTTCTCACTCCTACTAGTGAATGTAATGTAACACACACCCATACAATGCGCACCACCCCGTGATGTTTTTCTCACTCCTACTAGTGAATCTAATGTAACACACACCCATACAATGCGCACCACCCCGCGATGTTTTTCAGAATCCTATCCTACATTGCCACTGCATGTTCCCTGACCTCCCCATGCTGACCACCCCGCGGGGCTTTTCTCCATGCTACATTGCCACTCACTGCCTTTCCTAATTCAGACCCTCCAATTCACACCACCCCGTGATGTTTTTCTCACTCCTAGTTGTGAATGTAACGTAACACACACCCATACAATGCGCACCACACCGGGATGATTTTCTCACTCCTACTAGTGAATGTAATGTAACACACACCCATACAATGCGCACCACCCCGTGATGTTTTTCTCACTCCTACTAGTGAATGTAAAGTAACACTAACCCATACAATGCGCACCACCCCGTGATGTTTTTCGCACTCCTACGAGTGAATGTAAAGTAACACACACCCATACAATGCGCACCACCCCGTGATGTTTTTCTCACTCCTACTAGTGAATGTAACACACACCCATACAATGCGCACCACCCCGTGATGTTTGTCTCACTCCTACTAGTGAATCTAATGTAACACACACCCATACAATGCGCACCACCCCGCGATGTTTTTCAGAATCCTATCCTACATTGCCACTGCATGTTCCCTGTCTTCCCCATGGTGACCACCCCGCTGGGCTTTTCTCCATCCTACGTTGAAACTCACTGCCTTTCCTAATTCAGACCCTCCGATTCACACCACCCCGTGATGTTTTTCTCACTCCTATTAGTGAATGTAATGTAACACACACACATACAATGCGCACCACCCCGTGATGTTTTTCTCACTCCTTCGAGTTAATATAATGTAACACACACCCATACAATGCGCACCACCCCGTGATGTTTTTCTCACTCTTACGAGTGAATGTAATGTAACACACACCCATACAATGCGCACCACCGTGATGTTTTTCTCACTCCTACTAGTGAATGTAATGTAACACACACCCATACAATGCGCACCACCCCGTGATGTTTTTCTCACTCCTACTAGTGAATGTAATGTAACACACACCCATACAATGCGCACCACCCCGTGATGTTTTTCTCACTCCTACGAGTGAATGTAATGTAACACACACCCATACAATGCGCACCACCCCGTGATGTTTTTCTCACTCCTACTAGTGAATGTAATGTAACACACACCCATACAATGCGCACCACCCCGTGATGTTTTTCTCACTCCTACTTGTGAATCTAATGTAACACACACCCATACAATTCGCACCACCCCGCGATGTTTTTCAGAATCCTATCCTACATTGCCACTGCATGTTCCCTGACCTCCCCATGCTGACCACCCCGCGGGGCTTTTCTCCATTCTACATTGCCACTCACTGCCTATCCTAATTCAGACCCTCCGATTCACACCACCCCGTGATGTTTTTCTCACTCCTATTAGTGAATGTAATGTAACACACACCCATACAATGCACACCACCCCGTGATGTTTTTCTCACTCCTACTAGTGAATGTAATGTAACACACACCCATACAATGCGCACCACCCCGTGATGTTTTTCTCACTCCTACTAGTGAATCTAATGTAACACACACCCATACAATGCGCACCACCCCGCGATGTTTTTCAGAATCCTATCCTACATTGCCACTGCATGTTCCCTGACCTCCCCATGCTGACCACCCCGCGGGGCTTTTCTCCATGCTACATTGCCACTCACTGCCTTTCCTAATTCAGACCTTCCAATTCACACCACCCCGTGATGTTTTTCTCACTCCTAGTTGTGAATGTAACGTAACACACACCCATACAATGCGTACCAACCCGTGATGTTTTTCTCACTCCTACTAGTGAATGTAATGTAACACCCATACAATGCGCACCACCCCGTGATGTTTTTCTCACTCCTACGAGTGAATGTAATGTAACACACACCCATACAATGCGCACCACCCCGTGATGTTTTTCTCAATCCTACGAGTGAATGTAATGTAACACACACCCATACAATGCGCACCACACCGTGATGTTTTTCTCACTCCTACTAGTGAATGTAATGTAACACACACCCATACAATGCGCACCACCCCGTGATGTTTTTCTCACTCCTGCTAGTGAATGTAATGTAACACACACCCATACAATGCGCACCACCCCGTGATGTTTTTCTCACTCCTACTAGTGAATCTAATGTAACACACACCCATACAATGCGCACCACCCCGTGATGTTTTTCTCACTCCTACGGGTGAATGTAATGTAACACACACCCATACAATGCGCACCACCCCATGATGTTTTTCTCACTCCTACGAGTGAATGTAATGTAACGCACACCCATACAATGCGCACCACCCCGTGATGTTTTTCTCACTCCTACTAGTGAATGTAATGTAACACACACCCATACAATGCGCACCACCCCGTGATGTTTTTCTCACTCCTACTAGTGAATGTAATGTAACACACACCCATACAATGCGCACCACCCCGTGATGTTTTTCTCACTCCTACTAGTGAATCTAATGTAACACACACCCATACAATGCGCACCACCCCTTGATGTTTTTCTCACTCCTACGAGTCAATATAATGTAACACACACCCATACAATGCGGACCACCCCGTGATGATTTTCTCACTCCTACTAGTGATTGTAATGTAACACACACACATACAATGCGCACCACCCCGTGATGTTTTTCTCACTCCTACTAGTGAATCTAATGTAACACACACCCATACAATGCGCACCACCCCGCAATGTTTTTCAGAATCCTATCCTACATTGCCACTGCATGTTCCCTGACTTCCCCATGCTGACCACCCCGCGGGGCTTTTCTCCATCCTATATTGTCACTCACTGCCTTTCCTAATTCAGACCCTCCGATTCACACCACCCCGTGATGTTTTTCTCACTCCTAGTAGTGAATGTAATGTAACACACACCAATACAATGCGCACCACCCTGTGATGTTTTTCTCACTCCTACTAGTGAATCTAATGTAACACACACCCATACAATGCGCACCACCCCGTGATGTTTTTCTCACTCCTACTAGTGAATCTAATGTAAGACACACCCATACAATGCGCACCACCCCGTGATGTTTTTCTCACTCCTACTAGTGAATGTAATGTAACACACACCCATACAATGCACACCACCCCGTGATGTTTTTCTCACTCCTACTAGTGAATGTAATGTAACACACACCCATACAATGCGCACCACGGAGTGATGCTTTTCTCACTCCTACTAGTGAATCTAATGTAACACACACCCATACAATGCGCAGAACCCCGTAATGTTTTTCTCACTCCTAGTAGTGAATGTAATGTAACACACACCCATACAATGCGCACCACCCCGTGATGTTTTTCTCACTCCTAGTAGTGAATGTAATGTAACACACACCCATACAATGCGCACCACCCCGTGATGTTTTTCTCCCTCCTACTAGTGAATGTAATGTAACACACACCCATACAATGCGCACCACCCCGTGATGTTTTTCTCACTCCTACTAGTGAATGTAATGTAACACACACCCATACAATGCGCACCACCCCGTGATGTTTTTCTCACTCCTACGAGTGAATATAATGTAACACACACCCATACAATGCACACCACCCCGTGATGTTTTTCTCACTCCTACGAGTGAATGTAATGTAACACACACACATACAATGCGCACCACCCCGTGATGTTTTTCTCACTCCTACTAGTGAATGTAATGTAACACACACCCATACAATGCGCACCACCCCGTGATGTTTTTCTCACTCCTACGAGTGAATATAATGTAACACACACCCATACAATGCACACCACCCCGTGATGTTTTTCTCACTCCTACGAGTGAATGTAATGTAACACACACACATACAATGCGCACCACCCCGGGATGATTTTCTCACTCCTACTAGTGAATGTAATGTAACACACACCCATACAATGCGCACCACCCCGTGATGTTTTTCTCACTCCTACTAGTGAATGTAATGTAACACACACCCATACAATGCGCACCACCCCGTGATATTTTTCTCACTCCTACTTGTGAATCTAATGTAACACACACCCATACAATGCGCACCACCCCGCAATGTTTTTCAGAATCCTATCCTACATTGCCACTGCATGTTCCCTGACTTCCCCATGCTGACCACCCCGCGGGGCTTTTCTCCATCCTATATTGTCACTCACTGCCTTTCCTAATTCAGACCCTCCGATTCACACCACCCCGTGATGTTTTTCTCACTCCTAGTAGTGAATGTAATGTAACACACACCAATACAATGCGCACCACCCTGTGATATTTTTCTCACTCCTACTAGTGAATCTAATGTAACACACACCCATACAATGCGCACCACCCCGTGATGTTTTTCTCACTCCTACTAGTGAATCTAATGTAAGACACACCCATACAATGCGCACCACCCCGTGATGTTTTTCTCACTCCTACTAGTGAATGTAATGTAACACACACCCATACAATGCACACCACCCCGTGATGTTTTTCTCACTCCTACTAGTGAATGTAATGTAACACACACCCATACAATGCGCACCACCGAGTGATGCTTTTCTCACTCCTACTAGTGAATCTAATGTAACACACACCCATACAATGCGCACCACCCCGTAATGTTTTTCTCACTCCTAGTAGTGAATGTAATGTAACACACACCCATACAATGCGCACCACCCCGTGATGTTTTTCTCACTCCTAGTAGTGAATGTAATGTAACACACACCCATACAATGCGCACCACCCCGTGATGTTTTTCTCCCTCCTACTAGTGAATGTAATGTAACACACACCCATACAATGCGCACCACCCCGTGATGTTTTTCTCACTCCTACTAGTGAATGTAATGTAACACACACCCATACAATGCGCACCACCCCGTGATGTTTTTCTCACTCCTACGAGTGAATATAATGTAACACACACCCATACAATGCACACCACCCCGTGATGTTTTTCTCACTCCTACGAGTGAATGTAATGTAACACACACACATACAGTGCGCACCACCCCGTGATGTTTTTCTCACTCCTACTAGTGAATGTAATGTAACACACACCCATACAATGCGCACCACCCCGTGATGTTTTTCTCACTCCTACGAGTGAATATAATGTAACACACACCCATACAATGCACACCACCCCGTGATGTTTTTCTCACTCCTACGAGTGAATGTAATGTAACACACACACATACAATGCGCACCACCCCGGGATGATTTTCTCACTCCTACTAGTGAATGTAATGTAACACACACCCATACAATGCGCACCACCCCGTGATGTTTTTCTCACTCCTACTAGTGAATGTAATGTAACACACACCCATACAATGCGCACCACCCCGTGATGTTTTTCTCACTCCTAGTAGTGAATGTAATGTAACACACACCCATACAATGCGCACCACCCCGTGATATTTTTCTCACTCCTAGTAGTGAATGTAATGTAACACACACCCATACAATGCGCACCACCCCGTGATGTTTTTCTCACTCCTATTAGTGAATGTAATGTAACACACACCCATACAATGCGCACCACCCCGTGATGTTTTTCTCACTCCTACTAGTGAATGTAATGTAACACACACCCATACAATGCGCACCAACCCGTGATGTTTTTCTCACTCCTACGAGTGAATATAATGTAACACACACCCATACAATGCACACCACCCCGTGATGTTTTTCTCACTCCTACGAGTGAATGTAATGTAACACACACACATACAATGCGCACCTCCCCGGGATGATTTTCTCACTCCTACTAGTGAATGTAATGTAACACACACCCATACAATGCGCACCACTCCGTGATGTTTTTCTCACTCCTACTAGTGAATGTAATGTAACACACACCCATACAATGCGCACCACCCCGTGATGTTTTTCTCACTCCTAGTAGTGAATCTAATGTAACACACACCCATACAATGCGCACCACCCCGCGATGTTTTTCAGAAACCTATCCTACATTGCCACTGCATGTTCCCTGACCTCCCCATGCTGACCACCCCGCGGGGCTTTTCTCCATCCTACATTGCCACTCACTGCGTTTCCTAATTCAGACCCTCCGATTCACACCACCCCGTGATGTTTTTCTCACTCCTATTAGTGAATGTAATGTAACACACACCCATACAATGCGCACCACCCCGTGATGTTTTTCTCACTCCTACTAGTGAATGTAATGTAACACACACCCATACAATGCGCACCACCCCGTGATGTTTTTCTCACTCCTACTAGTGAATGTAATGTAACACACACCCATACAATGCGCACCACCCCGTGCTGTTTTTCTCTCTCCTACTAGTGAATGTAATGTAACACACACCCATACAATGCGCACCACCCCGTGATGTTTTTCTCAATCCTACTAGTGAATGTAATGTAACACACACCCATACAATGCACACCACCGCGTGATGTTTTTCTCACTCCTACTAGTGAATCTAATGTAACACACACCCATACAATGCGCACCACCCCGTGATGTTTTTCTCACTCCTACTAGTGAATGTAATGTAACACACACCCATACAATGCGCACCACCCCGTGATGTTTTTCTCACTCCTACTAGTGAATGTAATGTAACACACACCCATACAATGCGCACCACCGAGTGATGCTTTTCTCACTCCTACTAGTGAATCTAATGTAACACACACCCATACAATGCCCACCACCCCGTGATGTTTTTCTCACTCCTACTAGTGAATGTAATGTAACACACACCCATACAATGCGCACCACCCCGTGATGTTTTTCTCACTCCTACTAGTGAATGTAATGTAACACACACCCATACAATGCGCACCACCGAGTGATGCTTTTCTCACTCCTACTAGTGAATCTAATGTAACACACACCCATACAATGCGCACCACCCCGTGATGTTTTTCTCCCTCCTACTAGTGAATGTAATGTAACACACACCCATACAATGCGCACCACCCCGTGATGTTTTTCTCACTCCTACTAGTGAATGTAATGTAACACACACCCATACAATGCGCACCACCCCGTGATGTTTTTCTCACTCCTACGAGTGAATATAATGTAACACACACCCATACAATGCACACCACCCCGTGATGTTTTTCTCACTCCTACGAGTGAATGTAATGTAACACACACACATACAATGCGCACCACCCCGTGATGTTTTTCTCACTCCTACTAGTGAATGTAATGTAACACACACCCATACAATGCGCACCACCCCGTGATGTTTTTCTCACTCCTACGAGTGAATATAATGTAACACACACCCATACAATGCACACCACCCCGTGATGTTTTTCTCACTCCTACGAGTGAATGTAATGTAACACACACACATACAATGCGCACCACCCCGGGATGATTTTCTCACTCCTACTAGTGAATGTAATGTAACACACACCCATACAATGCGCACCACCCCGTGATGTTTTTCTCACTCCTACTAGTGAATGTAATGTAACACACACCCATACAATGCGCACCACCCCGTGATGTTTTTCTCACTCCTACTAGTGAATCTAATGTAACACACACCCATACAATGCGCACCACCCCGCGATGTTTTTCAGAAACCTATCCTACATTGCCACTGCATGTTCCCTGACCTCCCCATGCTGACCACCCCGCGGGGCTTTTCTCCATCCTACATTGCCACTCACTGCGTCTCCTAATTCAGACCCTCTGATTCACACCACCCCGTGATGTTTTTCTCACTCCTATTAGTGAATGTAATGTAACACACACCCATACAATGCGCACCACCCCGTGATGTTTTTCTCACTCCTAATAGTGAATGTAATGTAACACACACCCATACAATGCGCACCACCCCGTGATGTTTTTCTCACTCCTACTAGTGAATGTAATGTAACACACACCCGTACAATGCGCACCACCCCGTGATGTTTTTCTCACTCCTACTTGTGAATGTAATGTAACACACACCCATACAATGCACACCACCGCGTGATGTTTTTCTCACTCCTACTAGTGAATCTAATGTAACACACACCCATACAATGCGCACCACCCCGTGATGTTTTTCTCACTCCTACTAGTGAATGTAATGTAACACACACCCATACAATGCGCACCACCCCGTGATGTTTTTCTCACTCCTACTAGTGAATGTAATGTAACACACACCCATACAATGCGCACCACTGAGTGATGCTTTTCTCACTCCTACTAGTGAATCTTATGTAACACACACCCATACAATGCGCACCACCCCGTGATGTTTTTCTCACTCCTACTAGTGAATGTAATGTAACACACACCCATACAATGCCCACCACCCCGTGATGTTTTTCTCACTCCTAGTAGTGAATGTAATGTAACACACACCCATACAATGCGCACCACCCCGTGATGTTTTTCTCACTCCTACTAGTGAATGTAATGTAACACACACCCATACAATGCGCACCACCCCGTGATGTTTTTCTCACTCCTACGAGTGAATATAATGTAACACACACCCATACAATGCACACCACCCCGTGATGTTTTTCTCACTCCTACGAGTGAATGTAATGTAACACACACACATACAATGCGCACCACCCCGGGATGATTTTCTCACTCCTACTAGTGAATGTAATGTAACACACACCCATACAATGCGCACCACCCCGTGATGTTTTTCTCACTCCTACTAGTGAATGTAATGTAACACACACCCATACAATGCGCACCACCCCGTGATGTTTTTCTCACTCCTACTAGTGAATCTAATGTAACACACACCCATACAATGCGCACCACCCCGCGATGTTTTTCAGAAACCTATCCTACATTGCCACTGCATGTTCCCTGACCTCCCCATGCTGACCACCCCGCGGGGCTTTTCTCCATCCTACATTGCCACTCACTGCGTTTCCTAATTCAGACCCTCCGATTCACACCACCCCGTGATGTTTTTCTCACTCCTATTAGTGAATGTAATGTAACACACACCCATACAATGCGCACCACCCCGTGATGTTTTTCTCACTCCTACTAGTGAATGTAATGTAACACACACCCATACAATGCGCACCACCCCGTGATGTTTTTCTCACTCCTACTAGTGAATGTAATGTAACACACACCCATACAATGCGCACCACCCCGTGATGTTTTTCTCACTCCTATTAGTGAATGTAATGTAACACACACCCATACAATGCGCACCACCCCGTGATGTTTTTCTCACTCCTACTAGTGAATGTAATGTAACACACACCCATACAATGCGCACCAACCCGTGATGTTTTTCTCACTCCTACGAGTGAATATAATGTAACACACACCCATACAATGCACACCACCCCGTGATGTTTTTCTCACTCCTACGAGTGAATGTAATGTAACACACACACATACAATGCGCACCTCCCCGGGATGATTTTCTCACTCCTACTAGTGAATGTAATGTAACACACACCCATACAATGCGCACCACCCCGCGATGTTTTTCAGAAACCTATCCTACATTGCCACTGCATGTTCCCTGACCTCCCCATGCTGACCACCCCGCGGGGCTTTTCTCCATCCTACATTGCCACTCACTGCGTCTCCTAATTCAGACCCTCTGATTCACACCACCCCGTGATGTTTTTCTCACTCCTATTAGTGAATGTAATGTAACACACACCCATACAATGCGCACCACCCCGTGATGTTTTTCTCACTCCTAATAGTGAATGTAATGTAACACACACCCATACAATGCGCACCACCCCGTGATGTTTTTCTCACTCCTACTAGTGAATGTAATGTAACACACACCCGTACAATGCGCACCACCCCGTGATGTTTTTCTCACTCCTACTTGTGAATGTAATGTAACACACACCCATACAATGCACACCACCGCGTGATGTTTTTCTCACTCCTACTAGTGAATCTAATGTAACACACACCCATACAATGCGCACCACCCCGTGATGTTTTTCTCACTCCTACTAGTGAATGTAATGTAACACACACCCATACAATGCGCACCACCCCGTGATGTTTTTCTCACTCCTACTAGTGAATGTAATGTAACACACACCCATACAATGCGCACCACTGAGTGATGCTTTTCTCACTCCTACTAGTGAATCTTATGTAACACACACCCATACAATGCGCACCACCCCGTGATATTTTTCTCACTCCTACTAGTGAATGTAATGTAACACACACCCATACAATGCCCACCACCCCGTGATGTTTTTCTCACTCCTAGTAGTGAATGTAATGTAACACACACCCATACAATGCGCACCACCCCGTGATGTTTTTCTCACTCCTACTAGTGAATGTAATGTAACACACACCCATACAATGCGCACCACCCCGTGATGTTTTTCTCACTCCTACGAGTGAATATAATGTAACACACACCCATACAATGCACACCACCCCGTGATGTTTTTCTCACTCCTACGAGTGAATGTAATGTAACACACACACATACAATGCGCACCACCCCGGGATGATTTTCTCACTCCTACTACTGAATGTAATGTAACACACACCCATACAATGCGCACCACCCCGTGATGTTTTTCTCACTCCTACTAGTGAATGTAATGTAACACACACCCATACAATGCGCACCACCCCGTGATGTTTTTCTCACTCCTACTAGTGAATCTAATGTAACACACACCCATACAATGCGCACCACCCCGCGATGTTTTTCAGAAACCTATCCTACATTGCCACTGCATGTTCCCTGACCTCCCCATGCTGACCACCCCGCGGGGCTTTTCTCCATCCTACATTGCCACTCACTGCGTTTCCTAATTCAGACCCTCCGATTCACACCACCCCGTGATGTTTTTCTCACTCCTATTAGTGAATGTAATGTAACACACACCCATACAATGCGCACCACCCCGTGATGTTTTTCTCACTCCTACTAGTGAATGTAATGTAACACACACCCATACAATGCGCACCACCCCGTGATGTTTTTCTCACTCCTACTAGTGAATGTAATGTAACACACACCCATACAATGCGCACCACCCCGTGATGTTTTTCTCACTCCTATTAGTGAATGTAATGTAACACACACCCATACAATGCGCACCACATCGTGATGTTTTTCTCACTCCTACTAGTGAATGTAATGTAACACACTCCCATACAATGCGCACCAACCCGTGATGTTTTTCTCACTCCTACGAGTGAATATAATGTAACACACACCCATACAATGCACACCACCCCGTGATGTTTTTCTCACTCCTACGAGTGAATGTAATGTAACACACACACATACAATGCGCACCTCCCCGGGATGATTTTCTCACTCCTACTAGTGAATGTAATGTAACACACACCCATACAATGCGCACCACTCCGTGATGTTTTTCTCACTCCTACTAGTGAATGTAATGTAACACACACCCATACAATGCGCACCACCCCGTGATGTTTTTCTCACTCCTAGTAGTGAATCTAATGTAACACACACCCATACAATGCGCACCACCCCGTGATGTTTTTCAGAAACCTATCCTACATTGCCACTGCATGTTCCCTGACCTCCCCATGCTGACCACCCCGCGGGGCTTTTCTCCATCCTACATTGCCACTCACTGCGTTTCCTAATTCAGACCCTCCGATTCACACCACCCCGTGATGTTTTTCTCACTCCTATTAGTGAATGTAATGTAACACACACCCATACAATGCGCACCACCCCGTGATGTTTTTCTCACTCCTACTAGTGAATGTAATGTAACACACACCCATACAATGCGCACCACCCCGTGATGTTTATCTCACTCCTACTAGTGAATGTAATGTAACACACACCCATACAATGCGCACCACCCCGTGCTGTTTTTCTCTCTCCTACTAGTGAATGTAATGTAACACACACCCATACAATGCGCACCACCCCGTGATGTTTTTCTCAATCCTACTAGTGAATGTAATGTAACACACACCCATACAATGCACACCACCGCGTGATGTTTTTCTCACTCCTACTAGTGAATCTAATGTAACACACACCCATACAATGCGCACCACCCCGTGATGTTTTTCTCACTCCTACTAGTGAATGTAATGTAACACACACCCATACAATGCGCACCACCCCGTGATGTTTTTCTCACTCCTACTAGTGAATGTAATGTAACACACACCCATACAATGCGCACCACCGAGTGATGCTTTTCTCACTCCTACTAGTGAATCTAATGTAACACACACCCATACAATGCCCACCACCCCGTGATGTTTTTCTCACTCCTACTAGTGAATGTAATGTAACACACACCCATACAATGCGCACCACCCCGTGATGTTTTTCTCACTCCTACTAGTGAATGTAATGTAACACACACCCATACAATGCGCACCACCCCGTGATGTTTTTCTCACTCCTACGAGTGAATGTAATGTAACACACACACATACAATGCGCACCACCCCGTGATGTTTTTCTCACTCCTACTAGTGAATGTAATGTAACACACACCCATACAATGCGCACCACCCCGTGATGTTTTTCTCACTCCTACGAGTGAATATAATGTAACACACACCCATACAATGCACACCACCCCGTGATGTTTTTCTCACTCCTACGAGTGAATGTAATGTAACACACACACATACAATGCGCACCACCCCGGGATGATTTTCTCACTCCTACTAGTGAATGTAATGTAACACACACCCATACAATGCGCACCACCCCGTGATGTTTTTCTCACTCCTACTAGTGAATGTAATGTAACACACACCCATACAATGCGCACCACCCCGTGATGTTTTTCTCACTCCTACTAGTGAATCTAATGTAACACACACCCATACAATGCGCACCACCCCGCGATGTTTTTCAGAAACCTATCCTACATTGCCACTGCATGTTCCCTGACCTCCCCATGCTGACCACCCCGCGGGGCTTTTCTCCATCCTACATTGCCACTCACTGCGTCTCCTAATTCAGACCCTCTGATTCACACCACCCCGTGATGTTTTTCTCACTCCTATTAGTGAATGTAATGTAACACACACCCATACAATGCGCACCACCCCGTGATGTTTTTCTCACTCCTAATAGTGAATGTAATGTAACACACACCCATACAATGCGCACCACCCCGTGATGTTTTTCTCACTCCTACTAGTGAATGTAATGTAACACACACCCGTACAATGCGCACCACCCCGTGATGTTTTTCTCACTCCTACTTGTGAATGTAATGTAACACACACCCATACAATGCACACCACCGCGTGATGTTTTTCTCACTCCTACTAGTGAATCTAATGTAACACACACCCATACAATGCGCACCACCCCGTGATGTTTTTCTCACTCCTACTAGTGAATGTAATGTAACACACACCCATACAATGCGCACCACCCCGTGATGTTTTTCTCACTCCTACTAGTGAATGTAATGTAACACACACCCATACAATGCGCACCACTGAGTGATGCTTTTCTCACTCCTACTAGTGAATCTTATGTAACACACACCCATACAATGCGCACCACCCCGTGATGTTTTTCTCACTCCTACTAGTGAATGTAATGTAACACACACCCATACAATGCCCACCACCCCGTGATGTTTTTCTCACTCCTAGTAGTGAATGTAATGTAACACACACCCATACAATGCGCACCACCCCGTGATGTTTTTCTCACTCCTACTAGTGAATGTAATGTAACACACACCCATACAATGCGCACCACCCCGTGATGTTTTTCTCACTCCTACGAGTGAATATAATGTAACACACACCCATACAATGCACACCACCCCGTGATGTTTTTCTCACTCCTACGAGTGAATGTAATGTAACACACACACATACAATGCGCACCACCCCGGGATGATTTTCTCACTCCTACTAGTGAATGTAATGTAACACACACCCATACAATGCGCACCACCCCGTGATGTTTTTCTCACTCCTACTAGTGAATGTAATGTAACACACACCCATACAATGCGCACCACCCCGTGATGTTTTTCTCACTCCTACTAGTGAATCTAATGTAACACACACCCATACAATGCGCACCACCCCGCGATGTTTTTCAGAAACCTATCCTACATTGCCACTGCATGTTCCCTGACCTCCCCATGCTGACCACCCCGCGGGGCTTTTCTCCATCCTACATTGCCACTCACTGCGTTTCCTAATTCAGACCCTCCGATTCACACCACCCCGTGATGTTTTTCTCACTCCTATTAGTGAATGTAATGTAACACACACCCATACAATGCGCACCACCCCGTGATGTTTTTCTCACTCCTACTAGTGAATGTAATGTAACACACACCCATACAATGCGCACCACCCCGTGATGTTTTTCTCACTCCTACTAGTGAATGTAATGTAACACACACCCATACAATGCGCACCACCCCGTGATGTTTTTCTCACTCCTATTAGTGAATGTAATGTAACACACACCCATACAATGCGCACCACCCCGTGATGTTTTTCTCACTCCTACTAGTGAATGTAATGTAACACACACCCATACAATGCGCACCAACCCGTGATGTTTTTCTCACTCCTACGAGTGAATATAATGTAACACACACCCATACAATGCACACCACCCCGTGATGTTTTTCTCACTCCTACGAGTGAATGTAATGTAACACACACACATACAATGCGCACCTCCCCGGGATGATTTTCTCACTCCTACTAGTGAATGTAATGTAACACACACCCATACAATGCGCACCACCCCGCGATGTTTTTCAGAAACCTATCCTACATTGCCACTGCATGTTCCCTGACCTCCCCATGCTGACCACCCCGCGGGGCTTTTCTCCATCCTACATTGCCACTCACTGCGTCTCCTAATTCAGACCCTCTGATTCACACCACCCCGTGATGTTTTTCTCACTCCTATTAGTGAATGTAATGTAACACACACCCATACAATGCGCACCACCCCGTGATGTTTTTCTCACTCCTAATAGTGAATGTAATGTAACACACACCCATACAATGCGCACCACCCCGTGATGTTTTTCTCACTCCTACTAGTGAATGTAATGTAACACACACCCGTACAATGCGCACCACCCCGTGATGTTTTTCTCACTCCTACTTGTGAATGTAATGTAACACACACCCATACAATGCACACCACCGCGTGATGTTTTTCTCACTCCTACTAGTGAATCTAATGTAACACACACCCATACAATGCGCACCACCCCGTGATGTTTTTCTCACTCCTACTAGTGAATGTAATGTAACACACACCCATACAATGCGCACCACCCCGTGATGTTTTTCTCACTCCTACTAGTGAATGTAATGTAACACACACCCATACAATGCGCACCACTGAGTGATGCTTTTCTCACTCCTACTAGTGAATCTTATGTAACACACACCCATACAATGCGCACCACCCCGTGATGTTTTTCTCACTCCTACTAGTGAATGTAATGTAACACACACCCATACAATGCCCACCACCCCGTGATGTTTTTCTCACTCCTAGTAGTGAATGTAATGTAACACACACCCATACAATGCGCACCACCCCGTGATGTTTTTCTCACTCCTACTAGTGAATGTAATGTAACACACACCCATACAATGCGCACCACCCCGTGATGTTTTTCTCACTCCTACGAGTGAATATAATGTAACACACACCCATACAATGCACACCACCCCGTGATGTTTTTCTCACTCCTACGAGTGAATGTAATGTAACACACACACATACAATGCGCACCACCCCGGGATGATTTTCTCACTCCTACTACTGAATGTAATGTAACACACACCCATACAATGCGCACCACCCCGTGATGTTTTTCTCACTCCTAGTAGTGAATGTAATGTAACACACACCCATACAATGCGCACCACCCCGTGATGTTTTTCTCACTCCTACTAGTGAATCTAATGTAACACACACCCATACAATGCGCACCACCCCGCGATGTTTTTCAGAAACCTATCCTACATTGCCACTGCATGTTCCCTGACCTCCCCATGCTGACCACCCCGCGGGGCTTTTCTCCATCCTACATTGCCACTCACTGCGTTTCCTAATTCAGACCCTCCGATTCACACCACCCCGTGATGTTTTTCTCACTCCTATTAGTGAATGTAATGTAACACACACCCATACAATGCGCACCACCCCGTGATGTTTTTCTCACTCCTACTAGTGAATGTAATGTAACACACACCCATACAATGCGCACCACCCCGTGATGTTTTTCTCACTCCTACTAGTGAATGTAATGTAACACACACCCATACAATGCGCACCACCCCGTGATGTTTTTCTCACTCCTATTAGTGAATGTAATGTAACACACACCCATACAATGCGCACCACCCCGTGATGTTTTTCTCACTCCTACTAGTGAATGTAATGTAACACACACCCATACAATGCGCACCAACCCGTGATGTTTTTCTCACTCCTACGAGTGAATATAATGTAACACACACCCATACAATGCACACCACCCCGTGATGTTTTTCTCACTCCTACGAGTGAATGTAATGTAACACACACACATACAATGCGCACCTCCCCGGGATGATTTTCTCACTCCTACTAGTGAATGTAATGTAACACACACCCATACAATGCGCACCACTCCGTGATGTTTTTCTCACTCCTACTAGTGAATGTAATGTAACACACACCCATACAATGCGCACCACCCCGTGATGTTTTTCTCACTCCTAGTAGTGAATCTAATGTAACACACACCCATACAATGCGCACCACCCCGTGATGTTTTTCAGAAACCTATCCTACATTGCCACTGCATGTTCCCTGACCTCCCCATGCTGACCACCCCGCGGGGCTTTTCTCCATCCTACATTGCCACTCACTGCGTTTCCTAATTCAGACCCTCCGATTCACACCACCCCGTGATGTTTTTCTCACTCCTATTAGTGAATGTAATGTAACACACACCCATACAATGCGCACCACCCCGTGATGTTTTTCTCACTCCTACTAGTGAATGTAATGTAACACACACCCATACAATGCGCACCACCCCGTGATGTTTATCTCACTCCTACTAGTGAATGTAATGTAACACACACCCATACAATGCGCACCACCCCGTGCTGTTTTTCTCTCTCCTACTAGTGAATGTAATGTAACACACACCCATACAATGCGCACCACCCCGTGATGTTTTTCTCAATCCTACTAGTGAATGTAATGTAACACACACCCATACAATGCACACCACCGCGTGATGTTTTTCTCACTCCTACTAGTGAATCTAATGTAACACACACCCATACAATGCGCACCACCCCGTGATGTTTTTCTCACTCCTACTAGTGAATGTAATGTAACACACACCCATACAATGCGCACCACCCCGTGATGTTTTTCTCACTCCTACTAGTGAATGTAATGTAACACACACCCATACAATGCGCACCACCGAGTGATGCTTTTCTCACTCCTACTAGTGAATCTAATGTAACACACACCCATACAATGCCCACCACCCCGTGATGTTTTTCTCACTCCTACTAGTGAATGTAATGTAACACACACCCATACAATGCGCACCACCCCGTGATGTTTTTCTCACTCCTACTAGTGAATGTAATGTAACACACACCCATACAATGCGCACCACCGAGTGATGCTTTTCTCACTCCTACTAGTGAATCTAATGTAACACACACCCATACAATGCGCACCACCCCGTGATGTTTTTCTCCCTCCTACTAGTGAATGTAATGTAACACACACCCATACAATGCGCACCACCCCGTGATGTTTTTCTCACTCCTACTAGTGAATGTAATGTAACACACACCCATACAATGCGCACCACCCCGTGATGTTTTTCTCACTCCTACGAGTGAATATAATGTAACACACACCCATACAATGCACACCACCCCGTGATGTTTTTCTCACTCCTACGAGTGAATGTAATGTAACACACACACATACAATGCGCACCACCCCGTGATGTTTTTCTCACTCCTACTAGTGAATGTAATGTAACACACACCCATACAATGCGCACCACCCCGTGATGTTTTTCTCACTCCTACGAGTGAATATAATGTAACACACACCCATACAATGCACACCACCCCGTGATGTTTTTCTCACTCCTACGAGTGAATGTAATGTAACACACACACATACAATGCGCACCACCCCGGGATGATTTTCTCACTCCTACTAGTGAATGTAATGTAACACACACCCATACAATGCGCACCACCCCGTGATGTTTTTCTCACTCCTACTAGTGAATGTAATGTAACACACACCCATACAATGCGCACCACCCCGTGATGTTTTTCTCACTCCTACTAGTGAATCTAATGTAACACACACCCATACAATGCGCACCACCCCGCGATGTTTTTCAGAAACCTATCCTACATTGCCACTGCATGTTCCCTGACCTCCCCATGCTGACCACCCCGCGGGGCTTTTCTCCATCCTACATTGCCACTCACTGCGTCTCCTAATTCAGACCCTCTGATTCACACCACCCCGTGATGTTTTTCTCACTCCTATTAGTGAATGTAATGTAACACACACCCATACAATGCGCACCACCCCGTGATGTTTTTCTCACTCCTAATAGTGAATGTAATGTAACACACACCCATACAATGCGCACCACCCCGTGATGTTTTTCTCACTCCTACTAGTGAATGTAATGTAACACACACCCGTACAATGCGCACCACCCCGTGATGTTTTTCTCACTCCTACTAGTGAATGTAATGTAACACACACCCGTACAATGCGCACCACCCCGTGATGTTTTTCTCACTCCTACTTGTGAATGTAATGTAACACACACCCATACAATGCACACCACCGCGTGATGTTTTTCTCACTCCTACTAGTGAATCTAATGTAACACACACCCATACAATGCGCACCACCCCGTGATGTTTTTCTCACTCCTACTAGTGAATGTAATGTAACACACACCCATACAATGCGCACCACCCCGTGATGTTTTTCTCACTCCTACTAGTGAATGTAATGTAACACACACCCATACAATGCGCACCACTGAGTGATGCTTTTCTCACTCCTACTAGTGAATCTTATGTAACACACACCCATACAATGTGCACCACCCCGTGATGTTTTTCTCACTCCTACTAGTGAATGTAATGTAACACACACCCATACAATGCCCACCACCCCGTGATGTTTTTCTCACTCCTAGTAGTGAATGTAATGTAACACACACCCATACAATGCGCACCACCCCGTGATGTTTTTCTCACTCCTACTAGTGAATGTAATGTAACACACACCCATACAATGCGCACCACCCCGTGATGTTTTTCTCACTCCTACGAGTGAATATAATGTAACACACACCCATACAATGCACACCACCCCGTGATGTTTTTCTCACTCCTACGAGTGAATGTAATGTAACACACACACATACAATGCGCACCACCCCGGGATGATTTTCTCACTCCTACTAGTGAATGTAATGTAACACACACCCGTACAATGCGCACCACCCCGTGATGTTTTTCTCACTCCTACTAGTGAATGTAATGTAACACACACCCATACAATGCGCACCACCCCGTGATGTTTTTCTCACTCCTACTAGTGAATCTAATGTAACACACACCCATACAATGCGCACCACCCCGCGATGTTTTTCAGAAACCTATCCTACATTGCCACTGCATGTTCCCTGACCTCCCCATGCTGACCACCCCGCGGGGCTTTTCTCCATCCTACATTGCCACTCACTGCGTTTCCTAATTCAGACCCTCCGATTCACACCACCCCGTGATGTTTTTCTCACTCCTATTAGTGAATGTAATGTAACACACACCCATACAATGCGCACCACCCCGTGATGTTTTTCTCACTCCTACTAGTGAATGTAATGTAACACACACCCATACAATGCGCACCACCCCGTGATGTTTTTCTCACTCCTACTAGTGAATCTAATGTAACACACACCCATACAATGGGCACCACCCCGTGATGTTTTTCTCACTCCTACTAGTGAATGTAATGTAACACACACCCATACAATGCGCACCACCGAGTGATGCTTTTCTCACTCCTACTAGTGAATCTAATGTAACACACACCCATACAATGCGCACCACCCCGTGATGTTTTTCTCACTCCTAGTAGTGAATGTAATGTAACACACACCCATACAATGCGCACCACCCCGTGATATTTTTCTCACTCCTAGTAGTGAATGTAATGTAACACACACCCATACAATGCGCACCACCCCGTGATGTTTTTCTCACTCCTATTAGTGAATGTAATGTAACACACACCCATACAATGCGCACCACCCCGTGATGTTTTTCTCACTCCTACTAGTGAATGTAATGTAACACACACCCATACAATGCGCACCAACCCGTGATGTTTTTCTCACTCCTACGAGTGAATATAATGTAACACACACCCATACAATGCACACCACCCCGTGATGTTTTTCTCACTCCTACGAGTGAATGTAATGTAACACACACACATACAATGCGCACCTCCCCGGGATGATTTTCTCACTCCTACTAGTGAATGTAATGTAACACACACCCATACAATGCGCACCACTCCGTGATGTTTTTCTCACTCCTACTAGTGAATGTAATGTAACACACACCCATACAATGCGCACCACCCCGTGATGTTTTTCTCACTCCTAGTAGTGAATCTAATGTAACACACACCCATACAATGCGCACCACCCCGCGATGTTTTTCAGAAACCTATCCTACATTGCCACTGCATGTTCCCTGACCTCCCCATGCTGACCACCCCGCGGGGCTTTTCTCCATCCTACATTGCCACTCACTGCGTTTCCTAATTCAGACCCTCCGATTCACACCACCCCGTGATGTTTTTCTCACTCCTATTAGTGAATGTAATGTAACACACACCCATACAATGCGCACCACCCCGTGATGTTTTTCTCACTCCTACTAGTGAATGTAATGTAACACACACCCATACAATGCGCACCACCCCGTGATGTTTTTCTCACTCCTACTAGTGAATGTAATGTAACACACAACCATACAATGCGCACCACCCCGTGATGTTTTTCTCACTCCTACTAGTGAATGTAATGTAACACACACCCATACAATGCGCACCACCCCGTGATGTTTTTCTCAATCCTACTAGTGAATGTAATGTAACACACACCCATACAATGCACACCACCGCGTGATGTTTTTCTCACTCCTACTAGTGAATCTAATGTAACACACACCCATACAATGCGCACCACCCCGTGATGTTTTTCTCACTCCTACTAGTGAATGTAATGTAACACACACCCATACAATGCGCACCACCCCGTGATGTTTTTCTCACTCCTACTAGTGAATGTAATGTAACACACACCCATACAATGCGCACCACCGAGTGATGCTTTTCTCACTCCTACTAGTGAATCTAATGTAACACACACCCATACAATGCCCACCACCCCGTGATGTTTTTCTCACTCCTACTAGTGAATGTAATGTAACACACACCCATACAATGCGCACCACCCCGTGATGTTTTTCTCACTCCTACTAGTGAATGTAATGTAACACACACACCATACAATGCGCACCACCGAGTGATGCTTTTCTCACTCCTACTAGTGAATCTAATGTAACACACACCCATACAATGCCCACCACCCCGTGATGTTTTTCTCACTCCTACTAGTGAATGTAATGTAACACACACCCATACAATGCGCACCACCCCGTGATGTTTTTCTCACTCCTACTAGTGAATCTAATGTAACACACACCCATACAATGCGCACCACCCCGCGATGTTTTTCAGAATCCTATCCTACATTGCCACTGCATGTTCCCTGACTTCCATATGCTGACCACCCTGCGGGGCTTTTCTCCATCCTATATTGTCACTCACTGCCTTTCCTAATTCAGACCCTCCGATTCACACCACCCCGTCATGTTTTTCTCACTCCTAGTAGTGAATGTAATGTAACACACACCAACACAATGCGCACCACCCTGTGATGTTTTTCTCACTCCTACTAGTGAATCTAATGTAACACACACCCATACAATGCGCACCACCCCGTGATGCTTTTCTCACTCCTTCTAGTGAATCTAATGTAACACACACCCATACAATGGGCACCACCCCGTGATGTTTTTCTCACTCCTACTAGTGAATGTAATGTAACACACACCCATACAATGCGCACCACCCCGTGATGTTTTTCTCACTCCTACTAGTGAATGTAATGTAACACACACCCATACAATGCGCACCACCGAGTGATGCTTTTCTCACTCCTACTAGTGGATCTAATGTAACACACACCCATACAATGCGCACCACCCCGTGATGTTTTTCTCACTCCTAGTAGTGAATGTAATGTAACACACACCCATACAATGCGCACCACCCCGTGATATTTTTCTCACTCCTAGTAGTGAATGTAATGTAACACACACCCATACAATGCGCACCACCCCGTGATGTTTTTCTCACTCCTACTAGTGAATGTAATGTAACACACACCCATACAATGCGCACCACCCCGTGATGTTTTTCTCACTCCTACTAGTGAATGTAATGTAACACACACCCATACAATGCTCACCACCCCGTGATGTTTTGATCACTCCTACGAGTGAATATAATGTAACACACACCCATACAATGCACACCACCCCGTGATGTTTCTCTCACTCCTACGAGTGAATGTAATGTAACACACACACATACATTGCGCACCACCCCGGGATGATTTTCTCACTCCTACTAGTGAATGTAATGTAACACACACCCATACAATGCGCACCACTCCGTGATGTTTTTCTCACTCCTACTAGTGAATGTAATGTAACACACACCCATACAATGCGCACCACCCCGTGATGTTTTTCTCACTCCTACTAGTGAATCTAATGTAACACACACCCATACAATGCGCACCACCCCGCGATGTTTTTCAGAAACCTATCCTACATTGCCACTGCATGTTCCCTGACCTCCCCATGCTGACCACCCCGCGGGGCTTTTCTCCATCCTACATTGCCACTCACTGCGTTTCCTAATTCAGACCCTCCGATTCACACCACCCCGTGATGTTTTTCTCACTCCTATTAGTGAATGTAATGTAACACACACCCATACAATGCGCACCACCCCGTGATGTTTTTCTCACTCCTACTAGTGAATCTAATGTAACACACACCCATACAATGCGCACCACCCCGTGATGTTTTTCTCACTCCTACTAGTGAATGTAATGTAACACACACCCATACAATGCGCACCACCCCGTGATGTTTTTCTCACTCCTACTAGTGAATGTAATGTAACACACACCCATACAATGCGCACCACCCCGTGATGTTTTTCTCACTCCTACTAGTGAATGTAATGTAACACACACCCATACAATTCACACCACCGCGTGATGTTTTTCTCACTCCTACTAGTGAATCTAATGTAACACACACCCATACAATGCGCACCACCCCGTGATGTTTTTCTCACTCCTACTAGTGAATGTAATGTAACACACACCCATACAATGCGCACCACCCCGTGATGTTTTTCTCACTCCTACTAGTGAATGTAATGTAACACACACCCATACAATGCGCACCACCGAGTGATGCTTTTCTCACTCCTACTAGTGAATCTAATGTAACACACACCCATACAATGCCCACCACCCCGTGATGTTTTTCTCACTCCTACTAGTGAATCTAATGTAACACACACCCATACAATGCGCACCACCCCGTGATGTTTTTCTCACTCCTACTAGTGAATCTAATGTAACACACACCCATACAATGCGCACCACCCCGCGATGTTTTTCAGAATCCTATCCTACATTGCCACTGCATGTTCCCTGACTTCCCCATGCTGACCACCCCGCGGGGCTTTTCTCCATCCTATATTGTCACTCACTGCCTTTCCTAATTCAGACCCTCCGATTCACACCACCCCGTGATGTTTTTCTCACTCCTAGTAGTGAATGTAATGTAACACACACCAATACAATGCGCACCACCCTGTGATGTTTTTCTCACTCCTACTAGTGAATCTAATGTAACACACACCCATACAATGCGCACCACCCCGTGATGTTTTTCTCACTCCTACTAGTGAATCTAATGTAACACACACCCATACAATGCGCACCACCCCGTGATGTTTTTCTCACTCCTACTAGTGAATGTAATGTAACACACACCCATACCATGCGCACCACCCCGTGATGTTTTTCTCACTCCTACTAGTGAATGTAATGTAACACACACCCATACAATGCGCACCACCGAGTGATGCTTTTCTCACTCCTACTAGTGAATCTAATGTAACACACACCCATACAATGCGCACCACCCCGTGATGTTTTTCTCGCTCCTAGTAGTGAATGTAATGTAACACACACCCATACAATGCGCACCACCCCGTGATGTTTTTCTCACTCCTAGTAGTGAATGTAATGTAACACACACCCATACAATGCGCACCACCCCGTGATGTTTTTCTCACTCCTACTAGTGAATGTAATGTAACACACACCCATACAATGCGCACCACCACGTGATGTTTTTCTCACTCCTACTAGTGAATGTAATGTAACACACACCCATACAATGCGCACCAACCCGTGATGTTTTTCTCACTCCTACGAGTGAATGTAATGTAACACACACCCATACAATGCACACCACCCCGTGATGTTTTTCTCACTCCTACGAGTGAATGTAATGTAACACACACACATACAATGCGCACCACCCCGGGATGATTTTCTCACTCCTACTAGTGAATGTAATGTAACACACACCCATACAATGCGCACCACCCCGTGATGTTTTTCTCACTCCTACTAGTGAATGTAATGTAACACACACCCATACAATGCGCACCACCCCGTGATGTTTTTCTCACTCCTACTAGTGAATCTAATGTAACACACACCCATACAATGCGCACCACCCCGCGATGTTTTTCAGAAACCTATCCTACATTGCCACTGCATGTTCCCTGACCTCCCCATGCTGACCACCCCGCGGGGCTTTTCTCCATCCTACATTGCCACTCACTGCGTTTCCTAATTCAGACCCTCCGATTCACACCACCCCGTGATGTTTTTCTCACTCCTATTAGTGAATGTAATGTAACACACACCCATACAATGCGCACCACCCCGTGATGTTTTTCTCACTCCTACTAGTGAATCTAATGTAACACACACCCATACAATGCGCACCACCCCGTGATGTTTTTCTCACTCCTACTAGTGAATGTAATGTAACACACACCCATACAATGCGCACCACCCCGTGATGTTTTTCTCACTCCTACTAGTGAATGTAATGTAACACACACCCATACAATGCACACCACCCCGTGATGTTTTTCTCACTCTTACTAGTGAATGTAATGTAACACACACCCATACAATGCACACCACCGCGTGATGTTTTTCTCACTCCTACTAGTGAATCTAATGTAACACACACCCATACAATGCGCACCACCCCGTGATGTTTTTCTCACTCCTACTAGTGAATCTAATGTAACACACACCCATACAATGCGCACCACCCCGTGATGTTTTTCTCACTCCTACTAGTGAATGTAATGTAACACACACCCATACAATGCGCACCACCGAGTGATGCTTTTCTCACTCCTACTAGTGAATCTAATGTAACACACACCCATACAATGCGCACCACCCCGTGATGTTTTTCTCACTCCTACTAGTGAATGTAATGTAACACACACCCATACAATGCGCACCACCCCGTGATGTTTTTCTCACTCCTAGTAGTGAATGTAATGTAACACACACCCATACAATGCGCACCACCCCGTGATGTTTTTCTCACTCCTACTAGTGAATGTAATGTAACACACACCCATACAATGCGCACCACCCAGTGATGTTTTTCTCACTCCTACGAGTGAATATAATGTAACACACAACCATACAATGCACACCACCCCGTGATGTTTTTCTCACTCCTACGAGTGAATGTAATGTAACACACACACATACAATGCGCACCACCCCGGGATGATTTTCTCACTCCTACTAGTGAATGTAATGTAACACACACCCATACAATGCGCACCACCCCGTGATGTTTTTCTCACTCCTACTAGTGAATCTAATGTAACACACACCCATACAATGCGCACCACCCCGTGATGTTTTTCTCACTCCTACGAGTCAATGTAATGTAACACACACCCATACAATGCGGACCACCCCGTGATGATTTTCTCACTCCTACTAGTGATTGTAATGTAACACACACACATACAATGCGCACCACCCCGTGATGTTTTTCTCACTCCTACTAGTGAATCTAATGTAACACACACCCATACAATGCGCACCACCCCGCGATGTTTTTCAGAATCCTATCCTACATTGCCACTGCATGTTCCCTGACTTCCCCATGCTGACCACCCCTCGGGGCTTTTCTCCATCCTATATTGTCACTCAATGCCTTTCCTAATTCAGACCCTCCGATTCACACCACCCCGTGATGTTTTTCTCACTCCTAGTAGTGAATGTAATGTAACACACACCAATACAATGCGCACCACCCTGTGATGTTTTTCTCACTCCTACTAGTGAATCTAATGTAACACACACCCATACAATGCGCACCACCCCGTGATGTTTTTCTCACTCCTACTAGTGAATCTAATGTAACACACACCCATACATTGGGCACCACCCCGTGATGTTTTTCTCACTCCTACTAGTGAATGTAATGTAACACACACCCATACAATGCGCACCACCCCGTGATGTTTTTCTCACTCCTACTAGTGAATGTAATGTAACACACACCCATACAATGCGCACCACCGAGTGATGCTTTTCTCACTCCTACTAGTGAATCTAATGTAACACACACCCATACAATGCGCACCACCCCGTGATGTTTTTCTCACTCCTAGTAGTGAATGTAATGTAACACACACACATACAATGCGCACAACCCCGTGATGTTTTTCTCACTCCTAGTAGTGAATGTAATGTAACACACACCCATACAATGCGCACCACCCCGTGATGTTTTTCTCACTCCTACTAGTGAATGTAATGTAACACACACCCATACAATGCGCACCACCCCGTGATGTTTTTCTCACTCCTACTAGTGAATGTAATGTAACACACACCCATACAATGCGCACCACCCCGTGATGTTTTTCTCACTCCTACGAGTGAATATAATGTAACACACACCCATACAATGCACACCACCCCGTGATGTTTTTCTCACTCCTACGAGTGAATGTAATGTAACACACACACATACAATGCGCACCACCCCGGGATGATTTTCTCACTCCTACTAGTGAATGTAATGTAACACACACCCATACAATGCGCACCACCCCGTGATGTTTTTCTCACTCCTACTAGTGAATGTAATGTAACACACACCCATACAATGCGCACCACCCCGTGATGTTTTTCTCACTCCTACTAGTGAATCTAATGTAACACACACCCATACAATGCGCACCACCCCGCGATGTTTTTCAGAAACCTATCCTACATTGCCACTGCATGTTCCCTCACCTCCCCATGCTGACCACCCCGCGGGGCTTTTCTCCATCCTACATTGCCACTCACTGCGTTTCCTAATTCAGACCCTCCGATTCACACCACCCCGTGATGTTTTTCTCACTCCTATTAGTGAATGTAATGTAACACACACCCATACAATGCGCACCACCCCGTGATGTTTTTCTCACTCCTACTAGTGAATCTAATGTAACACACACCCATACAATGCGCACCACCCCGTGATGTTTTTCTCACTCCTACTAGTGAATGTAATGTAACACACACCCATACAATGCGCACCACCCCGTGATGTTTTTCTCACTCCTACTAGTGAATGTAATGTAACACACACCCATACAATGCGCACCACCCCGTGATGTTTTTCTCACTCCTACTAGTGAATGTAATGTAACACACACCCATACAATGCACACCACCGCGTGATGTTTTTCTCACTCCTACTAGTGAATCTAATGTAACACACACCCATACAATGCGCACCACCCCGTGATGTTTTTCTCACTCCTACTAGTGAATGTAATGTAACACACACCCATGCAATGCGCACCACCCCGTGATGTTTTTCTCACTCCTACTAGTGAATGTAATGTAACACACACCCATACAATGCGCACCACCGAGTGATGCTTTTCTCACTCCTACTAGTGAATCTAATGTAACACACACCCATACAATGCGCACCACCCCGTGATGTTTTTCTCACTCCTACTAGTGAATGTAATGTAACACACACCCATACAATGCGCACCACCCCGTGATGTTTTTCTCACTCCTACTAGTGAATCTAATGTAACACACACCCATACAATGCGCACCACCCCGCGATGTTTTTCAGAATCCTATCCTACATTGCCACTGCATGTTCCCTGACTTCCCCATGCTGACCACCCCGCGGGGATTTTCTCCATCCTATATTGTCACTCACTGCCTTTCCTAATTCAGACCCTCCGATTCACACCACCCCGTGATGTTTTTCTCACTCCTAGTAGTGAATGTAATGTAACACACACCAATACAATGCGCACCACCCTGTGATGTTTTTCTCACTCCTACTAGTGAATCTAATGTAACACACACCCATACAATGCGCACCACCCCGCGATGTTTTTCTCACTCCTACTAGTGAATCTAATGTAACACACACCCATACAATGCGCACCACCCCGTGATGTTTTTCTCACTCCTACTAGTGAATGTAATGTAACACACACCCATACAATGCGCACCACCCCGTGATATTTTTCTCACTCCTACTAGTGAATGTAATGTAACACACACCCATACAATGCGCACCACCGAGTGATGCTTTTCTCACTCCTACTAGTGAATCTAATGTAACACACACCCATACAATGCGCACCACCCCGTGATGTTTTTCTCACTCCTAGTAGTGAATGTAATGTAACACACACCCATACAATGCGCACCACCCCGTGATGTTTTTCTCACTCCTAGTAGTGAATGTAATGTAACACACACCCATACAATGCGCACCACCCCGTGATGTTTTTCTCACTCCTACTAGTGAATGTAATGTAACACACACCCATACAATGCGCACCACCCCGTGATGTTTTTCTCACTCCTACTAGTGAATGTAATGTAACACACACCCATACAATGCGCACCACCCCGTGATGTTTTTCTCACTCCTACGAGTGAATATAATGTAACACACACCCATACAATGCGCACCACCCCGTGATGTTTTTCTCACTCCTACGAGTGAATGTAATGTAACACACACACATACAATGCGCACCACCCCGGGATGATTTTCTCACTCCTACTAGTGAATGTAATGTAACACACACCCATACAATGCGCACCACCCCGTGATGTTTTTCTCACTCCTACTAGTGAATCTAATGTAACATACACCCATACAATGCGCACCACCCCGCGATGTTTTTCAGAAACCTATCCTACATTGCCACTGCATGTTCCCTCACCTCCCCATGCTGACCACCCCGCGGGGCTTTTCTCCATCCTACATTGCCACTCACTGCGTTTCCTAATTCAGACCCTCCGATTCACACCACCCCGTGATGTTTTTCTCACTCCTATTAGTGAATGTAATGTAACACACACCCATACAATGCGCACCACCCCGTGATGTTTTTCTCACTCCTACTAGTGAATCTAATGTAACACACACCCATACAATGCGCACCACCCCGTGATGTTTTTCTCACTCCTACTAGTGAATGTAATGTAACACACACCCATACAATGCGCACCACCCCGTGATGTTTTTCTCACTCCTACTAGTGAATGTAATGTAACACACACCCATACAATGCGCACCACCCCGTGATGTTTTTCTCACTCCTACTAGTGAATCTAATGTAACACACACCCATACAATGCGCACCACCCCGCGATGTTTTTCAGAAACCTATCCTACATTGCCACTGCATGTTCCCTCACCTCCCCATGCTGACCACCCCGCGGGGCTTTTCTCCATCCTACATTGCCACTCACTGCGTTTCCTAATTCAGACCCTCCGATTCACACCACCCCGTGATGTTTTTCTCACTCCTATTAGTGAATGTAATGTAACACACACCCATACAATGCGCACCACCCCGTGATGTTTTTCTCACTCCTACTAGTGAATCTAATGTAACACACACCCATACAATGCGCACCACCCCGTGATGTTTTTCTCACTCCTACTAGTGAATGTAATGTAACACACACCCATACAATGCGCACCACCCCGTGATGTTTTTCTCACTCCTACTAGTGAATGTAATGTAACACACACCCATACAATGCGCACCACCCCGTGATGTTTTTCTCACTCCTACTAGTGAATGTAATGTAACACACACCCATACAATGCACACCACCGCGTGATGTTTTTCTCACTCCTACTAGTGAATCTAATGTAACACACACCCATACAATGCGCACCACCCCGTGATGTTTTTCTCACTCCTACTAGTGAATGTAATGTAACACACACCCATGCAATGCGCACCACCCCGTGATGTTTTTCTCACTCCTACTAGTGAATGTAATGTAACACACACCCATACAATGCGCACCACCGAGTGATGCTTTTCTCACTCCTACTAGTGAATCTAATGTAACACACACCCATACAATGCGCACCACCCCGTGATGTTTTTCTCACTCCTACTAGTGAATGTAATGTAACACACACCCATACAATGCGCACCACCCCGTGATGTTTTTCTCACTCCTACTAGTGAATCTAATGTAACACACACCCATACAATGCGCACCACCCCGCGATGTTTTTCAGAATCCTATCCTACATTGCCACTGCATGTTCCCTGACTTCCCCATGCTGACCACCCCGCGGGGATTTTCTCCATCCTATATTGTCACTCACTGCCTTTCCTAATTCAGACCCTCCGATTCACACCACCCCGTGATGTTTTTCTCACTCCTAGTAGTGAATGTAATGTAACACACACCAATACAATGCGCACCACCCTGTGATGTTTTTCTCACTCCTACTAGTGAATCTAATGTAACACACACCCATACAATGCGCACCACCCCGCGATGTTTTTCTCACTCCTACTAGTGAATCTAATGTAACACACACCCATACAATGCGCACCACCCCGTGATGTTTTTCTCACTCCTACTAGTGAATGTAATGTAACACACACCCATACAATGCGCACCACCCCGTGATATTTTTCTCACTCCTACTAGTGAATGTAATGTAACACACACCCATACAATGCGCACCACCGAGTGATGCTTTTCTCACTCCTACTAGTGAATCTAATGTAACACACACCCATACAATGCGCACCACCCCGTGATGTTTTTCTCACTCCTAGTAGTGAATGTAATGTAACACACACCCATACAATGCGCACCACCCCGTGATGTTTTTCTCACTCCTAGTAGTGAATGTAATGTAACACACACCCATACAATGCGCACCACCCCGTGATGTTTTTCTCACTCCTACTAGTGAATGTAATGTAACACACACCCATACAATGCGCACCACCCCGTGATGTTTTTCTCACTCCTACTAGTGAATGTAATGTAACACACACCCATACAATGCGCACCACCCCGTGATGTTTTTCTCACTCCTACGAGTGAATATAATGTAACACACACCCATACAATGCGCACCACCCCGTGATGTTTTTCTCACTCCTACGAGTGAATGTAATGTAACACACACACATACAATGCGCACCACCCCGGGATGATTTTCTCACTCCTACTAGTGAATGTAATGTAACACACACCCATACAATGCGCACCACCCCGTGATGTTTTTCTCACTCCTACTAGTGAATCTAATGTAACATACACCCATACAATGCGCACCACCCCGCGATGTTTTTCAGAAACCTATCCTACATTGCCACTGCATGTTCCCTCACCTCCCCATGCTGACCACCCCGCGGGGCTTTTCTCCATCCTACATTGCCACTCACTGCGTTTCCTAATTCAGACCCTCCGATTCACACCACCCCGTGATGTTTTTCTCACTCCTATTAGTGAATGTAATGTAACACACACCCATACAATGCGCACCACCCCGTGATGTTTTTCTCACTCCTACTAGTGAATCTAATGTAACACACACCCATACAATGCGCACCACCCCGTGATGTTTTTCTCACTCCTACTAGTGAATGTAATGTAACACACACCCATACAATGCGCACCACCCCGTGATGTTTTTCTCACTCCTACTAGTGAATGTAATGTAACACACACCCATACAATGCGCACCACCCCGTGATGTTTTTCTCACTCCTACTAGTGAATGTAATGTAACACACACCCATACAATGCACACCACCGCGTGATGTTTTTCTCACTCCTACTAGTGAATCTAATGTAACACACACCCATACAATGCGCACCACCCCGTGATGTTTTTCTCACTCCTACTAGTGAATGTAATGTAACACACACCCATGCAATGCGCACCACCCCGTGATGTTTTTCTCACTCCTACTAGTGAATGTAATGTAATACACACCCATACAATGCGCACCACCGAGTGATGCTTTTCTCACTCCTACTAGTGAATCTAATGTAACACACACCCATACAATGCGCACCACCCCGTGATGTTTTTCTCACTCCTACTAGTGAATGTAATGTAACACACACCCATACAATGCGCACCACCCCGTGATGTTTTTCTCACTCCTACTAGTGAATCTAATGTAACACACACCCATACAATGCGCACCACCCCGCGATGTTTTTCAGAATCCTATCCTACATTGCCACTGCATGTTCCCTGACTTCCCCATGCTGACCACCCCGCGGGGATTTTCTCCATCCTATATTGTCACTCACTGCCTTTCCTAATTCAGACCCTCCGATTCACACCACCCCGTGATGTTTTTCTCACTCCTAGTAGTGAATGTAATGTAACACACACCAATACAATGCGCACCACCCTGTGATGTTTTTCTCACTCCTACTAGTGTATCTAATGTAACACACACCCATACAATGCGCACCACCCCGTGATGTTTTTCTCACTCCTATTAGTGAATCTAATGTAACACACACCCATACAATGCGCACCACCCCGTGATGTTTTTCTCACTCCTACTAGTGAATGTAATGTAACACACACCCATACAATGCGCACCACCCCGTGATATTTTTCTCACTCCTACTAGTGAATGTAATGTAACACACACCCATACAATGCGCACCACCGAGTGATGCTTTTCTCACTCCTACTAGTGAATCTAATGTAACACACACCCATACAATGCGCACCACCCCGTGATGTTTTTCTCACTCCTAGTAGTGAATGTAATGTAACACACACCCATACAATGCGCACCACCCCGTGATGTTTTTCTCACTCCTAGTAGTGAATGTAATGTAACACACACCCATACAATGCGCACCACCCCGTGATGTTTTTCTCACTCCTACTAGTGAATGTAATGTAACACACACCCATACAATGCGCACCACCCCGTGATGTTTTTCTCACTCCTACTAGTGAATGTAATGTAACACACACCCATACAATGCGCACCACCCCGTGATGTTTTTCTCACTCCTACGAGTGAATATAATGTAACACACACCCATACAATGCGCACCACCCCGTGATGTTTTTCTCACTCCTACGAGTGAATGTAATGTAACACACACACATACAATGCGCACCACCCCGGGATGATTTTCTCACTCCTACTAGTGAATGTAATGTAACACACACCCATACAATGCGCACCACCCCGTGATGTTTTTCTCACTCCTACTAGTGAATGTAATGTAACACACACCCATACAATGCGCACCACCCCGTGATGTTTTTCTCACTCCTACTAGTGAATCTAATGTAACACACACCCATACAATGCGCACCACCCTGCGATGTTTTTCAGAAACCTATCCTACATTGCCACTGCATGTTCCCTGACCTCCCCATGCTGACCACCCCGCGGGGCTTTTCTCCATCCTACATTGCCACTCACTGCGTTTCCTAATTCAGACCCTCCGATTCACACCACCCCGTGATGTTTTTCTCACTCCTATTAGTGAATGTAATGTAACACACACCCATACAATGCGCACCACCCCGTGATGTTTTTCTCACTCCTACTAGTGAATCTAATGTAACACACACCCATACAATGCGCACCACCCCGTGATGTTTTTCTCACTCCTACTAGTGAATGTAATGTAACACACAGCCATACAATGCGCACCACCGAGTGATGCTTTTCTCACTCCTACTAGTGAATCTAATGTAACACACACCCATACAATGCGCACCACCCCGTGATGTTTTTCTCACTCCTACTAGTGAATGTAATGTAACACACACCCATACAATGCGCACCACCCCGTGATGTTTTTCTCACTCCTACTCGTGAATCTAATGTAACACACACCCATACAATGCGCACCACCCCGCGATGTTTTTCAGAATCCTATCCTACATTGCCACTGCATGTTCCCTGACTTCCCCATGCTGACCACCCCGCGGGGATTTTCTCCATCCTATATTGTCACTCACTGCCTTTCCTAATTCAGACCCTCCGATTCACACCACCCCGTGATGTTTTTCTCACCCCTAGTAGTGAATGTAATGTAACACACACCAATACAATGCGCACCACCCTGTGATGTTTTTCTCACTCCTACTAGTGAATCTAATGTAACACACACCCATACAATGCGCACCACCCCGTGATGTTTTTCTCACTCCTACTAGTGAATCTAATGTAACACACACCCATACAATGCGCACCACTCCGTGATGTTTTTCTCACTCCTACTAGTGAATGTAATGTAACACACACCCATACAATGCGCACCACCCCGTGATATTTTTCTCACTCCTACTAGTGAATGTAATGTAACACACACCCATACAATGCGCACCACCGAGTGATGCTTTTCTCACTCCTACTAGTGAATCTAATGTAACACACACCCATACAATGCGCACCACCCCGTGATGTTTTTCTCACTCCTAGTAGTGAATGTAATGTAACACACACCCATACAATGCGCACCACCCCGTGATGTTTTTCTCACTCCTAGTAGTGAATGTAATGTAACACACACCCATACAATGCGCACCACCCCGTGATGTTTTTCTCACTCCTACTAGTGAATGTAATGTAACACACACCCATACAATGCGCACCACCCCGTGATGTTTTTCTCACTCCTACTAGTGAATGTAATGTAACACACACCCATACAATGCGCACCACCCCGTGATGTTTTTCTCACTCCTACGAGTGAATATAATGTAACACACACCCATACAATGCGCACCACCCCGTGATGTTTTTCTCACTCCTACGAGTGAATGTAATGTAACACACACACATACAATGCGCACCACCCCGGGATGATTTTCTCACTCCTACTAGTGAATGTAATGTAACACACACCCATACAATGCGCACCACCCCGTGATGTTTTTCTCACTCCTACTAGTGAATGTAATGTAACACACACCCATACAATGCGCACCACCCCGTGATGTTTTTCTCACTCCTACTAGTGAATCTAATGTAACACACACCCATACAATGCGCACCACCCCGCGATGTTTTTCAGAAACCTATCCTACATTGCCACTGCATGTTCCCTGACCTCCCCATGCTGACCACCCCGCGGGGCTTTTCTCCATCCTACATTGCCACTCACTGCGTTTCCTAATTCAGACCCTCCGATTCACACCACCCCGTGATGTTTTTCTCACTCCTATTAGTGAATGTAATGTAACACACACCCATACAATGCGCACCACCCCGTGATGTTTTTCTCACTCCTACTAGTGAATCTAATGTAACACACACCCATACAATGCGCACCACCCCGTGATGTTTTTCTCACTCCTACTAGTGAATGTAATGTAACACACACCCATACAATGCGCACCACCCCGTGATGTTTTTCTCACTCCTACTAGTGAATGTAATGTAACACACACCCATACAATGCGCACCACCCCGTGATGTTTTTCTCACTCCTACTAGTGAATGTAATGTAACACACACCCATACAATGCACACCACCGCGTGATGTTTTTCTCACTCCTACTAGTGAATCTAATGTAACACACACCCATACAATGCGCACCACTCCGTGATGTTTTTCTCACTCCTACTAGTGAATGTAATGTAACACACACCCATACAATGCGCACCACCCCGTGATGTTTTTCTCACTCCTACTAGTGAATGTAATGTAACACACACCCATACAATGCGCACCACCGAGTGATGCTTTTCTCACTCCTACTAGTGAATCTAATGTAACACACACCCATACAATGCGCACCACCCCGTGATGTTTTTCTCACTCCTACTAGTGAATGTAATGTAACACACACCCATACAATGCGCACCACCCCGTGATGTTTTTCTCACTCCTGCTAGTGAATGTAATGTAACACACACCCATACAATGCGCACCACCCCGTGATGTTTTTCTCACTCCTACTAGTGAATGTAATGTAACACACACCCATACAATGCGTACCACCCCGTGATGTTTTTCTCACTCCTACGAGTGAATATAATGTAACACACACCCATACAATGCACACCACCCCGTGATGTTTTTCTCACTCCTACGAGTGAATGTAATGTAACACACACACATACAATGCGCACCACCCCGTGATGTTTTTCTCACTCCTACTAGTGAATGTAATGTAACACACACCCATACAATGCGCACCACCCCGTGATGTTTTTCTCACTCCTACTAGTGAATCTAATGTAACACACACCCATACAATGCGCACCACCCCTTGATGTTTTTCTCACTCCTACTAGTGAATGTAATGTAACACACACCCATACAATGCGCACCACCCCGTGATGTTTTTCTCACTCCTACTAGTGAATGTAATGTAACACACACCCATACAATGCGCACCACCCCGTGATGTTTTTCTCACTCCTACTAGTGAATCTAATGTAACACACACCCATACAATGCACACCACCCCGTGACGTTTTTCTCACTCCTACGAGTGAATGTAATGTAACACACACCCATACAATGCGCACCACCCCGGAATGATTTTCTCACTCCTACTAGTGAATGTAATGTAACACACACCCATACAATGCGCACCACCCCGTGATGTTTTTCTCACTCCTACTAGTGAATGTAATGTAACACACACCCATACAATGCGCACCACCCCGTGATGTTTTTCTCACTCCTACTAGTGAATCTAATGTAACACACACCCATATAATGCGCACCACCCCGTGATGTTTTTCGCACTCCTACGAGTGAATGTAATGTAACACACACCCATACAATGCGCACCACCCCGTGATGTTTTTCTCACTCCTACTAGTGAATGTAATGTAACACACACCCATACAATGCGCACCACCCCGTGATGTTTGTCTCACTCCTACTAGTGAATCTAATGTAACACACACCCATACAATGCGCACCACCCCGCGATGTTTTTCAGAATCCTATCCTACATTGCCACTGCATGTTCCCTGACCTCCCCATGGTGACCACCCCGCGGGGCTTTTCTCCATCCTACATTGCCACTCACTGCCTTTCCTAATTCAGACCCTCCGATTCACACCACCCCGTGATGATTTTCTCACTCCTATTAGTGAATGTAATGTAACACACACACATACAATGCGCACCACCCCGTGATGTTTTTCTCACTCCTACGAGTGAATATAATGTAACACACACCCATACAATGCGCACCACCCCGTGATGTTTTTCTCACTCTTACGAGTGAATGTAATGTAACACACACCCATACAATGCGCACCACCCCGTGATGTTTTTCTCACTCCTACGAGTGAATATAATGTAACACACACCCATACAATGCGCACCACCCCGTGATGTTTTTCTCACTCCTACTAGTGAATCTAATGTAACACACACCCATACAATGCGCACCACCCCTTGATGTTTTTCTCACTCCTACTAGTGAATGTAATGTAACACACACCCATACAATGCGCACCACCCCGTGATGTTTTTCTCACTCCTACTAGTGAATCTAATGTAACACACACCCATACAATGCGCACCACCCTGCGATGTTTTTCAGAATCCTATCCTACATTGCCACTGCATGTTCCCTGACCTCCCCATGCTGACCACCCCGCGGGGCTTTTCTCCATCCTATATTGCCACTCACTGCCTTTCCTAATTCAGACCCTCTGATTCACACCACCCCGTGATGTTTTTCTCACTCCTATTCGTGAATGTAATGTAACACACACCCATAAAATGCGCACCACCCCGTGATGTTTTTCTCACTCCTACTAGTGAATGTAATGTAACACACACCCATACAATGCGCACCACCCCGTGATGTTTTTCTCACTCCTACTAGTGAATGTAATGTAACACACACCCATACAATGCGCACCACCCCGTGATGTTTTTTTCAATCCTACTTGTGAATCTAATGTAACACACACCCATACAATGCGCAACACCCCGCGATGTTTTTCAGAATCCTATCCTACATTGCCACTGCATGTTCCCTGACCTCCCCATGCTGACCACCCCGCGGGGCTTTTCTCCATCCTACATTGCCACTCACTGCCTATCCTAATTCAGACCCTCCGATTCACACCACTCCGTGATGTTTTTCTCACTCCTATTAGTGAATGTAATGTAACACACACCCATACAATGCGCACCACCCCGTGATGTTTTTCTCACTCCTACTAGTGAATGTAATGTAACACACACCCATACAATGCGCACCACCCCGTGATGTTTTTCTCACTCCTACTAGTGAATGTAATGTAACACACACCCATACAATGCGCACCACCCCGTGATGTTTTTCTCACTCCTACTAGTGAATCTAATGTAACACACACCCATACAATGAGCACCACCCCGCGATGTTTTTCAGAAGCCTATCCTACATTGCCACTGCATGTTCCCTGACCTCCCCATGCTGACCACCCCGCGGGGCTTTTCTCCATGCTACATTGCCACTCACTGCCTTTCCTAATTCAGACCCTCCGATTCACACCACCCCGTGATGTTTTTCTCACTCCTAGTAGTGAATGTAATGTAACACACACCCATACAATGCGTACCACCCCGTGATGTTTTTCTCACTCCTACTAGTGAATGTAATGTAACACCCATACAATGCGCACCACCCCGTGATGTTTTTCTCACTCCTACTAGTGAATGTAATGTAACACACACCCATACAATGCGCACCACCCCGTGATGTTTTTCTCACTCCTACTAGTGAATGTAATGTAACATACACCCATACAATGCGCACCACCGAGTGATGCTTTTCTCACTCCTACTAGTGAATCTAATGTAACACACACCCATACAATGTGCACCACCCCGTGATGTTTTTCTCACTCCTACTAGTGAATGTAATGTAACACACACCCATACAATGCGCACCACCCCGTGATGTTTTTCTCACTACTAGTAGTGAATGTAATGTAACACACACCCATACAATGCGCACCACCCCGTGATGTTTTTCTCACTCCTACTAGTGAATGTAATGTAACACACACCCATACAATGCGCACCACCCCGTGATGTTTTTCTCACTCCTACGAGTGAATATAATGTAACACACACCCATACAATGCACACCACCCCGTGATGTTTTTCTCACTCCTACGAGTGAATGTAATGTAACACACACACATACAATGCGCACCACCCCGTGATGTTTTTCTCACTCCTACTAGTGAATGTAATGTAACACACACCCATACAATGCGCACCACCCCGTGATGTTTTTCTCACTCCTACTAGTGAATCTAATGTAACACACACCCATACAATGCGCACCACCCCGCGATGTTTTTCAGAAACCTATCCTACATTGCCACTGCATGTTCCCTGACCTCCCCATGCTGACCACCCCGCGGGGCTTTTCTCCATCCTACATTGCCACTCACTGCGTTTCCTAATTCAGACCCTCCGATTCACACCACCCCGTGATGTTTTTCTCACTCCTATTAGTGAATGTAATGTAACACACACCCATACAATGCGCACCACCCCGTGATGTTTTTCTCACTCCTACTAGTGAATGTAATGTAACACACACCCATACAATGCGCACCACCCCGTGATGTTTTTCTCACTCCTACTAGTGAATGTAATGTAACACACACCCATACAATGCGCACCACCCCGTGATGTTTTTCTCACTCCTACTAGTGAATGTAATGTAACACACACCCATACAATGCGCACCACCCCGTGATGTTTTTCTCACTCCTACTAGTGAATGTAATGTAACACACACCCATACAATGCACACCACCGCGTGATGTTTTTCTCACTCCTACTAGTGAATCTAATGTAACACACACCCATACAATGCGCACCACCCCGTGATGTTTTTCTCACTCCTACTAGTGAATGTAATGTAACACACACCCATACCATGCGCACCACCCCGTGATGTTTTTCTCACTCCTACTAGTGAATGTAATGTAACACACACCCATACAATGCGCACCACCGAGTGATGCTTTTCTCACTCCTACTAGTGAATCTAATGTAACACACACCCATACAATGCGCACCACCCCGCGATGTTTTTCAGAATCCTATCCTACATTGCCACTGCATGTTCCCTGACCTCCCCATGCTGACCACCCCGCGGGGCTTTTCTCCATCCTATATTGCCACTCACTGCCTTTCCTAATTCAGACCCTCTGATTCACACCACCCCGTGATGTTTTTCTCACTCCTATTCGTGAATGTAATGTAACACACACCCATAAAATGCGCACCACCCCGTGATGTTTTTCTCACTCCTACTAGTGAATGTAATGTAACACACACCCATACAATGCGCACCACCCCGTGATGTTTTTCTCACTCCTACTAGTGAATGTAATGTAACACACACCCATACAATGCGCACCACCCCGTGATGTTTTTCTCACTCCTACTTGTGAATCTAATGTAACACACACCCATACAATGCGCACCACCCCGCGATGTTTTTCAGAATCCTATCCTACATTGCCACTGCATGTTCCCTGACCTCCCCATGCTGACCACCCCGCGGGGCTTTTCTCCATCCTACATTGCCACTCACTGCCTATCCTAATTCAGACCCTCCGATTCACACCACCCCGTGATGTTTTTCTCACTCCTATTAGTGAATGTAATGTAACACACACCCATACAATGCGCACCACCCCGTGATGTTTTTCTCACTCCTACTAGTGAATGTAATGTAACACACACCCATAGAATGTGCACCACCCCGTGATGTTTTTCTCACTCCTACTAGTGAATGTAATGTAACACACACCCATACAATGCGCACCACCCCGTGATGTTTTTCTCACTCCTACTAGTGAATCTAATGTAACACACACCCATACCATGCGCACCACCCCGTGATGTTTTTCTCACTCCTACTAGTGAATGTAATGTAACACACACCCATACAATGCGCACCACCGAGTGATGCTTTTCTCACTCCTACTAGTGAATCTAATGTAACACACACCCATACAATGCGCACCACCCCGCGATGTTTTTCAGAATCCTATCCTACATTGCCACTGCATGTTCCCTGACCTCCCCATGCTGACCACCCCGCGGGGCTTTTCTCCATCCTATATTGCCACTCACTGCCTTTCCTAATTCAGACCCTCTGATTCACACCACCCCGTGATGTTTTTCTCACTCCTATTCGTGAATGTAATGTAACACACACCCATAAAATGCGCACCACCCCGTGATGTTTTTCTCACTCCTACTAGTGAATGTAATGTAACACACACCCATACAATGCGCACCACCCCGTTATGTTTTTCTCACTCCTACTAGTGAATGTAATGTAACACACACCCATACAATGCGCACCACCCCGTGATGTTTTTCTCACTCCTACTTGTGAATCTAATGTAACACACACCCATACAATGCGCACCACCCCGCGATGTTTTTCAGAATCCTATCCTACATTGCCACTGCATGTTCCCTGACCTCCCCATGCTGACCACCCCGCGGGGCTTTTCTCCATCCTACATTGCCACTCACTGCCTATCCTAATTCAGACCCTCCGATTCACACCACCCAGTGATGTTTTTCTCACTCCTATTAGTGAATGTAATGTAACACACACCCATACAATGCGCACCACCCCGTGATATTTTTCTCACTCCTACTAGTGAATGTAATGTAACACACACCCATACAATGCACACCACCCCGTGATGTTTTTCTCACTCCTACTATTGAATGTAATGTAACACACACCTATACAATGCGCACCACCCCGTGATGTTTTTCTCACTCCTACTAGTGAATCTAATGTAACACACACCCATACAATGAGCACCACCCCGCGATGTTTTTCAGAAGCCTATCCTACATTGCCACTGCATGTTCCTTGACCTCCCCATGCTGACCACCCCGCGGGGCTTTTCTCCATGCTACATTGCCACTCACTGCCTTTCCTAATTCAGACCCTCCGATTCACACCACCCCGTGATGTTTTTCTCACTCCTAGTAGTGAATGTAATGTAACACACACCCATACAATGCGTACCACCCCGTGATGTTTTTCTCACTCCTACTAGTGAATGTAATGTAACACCCATACAATGCGCACCACCCCGTGATGTTTTTCTCACTCCTACGAGTGAATGTAATGTAACACACACCCATACAATGCGCACCACCCCGTGATGTTTTTCTCACTCCTACTAGTGAATGTAATGTAACACACACCCATACAATGCGCACCACCGAGTGATGCTTTTCTCACTCCTACTAGTGAATCTAATGTAACACACACCCATACAATGCGCACCACACCGTGATGTTTTTCTCACTCCTACTAGTGAATGTAATGTAACACACACCCATACAATGCGCACCACCCCGTGATGTTTTTCTCACTCCTAGTAGTGAATGTAATGTAACACACACCCATACAATGCGCACCACCCCGTGATGTTTTTCTCACTCCTACTAGTGAATGTAATGTAACACACACCCATACAATGCGCACCACCCCGTGATGTTTTTCTCACTCCTACGAGTGAATATAATGTAACACACACCCATACAATGCACACCACCCCGTGATGTTTTTCTCACTCCTACGAGTGAATGTAATGTAACACACACACATACAATGCGCACCACCCCGTGATGTTTTTCTCACTCCTACTAGTGAATGTAATGTAACACACACCCATACAATGCGCACCACCCTGTGATGTTTTTCTCACTCCTACTAGTGAATCTAATGTAACACACACCCATACAATGCGCACCACCCCGCGATGTTTTTCAGAAACCTATCCTACATTGCCACTGCATGTTCCCTGACCTCCCCATGCTGACCACCCCGCGGGGCTTTTCTCCATCCTACATTGCCACTCACTGCGTTTCCTAATTCAGACCCTCCGATTCACACCACCCCGTGATGTTTTTCTCACTCCTATTAGTGAATGTAATGTAACACACACCCATACAATGCGCACCACCCCGTGATGTTTTTCTCACTCCTACTAGTGAATGTAATGTAACACACACCCATACAATGCGCACCACCCCGTGATGTTTTTCTCACTCCTACTAGTGAATGTAATGTAACACACACCCATACAATGCGCACCACCCCGTGATGTTTTTCTCACTCCTACTAGTGAATGTAATGTAACACACACCCATACAATGCGCACCACCCCGTGATGTTTTTCTCACTCCTACTAGTGAATGTAATGTAACACACACCCATACAATGCACACCACCGCGTGATGTTTTTCTCACTCCTACTAGTGAATCTAATGTAACACACACCCATACAATGCGCACCACCCCGTGATGTTTTTCTCACTCCTACTAGTGAATGTAATGTAACACACACCCATACAATGCGCACCACCCCGTGATGTTTTTCTCACTCCTACTAGTGAATGTAATGTAACACACACCCATACAATGCGCACCACCGAGTGATGCTTTTCTCACTCCTACTAGTGAATCTAATGTAACACACACCCATACAATGCGCACCACCCCGTGATGTTTTTCTCACTCCTACTAGTGAATGTAATGTAACACACACCCATACAATGCGCACCACCCCGTGATGTTTTTCTCACTCCTAGTAGTGAATGTAATGTAACACACACCCATACAATGCGCACCACCCCGTGATGTTTTTCTCACTCCTACTAGTGAATGTAATGTAACACACACCCATACAATGCGCACCACCCCGTGATGTTTTTCTCACTCCTACGAGTGAATATAATGTAACACACACCCATACAATGCACACCACCCCGTGATGTTTTTCTCACTCCTACGAGTGAATGTAATGTAACACACACACATACAATGCGCACCACCCCGTGATGTTTTTCTCACTCCTACTAGTGAATGTAATGTAACACACACCCATAGAATGCGCACCACCCCGTGATGTTTTTCTCACTCCTACTAGTGAATCTAATGTAACACACACCCATACAATGCGCACCACCCCGCGATGTTTTTCAGAAACCTATCCTACATTGCCACTGCATGTTCCCTGACCTCCCCATGCTGACCACCCCGCGGGGCTTTTCTCCATCCTACATTGCCACTCACTGCGTTTCCTAATTCAGACCCTCCGATTCACACCACCCCGTGATGTTTTTCTCACTCCTATTAGTGAATGTAATGTAACACACACCCATACAATGCGCACCACCCCGTGATGTTTTTCTCAATCCTACTAGTGAATGTAATGTAACACACACCCATACAATGCGCACCACCCCGTGATGTTTTTCTCACTCCTACTAGTGAATGTAATGTAACACACACCCATACAATGCGCACCACCCCGTGATGTTTTTCTCACTCCTACTAGTGAATGTAATGTAACACACACCCATACAATGCGCACCACCGAGTGATGCTTTTCTCACTCCTACTAGTGAATCTAATGTAACACACACCCATACAATGCGCACCACCCCGTGATATTTTTCTCACTCCTACTAGTGAATGTAATGTAACACACACCCATACAATGCGCACCACCCCGTGATGTTTTTCTCACTCCTACTAGTGAATGTTATGTAACACACACCCATACAATGCGCACCACCGAGTGATGCTTTTCTCACTCCTACTAGTGAATCTAATGTAACACACACCCATACAATGCGCACCACCCCGTGATGTTTTTCTCACTCCTACTAGTGAATGTAATGTAACACACACCCATACAATGCGCACCACCCCGTGATGTTTTTCTCACTCCTAGTAGTGAATGTAATGTAACACACACCCATACAATGCGCACCACCCCGTGATGTTTTTCTCACTCCTACTAGTGAATGTAATGTAACACACACCCATACAATGCGCACCACCCCGTGATGTTTTTCTCACTCCTACGAGTGAATATAATGTAACACACACCCATACAATGCACACCACCCCGTGATGTTTTTCTCACTCCTACGAGTGAATGTAATGTAACACACACACATACAATGCGCACCACCCCGTGATGTTTTTCTCACTCCTACTAGTGAATGTAATGTAACACACACCCATACAATGCGCACCACCCCGTGATGTTTTTCTCACTCCTACTAGTGAATCTAATGTAACACACACCCATACAATGCGCACCACCCCGTGACGTTTTTCTCACTCCTACGAGTGAATGTAATGTAACACACACCCATACAATGCGCACCACCCCGGGATGATTTTCTCACTCCTACTAGTGAATGTAATGTAACACACACCCATACAATGCGCACCACCCCGTGATGTTTTTCTCACTCCTACTAGTGAATGTAATGTAACACACACCCATACAATGCGCACCACCCCGTGATGTTTTTCTCACTCCTACTAGTGAATCTAATGTAACACACACCCATATAATGCGCACCACCCCGTGATGTTTTTCGCACTCCTACGAGTGAAGGTAATGTAACACACACCCATACAATGCGCACCACCCCGTGATGTTTTTCTCACTCCTACTAGTGAATGTAATGTAACACACACCCATACAGTGCGCACCACCCCGTGATGTTTGTCTCACTCCTACTAGTGAATCTAATGTAACACACACCCATACAATGCGCACCACCCCGCGATGTTTTTCAGAATCCTATCCTACATTGCCACTGCATGTTCCCTGACCTCCCCATGGTGACCACCCCGCGGGGCTTTTCTCCATCCTACATTGCCACTCACTGCCTTTCCTAATTCAGACCCTCCGATTCACACCACCCCGTGATGTTTTTCTCACTCCTATTAGTGAATGTAATGTAACACACACACATACAATGCGCACCACCCCGTGATGTTTTTCTCACTCCTACGAGTGAATATAATGTAACACACACCCATACAATGCGCACCACCCCGTGATGTTTTTCTCACTCTTACGAGTGAATGTAATGTAACACACACCCATACAATGCGCACCACCCCGTGATGTTTTTCTCACTATTACTAGTGAATGTAATGTAACACACACCCATACAATGCGCACCACCCCGTGATGTTTTTCTCACTCCTACTAGTGAATGTAATGTAACACACACCCATACAATGCGCACCACCCCGTGATGTTTTTCTCACTCCTACTAGTGAATGTAATGTAACACACACCCATACAATGCGCAACACCCCGTGATGTTTTTCTCACTCCTACTAGTGAATCTAATGTAACACACACCCATACAATGCGCACCACCCCGCGATGTTTTTCAGAATCCTATCCTACATTGCCACTGCATGTTCCCTGACCTCCCCATGCTGACCACCCCGCGGGGCTTTTCTCCATCCTATATTGCCACTCACTGCCTTTCCTAATTCAGACCCTCTGATTCACACCACCCCGTGATGTTTTTCTCACTCCTATTCGTGAATGTAATGTAACACACACCCATAAAATGCGCACCACCCCGTGATGTTTTTCTCACTCCTACTAGTGAATGTAATGTAACACACACCCATACAATGCGCACCACCCCGTGATGTTTTTCTCACTCCTACTAGTGAATGTAATGTAACACACACCCATACAATGCGCACCACCCCGTGATGTTTTTCTCACTCCTACTTGTGAATCTAATGTAACACACACCCATACAATGCGCACCACCCCGCGATGTTTTTCAGAATCCTATCCTACATTGCCACTGCATGTTCCCTGACCTCCCCATGCTGACCACCCCGCGGGGCTTTTCTCCATCCTACATTGCCACTCACTGCCTATCCTAATTCAGACCCTCCGATTCACACCACCCCGTGATGTTTTTCTCACTCCTATTAGTGAATGTAATGTAACACACACCCATACAATGCGCACCACCCCGTGATGTTTTTCTCACTCCTACTAGTGAATGTAATGTAACACACACCCATACAATGCGCACCACCCCGTGATATTTTTCTCACTCCTACTAGTGAATGTAATGTAACACACACCCATACAATGCGCACCACCCCGTGATGTTTTTCTCACTCCTACTAGTGAATGTAATGTAACACACACCCATACAATGCGCACCACCCCGTGATGTTTTTCTCACTCCTACTAGTGAATCTAATGTAACACACACCCATACAATGCGCACCACCCCTTGATGTTTTTCTCACTCCTACTAGTGAATGTAATGTAACACACACCCATACAATGCGCACCACCCCGTGATGTTTTTCTCACTCCTACTAGTGAATCTAATGTAACACACACCCATACAATGCGCACCACCCCGCGATGTTTTTCAGAATCCTATCCTACATTGCCACTGCATGTTCCCTGACCTCCCCATGCTGACCACCCCGCGGGGCTTTTCTCCATCCTATATTGCCACTCACTGCCTTTCCTAATTCAGACCCTCTGATTCACACCACCCCGTGATGTTTTTCTCACTCCTATTCGTGAATGTAATGTAACACACACCCATAAAATGCGCACCACCCCGTGATGTTTTTCTCACACCTACTAGTGAATGTAATGTAACACACACCCATACAATGCGCACCACCCCGTGATGTTTTTCTCACTCCTACTAGTGAATGTAATGTAACACACACCCATACAATGCGCACCACCCTGTGATGTTTTTCTCACTCCTACTTGTGAATCTAATGTAACACACACCCATACAATGCGCACCACCCCGCGATGTTTTTCAGAATCCTATCCTACATTGCCACTGCATGTTCCCTGACCTCCCCATGCTGACCACCCCGCGGGGCTTTTCTCCATCCTACATTGCCACTCACTGCCTATCCTAATTCAGACCCTCCGATTCACACCACCCCGTGATGTTTTTCTCACTCCTATTAGTGAATGTAATGTAACACACACCCATACAATGCGCACCACCCCGTGATGTTTTTCTCACTCCTACTAGTGAATGTAATGTAACACACACCCATACAATGCGCACCACCCCGTGATGCTTTTCTCACTCCTACTATTGAATGTAATGTAACACACACCCATACAATGCGCACCACCCCGTGATGTTTTTCTCACTCCTACTAGTGAATCTAATGTAACACACACCCATACAATGAGCACCACCCCGCGATGTTTTTCAGAAGCCTATCCTACATTGCCACTGCATGTTCCCTGACCTCCCCATGCTGACCACCCCGCGGGGCTTTTCTCCATGCTACATTGCCACTCACTGCCTTTCCTAATTCAGACCCTCCGATTCACACCACCCCGTGATGTTTTTCTCACTCCTAGTAGTGAATGTAATGTAACACACACCCATACAATGCGTACCACCCCGTGATGTTTTTCTCACTCCTACTAGTGAATGTAATGTAACACCCATACAATGCGCACCACCCCGTGATGTTTTTCTCACTCCTACGAGTGAATGTAATGTAACACACACCCATACAATGCGCACCACCCCGTGATGTTTTTCTCACTCCTACTAGTGAATGTAATGTAACACACACCCATACAATGCGCACCACCGAGTGATGCTTTTCTCACTCCTACTAGTGAATGTAATGTAACACACACCCATACAATGCGCACCGCCCCGTGATGTTTTTCTCACTCCTACTAGTGAATGTAACGTAACACACACCCATACAATGCGCACCACCCCGTGATGTTTTTCTCACTCCTAGTAGTGAATGTAATGTAACACACACCCATACAATGCGCACCACCCCGTGATGTTTTTCTCACTCCTACTAGTGAATGTAATGTAACACACACCCATACAATGCGCACCACCCCGTGATGTTTTTCTCACTCCTACGAGTGAATATAATGTAACACACACCCATACAATGCACACCACCCCGTGATGTTTTTCTCACTCCTACGAGTGAATGTAATGTAACACACACACATACAATGCGCACCACCCCGTGATGTTTTTCTCACTCCTACTAGTGAATGTAATGTAACACACACCCATACAATGCGCACCACCCCGTGATGTTTTTCTCACTCCTACTAGTGAATCTAATGTAACACACACCCATACAATGCGCACCACCCCGCGATGTTTTTCAGAAACCTATCCTACATTGCCACTGCATGTTCCCTGACCTCCCCATGCTGACCACCCCGCGGGGCTTTTCTCCATCCTACATTGCCACTCACTGCGTTTCCTAATTCAGACCCTCCGATTCACACCACCCCGTGATGTTTTTCTCACTCCTATTAGTGAATGTAATGTAACACACACCCATACAATGCGCACCACCCCGTGATGTTTTTCTCACTCCTACTAGTGAATGTAATGTAACACACACCCATACAATGCGCACCACCCCGTGATGTTTTTCTCACTCCTACTAGTGAATGTAATGTAACACACACCCATACAATGCGCACCACCCCGTGATGTTTTTATCACTCCTACTAGTGAATGTAATGTAACACACACACATACAATGCGCACCACCCCGTGATGTTTTTCTCACTCCTACTAGTGAATGTAATGTAACACACACCCATACAATGCGCACCACCGCGTGATGTTTTTCTCACTCCTACTAGTGAATCTAATGTAACACACACCCATACAATGCGCACCACCCCGTGATGTTTTTCTCACTCCTACTAGTGAATGTAATGTAACACACACCCATACAATGCGCAGCACCCCGTGACGTTTTTCTCACTCCTACTAATGAATGTAATGTAACACACACCCATACAATGCGCACCACCCCGTGATGTTTTTCTCACTCCTAGTAGTGAATGTAATGTAACACACACCCATACAATGCGCACCACCCCGTGATGTTTGTCTCACTCCTACTAGTGAATCTAATGTAACACACACCCATACAATGCGCACCACCCCGCGATGTTTTTCAGAATCCTATCCTACATTGCCACTGCATGTTCCCTGACCTCCCCATGGTGACCACACCGCGGGGCTTTTCTCCATCCTACATTGCCACTCACTGCCTTTCCTAATTCAGACCCTCCGATTCACACCACCCCGTGATGTTTTTCTCACTCCTATTAGTGAATGTAATGTAACACACACACATACAATGCGCACCACCCCGTGATGTTTTTCTCACTCCTACGAGTGAATATAATGTAACACACACCCATACAATGCGCACCACCCCGTGATGTTTTTCTCACTCTTACGAGTGAATGTAATGTAACACACACCCATACAATGCGCACCACCCCGTGATGTTTTTCTCACTCCTACTAGTGAATGTAATCTAACACACACCCATACAATGCGCACCACCCCGTGATGTTTTTCTCACTCCTACTAGTGAATGTAATGTAACACACACCCATACAATGCGCACCACTCCGTGATGTTTTTCTCACTCCTACTAGTGAATGTAATGTAACACACACCCATACAATGTGCAACACCCCGTGATGTTTTTCTCACTCCTACTAGTGAATCTAATGTAACACACACCCATACAATGCGCACCACCCCGCGATGTTTTTCAGAATCCTATCCTACATTGCCACTGCATGTTCCCTGACCTCCCCATGCTGACCACCACGCGGGGCTTTTCTCCATCCTATATTGCCACTCACTGCCTTTCCTAATTCAGACCCTCTGATTCACACCACCCCGTGATGTTTTTCTCACTCCTATTCGTGAATGTAATGTAACACACACCCATAAAATGCGCACCACCCCGTGATGTTTTTCTCACTCCTACTAGTGAATGTAATGTAACACACACCCATACAATGCGCACCACCCCGTGATGTTTTTCTCACTCCTACTAGTGAATGTAATGTAACACACTCCCATACAATGCGCACCACCCCGTGATGTTTTTCTCACTCCTACTTGTGAATCTAATGTAACACACACCCATACAATGCGCACCACCCCGCGATGTTTTTCAGAATCCTATCCTACATTGCCACTGCATGTTCCCTGACCTCCCCATGCTGACCACCCCGCGGGGCTTTTCTCCATCCTACATTGCCACTCACTGCCTATCCTAATTCAGACCCTCCGATTCACACCACCGCGTGATGTTTTTCTCACTCCTATTAGTGAATGTAATGTAACACACACCCATACAATGCGCACCACCCCGTGATGTTTTTCTCACTCCTACTAGTGAAAGTAATGTAACACACACCCATACAATGCGCACCACCCCGTGATGTTTTTCTCACTCCTACTAGTGAATGTAATGTAACACACACCCATACAATGCGCACCACCCCGTGATGTTTTTCTCACTCCTACTAGTGAATCTAATGTAACACAGACCCATACAATGCGCACCACCCCGTGATGTTTTTCTCACTCCTACTAGTGAAAGTAATGTAACACACACCCATACAATGCGCACCACCCCGTGATGTTTTTCTCACTCCTACTAGTGAATGTAATGTAACACACACCCATACAATGCGCACCACCCCGTGATGTTTTTCTCACTCCTACGAGTGAATCTAATGTAACACACACCCATACAATGCGCACCACCCCGTGATGTTTTTCTCACTCCTACTAGTGAATGTAATGTAACACACACCCATACAATGCGCACCACCGAGTGATGCTTTTCTCACTCCTACTAGTGAATCTAATGTAACACACACCCATACAATGCGCACCACCCCGTGATGTTTTTCTCACTCCTACTAGTGAATGTAATGTAACACACACCCATACAATGCGCACCACCCCGTGATGTTTTTCTCACTCCTAGTAGTGAATGTAATGTAACACACACCCATACAATGCGCACCACCCCGTGATGTTTTTCTCACTCCTACTAGTGAATGTAATGTAACACACACCCATACAATGCGCACCACCCCGTGATGTTTTTCTCACTCCTACGAGTGAATATAATGTAACACACACCCATACAATGCACACCACCCCGTGATGTTTTTCTCACTCCTACGAGTGAATGTAATGTAACACACACACATACAATGCGCACCACCCCGTGATGTTTTTCTCACTCCTACTAGTGAATGTAATGTAACACACACCCATACAATGCGCACCACCCCGTGATGTTTTTCTCACTCCTACTAGTGAATCTAATGTATCACACACCCATACAATGCGCACCACCCCGCGATGTTTTTCAGAAACCTATCCTACATTGCCACTGCATGTTCCCTGACCTCCCCATGCTGACCACCCCGCGGGGCTTTTCTCCATCCTACATTGCCACTCACTGCGTTTCCTAATTCAGACCCTCCGATTCACACCACCCCGTGATGTTTTTCTCACTCCTATTAGTGAATGTAATGTAACACACACCCATACAATGCGCACCACCCCGTGATGTTTTTCTCACTCCTACTAGTGAATGTAATGTAACACACACCCATACAATGCGCACCACCCCGTGATGTTTTTCTCACTCCTACTAGTGAATGTAATGTAACACACACCCATACAATGCGCACCACCCCGTGATGTTTTTATCACTCCTACTAGTGAATGTAATGTAACACACACACATACAATGCGCACCACCCCGTGATGTTTTTCTCACTCCTACTAGTGAATGTAATGTAACACACACCCATACAATGCGCACCACCGCGTGATGTTTTTCTCACTCCTACTAGTGAATCTAATGTAACACACACCCATACAATGCGCACCACCCCGTGATGTTTTTCTCACTCCTACTAGTGAATGTAATGTAACACACACCCATACAATGCGCAGCACCCCGTGACGTTTTTCTCACTCCTACTAGTGAATGTAATGTAACACACACCCATACAATGCACACCACCCCGTGATGTTTTTCTCACTCCTACGAGTGAATGTAATGTAACACACACCCATACAATGCGCACCACCCCGTGATGTTTTTCTCACTCCTAGTAGTGAATGTAATGTAACACACACCCATACAATGCGCACCACCCCGTGATGTTTGTCTCACTCCTACTAGTGAATCTAATGTAACACACACCCATACAATGCGCACCACCCCGCGATGTTTTTCAGAATCCTATCCTACATTGCCACTGCATGTTCCCTGACCTCCCCATGGTGACCACACCGCGGGGCTTTTCTCCATCCTACATTGCCACTCACTGCCTTTCCTAATTCAGACCCTCCGATTCACACCACCCCGTGATGTTTTTCTCACTCCTATTAGTGAATGTAATGTAACACACACACATACAATGCGCACCACCCCGTGATGTTTTTCTCACTCCTACGAGTGAATATAATGTAACACACACCCATACAATGCGCACCACCCCGTGATGTTTTTCTCACTCTTACGAGTGAATGTAATGTAACACACACCCATACAATGCGCACCACCCCGTGATGTTTTTCTCACTATTACTAGTGAATGTAATGTAACACACACCCATACAATGCGCACCACCCCGTGATGTTTTTCTCACTCCTACTAGTGAATGTAATGTAACACACACCCATACAATGCGCACCACCCCGTGATGTTTTTCTCACTCCTACTAGTGAATGTAATGTAACACACACCCATACAATGCGCAACACCCCGTGATGTTTTTCTCACTCCTACTAGTGAATGTAATGTAACACACACCCATACAATGCGCACCACCCCGTGATGTTTTTCTCACTCCTACTTGTGAATCTAATGTAACACACACCCATACAATGCGCACCACCCCGCGATGTTTTTCAGAATCCTATCCTACATTGCCACTGCATGTTCCCTGACCTCCCCATGCTGACCACCCCGCGGGGCTTTTCTCCATCCTACATTGCCACTCACTGCCTATCCTAATTCAGACCCTCCGATTCACACCACCCCGTGATGTTTTTCTCACTCCTATTAGTGAATGTAATGTAACACACACCCATACAATGCGCACCACCCCGTGATGTTTTTCTCACTCCTACTAGTGAATGTAATGTAACACACACCCATACAATGCGCACCACCCCGTGATATTTTTCTCACTCCTACTAGTGAATGTAATGTAACACACACCCATACAATGCGCACCACCCCGTGATGTTTTTCTCACTCCTACTAGTGAATGTAATGTAACACACACCCATACAATGCGCACCACCCCGTGATGTTTTTCTCACTCCTACTAGTGAATCTAATGTAACACACACCCATACAATGCGCACCACCCCTTGATGTTTTTCTCACTCCTACTAGTGAATGTAATGTAACACACACCCATACAATGCGCACCACCCCGTGATGTTTTTCTCACTCCTACTAGTGAATCTAATGTAACACACACCCATACAATGCGCACCACCCCGCGATGTTTTTCAGAATCCTATCCTACATTGCCACTGCATGTTCCCTGACCTCCCCATGCTGACCACCCCGCGGGGCTTTTCTCCATCCTATATTGCCACTCACTGCCTTTCCTAATTCAGACCCTCTGATTCACACCACCCCGTGATGTTTTTCTCACTCCTATTCGTGAATGTAATGTAACACACACCCATAAAATGCGCACCACCCCGTGATGTTTTTCTCACTCCTACTAGTGAATGTAATGTAACACACACCCATACAATGCGCACCACCCCGTGATGTTTTTCTCACTCCTACTAGTGAATGTAATGTAACACACACCCATACAATGCGCACCACCCTGTGATGTTTTTCTCACTCCTACTTGTGAATCTAATGTAACACACACCCATACAATGCGCACCACCCCGCGATGTTTTTCAGAATCCTATCCTACATTGCCACTGCATGTTCCCTGACCTCCCCATGCTGACCACCCCGCGGGGCTTTTCTCCATCCTACATTGCCACTCACTGCCTATCCTAATTCAGACCCTCCGATTCACACCACCCCGTGATGTTTTTCTCACTCCTATTAGTGAATGTAATGTAACACACACCCATACAATGCGCACCACCCCGTGATGTTTTTCTCACTCCTACTAGTGAATGTAATGTAACACACACCCATACAATGCGCACCACCCCGTGATGCTTTTCTCACTCCTACTATTGAATGTAATGTAACACACACCCATACAATGCGCACCACCCCGTGATGTTTTTCTCACTCCTACTAGTGAATCTAATGTAACACACACCCATACAATGAGCACCACCCCGCGATGTTTTTCAGAAGCCTATCCTACATTGCCACTGCATGTTCCCTGACCTCCCCATGCTGACCACCCCGCGGGGCTTTTCTCCATGCTACATTGCCACTCACTGCCTTTCCTAATTCAGACCCTCCGATTCACACCACCCCGTGATGTTTTTCTCACTCCTAGTAGTGAATGTAATGTAACACACACCCATACAATGCGTACCACCCCGTGATGTTTTTCTCACTCCTACTAGTGAATGTAATGTAACACCCATACAATGCGCACCACCCCGTGATGTTTTTCTCACTCCTACGAGTGAATGTAATGTAACACACACCCATACAATGCGCACCACCCCGTGATGTTTTTCTCACTCCTACTAGTGAATGTAATGTAACACACACCCATACAATGCGCACCACCGAGTGATGCTTTTCTCACTCCTACTAGTGAATGTAATGTAACACACACCCATACAATGCGCACCGCCCCGTGATGTTTTTCTCACTCCTACTAGTGAATGTAATGTAACACACACCCATACAATGCGCACCACCCCGTGATGTTTTTCTCACTCCTAGTAGTGAATGTAATGTAACACACACCCATACAATGCGCACCACCCCGTGATGTTTTTCTCACTCCTACTAGTGAATGTAATGTAACACACACCCATACAATGCGCACCACCCCGTGATGTTTTTCTCACTCCTACGAGTGAATATAATGTAACACACACCCATACAATGCACACCACCCCGTGATGTTTTTCTCACTCCTACGAGTGAATGTAATGTAACACACACACATACAATGCGCACCACCCCGTGATGTTTTTCTCACTCCTACTAGTGAATGTAATGTAACACACACCCATACAATGCGCACCACCCCGTGATGTTTTTCTCACTCCTACTAGTGAATCTAATGTAACACACACCCATACAATGCGCACCACCCCGCGATGTTTTTCAGAAACCTATCCTACATTGCCACTGCATGTTCCCTGACCTCCCCATGCTGACCACCCCGCGGGGCTTTTCTCCATCCTACATTGCCACTCACTGCGTTTCCTAATTCAGACCCTCCGATTCACACCACCCCGTGATGTTTTTCTCACTCCTATTAGTGAATGTAATGTAACACACACCCATACAATGCGCACCACCCCGTGATGTTTTTCTCACTCCTACTAGTGAATGTAATGTAACACACACCCATACAATGCGCACCACCCCGTGATGTTTTTCTCACTCCTACTAGTGAATGTAATGTAACACACACCCATACAATGCGCACCACCCCGTGATGTTTTTATCACTCCTACTAGTGAATGTAATGTAACACACACACATACAATGCGCACCACCCCGTGATGTTTTTCTCACTCCTACTAGTGAATGTAATGTAACACACACCCATACAATGCGCACCACCGCGTGATGTTTTTCTCACTCCTACTAGTGAATCTAATGTAACACACACCCATACAATGCGCACCACCCCGTGATGTTTTTCTCACTCCTACTAGTGAATGTAATGTAACACACACCCATACAATGCGCAGCACCCCGTGACGTTTTTCTCACTCCTACTAGTGAATGTAATGTAACACACACCCATACAATGCGCACCACCCCGTGATGTTTTTCTCACTCCTAGTAGTGAATGTAATGTAACACACACCCATACAATGCGCACCACCCCGTGATGTTTGTCTCACTCCTACTAGTGAATCTAATGTAACACACACCCATACAATGCGCACCACCCCGCGATGTTTTTCAGAATCCTATCCTACATTGCCACTGCATGTTCCCTGACCTCCCCATGGTGACCACACCGCGGGGCTTTTCTCCATCCTACATTGCCACTCACTGCCTTTCCTAATTCAGACCCTCCGATTCACACCACCCCGTGATGTTTTTCTCACTCCTATTAGTGAATGTAATGTAACACACACACATACAATGCGCACCACCCCGTGATGTTTTTCTCACTCCTACGAGTGAATATAATGTAACACACACCCATACAATGCGCACCACCCCGTGATGTTTTTCTCACTCTTACGAGTGAATGTAATGTAACACACACCCATACAATGCGCACCACCCCGTGATGTTTTTCTCACTCCTACTAGTGAATGTAATCTAACACACACCCATACAATGCGCACCACCCCGTGATGTTTTTCTCACTCCTAGTAGTGAATGTAATGTAACACACACCCATACAATGCGCACCACTCCGTGATGTTTTTCTCACTCCTACTAGTGAATGTAATGTAACACACACCCATACAATGCGCAACACCCCGTGATGTTTTTCTCACTCCTACTAGTGAATCTAATGTAACACACACCCATACAATGCGCACCACCCCGCGATGTTTTTCAGAATCCTATCCTACATTGCCACTGCATGTTCCCTGACCTCCCCATGCTGACCACCACGCGGGGCTTTTCTCCATCCTATATTGCCACTCACTGCCTTTCCTAATTCAGACCCTCTGATTCACACCACCCCGTGATGTTTTTCTCACTCCTATTCGTGAATGTAATGTAACACACACCCATAAAATGCGCACCACCCCGTGATGTTTTTCTCACTCCTACTAGTGAATGTAATGTAACACACACCCATACAATGCGCACCACCCCGTGATGTTTTTCTCACTCCTACTAGTGAATGTAATGTAACACACTCCCATACAATGCGCACCACCCCGTGATGTTTTTCTCACTCCTACTTGTGAATCTAATGTAACACACACCCATACAATGCGCACCACCCCGCGATGTTTTTCAGAATCCTATCCTACATTGCCACTGCATGTTCCCTGACCTCCCCATGCTGACCACCCCGCGGGGCTTTTCTCCATCCTACATTGCCACTCACTGCCTATCCTAATTCAGACCCTCCGATTCACACCACCGCGTGATGTTTTTCTCACTCCTATTAGTGAATGTAATGTAACACACACCCATACAATGCGCACCACCCCGTGATGTTTTTCTCACTCCTACTAGTGAAAGTAATGTAACACACACCCATACAATGCGCACCACCCCGTGATGTTTTTCTCACTCCTACTAGTGAATGTAATGTAACACACACCCATACAATGCGCACCACCCCGTGATGTTTTTCTCACTCCTACTAGTGAATCTAATGTAACACACACCCATACAATGCGCACCACCCCGTGATGTTTTTCTCACTCCTACTAGTGAAAGTAATGTAACACACACCCATACAATGCGCACCACCCCGTGATGTTTTTCTCACTCCTACTAGTGAATGTAATGTAACACACACCCATACAATGCGCACCACCCCGTGATGTTTTTCTCACTCCTACGAGTGAATCTAATGTAACACACACCCATACAATGCGCACCACCCCGTGATGTTTTTCTCACTCCTACTAGTGAATGTAATGTAACACACACCCATACAATGCGCACCACCGAGTGATGCTTTTCTCACTCCTACTAGTGAATCTAATGTAACACACACCCATACAATGCGCACCACCCCGTGATGTTTTTCTCACTCCTACTAGTGAATGTAATGTAACACACACCCATACAATGCGCACCACCCCGTGATGTTTTTCTCACTCCTAGTAGTGAATGTAATGTAACACACACCCATACAATGCGCACCACCCCGTGATGTTTTTCTCACTCCTACTAGTGAATGTAATGTAACACACACCCATACAATGCGCACCACCCCGTGATGTTTTTCTCACTCCTACGAGTGAATATAATGTAACACACACCCATACAATGCACACCACCCCGTGATGTTTTTCTCACTCCTACGAGTGAATGTAATGTAACACACACACATACAATGCGCACCACCCCGTGATGTTTTTCTCACTCCTACTAGTGAATGTAATGTAACACACACCCATACAATGCGCACCACCCCGTGATGTTTTTCTCACTCCTACTAGTGAATCTAATGTATCACACACCCATACAATGCGCACCACCCCGCGATGTTTTTCAGAAACCTATCCTACATTGCCACTGCATGTTCCCTGACCTCCCCATGCTGACCACCCCGCGGTGCTTTTCTCCATCCTACATTGCCACTCACTGCGTTTCCTAATTCAGACCCTCCGATTCACACCACCCCGTGATGTTTTTCTCACTCCTATTAGTGAATGTAATGTAACACACACCCATACAATGCGCACCACCCCGTGATGTTTTTCTCACTCCTACTAGTGAATGTAATGTAACACACACCCATACAATGCGCACCACCCCGTGATGTTTTTCTCACTCCTACTAGTGAATGTAATGTAACACACACCCATAAAATGCGCACCACCCCGTGATGTTTTTCTCACTCCTACTAGTGAATCTAATGTAACACACACCCATACAATGCGCACCACCCCTTGATGTTTTTCTCACTCCTACTAGTGAATGTAATGTAACACACACCCATACAATGCGCACCACCCCGTGATGTTTTTCTCACTCCTACTAGTGAATCTAATGTAACACACACCCATACAATGCGCACCACACCGTGATGTTTGTCTCACTCCTACTAGTGAATCTAATGTAACACACACCCATACAATGCGCACCACCCCGCGATGTTTTTCAGAATCCTATCCTACATTGCCACTGCATGTTCCCTGACCTCCCCATGGTGACCACACCGCGGGGCTTTTCTCCATCCTACATTGCCACTCACTGCCTTTCCTAATTCAGACCCTCCGATTCACACCACCCCGTGATGTTTTTCTCACTCCTATTAGTGAATGTAATGTAACACACACACATACAATGCGCACCACCCCGTGATGTTTTTCTCACTCCTACGAGTGAATATAATGTAACACACACCCATACAATGCGCACCACCCCGTGATGTTTTTCTCACTCTTACGAGTGAATGTAATGTAACACACACCCATACAATGCGCACCACCCCGTGATGTTTTTCTCACTCCTACTAGTGAATGTAATCTAACACACACCCATACAATGCGCACCACCCCGTGATGTTTTTCTCACTCCTACTAGTGAATGTAATGTAACACACACCCATACAATGCGCACCACTCCGTGATGTTTTTCTCACTCCTACTAGTGAATGTAATGTAACACACACCCATACAATGCGCAACACCCCGTGATGTTTTTCTCACTCCTACTAGTGAATCTAATGTAACACACACCCATACAATGCGCACCACCCCGCGATGTTTTTCAGAATCCTATCCTACATGGCCACTGCATGTTCCCTGACCTCCCCATGCTGACCACCCCGCGGGGCTTTTCTCCATCCTATATTGCCACTCACTGCCTTTCCTAATTCAGACCCTCTGATTCACACCACCCCGTGATGTTTTTCTCACTCCTATTCGTGAATGTAATGTAACACACACCCATAAAATGCGCACCACCCCGTGATGTTTTTCTCACTCCTACTAGTGAATGTAATGTAACACACACCCATACAATGCGCACCACCCCGTGATGTTTTTCTCACTCCTACTAGTGAATCTAATGTAACACACACCCATACAATGCGCACCACCCCGTGATGTTTTTCTCACTCCTACTAGTGAAAGTAATGTAACACACACCCATACAATGCGCACCACCCCGTGATGTTTTTCTCACTCCTACTAGTGAATGTAATGTAACACACACCCATACAATGCGCACCACCCCGTGATGTTTTTCTCACTCCTACGAGTGAATCTAATGTAACACACACCCATACAATGCGCACCACCCCGTGATGTTTTTCTCACTCCTACTAGTGAATGTAATGTAACACACACCCATACAATGCGCACCACCGAGTGATGCTTTTCTCACTCCTACTAGTGAATCTAATGTAACACACACCCATACAATGCGCACCACCCCGTGATGTTTTTCTCACTCCTACTAGTGAATGTAATGTAACACACACCCATACAATGCGCACCACCCCGTGATGTTTTTCTCACTCCTAGTAGTGAATGTAATGTAACACACACCCATACAATGCGCACCACCCCGTGATGTTTTTCTCACTCCTACTAGTGAATGTAATGTAACACACACCCATACAATGCGCACCAGCCCGTGATGTTTTTCTCACTCCTACGAGTGAATATAATGTAACACACACCCATACAATGCACACCACCCCGTGATGTTTTTCTCACTCCTACGAGTGAATGTAATGTAACACACACACATACAATGCGCACCACCCCGTGATGTTTTTCTCACTCCTACTAGTGAATGTAATGTAACACACACCCATACAATGCGCACCACCCCGTGATGTTTTTCTCACTCCTACTAGTGAATCTAATGTATCACACACCCATACAATGCGCACCACCCCGCGATGTTTTTCAGAAACCTATCCTACATTGCCACTGCATGTTCCCTGACCTCCCCATGCTGACCACCCCGCGGGGCTTTTCTCCATCCTACATTGCCACTCACTGCGTTTCCTAATTCAGACCCTCCGATTCACACCACCCCGTGATGTTTTTCTCACTCCTATTAGTGAATGTAATGTAACACACACCCATACAATGCGCACCACCCCGTGATGTTTTTCTCACTCCTACTAGTGAATGTAATGTAACACACACCCATACAATGCGCACCACCCCGTGATGTTTTTCTCACTCCTACTAGTGAATGTAATGTAACACACACCCATACAATGCGCACCACCCCGTGATGTTTTTATCACTCCTACTAGTGAATGTAATGTAACACACACACATACAATGCGCACCACCCCGTGATGTTTTTCTCACTCCTACTAGTGAATGTAATGTAACACACACCCATACAATGCGCACCACCGCGTGATGTTTTTCTCACTCCTACTAGTGAATCTAATGTAACACACACCCATACAATGCGCACCACCCCGTGATGTTTTTCTCACTCCTACTAGTGAATGTAATGTAACACACACCCATACAATGCGCAGCACCCCGTGACGTTTTTCTCACTCCTACTAGTGAATGTAATGTAACACACACCCATACAATGCACACCACCCCGTGATGTTTTTCTCACTCCTACGAGTGAATGTAATGTAACACACACCCATACAATGCGCACCACCCCGTGATGTTTTTCTCACTCCTAGTAGTGAATGTAATGTAACACACACCCATACAATGCGCACCACCCCGTGATGTTTGTCTCACTCCTACTAGTGAATCTAATGTAACACACACCCATACAATGCGCACCACCCCGCGATGTTTTTCAGAATCCTATCCTAAATTGCCACTGCATGTTCCCTGACCTCCCCATGGTGACCACACCGCGGGGCTTTTCTCCATCCTACATTGCCACTCACTGCCTTTCCTAATTCAGACCCTCCGATTCACACCACCCCGTGATGTTTTTCTCACTCCTATTAGTGAATGTAATGTAACACACACACATACAATGCGCACCACCCCGTGATGTTTTTCTCACTCCTACGAGTGAATATAATGTAACACACACCCATACAATGCGCACCACCCCGTGATGTTTTTCTCACTCTTACGAGTGAATGTAATGTAACACACACCCATACAATGCGCACCACCCCGTGATGTTTTTCTCACTCCTACTAGTGAATGTAATCTAACACACACCCATACAATGCGCACCACCCCGTGATGTTTTTCTCACTCCTACTAGTGAATGTAATGTAACACACACCCATACAATGCGCACCACTCCGTGATGTTTTTCTCACTCCTACTAGTGAATGTAATGTAACACACACCCATACAATGCGCAACACCCCGTGATGTTTTTCTCACTCCTACTAGTGAATCTAATGTAACACACACCCATACAATGCGCACCACCCCGCGATGTTTTTCAGAATCCTATCCTACATTGCCACTGCATGTTCCCTGACCTCCCCATGCTGACCACCACGCGGGGCTTTTCTCCATCCTATATTGCCACTCACTGCCTTTCCTAATTCAGACCCTCTGATTCACACCACCCCGTGATGTTTTTCTCACTCCTATTCGTGAATGTAATGTAACACACACCCATAAAATGCGCACCACCCCGTGATGTTTTTCTCACTCCTACTAGTGAATGTAATGTAACACACACCCATACAATGCGCACCACCCCGTGATGTTTTTCTCACTCCTACTAGTGAATGTAATGTAACACACTCCCATACAATGCGCACCACCCCGTGATGTTTTTCTCACTCCTACTTGTGAATCTAATGTAACACACACCCATACAATGCGCACCACCCCGCGATGTTTTTCAGAATCCTATCCTACATTGCCACTGCATGTTCCCTGACCTCCCCATGCTGACCACCCCGCGGGGCTTTTCTCCATCCTACATTGCCACTCACTGCCTATCCTAATTCAGACCCTCCGATTCACACCACCCCGTGATGTTTTTCTCACTCCTATTAGTGAATGTAATGTAACACACACCCATACAATGCGCAACACCCCGTGATGTTTTTCTCACTCCTACTAGTGAAAGTAATGTAACACACACCCATACAATGCGCACCACCCCGTGATGTTTTTCTCACTCCTACTAGTGAATGTAATGTAACACACACCCATACAATGCGCACCACCCCGTGATGTTTTTCTCACTCCTACTAGTGAATCTAATGTAACACACACCCATACAATGCGCACCACCCCTTGATGTTTTTCTCACTCCTACTAGTGAATGTAATGTAACACACACCCATACAATGCGCACCACCCCGTGATGTTTTTCTCACTCCTACTAGTGAATCTAATGTAACACACACCCATACAATGCGCACCACCCCTTGATGTTTTTCTCACTCCTAGTAGTGAATGTAATGTAACACACACCCATACAATGCGCACCACACCGTGATGTTTGTCTCACTCCTACTAGTGAATCTAATGTAACACACACCCATACAATGCGCACCACCCCGCGATGTTTTTCAGAATCCTATCCTACATTGCCACTGCATGTTCCCTGACCTCCCCATGGTGACCACACCGCGGGGCTTTTCTCCATCCTACATTGCCACTCACTGCCTTTCCTAATTCAGACCCTCCGATTCACACCACCCCGTGATGTTTTTCTCACTCCTATTAGTGAATGTAATGTAACACACACACATACAATGCGCACCACCCCGTGATGTTTTTCTCACTCCTACGAGTGAATATAATGTAACACACACCCATACAATGCGCACCACCCCGTGATGTTTTTCTCACTCTTACGAGTGAATGTAATGTAACACACACCCATACAATGCGCACCACCCCGTGATGTTTTTCTCACTCCTACTAGTGAATGTAATCTAACACACACCCATACAATGCGCACCACCCCGTGATGTTTTTCTCACTCCTACTAGTGAATGTAATGTAACACACACCCATACAATGCGCACCACTCCGTGATGTTTTTCTCACTCCTACTAGTGAATGTAATGTAACACACACCCATACAATGCGCAACACCCCGTGATGTTTTTCTCACTCCTACTAGTGAATCTAATGTAACACACACCCATACAATGCGCACCACCCCGCGATGTTTTTCAGAATCCTATCCTACATTGCCACTGCATGTTCCCTGACCTCCCCATGCTGACCACCCCGCGGGGCTTTTCTCCATCCTATATTGCCACTCACTGCCTTTCCTAATTCAGACCCTCTGATTCACACCACCCCGTGATGTATTTCTCACTCCTATTCGTGAATGTAATGTAACACACACCCATAAAATGCGCACCACCCCGTGATGTTTTTCTCACTCCTACTAGTGAATGTAATGTAACACACACCCATACAATGCGCACCACCCCGTGATGTTTTTCTCACTCCTACTAGTGAATGTAATGTAACACACTCCCATAAAATGCGCACCACCCCGTGATGTTTTTCTCACTCCTACTTGTGAATCTAATGTAACACACACCCATACAATGCGCACCACCCCGCGATGTTTTTCAGAATCCTATCCTACATTGCCACTGCATGTTCCCTGACCTCCCCATGCTGACCACCCCGCGGGGCTTTTCTCCATCCTACATTGCCACTCACTGCCTATCCTAATTCAGACCCTCCGATTCACACCACCCCGTGATGTTTTTCTCACTCCTATTAGTGAATGTAATGTAACACACACCCATACAATGCGCACCACCCCGTGATGTTTTTCTCACTCCTACTAGTGAAAGTAATGTAACACACACCCATACAATGCGCACCACCCCGTGATGTTTTTCTCACTCCTACTAGTGAATGTAATGTAACACACACCCATACAATGCGCACCACCCCGTGATGTTTTTCTCACTCCTACTAGTGAATCTAATGTAACACACACCCATACAATGCGCACCACCCCTTGATGTTTTTCTCACTCCTACTAGTGAATGTAATGTAACACACACCCATACAATGCGCACCACCCCGTGATGTTTTTCTCACTCCTACTAGTGAATCTAATGTAACACACACCCATACAATGCGCACCACCCCTTGATGTTTTTCTCACTCCTAGTAGTGAATGTAATGTAACACACACCCATACAATGCGCACCACCCCGTGATGTTTGTCTCAGTCCTACTAGTGAATCTAATGTAACACACACCCATACAATGCGCACCACCCCGCGATGTTTTTCAGAATCCTATCCTACATTGCCACTGCATGTTCCCTGACCTCCCCATGGTGACCACACCGCGGGGCTTTTCTCCATCCTACATTGCCACTCACTGCCTTTCCTAATTCAGACCCTCCGATTCACACCACCCCGTGATGTTTTTCTCACTCCTATTAGTGAATGTAATGTAACACACACACATACAATGCGCACCACCCCGTGATGTTTTTCTCACTCCTATTAGTGAATGTAATGTAACACACACCCATACAATGCGCACCACCCCGTGATGTTTTTCTCACTCCTACTAGTGAAAGTAATGTAACACACACCCATACAATGCGCACCACCCCGTGATGTTTTTCTCACTCCTACTAGTGAATGTAATGTAACACACACCCATACAATGCGCACCACCCCGTGATGTTTTCTCACTCCTACTAGTGAATCTAATGTAACACACACCCATACAATGCGCACCACCCCTTGATGTTTTTCTCACTCCTACTAGTGAATGTAATGTAACACACACCCATACAATGCGCACCACCCCGTGATGTTTTTCTCACTCCTACTAGTGAATCTAATGTAACACACACCCATACAATGCGCACCACCCCGTGATGTTTTTCTCACTCCTACTAGTGAATGTAATGTAACACACACCCATACAATGCGCACCACACCGTGATGTTTGTCTCACTCCTACTAGTGAATCTAATGTAACACACACCCATACAATGCGCACCACCCCGCGATGTTTTTCAGAATCCTATCCTACATTGCCACTGCATGTTCCCTGACCTCCCCATGGTGACCACACCGCGGGGCTTTTCTCCATCCTACATTGCCACTCACTGCCTTTCCTAATTCAGACCCTCCGATTCACACCACCCCGTGATGTTTTTCTCACTCCTATTAGTGAATGTAATGTAACACACACACATACAATGCGCACCACCCCGTGATGTTTTTCTCACTCCTACGAGTGAATATAATGTAACACACACCCATACAATGCGCACCACCCCGTGATGTTTTTCTCACTCTTACGAGTGAATGTAATGTAACACACACCCATACAATGCGCACCACCCCGTGATGTTTTTCTCACTCCTACTAGTGAATGTAATCTAACACACACCCATACAATGCGCACCACCCCGTGATGTTTTTCTCACTCCTACTAGTGAATGTAATGTAACACACACCCATACAATGCGCACCACTCCGTGATGTTTTTCTCACTCCTACTAGTGAATGTAATGTAACACACACCCATACAATGCGCAACACCCCGTGATGTTTTTCTCACTCCTACTAGTGAATCTAATGTAACACACACCCATACAATGCGCACCACCCCGCGATGTTTTTCAGAATCCTATCCTACATTGCCACTGCATGTTCCCTGACCTCCCCATGCTGACCACCACGCGGGGCTTGTCTCCATCCTATATTGCCACTCACTGCCTTTCCTAAGTCAGACCCTCTGATTCACACCACCCCGTGATGTTTTTCTCACTCCTATTCGTGAATGTAATGTAACACACACCCATAAAATGCGCACCACCCCGTGACGTTTTTCTCACTCCTACTAGTGAATGTAATGTAACACACACCCATACAATGCGCACCACCCCGTGATGTTTTTCTCACTCCTACTAGTGAATGTAATGTAACACACACCCATACAATGCGCACCACCCCGTGATGTTTTTATCACTCCTACTAGTGAATGTAATGTAACACACACACATACAATGCGCACCACCCCGTGATGTTTTTCTCACTCCTACTAGTGAATGTAATGTAACACACACCCATACAATGCGCACCACCGCGTGATGTTTTTCTCACTCCTACTAGTGAATCTAATGTAACACACACCCATACAATGCGCACCACCCCGTGATGTTTTTCTCACTCCTACTAGTGAATGTAATGTAACACACACCCATACAATGCGCAGCACCCCGTGACGTTTTTCTCACTCCTACTAGTGAATGTAATGTAACACACACCCATACAATGCGCACCACCCCGTGATGTTTTTCTCACTCCTAGTAGTGAATGTAATGTAACACACACCCATACAATGCGCACCACCCCGTGATGTTTGTCTCACTCCTACTAGTGAATCTAATGTAACACACACCCATACAATGCGCACCACCCCGCGATGTTTTTCAGAATCCTATCCTACATTGCCACTGCATGTTCCCTGACCTCCCCATGGTGACCACACCGCGGGGCTTTTCTCCATCCTACATTGCCACTCACTGCCTTTCCTAATTCAGACCCTCCGATGCACACCACCCCGTGATGTTTTTCTCACTCCTATTAGTGAATGTAATGTAACACACACACATACAATGCGCACCACCCCGTGATGTTTTTCTCACTCCTATTAGTGAATGTAATGTAACACACACCCATACAATGCGCACCACCCCGTGATGTTTTTCTCACTCCTACTAGTGAAAGTAATGTAACACACACCCATACAATGCGCACCACCCCGTGATGTTTTTCTCACTCCTACTAGTGAATGTAATGTAACACACACCCATACAATGCGCACCACCCCGTGATGTTTTTCTCACTCCTACTAGTGAATCTAATGTAACACACACCCATACAATGCGCACCACCCCTTGATGTTTTTCTCACTCCTACTAGTGAATGTAATGTAACACACACCCATACAATGCGCACCACCCCGTGATGTTTTTCTCACTCCTACTAGTGAATCTAATGTAACACACACCCATACAATGCGCACCACCCCTTGATGTTTTTCTCACTCCTAGTAGTGAATGTAATGTAACACACACCCATACAATGCGCACCACACCGTGATGTTTGTCTCACTCCTACTAGTGAATCTAATGTAACACACACCCATACAATGCGCACCACCCCGCGATGTTTTTCAGAATCCTATCCTACATTGCCACTGCATGTTCCCTGACCTCCCCATGGTGACCACACCGCGGGGCTTTTCTCCATCCTACATTGCCACTCACTGCCTTTCCTAATTCAGACCCTCCGATTCACACCACCCCGTGATGTTTTTCTCACTCCTATTAGTGAATGTAATGTAACACACACACATACAATGCGCACCACCCCGTGATGTTTTTCTCACTCCTACGAGTGAATATAATGTAACACACACCCATACAATGCGCACCACCCCGTGATGTTTTTCTCACTCTTACGAGTGAATGTAATGTAACACACACCCATACAATGCGCACCACCCCGTGATGTTTTTCTCACTCCTACTAGTGAATGTAATCTAACACACACCCATACAATGCGCACCACCCCGTGATGTTTTTCTCACTCCTACTAGTGAATGTAATGTAACACACACCCATACAATGCGCACCACTCCGTGATGTTTTTCTCACTCCTACTAGTGAATGTAATGTAACACACACCCATACAATGCGCAACACCCCGTGATGTTTTTCTCACTCCTACTAGTGAATCTAATGTAACACACACCCATACAATGCGCACCACCCCGCGATGTTTTTCAGAATCCTATCCTACATTGCCACTGCATGTTCCCTGAACTCCCCATGCTGACCACCCCGCGGGGCTTGTCTCCATCCTATATTGCCACTCACTGCCTTTCCTAAGTCAGACCCTCTGATTCACACCACCCCGTGATGTTTTTCTCACTCCTATTCGTGAATGTAATGTAACACACACCCATAAAATGCGCACCACCCCGTGATGTTTTTCTCACTCCTACTAGTGAATGTAATGTAACACACACCCATACAATGCGCACCACCCCGTGATGTTTTTCTCACTCCTACTAGTGAATGTAATGTAACACACACCCATACAATGCGCACCACCCCGTGATGTTTTTATCACTCCTACTAGTGAATGTAATGTAACACACACACATACAATGCGCACCACCCCGTGATGTTTTTCTCACTCCTACGAGTGAATATAATGTAACACACACCCATACAATGCGCACCACCCCGTGATGTTTTTCTCACTCTTACGAGTGAATGTAATGTAACACACACCCATACAATGCGCACCACCCCGTGATGTTTTTCTCACTCCTACTAGTGAATGTAATCTAACACACACCCATACAATGCGCACCACCCCGTGATGTTTTTCTCACTCCTACTAGTGAATGTAATGTAACACACACCCATACAATGCGCACCACTCCGTGATGTTTTTCTCACTCCTACTAGTGAATGTAATGTAACACACACCCATACAATGCGCAACACCCCGTGATGTTTTTCTCACTCCTACTAGTGAATCTAATGTAACACACACCCATACAATGCGCACCACCCCGCGATGTTTTTCAGAATCCTATCCTACATTGCCACTGCATGTTCCCTGACCTCCCCATGCTGACCACCCCGCGGGGCTTTTCTCCATCCTATATTGCCACTCACTGCCTTTCCTAATTCAGACCCTCTGATTCACACCACCCCGTGATGTATTTCTCACTCCTATTCGTGAATGTAATGTAACACACACCCATAAAATGCGCACCACCCCGTGATGTTTTTCTCACTCCTACTAGTGAATGTAATGTAACACACACCCATACAATGCGCACCACCCCGTGATGTTTTTCTCACTCCTACTAGTGAATGTAATGTAACACACTCCCATAAAATGCGCACCACCCCGTGATGTTTTTCTCACTCCTACTTGTGAATCTAATGTAACACACACCCATACAATGCGCACCACCCCGCGATGTTTTTCAGAATCCTATGCTACATTGCCACTGCATGTTCCCTGACCTCCCCATGCTGACCACCCCGCGGGGCTTTTCTCCATCCTACATTGCCACTCACTGCCTATCCTAATTCAGACCCTCCGATTCACACCACCCCGTGATGTTTTTCTCACTCCTATTAGTGAATGTAATGTAACACACACCCATACAATGCGCACCACCCCGTGATGTTTTTCTCACTCCTACTAGTGAAAGTAATGTAACACACACCCATACAATGCGCACCACCCCGTGATGTTTTTCTCACTCCTACTAGTGAATGTAATGTAACACACACCCATACAATGCGCACCACCCCGTGATGTTTTTCTCACTCCTACTAGTGAATCTAATGTAACACACACCCATACAATGCGCACCACCCCTTGATGTTTTTCTCACTCCTACTAGTGAATGTAATGTAACACACACCCATACAATGCGCACCACCCCGTGATGTTTTTCTCACTCCTACTAGTGAATCTAATGTAACACACACCCATACAATGCGCACCACCCCTTGATGTTTTTCTCACTCCTAGTAGTGAATGTAATGTAACACACACCCATACAATGCGCACCACCCCGTGATGTTTGTCTCAGTCCTACTAGTGAATCTAATGTAACACACACCCATACAATGCGCACCACCCCGCGATGTTTTTCAGAATCCTATCCTACATTGCCACTGCATGTTCCCTGACCTCCCCATGGTGACCACACCGCGGGGCTTTTCTCCATCCTACATTGCCACTCACTGCCTTTCCTAATTCAGACCCTCCGATTCACACCACCCCGTGATGTTTTTCTCACTCCTATTAGTGAATGTAATGTAACACACACACATACAATGCGCACCACCCCGTGATGTTTTTCTCACTCCTATTAGTGAATGTAATGTAACACACACCCATACAATGCGCACCACCCCGTGATGTTTTTCTCACTCCTACTAGTGAAAGTAATGTAACACACACCCATACAATGCGCACCACACCGTGATGTTTTTCTCACTCCTACTAGTGAATGTAATGTAACACACACCCATACAATGCGCACCACCCCGTGATGTTTTCTCACTCCTACTAGTGAATCTAATGTAACACACACCCATACAATGCGCACCACCCCTTGATGTTTTTCTCACTCCTACTAGTGAATGTAATGTAACACACACCCATACAATGCGCACCACCCCGTGATGTTTTTCTCACTCCTACTAGTGAATCTAATGTAACACACACCCATACAATGCGCACCACCCCTTGATGTTTTTCTCACTCCTAGTAGTGAATGTAATGTAACACACACCCATACAATGCGCACCACACCGTGATGTTTGTCTCACTCCTACTAGTGAATCTAATGTAACACACACCCATACAATGCGCACCACCCCGCGATGTTTTTCAGAATCCTATCCTACATTGCCACTGCATGTTCCCTGACCTCCCCATGGTGACCACACCGCGGGGCTTTTCTCCATCCTACATTGCCACTCACTGCCTTTCCTAATTCAGACCCTCCGATTCACACCACCCCGTGATGTTTTTCTCACTCCTATTAGTGAATGTAATGTAACACACACACATACAATGCGCACCACCCCGTGATGTTTTTCTCACTCCTACGAGTGAATATAATGTAACACACACCCATACAATGCGCACCACCCCGTGATGTTTTTCTCACTCTTACGAGTGAATGTAATGTAACACACACCCATACAATGCGCACCACCCCGTGATGTTTTTCTCACTCCTACTAGTGAATGTAATCTAACACACACCCATACAATGCGCACCACCCCGTGATGTTTTTCTCACTCCTACTAGTGAATGTAATGTAACACACACCCATACAATGCGCACCACTCCGTGATGTTTTTCTCACTCCTACTAGTGAATGTAATGTAACACACACCCATACAATGCGCAACACCCCGTGATGTTTTTCTCACTCCTACTAGTGAATCTCATGTAACACACACCCATACAATGCGCACCACCCCGCGATGTTTTTCAGAATCCTATCCTACATTGCCACTGCATGTTCCCTGACCTCCCCATGCTGACCACCACGCGGGGCTTGTCTCCATCCTATATTGCCACTCACTGCCTTTCCTAAGTCAGACCCTCTGATGCACACCACCCCGTGATGTTTTTCTCACTCCTATTCGTGAATGTAATGTAACACACACCCATAAAATGCGCACCACCCCGTGATGTTTTTCTCACTCCTACTAGTGAATGTAATGTAACACACACCCATACAATGCGCACCACCCCGTGATGTTTTTCTCACTCCTACTAGTGAATGTAATGTAACACACACCCATACAATGCGCACCACCCCGTGATGTTTTTATCACTCCTACTAGTGAATGTAATGTAACACACACACATACAATGCGCACCACCCCGTGATGTTTTTCTCACTCCTACTAGTGAATGTAATGTAACACACACCCATACAATGCGCACCACCGCGTGATGTTTTTCTCACTCCTACTAGTGAATCTAATGTAACACACACCCATACAATGCGCACCACCCCGTGATGTTTTTCTCACTCCTACTAGTGAATGTAATGTAACACACACCCATACAATGCGCAGCACCCCGTGACGTTTTTCTCACTCCTACTAGTGAATGTAATGTAACACACACCCATACAATGCGCACCACCCCGTGATGTTTTTCTCACTCCTAGTAGTGAATGTAATGTAACACACACCCATACAATGCGCACCACCCCGTGATGTTTGTCTCACTCCTACTAGTGAATCTAATGTAACACACACCCATACAATGCGCACCACCCCGCGATGTTTTTCAGAATCCTATCCTACATTGCCACTGCATGTTCCCTGACCTCCCCATGGTGACCACACCGCGGGGCTTTTCTCCATCCTACATTGCCACTCACTGCCTTTCCTAATTCAGACCCTCCGATGCACACCACCCCGTGATGTTTTTCTCACTCCTATTAGTGAATGTAATGTAACACACACACATACAATGCGCACCACCCCGTGATGTTTTTCTCACTCCTATTAGTGAATGTAATGTAACACACACCCATACAATGCGCACCACCCCGTGATGTTTTTCTCACTCCTACTAGTGAAAGTAATGTAACACACACCCATACAATGCGCACCACCCCGTGATGTTTTTCTCACTCCTACTAGTGAATGTAATGTAACACACACCCATACAATGCGCACCACCCCGTGATGTTTTTCTCACTCCTACTAGTGAATCTAATGTAACACACACCCATACAATGCGCACCACCCCTTGATGTTTTTCTCACTCCTACTAGTGAATGTAATGTAACACACACCCATACAATGCGCACCACCCCGTGATGTTTTTCTCACTCCTACTAGTGAATCTAATGTAACACACACCCATACAATGCGCACCACCCCTTGATGTTTTTCTCACTCCTAGTAGTGAATGTAATGTAACACACACCCATACAATGCGCACCACACCGTGATGTTTGTCTCACTCCTACTAGTGAATCTAATGTAACACACACCCATACAATGCGCACCACCCCGCGATGTTTTTCAGAATCCTATCCTACATTGCCACTGCATGTTCCCTGACCTCCCCATGGTGACCACACCGCGGGGCTTTTCTCCATCCTACATTGCCACTCACTGCCTTTCCTAATTCAGACCCTCCGATTCACACCACCCCGTGATGTTTTTCTCACTCCTATTAGTGAATGTAATGTAACACACACACATACAATGCGCACCACCCCGTGATGTTTTTCTCACTCCTACGAGTGAATATAATGTAACACACACCCATACAATGCGCACCACCCCGTGATGTTTTTCTCACTCTTACGAGTGAATGTAATGTAACACACACCCATACAATGCGCACCACCCCGTGATGTTTTTCTCACTCCTACTAGTGAATGTAATCTAACACACACCCATACAATGCGCACCACCCCGTGATGTTTTTCTCACTCCTACTAGTGAATGTAATGTAACACACACCCATACAATGCGCACCACTCCGTGATGTTTTTCTCACTCCTACTAGTGAATGTAATGTAACACACACCCATACAATGCGCAACACCCCGTGATGTTTTTCTCACTCCTACTAGTGAATCTAATGTAACACACACCCATACAATGCGCACCACCCCGCGATGTTTTTCAGAATCCTATCCTACATTGCCACTGCATGTTCCCTGAACTCCCCATGCTGACCACCCCGCGGGGCTTGTCTCCATTCTATATTGCCACTCACTGCCTTTCCTAAGTCAGACCCTCTGATTCACACCACCCCGTGATGTTTTTCTCACTCCTATTCGTGAATGTAATGTAACACACACCCATAAAATGCGCACCACCCCGTGATGTTTTTCTCACTCCTACTAGTGAATGTAATGTAACACACACCCATACAATGCGCACCACCCCGTGATGTTTTTCTCACTCCTACTAGTGAATGTAATGTAACACACACCCATAAAATGCGCACCACCCCGTGATGTTTTTATCACTCCTACTAGTGAATGTAATGTAACACACACACATACAATGCGCACCACCCCGTGATGTTTTTCTCACTCCTACTAGTGAATGTAATGTAACACACACCCATACAATGCGCACCACCGCGTGATGTTTTTCTCACTCCTACTAGTGAATCTAATGTAACACACACCCATACAATGCGCACCACCCCGTGATGTTTTTCTCACTCCTACTAGTGAATGTAATGTAACACACACCCATACAATGCGCAGCACCCCGTGACGTTTTTCTCACTCCTACTAGTGAATGTAATGTAACACACACCCATACAATGCGCACCACCCCGTGATGTTTTTCTCACTCCTAGTAGTGAATGTAATGTAACACACACCCATACAATGCGCACCACCCCGTGATGTTTGTCTCACTCCTACTAGTGAATCTAATGTAACACACACCCATACAATGCGCACCACCCCGCGATGTTTTTCAGAATCCTATCCTACATTGCCACTGCATGTTCCCTGACCTCCCCATGGTGACCACACCGCGGGGCTTTTCTCCATCCTACATTGCCACTCACTGCCTTTCCTAATTCAGACCCTCCGATTCACACCACCCCGTGATGTTTTTCTCACTCCTATTAGTGAATGTAATGTAACACACACACATACAATGCGCACCACCCCGTGATGTTTTTCTCACTCCTACGAGTGAATATAATGTAACACACACCCATACAATGCGCACCACCCCGTGATGTTTTTCTCACTCTTACGAGTGAATGTAATGTAACACACACCCATACAATGCGCACCACCCCGTGATGTTTTTCTCACTCCTACTAGTGAATGTAATCTAACACACACCCATACAATGCGCACCACCCCGTGATGTTTTTCTCACTCCTACTAGTGAATGTAATGTAACACACACCCATACAATGCGCACCACTCCGTGATGTTTTTCTCACTCCTACTAGTGAATGTAATGTAACACACACCCATACAATGCGCAACACCCCGTGATGTTTTTCTCACTCCTACTAGTGAATCTAATGTAACACACACCCATACAATGCGCACCACCCCGCGATGTTTTTCAGAATCCTATCCTACATTGCCACTGCATGTTCCCTGACCTCCCCATGCTGACCACCACGCGGGGCTTTTCTCCATCCTATATTGCCACTCACTGCCTTTCCTAATTCAGACCCTCTGATTCACACCACCCCGTGATGTTTTTCTCACTCCTATTCGTGAATGTAATGTAACACACACCCATAAAATGCGCACCACCCCGTGATGTTTTTCTCACTCCTACTAGTGAATGTAATGTAACACACACCCATACAATGCGCACCACCCCGTGATGTTTTTCTCACTCCTACTAGTGAATGTAATGTAACACACTCCCATACAATGCGCACCACCCCGTGATGTTTTTCTCACTCCTACTTGTGAATCTAATGTAACACACACCCATACAATGCGCACCACCCCGCGATGTTTTTCAGAATCCTATCCTACATTGCCACTGCATGTTCCCTGACCTCCCCATGCTGACCACCCCGCGGGGCTTTTCTCCATCCTACATTGCCACTCACTGCCTATCCTAATTCAGACCCTCCGATTCACACCACCCCGTGATGTTTTTCTCACTCCTATTAGTGAATGTAATGTAACACACACCCATACAATGCGCACCACCCCGTGATGTTTTTCTCACTCCTACTAGTGAAAGTAATGTAACACACACCCATACAATGCGCACCACCCCGTGATGTTTTTCTCACTCCTACTAGTGAATGTAATGTAACACACACCCATACAATGCGCACCACCCCGTGATGTTTTTCTCACTCCTACTAGTGAATCTAATGTAACACACACCCATACAATGCGCACCACCCCGTGATGTTTTTCTCACTCCTACTAGTGAAAGTAATGTAACACACACCCATACAATGCGCACCACCCCGTGATGTTTTTCTCACTCCTACTAGTGAATGTAATGTAACACACACCCATACAATGCGCACCACCCCGTGATGTTTTTCTCACTCCTACGAGTGAATCTAATGTAACACACACCCATACAATGCGCACCACCCCGTGATGTTTTTCTCACTCCTACTAGTGAATGTAATGTAACACACACCCATACAATGCGCACCACCGAGTGATGCTTTTCTCACTCCTACTAGTGAATCTAATGTAACACACACCCATACAATGCGCACCAGCCCGTGATGTTTTTCTCACTCCTACTAGTGAATGTAATGTAACACACACCCATACAATGCGCACCACCCCGTGATGTTTTTCTCACTCCTAGTAGTGAATGTAATGTAACACACACCCATACAATGCGCACCACCCCGTGATGTTTTTCTCACTCCTACTAGTGAATGTAATGTAACACACACCCATACAATGCGCACCACCCCGTGATGTTTTTCTCACTCCTACGAGTGAATATAATGTAACACACACCCATACAATGCACACCACCCCGTGATGTTTTTCTCACTCCTACGAGTGAATGTAATGTAACACACACACATACAATGCGCACCACCCCGTGATGTTTTTCTCACTCCTACTAGTGAATGTAATGTAACACACACCCATACAATGCGCACCACCCCGTGATGTTTTTCTCACTCCTACTAGTGAATCTAATGTATCACACACCCATACAATGCGCACCACCCCGCGATGTTTTTCAGAAACCTATCCTACATTGCCACTGCATGTTCCCTGACCTCCCCATGCTGACCACCCCGCGGGGCTTTTCTCCATCCTACATTGCCACTCACTGCGTTTCCTAATTCAGACCCTCCGATTCACACCACCCCGTGATGTTTTTCTCACTCCTATTAGTGAATGTAATGTAACACACACCCATACAATGCGCACCACCCCGTGATGTTTTTCTCACTCCTACTAGTGAATGTAATGTAACACACACCCATACAATGCGCACCACCCCGTGATGTTTTTCTCACTCCTACTAGTGAATGTAATGTAACACACACCCATACAATGCGCACCACCCCGTGATGTTTTTATCACTCCTACTAGTGAATGTAATGTAACACACACACATACAATGCGCACCACCCCGTGATGTTTTTCTCACTCCTACTAGTGAATGTAATGTAACACACACCCATACAATGCGCACCACCGCGTGATGTTTTTCTCACTCCTACTAGTGAATCTAATGTAACACACACCCATACAATGCGCACCACCCCGTGATGTTTTTCTCACTCCTACTAGTGAATGTAATGTAACACACACCCATAAAATGCGCAGCACCCCGTGACGTTTTTCTCACTCCTACTAGTGAATGTAATGTAACACACACCCATACAATGCACACCACCCCGTGATGTTTTTCTCACTCCTACGAGTGAATGTAATGTAACACACACCCATACAATGCGCACCACCCCGTGATGTTTTTCTCACTCCTAGTAGTGAATGTAATGCAACACACACCCATACAATGCGCACCACCCCGTGATGTTTGTCTCACTCCTACTAGTGAATCTAATGTAACACACACCCATACAATGCGCACCACCCCGCGATGTTTTTCAGAATCCTATCCTACATTGCCACTGCATGTTCCCTGACCTCCCCATGGTGACCACACCGCGGGGCTTTTCTCCATCCTACATTGCCACTCACTGCCTTTCCTAATTCAGACCCTCCGATTCACACCACCCCGTGATGTTTTTCTCACTCCTATTAGTGAATGTAATGTAACACACACACATACAATGCGCACCACCCCGTGATGTTTTTCTCACTCCTACGAGTGAATATAATGTAACACACACCCATACAATGCGCACCACCCCGTGATGTTTTTCTCACTCTTACGAGTGAATGTAATGTAACACACACCCATACAATGCGCACCACCCCGTGATGTTTTTCTCACTCCTACTAGTGAATGTAATCTAACACACACCCATACAATGCGCACCACCCCGTGATGTTTTTCTCACTCCTACTAGTGAATGTAATGTAACACACACCCATACAATGCGCACCACTCCGTGATGTTTTTCTCACTCCTACTAGTGAATGTAATGTAACACACACCCATACAATGCGCAACACCCCGTGATGTTTTTCTCACTCCTACTAGTGAATCTAATGTAACACACACCCATACAATGCGCACCACCCCGCGATGTTTTTCAGAATCCTATCCTACATTGCCACTGCATGTTCCCTGACCTCCCCATGCTGACCACCACGCGGGGCTTTTCTCCATCCTATATTGCCACTCACTGCCTTTCCTAATTCAGACCCTCTGATTCACACCACCCCGTGATGTTTTTCTCACTCCTATTCGTGAATGTAATGTAACACACACCCATAAAATGCGCACCACCCCGTGATGTTTTTCTCACTCCTACTAGTGAATGTAATGTAACACACACCCATACAATGCGCACCACCCCGTGATGTTTTTCTCACTCCTACTAGTGAATGTAATGTAACACACTCCCATACAATGCGCACCACCCCGTGATGTTTTTCTCACTCCTACTTGTGAATCTAATGTAACACACACCCATACAATGCGCACCACCCCGCGATGTTTTTCAGAATCCTATCCTACATTGCCACTGCATGTTCCCTGACCTCCCCATGCTGACCACCCCGCGGGGCTTTTCTCCATCCTACATTGCCACTCACTGCCTATCCTAATTCAGACCCTCCGATTCACACCACCCCGTGATGTTTTTCTCACTCCTATTAGTGAATGTAATGTAACACACACCCATACAATGCGCACCACCCCGTGATGTTTTTCTCACTCCTACTAGTGAAAGTAATGTAACACACACCCATACAATGCGCACCACCACGTGATGTTTTTCTCACTCCTACTAGTGAATGTAATGTAACACACACCCATACAATGCGCACCACCCCGTGATGTTTTTCTCACTCCTACTAGTGAATCTAATGTAACACACACCCATACAATGCGCACCACCCCTTGATGTTTTTCTCACTCCTACTAGTGAATGTAATGTAACACACACCCATACAATGCGCACCACCCCGTGATGTTTTTCTCACTCCTACTAGTGAATCTAATGTAACACACACCCATACAATGCGCACCCCCCCTTGATGTTTTTCTCACTCCTAGTAGTGAATGTAATGTAACACACACCCATACAATGCGCACCACACCGTGATGTTTGTCTCACTCCTACTAGTGAATCTAATGTAACACACACCCATACAATGCGCACCACCCCGCGATGTTTTTCAGAATCCTATCCTACATTGCCACTGCATGTTCCCTGACCTCCCCATGGTGACCACACCGCGGGGCTTTTCTCCATCCTACATTGCCACTCACTGCCTTTCCTAATTCAGACCCTCCGATTCACACCACCCCGTGATGTTTTTCTCACTCCTATTAGTGAATGTAATGTAACACACACACATACAATGCGCACCACCCCGTGATGTTTTTCTCACTCCTACGAGTGAATATAATGTAACACACACCCATACAATGCGCACCACCCCGTGATGTTTTTCTCACTCTTACGAGTGAATGTAATGTAACACACACCCATACAATGCGCACCACCCCGTGATGTTTTTCTCACTCCTACTAGTGAATGTAATCTAACACACACCCATACAATGCGCACCACCCCGTGATGTTTTTCTCACTCCTACTAGTGAATGTAATGTAACACACACCCATACAATGCGCACCACTCCGTGATGTTTTTCTCACTCCTACTAGTGAATGTAATGTAACACACACCCATACAATGCGCAACACCCCGTGATGTTTTTCTCACTCCTACTAGTGAATCTAATGTAACACACACCCATACAATGCGCACCACCCCGCGATGTTTTTCAGAATCCTATCCTACATTGCCACTGCATGTTCCCTGACCTCCCCATGCTGACCACCCCGCGGGGCTTTTCTCCATCCTATATTGCCACTCACTGCCTTTCCTAATTCAGACCCTCTGATTCACACCACCCCGTGATGTTTTTCTCACTCCTATTCGTGAATGTAATGTAACACACACCCATAAAATGCGCACCACCCCGTGATGTTTTTCTCACTCCTACTAGTGAATGTAATGTAACACACACCCATACAATGCGCACCACCCCGTGATGTTTTTCTCACTCCTACTAGTGAATGTAATGTAACACACTCCCATACAATGCGCACCACCCCGTGATGTTTTTCTCACTCCTACTTGTGAATCTAATGTAACACACACCCATACAATGCGCACCACCCCGCGATGTTTTTCAGAATCCTATCCTACATTGCCACTGCATGTTCCCTGACCTCCCCATGCTGACCACACCGCGGGGCTTTTCTCCATCCTACATTGCCACTCACTGCCTATCCTAATTCAGACCCTCCGATTCACACCACCCCGTGATGTTTTTCTCACTCCTATTAGTGAATGTAATGTAACACACACCCATACAATGCGCACCACCCCGTGATGTTTTTCTCACTCCTACTAGTGAAAGTAATGTAACACACACCCATACAATGCGCACCACCCCGTGATGTTTTTCTCACTCCTACTAGTGAATGTAATGTAACACACACCCATACAATGCGCACCACCCCGTGATGTTTTTCTCACTCCTACTAGTGAATCTAATGTAACACACACCCATACAATGCGCACCACCCCTTGATGTTTTTCTCACTCCTACTAGTGAATGTAATGTAACACACACCCATACAATGCGCACCACCCCGTGATGTTTTTCTCACTCCTACTAGTGAATCTAATGTAACACACACCCATACAATGCGCACCACCCCTTGATGTTTTTCTCACTCCTAGTAGTGAATGTAATGTAACACACACCCATACAATGCGCACCACCCCGTGATGTTTGTCTCACTCCTACTAGTGAATCTAATGTAACACACACCCATACAATGCGCACCACCCCGCGATGTTTTTCAGAATCCTATCCTACATTGCCACTGCATGTTCCCTGACCTCCCCATGGTGACCACACCGCGGGGCTTTTCTCCATCCTACATTGCCACTCACTGCCTTTCCTAATTCAGACCCTCCGATTCACACCACCCCGTGATGTTTTTCTCACTCCTATTAGTGAATGTAATGTAACACACACACATACAATGCGCACCACCCCGTGATGTTTTTCTCACTCCTATTAGTGAATGTAATGTAACACACACCCATACAATGCGCACCACCCCGTGATGTTTTTCTCACTCCTACTAGTGAAAGTAATGTAACACACACCCATACAATGCGCACCACCCCGTGATGTTTTTCTCACTCCTACTAGTGAATGTAATGTAACACACACCCATACAATGCGCACCACCCCGTGATGTTTTTCTCACTCCTACTAGTGAATCTAATGTAACACACACCCATACAATGCGCACCACCCCTTGATGTTTTTCTCACTCCTACTAGTGAATGTAATGTAACACACACCCATACAATGCGCACCACCCCGTGATGTTTTTCTCACTCCTACTAGTGAATCTAATGTAACACACACCCATACAATGCGCACCACCCCTTGATGTTTTTCTCACTCCTAGTAGTGAATGTAATGTAACACACACCCATACAATGCGCACCACACCGTGATGTTTGTCTCACTCCTACTAGTGAATCTAATGTAACACACACCCATACAATGCGCACCACCCCGCGATGTTTTTCAGAATCCTATCCTACATTGCCACTGCATGTTCCCTGACCTCCCCATGGTGACCACACCGCGGGGCTTTTCTCCATCCTACATTGCCACTCACTGCCTTTCCTAATTCAGACCCTCCGATTCACACCACCCCGTGATGTTTTTCTCACTCCTATTAGTGAATGTAATGTAACACACACACATACAATGCGCACCACCCCGTGATGTTTTTCTCACTCCTACGAGTGAATATAATGTAACACACACCCATACAATGCGCACCACCCCGTGATGTTTTTCTCACTCTTACGAGTGAATGTAATGTAACACACACCCATACAATGCGCACCACCCCGTGATGTTTTTCTCACTCCTACTAGTGAATGTAATCTAACACACACCCATACAATGAGCACCACCCCGTGATGTTTTTCTCACTCCTACTAGTGAATGTAATGTAACACACACCCATACAATGCGCACCACTCCGTGATGTTTTTATCACTCCTACTAGTGAATGTAATGTAACACACACCCATACAATGCGCAACACCCCGTGATGTTTTTCTCACTCCTACTAGTGAATCTAATGTAACACACACCCATACAATGCGCACCACCCCGCGATGTTTTTCAGAATCCTATCCTACATTGCCACTGCATGTTCCCTGACCTCCCCATGCTGACCACCCCGCGGGGCTTTTCTCCATCCTATATTGCCACTCACTGCCTTTCCTAAGTCAGACCCTCTGATTCACACCACCCCGTGATGTTTTTCTCACTCCTATTCGTGAATGTAATGTAACACACACCCATAAAATGCGCACCACCCCGTGATGTTTTTCTCACTCCTACTAGTGAATGTAATGTAACACACACCCATACAATGCGCACCACCCCGTGATGTTTTTCTCACTCCTACTAGTGAATGTAATGTAACACACTCCCATACAATGCGCACCACCCCGTGATGTTTTTCTCACTCCTACTTGTGAATCTAATGTAACACACACCCATACAATGCGCACCACCCCGCGATGTTTTTCAGAATCCTATCCTACATTGCCACTGCATGTTCCCTGACCTCCCCATGCTGACCACCCCGCGGGGCTTTTCTCCATCCTACATTGCCACTCACTGCCTATCCTAATTCAGACCCTCGGATTCACACCACCCCGTGATGTTTTTCTCACTCCTATTAGTGAATGTAATGTAACACACACCCATACAATGCGCACCACCCCGTGATGTTTTTCTCACTCCTACTAGTGAAAGTAATGTAACACACACCCATACAATGCGCACCACCCCGTGATGTTTTTCTCACTCCTACTAGTGAATGTAATGTAACACACACCCATACAATGCGCACCACCCCGTGATGTTTTTCTCACTCCTACTAGTGAATCTAATGTAACACACACCCATACAATGCGCACCACCCCTTGATGTTTTTCTCACTCCTACTAGTGAATGTAATGTAACACACACCCATACAATGCGCACCACCCCGTGATGTTTTTCTCACTCCTACTAGTGAATCTAATGTAACACACACCCATACAATGCGCACCACCCCTTGATGTTTTTCTCACTCCTACTAGTGAATGTAATGTAACACACACCCATACAATGCGCACCACCCCGTGATGTTTGTCTCACTCCTACTAGTGAATCTAATGTAACACACACCCATACAATGCGCACCACCCCGCGATGTTTTTCAGAATCCTATCCTACATTGCCACTGCATGTTCCCTGACCTCCCCATGGTGACCACACCGCAGGGCTTTTCTCCATCCTACATTGCCAGTCACTGCCTTTCCTAATTCAGACCCTCCGATTCACACCACCCCGTGATGTTTTTCTCACTCCTATTAGTGAATGTAATGTAACACACACACATACAATGCGCACCACCCCGTGATGTTTTTCTCACTCCTACGAGTGAATATAATGTAACACACACCCATACAATGCGCACCACCCCGTGATGTTTTTCTCACTCTTACGAGTGAATGTAATGTAACACACACCCATACAATGCGCACCACCCCGTGATGTTTTTCTCACTCCTACTAGTGAATGTAATCTAACACACACCCATACAATGCGCACCACCCCGTGATGTTTTTCTCACTCCTACTAGTGAATGTAATGTAACACACACCCATACAATGCGCACCACTCCGTGATGTTTTTCTCACTCCTACTAGTGAATGTAATGTAACACACACCCATACAATGCGCAACACCCCGTGATGTTTTTCTCACTCCTACTAGTGAATCTAATGTAACACACACCCATACAATGCGCACCACCCCGCGATGTTTTTCAGAATCCTATCCTACATTGCCACTGCATGTTCCCTGACCTCCCCATGCTGACCACCCCGCGGGGCTTTTCTCCATCCTATGTTGCCACTCACTGCCTTTCCTAATTCAGACCCTCTGATTCACACCACCCCGTGATGTTTTTCTCACTCCTATTCGTGAATGTAATGTAACACACACCCATAAAATGCGCACCACCCCGTGATGTTTTTCTCACTCCTACTAGTGAATGTAATGTAACACACACCCATACAATGCGCACCACCCCGTGATGTTTTTCTCACTCCTACTAGTGAATGTAATGTAACACACTCCCATACAATGCGCACCACCCCGTGATGTTTTTCTCACTCCTACTTGTGAATCTAATGTAACACACACCCATACAATGCGCAGCACCCCGCGATGTTTTTCAGAATCCTATCCTACATTGCCACTGCATGTTCCCTGACCTCCCCATGCTGACCACCCCGCGGGGCTTTTCTCCATCCTACATTGCCACTCACTGCCTATCCTAATTCAGACCCTCCGATTCACACCACCCCGTGATGTTTTTCTCACTCCTATTAGTGAATGTAATGTAACACACACCCATACAATGCGCACCACCCCGTGATGTTTTTCTCACTCCTACTAGTGAAAGTAATGTAACACACACCCATACAATGCGCACCACCCCGTGATGTTTTTCTCACTCCTACTAGTGAATGTAATGTAACACACACCCATACAATGCGCACCACCCCGTGATGTTTTTCTCACTCCTACTAGTGAATCTAATGTAACACACACCCATACAATGCGCACCACCCCTTGATGTTTTTCTCACTCCTACTAGTGAATGTAATGTAACACACACCCATACAATGCGCACCACCCCGTGATGTTTTTCTCACTCCTACTAGTGAATCTAATGTAACACACACCCATACAATGCGCACCACCCCGCGATGTTTTTCAGAATCCTATCCTACATTGCCACTGCATGTTCCCTGACCTCCCCATGCTGACCACCCCGCGGGGCTTTTCTCCATCCTATATTGCCACTCACTGCCTTTCCTAATTCAGACCCTCTGATTCACACCACCCCGTGATGTTTTTCTCACTCCTATTCGTGAATGTAATGTAACACACACCCATAAAATGCGCACCACCCCGTGATGTTTTTCTCACTCCTACTAGTGAATGTAATGTAACACACACCCATACAATGCGCACCACCCCGTGATGTTTTTCTCACTCCTACTAGTGAATGTAATGTAACACACACCCATACAATGCGCACCACCCCGTGATATTTTTCTCACTCCTACTTGTGAATCTAATGTAACACACACCCGTACAATGCGCACCATCCCGCGATGTTTTTCAGAATCCTATCCTACATTGCCACTGCATGTTCCCTGACCTCCCCATGCTGACCACCCCGCGGGGCTTTTCTCCATCCTACATTGCCACTCACTGCCTATCCTAATTCAGACCCTCCGATTCACACCACCCCGTGATGTTTTTCTCACTCCTATTAGTGTATGTAATGTAACACACACCCATACAATGCGCACCACCCCGTGATGTTTTTCTCACTCCTACTAGTGAATGTAATGTAACACACACCCATACAATGCGCACCACCACGTGATGTTTTTCTCACTCCTACTATTGAATGTAATGTAACACACACCCATACAATGCGCACCACCCCGTGATGTTTTTCTCACTCCTACTAGTGAATCTAATGTAACACACACCCATACAATGAGTACCACCCCGCGATGTTTTTCAGAATCCTATCCTACATTGCCACTGCATGTTCCCTGACCTCCCCATGCTGACCACCCCGCGGGGCTTTTCTCCATGCTACATTGCCACTCACTGCCATTCCTAATTCAGACCCTCCGATTCACACCACCCCGTGATGTTTTTCTCACTCCTAGTAGTGAATGTAATGTAACACACACCCATACAATGCGTACCACCCCGTGATGTTTTTCTCACTCCTACTAGTGAATGTAATGTAACACCCATACAATGCGCACCACCCCGTGATGTTTTTCTCACTCCTACGAGTGAATGTAATGTAACACACACCCATACAATGCGCACCACCCCGTGATATTTTTCTCAATCCTACGAGTGAATGTAATCTAACACACACCCATAAAATGCGCACCACCCCGTGATGTTTTTCTCACTCCTACTAGTGAATGTAATGTAACACACACCCATACAATGCGCACCACCCCGTGATGTTTTTCTCACTCCTACTAGTGAATCTAATGTAACACACACCCATACAATGCGCACCACTCTGTGATGTTTTTCTCACTCCTACGAGTGAATGTAATGTAACACACACCCATACAATGCGCACCACCCCGTGATGATTTTCTCACTCCTACTAGTGAATGTAATGTAACACACACCCATACAATGCGCACCACCCCGTGATGTTTTTCTCACTCCTACTAGTGAATCTAATGTAACACACACCCATACAATGCGCACCACCGCGTGTTTTTCTCACTCCTACTAGTGAATCTAATGTAACACACACCCATACAATGCGCACCACCCCGTGATGTTTTTCTCACTCATACTAGAGAATGTAATGTAACACACACCCATACAATGCTCACCACCCCGTGATGTTTTTCTCACTCCTAGTAGTGAATGTAATGTAACACACACACATACAATGCGCACCACCCCGTGATGTTTTTCTCACTCCAACTAGTGAATGTAATGTAACACACACTCATACAATGCGCACCACCCCGTGATGTTTTTCTGACTCCTACTAGTGAATGCAATGTAACACACACCCATACAATGCGCACCACCCCGTGATATTTTTCTCACTCCTATTAGTGAATGTAATGTAACACACACCCATACAATGCGCACCACCCCGTGATGTTTTTCTCACTCCTACTACTGAATCTAATGTAACACACACCCATACAATGCGCACCACCGCGTGATGTTTTTCTCACTCTTACTAGTGAATGCAATGTAACACATACCCGTACAATGCGCACCACCCCGTGATGTTTTTCTCACTCCTATCAGTGAATGTAATGTAACACACACCCATACAATGCGCACCACCCCGTGATGTTTTTCTCACTCCTACTAGTGAATGTAATGTAACACACACCCATAGAATGCGCCCCACCCCGTGATGTTTTTCAAACTATTACGAGTGAATGTAATGTAACACACACCCATACAATGCGCACCACCCCGTGATGTTTTTCTCACTCCTACTAGTGAATGTAATGTAACACACACCCATACAATGCGCACCACCCCGTGATGTTTTTCTCACTCCTAATAGTGAATGTAATGTAACACACACCCATACAATGCGCACCACCCCGTGATATTTTTCTCACTCCTACTTGTGAATCTAATGTAACACACACCCATACAATGCGCACCATCCCGCGATGTTTTTCAGAATCCTATCCTACATTGCCACTGCATGTTCCCTGACCTCCCCATGCTGACCACCCCGCGGGGCTTTTCTCCATCCTACATTGCCACTCACTGCCTATCCTAATTCAGACCCTCCGATTCACACCACCCCGTGATGTTTTTCTCACTCCTATTAGTGAATGTAATGTAACACACACCCATACAATGCGCACCACCCCGTGATGTTTTTCTCACTCCTACTAGTGAATGTAATGTAACACACACCCATACAATGCGCACCACCCCGTGATGTTTTTCTCACTCCTACTATTGAATGTAATGTAACACACACCCATACAATGCGCACCACCCCGTGATGTTTTTCTCACTCCTACTAGTGAATCTAATGTAACACACACCCATACAATGAGCACCACCCCGCGATGTTTTTCAGAATCCTATCCTACATTGCCACTGCATGTTCCCTGACCTCCCCATGCTGACCACCCCGCGGGGCTTTTCTCCATGCTACATTGCCACTCACTGCCATTCCTAATTCAGACCCTCCGATTCACACCACCCCGTGATGTTTTTCTCACTCCTAGTAGTGAATGTAATGTAACACACACCCATACAATGCGTACCACCCCGTGATGTTTTTCTCACTCCTACTAGTGAATGTAATGTAACACCCATACAATGCGCACCACCCCGTGATGTTTTTCTCACTCCTACGAGTGAATGTAATGTAACACACACCCATACAATGCGCACCACCCCGTGATATTTTTCTCAATCCTACGAGTGAATGTAATCTAACACACACCCATAAAATGCGCACCACCCCGTGATGTTTTTCTCACTCCTACTAGTGAATGTAATGTAACACACACCCATACAATGCGCACCACCCCGTGATGTTTTTCTCACTCCTACTAGTGAATCTAATGTAACACACACCCATACAATGCGCACCACTCTGTGATGTTTTTCTCACTCCTACGAGTGAATGTAATGTAACACACACCCATACAATGCGCACCACCCCGTGATGATTTTCTCACTCCTACTAGTGAATGTAATGTAACACACACCCATACAATGCGCACCACCCCGTGATGTTTTTCTCACTCCTACTAGTGAATCTAATGTAACACACACCCATACAATGCGCACCACCGCGTGTTTTTCTCACTCCTACTAGTGAATCTAATGTAACACACACCCATACAATGCGCACCACCCCGTGATGTTTTTCTCACTCATACTAGAGAATGTAATGTAACACACACCCATACAATGCTCACCACCCCGTGATGTTTTTCTCACTCCTAGTAGTGAATGTAATGTAACACACACCCATAAAATGCGCACCACCCCGTGATGTTTTTCTCACTCCAACTAGTGAATGTAATGTAACACACACTCATACAATGCGCACCACCCCGTGATGTTTTTCTGACTCCTACTAGTGAATGCAATGTAACACACACCCATACAATGCGCACCACCCCGTGATATTTTTCTCACTCCTATTAGTGAATGTAATGTAACACACACCCATACAATGCGCACCACCCCGTGATGTTTTTCTCACTCCTACTACTGAATCTAATGTAACACACACCCATACAATGCGCACCACCGCGTGATGTTTTTCTCACTCCTACTAGTGAATGCAATGTAACACATACCCGTACAATGCGCACCACCCCGTGATGTTTTTCTCACTCCTACCAGTGAATGTAATGTAACACACACCCATACAATGCGCACCACCCCGTGATGTTTTTCTCACTCCTACTAGTGAATGTAATGTAACACACACCCATACAATGCGCCCCACCCCGTGATGTTTTTCTCACTATTACGAGTGAATGTAATGTAACACACACCCATACAATGCGCACCACCCCGTGATGTTTTTCTCACTCCTACTAGTGAATGTAATGTAACACACACCCATACAATGCGCACCACCCCGTGATGTTTTTCTCACTCCTACTAGTGAATGTAATGTAACACACACCCATACAATGCGCACCACCCCGTGATGTTTTTCTCACTCCTACTAGTGAATCTAATGTAACACACACCCATACAATGCGCACCACCCCGTGATGTATTTCTCACTCCTATTAGTGAATGTAATGTAACACACACCCATACAATGCGCACCACCCCGTGATGATTTTCTCACTCCTACTAGTGAATGTAATGTAACACACACCCATACAATGCGCACCACCCCGTGATGTTTTTCTCACTCCTACTAGTGAATCTAATGTAACACACACCCATACAATGCGAACCACCCCGCGATGTTTTTCAGAATCCTATCCTACATTGCCACTGCATGTTCACTGACCTCCCCATGCTGACCACCCCGCGGGGCTTTTCTCCATCCTATATTGCCACTCACTGCCTTTCCTAATTCAGACCCTCCGATTCACACCACCCCGTGATGTTTTTCTCACTCCTACGAGTGAATATAATGTAACACACACCCATACAATGCGCACCACCCCGTGATGTTTTTCTCACTCTTACGAGTGAATGTAATGTAACACACACCCATACAATGCGCACCACCCCGTGATGTTTTTCTCACTCCTACTAGTGAATGTAATCTAACACACACCCATACAATGCGCACCACCCCGTGATGTTTTTCTCACTCCTACTAGTGAATGTAATGTAACACACACCCATACAATGCGCACCACTCCGTGATGTTTTTCTCACTCCTACTAGTGAATGTAATGTAACACACACCCATACAATGCGCAACACCCCGTGATGTTTTTCTCACTCCTACTAGTGAATCTAATGTAACACACACCCATACAATGCGCACCACCCCGTGATGTTTTTCTCACTCCTACTAGTGAATGTAATGTAACACACACACATACAATGCGCACCACCCCGTGATGTTTTTCTCACTCCTACGAGTGAATATAATGTAACACACACCCATACAATGCGCACCACCCCGTGATGTTTTTCTCACTCTTACGAGTGAATGTAATGTAACACACACCCATACAATGCGCACCACCCCGTGATGTTTTTCTCACTCCTACTAGTGAATGTAATCTAACACACACCCATACAATGCGCACCACCCCGTGATGTTTTTCTCACTCCTACTAGTGAATGTAATGTAACACACACCCATACAATGCGCACCACTCCGTGATGTTTTTCTCACTCCTACTAGTGAATGTAATGTAACACACACCCATACAATGCGCAACACCCCGTGATGTTTTTCTCACTCCTACTAGTGAATCTAATGTAACACACACCCATACAATGCGCACCACCCCGCGATGTTTTTCAGAATCCTATCCTACATTGCCACTGCATGTTCCCTGACCTCCCCATGCTGACCACCACGCGGGGCTTTTCTCCATCCTATATTGCCACTCACTGCCTTTCCTAATTCAGACCCTCTGATTCACACCACCCCGTGATGTTTTTCTCACTCCTATTCGTGAATGTAATGTAACACACACCCATAAAATGCGCACCACCCCGTGATGTTTTTCTCACTCCTACTAGTGAATGTAATGTAACACACACCCATACAATGCGCACCACCCCGTGATGTTTTTCTCACTCCTACTAGTGAATGTAATGTAACACACTCCCATACAATGCGCACCACCCCGTGATGTTTTTCTCACTCCTACTTGTGAATCTAATGTAACACACACCCATACAATGCGCACCACCCCGCGATGTTTTTCAGAATCCTATCCTACATTGCCACTGCATGTTCCCTGACCTCCCCATGCTGACCACCCCGCGGGGCTTTTCTCCATCCTACATTGCCACTCACTGCCTATCCTAATTCAGACCCTCCGATTCACACCACCCCGTGATGTTTTTCTCACTCCTATTAGTGAATGTAATGTAACACACACCCATACAATGCGCACCACCCCGTGATGTTTTTCTCACTCCTACTAGTGAAAGTAATGTAACACACACCCATACAATGCGCACCACCACGTGATGTTTTTCTCACTCCTACTAGTGAATGTAATGTAACACACACCCATACAATGCGCACCACCCCGTGATGTTTTTCTCACTCCTACTAGTGAATCTAATGTAACACACACCCATACAATGCGCACCACCCCTTGATGTTTTTCTCACTCCTACTAGTGAATGTAATGTAACACACACCCATACAATGCGCACCACCCCGTGATGTTTTTCTCACTCCTACTAGTGAATCTAATGTAACACACACCCATACAATGCGCACCCCCCCTTGATGTTTTTCTCACTCCTAGTAGTGAATGTAATGTAACACACACCCATACAATGCGCACCACACCGTGATGTTTGTCTCACTCCTACTAGTGAATCTAATGTAACACACACCCATACAATGCGCACCACCCCGCGATGTTTTTCAGAATCCTATCCTACATTGCCACTGCATGTTCCCTGACCTCCCCATGGTGACCACACCGCGGGGCTTTTCTCCATCCTACATTGCCACTCACTGCCTTTCCTAATTCAGACCCTCCGATTCACACCACCCCGTGATGTTTTTCTCACTCCTATTAGTGAATGTAATGTAACACACACACATACAATGCGCACCACCCCGTGATGTTTTTCTCACTCCTACGAGTGAATATAATGTAACACACACCCATACAATGCGCACCACCCCGTGATGTTTTTCTCACTCTTACGAGTGAATGTAATGTAACACACACCCATACAATGCGCACCACCCCGTGATGTTTTTCTCACTCCTACTAGTGAATGTAATCTAACACACACCCATACAATGCGCACCACCCCGTGATGTTTTTCTCACTCCTACTAGTGAATGTAATGTAACACACACCCATACAATGCGCACCACTCCGTGATGTTTTTCTCACTCCTACTAGTGAATGTAATGTAACACACACCCATACAATGCGCAACACCCCGTGATGTTTTTCTCACTCCTACTAGTGAATCTAATGTAACACACACCCATACAATGCGCACCACCCCGCGATGTTTTTCAGAATCCTATCCTACATTGCCACTGCATGTTCCCTGACCTCCCCATGCTGACCACCCCGCGGGGCTTTTCTCCATCCTATATTGCCACTCACTGCCTTTCCTAATTCAGACCCTCTGATTCACACCACCCCGTGATGTTTTTCTCACTCCTATTCGTGAATGTAATGTAACACACACCCATAAAATGCGCACCACCCCGTGATGTTTTTCTCACTCCTACTAGTGAATGTAATGTAACACACACCCATACAATGCGCACCACCCCGTGATGTTTTTCTCACTCCTACTAGTGAATGTAATGTAACACACTCCCATACAATGCGCACCACCCCGTGATGTTTTTCTCACTCCTACTTGTGAATCTAATGTAACACACACCCATACAATGCGCACCACCCCGCGATGTTTTTCAGAATCCTATCCTACATTGCCACTGCATGTTCCCTGACCTCCCCATGCTGACCACACCGCGGGGCTTTTCTCCATCCTACATTGCCACTCACTGCCTATCCTAATTCAGACCCTCCGATTCACACCACCCCGTGATGTTTTTCTCACTCCTATTAGTGAATGTAATGTAACACACACCCATACAATGCGCACCACCCCGTGATGTTTTTCTCACTCCTACTAGTGAAAGTAATGTAACACACACCCATACAATGCGCACCACCCCGTGATGTTTTTCTCACTCCTACTAGTGAATGTAATGTAACACACACCCATACAATGCGCACCACCCCGTGATGTTTTTCTCACTCCTACTAGTGAATCTAATGTAACACACACCCATACAATGCGCACCACCCCTTGATGTTTTTCTCACTCCTACTAGTGAATGTAATGTAACACACACCCATACAATGCGCACCACCCCGTGATGTTTTTCTCACTCCTACTAGTGAATCTAATGTAACACACACCCATACAATGCGCACCACCCCTTGATGTTTTTCTCACTCCTAGTAGTGAATGTAATGTAACACACACCCATACAATGCGCACCACCCCGTGATGTTTGTCTCACTCCTACTAGTGAATCTAATGTAACACACACCCATACAATGCGCACCACCCCGCGATGTTTTTCAGAATCCTATCCTACATTGCCACTGCATGTTCCCTGACCTCCCCATGGTGACCACACCGCGGGGCTTTTCTCCATCCTACATTGCCACTCACTGCCTTTCCTAATTCAGACCCTCCGATTCACACCACCCCGTGATGTTTTTCTCACTCCTATTAGTGAATGTAATGTAACACACACACATACAATGCGCACCACCCCGTGATGTTTTTCTCACTCCTATTAGTGAATGTAATGTAACACACACCCATACAATGCGCACCACCCCGTGATGTTTTTCTCACTCCTACTAGTGAAAGTAATGTAACACACACCCATACAATGCGCACCACCCCGTGATGTTTTTCTCACTCCTACTAGTGAATGTAATGTAACACACACCCATACAATGCGCACCACCCCGTGATGTTTTTCTCACTCCTACTAGTGAATCTAATGTAACACACACCCATACAATGCGCACCACCCCTTGATGTTTTTCTCACTCCTACTAGTGAATGTAATGTAACACACACCCATACAATGCGCACCACCCCGTGATGTTTTTCTCACTCCTACTAGTGAATCTAATGTAACACACACCCATACAATGCGCACCACCCCTTGATGTTTTTCTCACTCCTAGTAGTGAATGTAATGTAACACACACCCATACAATGCGCACCACACCGTGATGTTTGTCTCACTCCTACTAGTGAATCTAATGTAACACACACCCATACAATGCGCACCACCCCGCGATGTTTTTCAGAATCCTATCCTACATTGCCACTGCATGTTCCCTGACCTCCCCATGGTGACCACACCGCGGGGCTTTTCTCCATCCTACATTGCCACTCACTGCCTTTCCTAATTCAGACCCTCCGATTCACACCACCCCGTGATGTTTTTCTCACTCCTATTAGTGAATGTAATGTAACACACACACATACAATGCGCACCACCCCGTGATGTTTTTCTCACTCCTACGAGTGAATATAATGTAACACACACCCATACAATGCGCACCACCCCGTGATGTTTTTCTCACTCTTACGAGTGAATGTAATGTAACACACACCCATACAATGCGCACCACCCCGTGATGTTTTTCTCACTCCTACTAGTGAATGTAATCTAACACACACCCATACAATGAGCACCACCCCGTGATGTTTTTCTCACTCCTACTAGTGAATGTAATGTAACACACACCCATACAATGCGCACCACTCCGTGATGTTTTTATCACTCCTACTAGTGAATGTAATGTAACACACACCCATACAATGCGCAACACCCCGTGATGTTTTTCTCACTCCTACTAGTGAATCTAATGTAACACACACCCATACAATGCGCACCACCCCGCGATGTTTTTCAGAATCCTATCCTACATTGCCACTGCATGTTCCCTGACCTCCCCATGCTGACCACCCCGCGGGGCTTTTCTCCATCCTATATTGCCACTCACTGCCTTTCCTAAGTCAGACCCTCTGATTCACACCACCCCGTGATGTTTTTCTCACTCCTATTCGTGAATGTAATGTAACACACACCCATAAAATGCGCACCACCCCGTGATGTTTTTCTCACTCCTACTAGTGAATGTAATGTAACACACACCCATACAATGCGCACCACCCCGTGATGTTTTTCTCACTCCTACTAGTGAATGTAATGTAACACACTCCCATACAATGCGCACCACCCCGTGATGTTTTTCTCACTCCTACTTGTGAATCTAATGTAACACACACCCATACAATGCGCACCACCCCGCGATGTTTTTCAGAATCCTATCCTACATTGCCACTGCATGTTCCCTGACCTCCCCATGCTGACCACCCCGCGGGGCTTTTCTCCATCCTACATTGCCACTCACTGCCTATCCTAATTCAGACCCTCGGATTCACACCACCCCGTGATGTTTTTCTCACTCCTATTAGTGAATGTAATGTAACACACACCCATACAATGCGCACCACCCCGTGATGTTTTTCTCACTCCTACTAGTGAAAGTAATGTAACACACACCCATACAATGCGCACCACCCCGTGATGTTTTTCTCACTCCTACTAGTGAATGTAATGTAACACACACCCATACAATGCGCACCACCCCGTGATGTTTTTCTCACTCCTACTAGTGAATCTAATGTAACACACACCCATACAATGCGCACCACCCCTTGATGTTTTTCTCACTCCTACTAGTGAATGTAATGTAACACACACCCATACAATGCGCACCACCCCGTGATGTTTTTCTCACTCCTACTAGTGAATCTAATGTAACACACACCCATACAATGCGCACCACCCCTTGATGTTTTTCTCACTCCTACTAGTGAATGTAATGTAACACACACCCATACAATGCGCACCACCCCGTGATGTTTGTCTCACTCCTACTAGTGAATCTAATGTAACACACACCCATACAATGCGCACCACCCCGCGATGTTTTTCAGAATCCTATCCTACATTGCCACTGCATGTTCCCTGACCTCCCCATGGTGACCACACCGCAGGGCTTTTCTCCATCCTACATTGCCAGTCACTGCCTTTCCTAATTCAGACCCTCCGATTCACACCACCCCGTGATGTTTTTCTCACTCCTATTAGTGAATGTAATGTAACACACACACATACAATGCGCACCACCCCGTGATGTTTTTCTCACTCCTACGAGTGAATATAATGTAACACACACCCATACAATGCGCACCACCCCGTGATGTTTTTCTCACTCTTACGAGTGAATGTAATGTAACACACACCCATACAATGCGCACCACCCCGTGATGTTTTTCTCACTCCTACTAGTGAATGTAATCTAACACACACCCATACAATGCGCACCACCCCGTGATGTTTTTCTCACTCCTACTAGTGAATGTAATGTAACACACACCCATACAATGCGCACCACTCCGTGATGTTTTTCTCACTCCTACTAGTGAATGTAATGTAACACACACCCATACAATGCGCAACACCCCGTGATGTTTTTCTCACTCCTACTAGTGAATCTAATGTAACACACACCCATACAATGCGCACCACCCCGCGATGTTTTTCAGAATCCTATCCTACATTGCCACTGCATGTTCCCTGACCTCCCCATGCTGACCACCCCGCGGGGCTTTTCTCCATCCTATGTTGCCACTCACTGCCTTTCCTAATTCAGACCCTCTGATTCACACCACCCCGTGATGTTTTTCTCACTCCTATTCGTGAATGTAATGTAACACACACCCATAAAATGCGCACCACCCCGTGATGTTTTTCTCACTCCTACTAGTGAATGTAATGTAACACACACCCATACAATGCGCACCACCCCGTGATGTTTTTCTCACTCCTACTAGTGAATGTAATGTAACACACTCCCATACAATGCGCACCACCCCGTGATGTTTTTCTCACTCCTACTTGTGAATCTAATGTAACACACACCCATACAATGCGCAGCACCCCGCGATGTTTTTCAGAATCCTATCCTACATTGCCACTGCATGTTCCCTGACCTCCCCATGCTGACCACCCCGCGGGGCTTTTCTCCATCCTACATTGCCACTCACTGCCTATCCTAATTCAGACCCTCCGATTCACACCACCCCGTGATGTTTTTCTCACTCCTATTAGTGAATGTAATGTAACACACACCCATACAATGCGCACCACCCCGTGATGTTTTTCTCACTCCTACTAGTGAAAGTAATGTAACACACACCCATACAATGCGCACCACCCCGTGATGTTTTTCTCACTCCTACTAGTGAATGTAATGTAACACACACCCATACAATGCGCACCACCCCGTGATGTTTTTCTCACTCCTACTAGTGAATCTAATGTAACACACACCCATACAATGCGCACCACCCCTTGATGTTTTTCTCACTCCTACTAGTGAATGTAATGTAACACACACCCATACAATGCGCACCACCCCGTGATGTTTTTCTCACTCCTACTAGTGAATCTAATGTAACACACACCCATACAATGCGCACCACCCCGCGATGTTTTTCAGAATCCTATCCTACATTGCCACTGCATGTTCCCTGACCTCCCCATGCTGACCACCCCGCGGGGCTTTTCTCCATCCTATATTGCCACTCACTGCCTTTCCTAATTCAGACCCTCTGATTCACACCACCCCGTGATGTTTTTCTCACTCCTATTCGTGAATGTAATGTAACACACACCCATAAAATGCGCACCACCCCGTGATGTTTTTCTCACTCCTACTAGTGAATGTAATGTAACACACACCCATACAATGCGCACCACCCCGTGATGTTTTTCTCACTCCTACTAGTGAATGTAATGTAACACACACCCATACAATGCGCACCACCCCGTGATATTTTTCTCACTCCTACTTGTGAATCTAATGTAACACACACCCGTACAATGCGCACCATCCCGCGATGTTTTTCAGAATCCTATCCTACATTGCCACTGCATGTTCCCTGACCTCCCCATGCTGACCACCCCGCGGGGCTTTTCTCCATCCTACATTGCCACTCACTGCCTATCCTAATTCAGACCCTCCGATTCACACCACCCCGTGATGTTTTTCTCACTCCTATTAGTGTATGTAATGTAACACACACCCATACAATGCGCACCACCCCGTGATGTTTTTCTCACTCCTACTAGTGAATGTAATGTAACACACACCCATACAATGCGCACCACCACGTGATGTTTTTCTCACTCCTACTATTGAATGTAATGTAACACACACCCATACAATGCGCACCACCCCGTGATGTTTTTCTCACTCCTACTAGTGAATCTAATGTAACACACACCCATACAATGAGTACCACCCCGCGATGTTTTTCAGAATCCTATCCTACATTGCCACTGCATGTTCCCTGACCTCCCCATGCTGACCACCCCGCGGGGCTTTTCTCCATGCTACATTGCCACTCACTGCCATTCCTAATTCAGACCCTCCGATTCACACCACCCCGTGATGTTTTTCTCACTCCTAGTAGTGAATGTAATGTAACACACACCCATACAATGCGTACCACCCCGTGATGTTTTTCTCACTCCTACTAGTGAATGTAATGTAACACCCATACAATGCGCACCACCCCGTGATGTTTTTCTCACTCCTACGAGTGAATGTAATGTAACACACACCCATACAATGCGCACCACCCCGTGATATTTTTCTCAATCCTACGAGTGAATGTAATCTAACACACACCCATAAAATGCGCACCACCCCGTGATGTTTTTCTCACTCCTACTAGTGAATGTAATGTAACACACACCCATACAATGCGCACCACCCCGTGATGTTTTTCTCACTCCTACTAGTGAATCTAATGTAACACACACCCATACAATGCGCACCACTCTGTGATGTTTTTCTCACTCCTACGAGTGAATGTAATGTAACACACACCCATACAATGCGCACCACCCCGTGATGATTTTCTCACTCCTACTAGTGAATGTAATGTAACACACACCCATACAATGCGCACCACCCCGTGATGTTTTTCTCACTCCTACTAGTGAATCTAATGTAACACACACCCATACAATGCGCACCACCGCGTGTTTTTCTCACTCCTACTAGTGAATCTAATGTAACACACACCCATACAATGCGCACCACCCCGTGATGTTTTTCTCACTCATACTAGAGAATGTAATGTAACACACACCCATACAATGCTCACCACCCCGTGATGTTTTTCTCACTCCTAGTAGTGAATGTAATGTAACACACACACATACAATGCGCACCACCCCGTGATGTTTTTCTCACTCCAACTAGTGAATGTAATGTAACACACACTCATACAATGCGCACCACCCCGTGATGTTTTTCTGACTCCTACTAGTGAATGCAATGTAACACACACCCATACAATGCGCACCACCCCGTGATATTTTTCTCACTCCTATTAGTGAATGTAATGTAACACACACCCATACAATGCGCACCACCCCGTGATGTTTTTCTCACTCCTACTACTGAATCTAATGTAACACACACCCATACAATGCGCACCACCGCGTGATGTTTTTCTCACTCTTACTAGTGAATGCAATGTAACACATACCCGTACAATGCGCACCACCCCGTGATGTTTTTCTCACTCCTATCAGTGAATGTAATGTAACACACACCCATACAATGCGCACCACCCCGTGATGTTTTTCTCACTCCTACTAGTGAATGTAATGTAACACACACCCATAGAATGCGCCCCACCCCGTGATGTTTTTCAAACTATTACGAGTGAATGTAATGTAACACACACCCATACAATGCGCACCACCCCGTGATGTTTTTCTCACTCCTACTAGTGAATGTAATGTAACACACACCCATACAATGCGCACCACCCCGTGATGTTTTTCTCACTCCTAATAGTGAATGTAATGTAACACACACCCATACAATGCGCACCACCCCGTGATATTTTTCTCACTCCTACTTGTGAATCTAATGTAACACACACCCATACAATGCGCACCATCCCGCGATGTTTTTCAGAATCCTATCCTACATTGCCACTGCATGTTCCCTGACCTCCCCATGCTGACCACCCCGCGGGGCTTTTCTCCATCCTACATTGCCACTCACTGCCTATCCTAATTCAGACCCTCCGATTCACACCACCCCGTGATGTTTTTCTCACTCCTATTAGTGAATGTAATGTAACACACACCCATACAATGCGCACCACCCCGTGATGTTTTTCTCACTCCTACTAGTGAATGTAATGTAACACACACCCATACAATGCGCACCACCCCGTGATGTTTTTCTCACTCCTACTATTGAATGTAATGTAACACACACCCATACAATGCGCACCACCCCGTGATGTTTTTCTCACTCCTACTAGTGAATCTAATGTAACACACACCCATACAATGAGCACCACCCCGCGATGTTTTTCAGAATCCTATCCTACATTGCCACTGCATGTTCCCTGACCTCCCCATGCTGACCACCCCGCGGGGCTTTTCTCCATGCTACATTGCCACTCACTGCCATTCCTAATTCAGACCCTCCGATTCACACCACCCCGTGATGTTTTTCTCACTCCTAGTAGTGAATGTAATGTAACACACACCCATACAATGCGTACCACCCCGTGATGTTTTTCTCACTCCTACTAGTGAATGTAATGTAACACCCATACAATGCGCACCACCCCGTGATGTTTTTCTCACTCCTACGAGTGAATGTAATGTAACACACACCCATACAATGCGCACCACCCCGTGATATTTTTCTCAATCCTACGAGTGAATGTAATCTAACACACACCCATAAAATGCGCACCACCCCGTGATGTTTTTCTCACTCCTACTAGTGAATGTAATGTAACACACACCCATACAATGCGCACCACCCCGTGATGTTTTTCTCACTCCTACTAGTGAATCTAATGTAACACACACCCATACAATGCGCACCACTCTGTGATGTTTTTCTCACTCCTACGAGTGAATGTAATGTAACACACACCCATACAATGCGCACCACCCCGTGATGATTTTCTCACTCCTACTAGTGAATGTAATGTAACACACACCCATACAATGCGCACCACCCCGTGATGTTTTTCTCACTCCTACTAGTGAATCTAATGTAACACACACCCATACAATGCGCACCACCGCGTGTTTTTCTCACTCCTACTAGTGAATCTAATGTAACACACACCCATACAATGCGCACCACCCCGTGATGTTTTTCTCACTCATACTAGAGAATGTAATGTAACACACACCCATACAATGCTCACCACCCCGTGATGTTTTTCTCACTCCTAGTAGTGAATGTAATGTAACACACACCCATAAAATGCGCACCACCCCGTGATGTTTTTCTCACTCCAACTAGTGAATGTAATGTAACACACACTCATACAATGCGCACCACCCCGTGATGTTTTTCTGACTCCTACTAGTGAATGCAATGTAACACACACCCATACAATGCGCACCACCCCGTGATATTTTTCTCACTCCTATTAGTGAATGTAATGTAACACACACCCATACAATGCGCACCACCCCGTGATGTTTTTCTCACTCCTACTACTGAATCTAATGTAACACACACCCATACAATGCGCACCACCGCGTGATGTTTTTCTCACTCCTACTAGTGAATGCAATGTAACACATACCCGTACAATGCGCACCACCCCGTGATGTTTTTCTCACTCCTACCAGTGAATGTAATGTAACACACACCCATACAATGCGCACCACCCCGTGATGTTTTTCTCACTCCTACTAGTGAATGTAATGTAACACACACCCATACAATGCGCCCCACCCCGTGATGTTTTTCTCACTATTACGAGTGAATGTAATGTAACACACACCCATACAATGCGCACCACCCCGTGATGTTTTTCTCACTCCTACTAGTGAATGTAATGTAACACACACCCATACAATGCGCACCACCCCGTGATGTTTTTCTCACTCCTACTAGTGAATGTAATGTAACACACACCCATACAATGCGCACCACCCCGTGATGTTTTTCTCACTCCTACTAGTGAATCTAATGTAACACACACCCATACAATGCGCACCACCCCGTGATGTTTTTCTCACTCCTATTAGTGAATGTAATGTAACACACACCCATACAATGCGCACCACCCCGTGATGATTTTCTCACTCCTACTAGTGAATGTAATGTAACACACACCCATACAATGCGCACCACCCCGTGATGTTTTTCTCACTCCTACTAGTGAATCTAATGTAACACACACCCATACAATGCGAACCACCCCGCGATGTTTTTCAGAATCCTATCCTACATTGCCACTGCATGTTCACTGACCTCCCCATGCTGACCACCCCGCGGGGCTTTTCTCCATCCTATATTGCCACTCACTGCCTTTCCTAATTCAGACCCTCCGATTCACACCACCCCGTGATGTTTTTCTCACTCCTATTCGTGAATGTAATGTAACACACACCCATAAAATGCACACCACCCCGTGATGTTTTTCTCACTCCTACTAGTGAATGTAATGTAACACACACCCATACAATGCGCACCACCCCGTGATGTTTTTCTCACTCCTACTAGTGAATGTAATGTAACACACACCCATACAATACGCACCACCCCGTGATGTTTTTCTCACTCCTACTAGTGAATCTAATGTAACACACACCCATACAATGCGCACCACCCCGTGATGTTTTTCTCACTCCTACTAGTGAATGTAATGTAACACACACCCATACAATGCGCACCACCCCGTGATGTTTTCTCACTCCTATTAGTGAATGTAATGTAAAACACACGTATACAATGCGCACCACCCCGTGATGTTTTTCTCACTCCTACTAGTGAATCTAATGTAACACACACCCATACAATGCGCACCACCCCACGACGTTTTTCAGAAACCTATCCTACATTGCCACTGCATGTTCCCTGACCTCCCCATGCTGACCACCCCGCGGTGCTTTTCTCCAACCTAAATTGCCACTCACTGCCTATCCTAATTCAGACCCTCCGATTCACACCACCCCGTGATGTTTTTCACACTCCTAGTAGTGAATGTAATGTAACACACACCCATACAATGCGGACCACCCCGTGATGTTTTTCTCACTCCTACGAGTGAATGTAATGTAACACACACCCATACAATGCGCACCACCCCATGATGTTTTTCTCACTCCTATCAGTGAATGTAATGTAACACACACCCATACAATGCGCACCACCCCGTGATGTTTTTCTCACTCCTACTAGTGAATGTAATGTAACACACACCCATACAATGCGCACCACACCGTGATGTTTTTCTCACTCCTACTAGTGAATGTAATGTAACACACACCCATACAATGCGCACCACACCGTGATGTTTTTCTGACTCCTACTAGTGAATGTAATGTAACACACACCCATACAATGCGCACCACCCCGTGATGTTTTCTCACTCCTATTAGTGAATGTAATGTAACACACACCCATACAATGCGCACCACCCCGTGATGTTTTCTCACTCCTATTAGTGAATGTAATGTAAAACACACCTATACAATGCGCACCACCCCGTGATGTTTTTCTCACTCCTACTAGTGAATCTAATGTAACACACACCCATACAATGCGCACCACCCCGCGATGTTTTTCAGAAACCTATCCTACATTGCCACTGCATGTTCCCTGACCTCCCCATGCTGACCACCCCGCGGTGCTTTTCTCCAACCTAAATTGCCACTCACTGCCTATCCTAATTCAGACCCTCCGATTCACACCACCCCGTGATGTTTTTCACACTCCTAGTAGTGAATGTAATGTAACACACACCCATACAATGCGGACCACCCCGTGATGTTTTTCTCACTCCTACGAGTGAATGTAATGTAACACACACCCATACAATGCGCACCACCCCATGATGTTTTTCTCACTCCTATCAGTGAATGTAATGTAACACACACCCATACAATGCGCACCACCCCGTGATGTTTTTCTCACTCCTACTAGTGAATGTAATGTAACACACACCCATACAATGCGCACCACACCGTGATGTTTTTCTCACTCCTACTAGTGAATGTAATGTAACACACACCCATACAATGCGCACCACACCGTGATGTTTTTCTGACTCCTACTAGTGAATGTAATGTAACACACACCCATACAATGCGCACCACCCCGTGATGTTTTCTCACTCCTATTAGTGAATGTAATGTAACACACACCCATACAATGCGCACCACCCCGTGATGTTTTCTCACTCCTATTAGTGAATGTAATGTAAAACACACCTATACAATGCGCACCACCCCGTGATGTTTTTCTCACTCCTACTAGTGAATGTAATGTAACACACACCCATACAATGCGCACCACCCCGTGATGTTTTTCTGACTCCTACTAGTGAATGTAATGTAACACACACCCATACAATGCGCACCACCGCGTGATGTTTTTCTGACTCCTACTAGTGAATGTAATGTAACACACACCCATACAATGCGCACCACCCCGTGATGTTTTTCTCACTCCTACTAGTGAACGTAATGTAACACACACCCATACAATGCGCACCACCCCGTGATGTTTTTCTCACTCCTATTAGTGAATGTAATGTAACACACACCCATACAATGCGCACCACCCCGTGATGATTTTCTCACTCCTACTAGTGAATGTAATGTAACACCACCCATACAATGCGCACCACCCCGTGATGTTTTTCTCACTGCTACTAGTGAATCTAATGTAACACACACCCATACAATGCGCACCACCCCGCGATGTTTTTCAGAATCCTATCCTACATTGCCACTGCATGTTCCCTGACCTCCCCATGCTGACCACCCCGCGGGGCTTTTCTCCATCCTATATTGCCACTCACTGCCTTTCCTAATTCAGACCCTCCGATTCACACCACCCCGTGATGTTTTTCTCACTCCTATTCGTGAATGTAATGTAACACACACCCATAAAATGCGCACCACCCCGTGATGTTTTTCTCACTCCTACTAGTGAATGTAATGTAACACACACCCATACAATGCGCACCACCCTGTGATGTTTTTCTCACTCCTACTAGTGAATGTAATGTAACACACACCCATACAATTCGCACCGCCCCGTGATGTTTTTCTCACTCCTACTAGTGAATCTAATGTAACACACACCCATACAATGCGCACCACCCCGTGATGTTTTTCTCACTCCTACTAGTGAATGTAATGTAACACACACCCATACAATGCGCACCACCCCGTGATGTTTTCTCACTCCTATTAGTGAATGTAATGTAAAACACACCTATACAATGCGCACCACCCCGTGATGTTTTTCTCACTCCTACTAGTGAATCTAATGTAACACACACCCATACAATGCGCACCACCCCGCGATGTTTTTCAGAAACCTATCCTACATTGCCACTGCATGTTCCCTGACCTCCCCATGCTGACCACCCCGCGGTGCTTTTCTCCAACCTAAATTGCCACTCACTGCCTATCCTAATTCAGACCCTCCGATTCACACCACCCCGTGATGTTTTTCACACTCCTAGTAGTGAATGTAATGTAACACACACCCATACAATGCGGACCACCCCGTGATGTTTTTCTCACTCCTACGAGTGAATGTAATGTAACACACACCCATACAATGCGCACCACCCCATGATGTTTTTCTCACTCCGATCAGTGAATGTAATGTAACACACACCCATACAATGCGCACCACCCCGTGATATTTTTCTCACTCCTACTAGTGAATGTAATGTAACACACACCCATACAATGCGCACCACACCGTGATGTTTTTCTCACTCCTACTAGTGAATGTAATGTAACACACACCCATACAATGCGCACCACACCGTGATGTTTTTCTGACTCCTACTAGTGAATGTAATGTAACACACACCCATACAATGCGCACCACCCCGTGATGTTTTCTCACTCCTATTAGTGAATGTAATGTAACACACACCCATACAATGCGCACCACCCCGTGATGTTTTCTCACTCCTATTAGTGAATGTAATGTAAAACACACCTATACAATGCGCACCACCCCGTGATGTTTTTCTCACTCCTACTAGTGAATCTAATGTAACACACACCCATACAATGCGCACCACCCCGCGATGTTTTTCAGAAACCTATCCTACATTGCCACTGCATGTTCCCTGACCTCCCCATGCTGACCACCCCGCGGTGCTTTTCTCCAACCTAAATTGCCACTCACTGCCTATCCTAATTCAGACCCTCCGATTCACACCACCCCGTGATGTTTTTCACACTCCTAGTAGTGAATGTAATGTAACACACACCCATACAATGCGGACCACCCCGTGATGTTTTTCTCACTCCTACGAGTGAATGTAATGTAACACACACCCATACAATGCGCACCACCCCGTGATGTTTTTCTCACTCCTATGAGTGAATGTAATGTAACACACACCCATACAATGCGCACCACCCCGTGATGTTTTTCTCACTCCTACTAGTGAATGTAATGTAACACACACCCATACAATGCGCACCACACCGTGATGTTTTTCTCACTCCTACTAGTGAATGTAATGTAACACACACCCATACAATGCCCACCACCCCGTGATGTTTTTCTGACTCCTACTAGTGAATGTAATGTAACACACACCCATACAATGCGCACCACCGCGTGATGTTTTTCTGACTCCTACTAGTGAATGTAATGTAACACACACCCATACAATGCGCACCACCCCGTGATGTTTTTCTCACTCCTACTAGTGAACGTAATGTAACACACACCCATACAATGCGCACCACCCCGTGATGTTTTTCTCACTCCTATTAGTGAATGTAATGTAACACACACCCATACAATGCGCACCACCCCGTGATGATTTTCTCACTCCTACTAGTGAATGTAATGTAACACCACCCATACAATGCGCACCACCCCGTGATGTTTTTCTCACTGCTACTAGTGAATCTAATGTAACACACACCCATACAATGCGCACCACCCCGCGATGTTTTTCAGAATCCTATCCTACATTGCCACTGCATGTTCCCTGACCTCCCCATGCTGACCACCCCGCGGGGCTTTTCTCCATCCTATATTGCCACTCACTGCCTTTCCTAATTCAGACCCTCCGATTCACACCACCCCGTGATGTTTTTCTCACTCCTATTCGTGAATGTAATGTAACACACACCCATAAAATGCGCACCACCCCGTGATGTTTTTCTCACTCCTACTAGTGAATGTAATGTAACACACACCCATACAATGCGCACCACCCTGTGATGTTTTTCTCACTCCTACTAGTGAATGTAATGTAACACACACCCATACAATGCGCACCGCCCCGTGATGTTTTTCTCACTCCTACTAGTGAATCTAATGTAACACACACCCATACAATGCGCACCACCCCGTGATGTTTTTCTCACTCCTACTAGTGAATGTAATGTAACACACACCCATACAATGCGCACCACCCCGTGATGTTTTCTCACTCCTATTAGTGAATGTAATGTAAAACACACCTATACAATGCGCACCACCCCGTGATGTTTTTCTCACTCCTACTAGTGAATCTAATGTAACACACACCCATACAATGCGCACCACCCCGCGATGTTTTTCAGAAACCTATCCTACATTGCCACTGCATGTTCCCTGACCTCCCCATGCTGACCACCCCGCGGTGCTTTTCTCCAACCTAAATTGCCACTCACTGCCTATCCTAATTCAGACCCTCCGATTCACACCACCCCGTGATGTTTTTCACACTCCTAGTAGTGAATGTAATGTAACACAAACCCATACAATGCGCACCACCCCGTGATGTTTTTCTCACTCCTACTAGTGAATGTAATGTAACACACACCCATACAATGCGCACCACCCCGTGATGTTTTTCTCACTCCTACGAGTGAATGTAATGTAACACACATCCATACAATGCCCACCACCCCGTGATGTTTTTCTCACTTCTACTAGTGAATGTAATGTAACACACACCCATACAATGCGCACCACCCCGTGATGTTTTTCTCACTCCTACTAGTGAATGTAATGTAACACACACCCATACAATGCGCACCACCCCGTGATGTTTTTCTCACTCCTACTAGTGAATCTAATGTAACACACACCCATACAATGCGCACCACCCCGTGATGTTTTTCTCACTCCTACTAGTGAATCTAATGTAACACACACCCATACAATGTGCACCACCCGTGATGTTTTTCTCACTCCTACTAGTGAATGTAATGTAACACACACCCATACAATACTCACCACCCCGTGATGTTTTTCTCACTCCTAGTAGTGAATGTAATGTAACACACACACATACAATGCGCACCACCCCGTGATGTTTTTCTCACTCCTACTAGTGAATGTAATGTAACACACACCCATACAATGCGCACAACCCCGTGATATTTTTCTCACTGCTACTAGTGAATGTAATGTAACACACACCCATACAATGCGCACCACCCCGTGATGTTTTTCTCACTCCTATTAGTGAATGTAATGTAACACACACCCATACAATGCGAACCACCCCGTGATGTTTTTCTCACTCCTACTAGTGAATGTAATGTAACACACACCCATACAATGCGCACCACACCGTGATGTTTTTCTCACTCCTACTAGTGAATCTAATGTAACACACACCCATACAATGCGCACCACCCCGTGATGTTTTTCTCACTCCTACTAGTGAATGTAATGTAACACACACCCATACAATGCGCACCACCCCGTGATGTTTTCTCACTCCTATTAGTGAATGTAATGTAAAACACACCCATACAATGCGCACCACCCCGTGATGTTTTTCTCACTCCTACTAGTGAATCTAATGTAACACACACCCATACAATGCGCAATACCCCGCGATGTTTTTCAGAAACCTATCCTACATTGCCACTGCATGTTCCCTGACCTCCCCATGCTGACCACCCGGCGGTGCTTTTCTCCAACCTAAATTGCCACTCACTGCCTATCCTAATTCAGACCCTCCGATTCACACCACCCCGTGATGTTTTTCTCACTCCTAGTAGTGAATGTAATGTAACACACACCCATACAATGCGCACCACCCCGTGATGTTTTTCTCACTCCTACGAGTGAATGTAATGTAACACACACCCATACAATGCGCACCACCCCGTGATGTTTTTCTCACTCCTACTTGTGAATCTAATGTAACACACACCCATACAATGCGCACCACCCCTTGATGTTTTTCTCACTCCTAGTAGTGAATGTAATGTAACACACACCCATACAATGCGCACCACCCCGTGATGTTTGTCTCACTCCTACTAGTGAATCTAATGTAACACACACCCATACAATGCGCACCACCCCGCGATGTTTTTCAGAATCCTATCCTACATTGCCACTGCATGTTCCCTGACCTCCCCATGGTGACCACACCGCGGGGCTTTTCTCCATCCTACATTGCCACTCACTGCCTTTCCTAATTCAGAACCTCCGATTCACACCACCCCGTGATGTTTTTCTCACTCCTATTAGTGAATGTAATGTAACACACACACATACAATGCGCACCACCCCGTGATGTTTTTCTCACTCCTACGAGTGAATATAATGTAACACACACCCATACAATGCGCACCACCCCGTGATGTTTTTCTCACTCTTACGAGTGAATGTAATGTAACACACACCCATACAATGCGCACCACCCCGTGATGTTTTTCTCACTCCTACTAGTGAATGTAATCTAACACACACCCATACAATGCGCACCACCCCGTGATGTTTTTCTCACTCCTACTAGTGAATGTAATGTAACACACACCCATACAATGCGCACCACTCCGTGATGTTTTTCTCACTCCTACTAGTGAATGTAATGTAACACACACCCATACAATGCGCAACACCCCGTGATGTTTTTCTCACTCCTACTAGTGAATCTAATGTAACACACACCCATACAATGCGCACCACCCCGCGATGTTTTTCAGAATCCTATCCTACATTGCCACTGCATGTTCCCTGACCTCCCCATGCTGACCACCCCGCGGGGCTTTTCTCCATCCTATATTGCCACTCACTGCCTTTCCTAATTCAGACCCTCTGATTCACACCACCCCGTGATGTTTTTCTCACTCCTATTCGTGAATGTAATGTAACACACACCCATAAAATGCGCACCACCCCGTGATGTTTTTCTCACTCCTACTAGTGAATGTAATGTAACACACACCCATACAATGCGCACCACCCCGTGATGTTTTTCTCACTCCTACTAGTGAATGTAATGTAACACACTCCCATACAATGCGCACCACCCCGTGATGTTTTTCTCACTCCTACTTGTGAATCTAATGTAACACACACCCATACAATGCGCACCACCCCGCGATGTTTTTCAGAATCCTATCCTACATTGCCAATGCATGTTCCCTGACCTCCCCATGCTGACCACCCCGCGGGGCTTTTCTCCATCCTACATTGCCACTCACTGCCTATCCTAATTCAGACCCTCCGATTCACACCACCCCGTGATGTTTTTCTCACTCCTATTAGTGAATGTAATGTAACACACACCCATACAATGCGCACCACCCCGTGATGTTTTTCTCACTCCTACTAGTGAAAGTAATGTAACACACACCCATACAATGCGCACCACCCCGTGATGTTTTTCTCACTCCTACTAGTGAATGTAATGTAACACACACCCATACAATGCGCACCACCCCGTGATGTTTTTCTCACTCCTACTAGTGAATCTAATGTAACACACACCCATACAATGCGCACCACCCCTTGATGTTTTTCTCACTCCTACTAGTGAATGTAATGTAACACACACCCATACAATGCGCACCACCCCGTGATGTTTTTCTCACTCCTACTAGTGAATCTAATGTAACACACACCCATACAATGCTCACCACCCCGCGATGTTTTTCAGAATCCTATCCTACATTGCCACTGCATGTTCCCTGACCTCCCCATGCTGACCACCCCGCGGGGCTTTTCTCCATCCTATATTGCCACTCACTGCCTTTCCTAATTCAGACCCTCTGATTCACACCACCCCGTGATGTTTTTCTCACTCCTATTCGTGAATGTAATGTAACACACACCCATAAAATGCGCACCACCCCGTGATGTTTTTCTCACTCCTACTAGTGAATGTAATGTAACACACACCCATACAATGCGCACCACCCCGTGATGTTTTTCTCACTCCTACTAGTGAATGTAATGTAACACACACCCATACAATGCGCACCACCCCGTGATATTTTTCTCACTCCTACTTGTGAATCTAATGTAACACACACCCATACAATGCGCACCACCCCGCGATGTTTTTCAGAATCCTATCCTACATTGCCACTGCATGTTCCCTGACCTCCCCATGCTGACCACCCCGCGGGGCTTTTCTCCATCCTACATTGCCACTCACTGCCTATCCTAATTCAGACCCTCCGATTCACACCACCCCGTGATGTTTTTCTCACTCCTATTAGTGAATGTAATGTAACACACACCCATACAATGCGCACCACCCCGTGATGTTTTTCTCACTCCTACTAGTGAAAGTAATGTAACACACACCCATACAATGCGCACCACCCCGTGATGTTTTTCTCACTCCTACTAGTGAATGTAATGTAACACACACCCATACAATGCGCACCACCCCGTGATGTTTTTCTCACTCCTACTAGTGAATCTAATGTAACACACACCCATACAATGCGCACCACCCCTTGATGTTTTTCTCACTCCTACTAGTGAATGTAATGTAACACACACCCATACAAAGCGCACCACCCCGTGATGTTTTTCTCACTCCTACTAGTGAATCTAATGTAACACACACCCATACAATGCGCACCACCCCTTGATGTTTTTCTCACTCCTAGTAGTGAATGTAATGTAACACACACCCATACAATGCGCACCACCCCGTGATGTTTGTCTCACTCCTACTAGTGAATCTAATGTAACACACACCCATACAATGCGCACCACCCCGCGATGTTTTTCAGAATCCTATCCTACATTGCCACTGCATGTTCCCTGACCTCCCCATGGTGACCACACCGCGGGGCTTTTCTCCATCCTACATTGCCACTCACTGCCTTTCCTAATTCAGACCCTCCGATTCACACCACCCCGTGATGTTTTTCTCACTCCTATTAGTGAATGTAATGTAACACACACACATACAATGCGCACCACCCCGTGATGTTTTTCTCACTCCTACGAGTGAATATAATGTAACACACACCCATACAATGCGCACCACCCCGTGATGTTTTTCTCACTCTTACGAGTGAATGTAATGTAACACACACCCATACAATGCGCACCACCCCGTGATGTTTTTCTCACTCCTACTAGTGAATGTAATCTAACACACACCCATACAATGCGCACCACCCCGTGATGTTTTTCTCACTCCTACTAGTGAATGTAATGTAACACACACCCATACAATGCGCACCACTCCGTGATGTTTTTCTCACTCCTACTAGTGAATGTAATGTAACACACACCCATACAATGCGCAACACCCCGTGATGTTTTTCTCACTCCTACTAGTGAATCTAATGTAACACACACCCATACAATGCGCACCACCCCGCGATGTTTTTCAGAATCCTATCCTACATTGCCACTGCATGTTCCCTGACCTCCCCATGCTGACCACCCCGCGGGGCTTTTCTCCATCCTATATTGCCACTCACTGCCTTTCCTAATTCAGACCCTCTGATTCACACCACCCCGTGATGTTTTTCTCACTCCTATTCGTGAATGTAATGTAACACACACCCATTAAATGCGCACCACCCCGTGATGTTTTTCTCACTCCTACTAGTGAATGTAATGTAACACACACCCATACAATGCGCACCACCCCGTGATGTTTTTCTCACTCCTACTAGTGAATGTAATGTAACACACTCCCATACAATGCGCACCACCCCGTGATGTTTTTCTCACTCCTACTTGTGAATCTAATGTAACACACACCCATACAATGCGCACCACCCCGCGATGTTTTTAAGAATCCTATCCTACATTGCCACTGCATGTTCCCTGACCTCCCCATGCTGACCACCCCGCGGGGCTTTTCTCCATCCTACATTGCCACTCACTGCCTATCCTAATTCAGACCCTCCGATTCACACCACCCCGTGATGTTTTTCTCACTCCTATTAGTGAATGTAATGTAACACACACCCATACAATGCGCACCACCCCGTGATGTTTTTCTCACTCCTACTAGTGAAAGTAATGTAACACACACCCATACAATGCGCACCACCCCGTGATGTTTTTCTCACTCCTACTAGTGAATGTAATGTAACACACACCCATACAATGCGCACCACCCCGTGATGTTTTTCTCACTCCTACTAGTGAATCTAATGTAACACACACCCATACAATGCGCACCACCCCTTGATGTTTTTCTCACTCCTACTAGTGAATGTAATGTAACACACACCCATACAATGCGCACCACCCCGTGATGTTTTTCTCACTCCTACTAGTGAATCTAATGTAACACACACCCATACAATGCGCACCACCCCGCGATGTTTTTCAGAATCCTATCCTACATTGCCACTGCATGTTCCCTGACCTCCCCATGCTGACCACCCCGCGGGGCTTTTCTCCATCCTATATTGCCACTCACTGCCTTTCCTAATTCAGACCCTCTGATTCACACCACCCCGTGATGTTTTTCTCACTCCTATTCGTGAATGTAATGTAACACACACCCATAAAATGCGCACCACCCCGTGATGTTTTTCTCACTCCTACTAGTGAATGTAATGTAACACACACCCATACAATGCGCACCACCCCGTGATGTTTTTCTCACTCCTACTAGTGAATGTAATGTAACACACACCCATACAATGCGCACCACCCCGTGATATTTTTCTCACTCCTACTTGTGAATCTAATGTAACACACACCCATACAATGCGCACCATCCCGCGATGTTTTTCAGAATCCTATCCTACATTGCCACTGCATGTTCCCTGACCTCCCCATGCTGACCACCCCGCGGGGCTTTTCTCCATCCTACATTGCCACTCACTGCCTATCCTAATTCAGACCCTCCAATTCACACCACCCCGTGATGTTTTTCTCACTCCTATTAGTGAATGTAATGTAACACACACCCATACAATGCGCACCACTCCGTGATGTTTTTCTCACTCCTACTAGTGAATGTAATGTAACACACACCCATACAATGCGCACCACCCCGTGATGTTTTTCTCACTCGTACTATTGAATGTAATGTAACACACACCCATACAATGCGCACCACCCCGTGATGTTTTTCTCACTCCTACTAGTGAATCTAATGTAACACACACCCATACAATGAGCACCACCCCGCGATGTTTTTCAGAATCCTATCCTACATTGCCACTGCATGTTCCCTGACCTCCCCATGCTGACCACCCCGCGGGGCTTTTCTGCATGCTACATTGCCACTCACTGCCATTCCTAATTCAGACCCTCCGATTCACACCACCCCGTGATGTTTTTCTCACTCCTAGTAGTGAATGTAATGTAACACACACCCATACAATGAGTACCACCCCGTGATGTTTTTCTCACTCCTACTAGTGAATGTAATGTAACACCCATACAATGCGCACCACCCCGTGATGTTTTTCTCACTCCTACGAGTGAATGTAATGTAACACACACCCATACAATGCGCACCACCCCGTGATATTTTTCTCAATCCTACGAGTGAATGTAATCTAACACACACCCATAAAATGCGCACCACCCCGTGATGTTTTTCTCACTCCTACTAGTGAATGTAATGTAACACACACCCATACAATGCGCACCACCCCGTGATGTTTTTCTCACTCCTACTAGTGAATCTAATGTAACACACACCCATACAATGCGCACCACTCTGTGATGTTTTTCTCACTCCTACGAGTGAATGTAATGTAACACACACCCATACAATGCGCACCACCCCGTGATGATTTTCTCACTCCTACTAGTGAATGTAATGTAACACACACCCATACAATGCGCACCACCCCGTGATGTTTTTCTCACTCCTACTAGTGAATCTAATGTAACACACACCCATACAATGCGCACCACCGCGTGTTTTTCTCACTCCTACTAGTGAATCTAATGTAACACACACCCATACAATGCGCACCACCCCGTGATGTTTTTCTCACTCATACTAGAGAATGTAATGTAACACACACCCATACAATGCTCACCACCCCGTGATGTTTTTCTCACTCCTAGTAGTGAATGTAATGTAACACACACACATACAATGCGCACCACACCGTGATGTTTTTCTCACTCCAACTAGTGAATGTAATGTAACACACACTCATACAATGCGCACCACCCCGTGATGTTTTTCTGACTCCTACTAGTGAATGCAATGTAACACACACCCATACAATGCGCACCACCCCGTGATATTTTTCTCACTCCTATTAGTGAATGTAATGTAACACACACCCATACAATGCGCACCACCCCGTGATGTTTTTCTCACTCCTACTACTGAATCTAATGTAACACACACCCATACAATGCGCACCACCGCGTGATGTTTTTCTCACTCCTACTAGTGAATGCAATGTAACACACACCCGTACAATGCGCACCACCCCGTGATGTTTTTCTCACTCCTACCAGTGAATGTAATGTAACACACACCCATACAATGCGCACCACCCCGTGATGTTTTTCTCACTCCTACTAGTGAATGTAATGTAACACACACCCATACAATGCGCCCCACCCCGTGATGTTTTTCTCACTATTACGAGTGAATGTAATGTAACACACACCCATACAATGCGCACCACCCCGTGATGTTTTTCTCACTCCTACTAGTGAATGTAATGTAACACACACCCATACAATGCGCACCACCCCGTGATGTTTTTCTCACTCCTACTAGTGAATGTAATGTAACACACACCCATACAATGCGCACCACCCCGTGATGTTTTTCTCACTCCTACTAGTGAATCTAATGTAACACACACCCATACAATGCGCACCACCCCGTGATGTTTTTCTCACTCCTATTAGTGAATGTAATGTAACACACACCCATACAATGCGCACCACCCCGTGATGATTTTCTCACTCCTACTAGTGAATGTAATGTAACACACACCCATACAATGCGCACCACCCCGTGATGTTTTTCTCACTCCTACTAGTGAATCTAATGTAACACACACCCATACAATGCGAACCACCCCGCGATGTTTTTCAGAATCCTATCCTACATTGCCACTGCATGTTCCCTGACCTCCCCATGCTGACCACCCCGCGGGGCTTTTCTCCATCCTATATTGCCACTCACTGCCTTTCCTAATTCAGACCCTCCGATTCACACCACCCCGTGATGTTTTTCTCACTCCTATTCGTGAATGTAATGTAACACACACCCATAAAATGCACACCACCCCGTGATGTTTTTCTCACTCCTACTAGTGAATGTAATGTAACACACACCCATACAATGCGCACCACCCCGTGATGTTTTTCTCACTCCTACTAGTGAATGTAATGTAACACACACCCATACAATACGCACCACCCCGTGATGTTTTTCTCACTCCTACTAGTGAATCTAATGTAACACACACCCATACAATGCGCAACACCCCGTGATGTTTTTCTCACTCCTACTAGTGAATGTAATGTAACACACACCCATACAATGCGCACCACCCCGTGATGTTTTCTCACTCCTATTAGTGAATGTAATGTAAAACACACCTATACAATGCGCACCACCCCGTGATGTTTTTCTCACTCCTACTAGTGAATCTAATGTAACACACACCCATACAATGCGCACCACCCCACGACGTTTTTCAGAAACCTATCCTACATTGCCACTGCATGTTCCCTGACCTCCCCATGCTGACCACCCCGCGGTGCTTTTCTCCAACCTAAATTGCCACTCACTGCCTATCCTAATTCAGACCCTCCGATTCACACCACCCCGTGATGTTTTTCACACTCCTAGTAGTGAATGTAATGTAACACACACCCATACAATGCGGACCACCCCGTGATGTTTTTCTCACTCCTACGAGTGAATGTAATGTAACACACACCCATACAATGCGCACCACCCCATGATGTTTTTCTCACTCCTATCAGTGAATGTAATGTAACACACACCCATACAATGCGCACCACCCCGTGATGTTTTTCTCACTCCTACTAGTGAATGTAATGTAACACACACCCATACAATGCGCACCACACCGTGATGTTTTTCTCACTCCTACTAGTGAATGTAATGTAACACACACCCATACAATGCGCACCACACCGTGATGTTTTTCTGACTCCTACTAGTGAATGTAATGTAACACACACCCATACAATGCGCACCACCCCGTGATGTTTTCTCACTCCTATTAGTGAATGTAATGTAACACACACCCATACAATGCGCACCACCCCGTGATGATTTTCTCACTCCTACTAGTGAATGTAATGTAACACCACCCATACAATGCGCACCACCCCGTGATGTTTTTCTCACTGCTACTAGTGAATCTAATGTAACACACACCCATACAATGCGCACCACCCCGCGATGTTTTTCAGAATCCTATCCTACATTGCCACTGCATGTTCCCTGACCTCCCCATGCTGACCACCCCGCGGGGCTTTTCTCCATCCTATATTGCCACTCACTGCCTTTCCTAATTCAGACCCTCCGATTCACACCACCCCGTGATGTTTTTCTCACTCCTATTCGTGAATGTAATGTAACACACACCCATAAAATGCGCACCACCCCGTGATGTTTTTCTCACTCCTACTAGTGAATGTAATGTAACACACACCCATACAATGCGCACCACCCTGTGATGTTTTTCTCACTCCTACTAGTGAATGTAATGTAACACACACCCATACAATGCGCACCGCCCCGTGATGTTTTTCTCACTCCTACTAGTGAATCTAATGTAACACACACCCATACAATGCGCACCACCCCGTGATGTTTTTCTCACTCCTACTAGTGAATGTAATGTAACACACACCCATACAATGCGCACCACCCCGTGATGTTTTCTCACTCCTATTAGTGAATGTAATGTAAAACACACCTATACAATGCGCACCACCCCGTGATGTTTTTCTCACTCCTACTAGTGAATCTAATGTAACACACACCCATACAATGCGCACCACCCCGCGATGTTTTTCAGAAACCTATCCTACATTGCCACTGCATGTTCCCTGACCTCCCCATGCTGACCACCCCGCGGTGCTTTTCTCCAACCTAAATTGCCACTCACTGCCTATCCTAATTCAGACCCTCCGATTCACACCACCCCGTGATGTTTTTCACACTCCTAGTAGTGAATGTAATGTAACACACACCCATAAAATGCGGACCACCCCGTGATGTTTTTCTCACTCCTACGAGTGAATGTAATGTAACACACACCCATACAATGCGCATCACCCCATGATGTTTTTCTCACTCCTATCAGTGAATGTAATGTAACACACACCCATACAATGCGCACCACCCCGTGATGTTTTTCTCACTCCTACTAGTGAATGTAATGTAACACACACCCATACAATGCGCACCACACCGTGATGTTTTTCTCACTCCTACTAGTGAATGTAATGTAACACACACCCATACAATGCGCACCACACCGTGATGTTTTTCTGACTCCTACTAGTGAATGTAATGTAACACACACCCATACAATGCGCACCACCCCGTGATGTTTTCTCACTCCTATTAGTGAATGTAATGTAACACACACCCATACAATGCGCACCACCCCGTGATGTTTTCTCACTCCTATTAGTGAATGTAATGTAAAACACACCTATACAATGCGCACCACCCCGTGATGTTTTTCTCACTCCTACTAGTGAATCTAATGTAACACACACCCATACAATGCGCACCACCCCGCGATGTTTTTCAGAAACCTATCCTACATTGCCACTGCATGTTCCCTGACCTCCCCATGCTGACCACCCCGCGGTGCTTTTCTCCAACCTAAATTGCCACTCACTGCCTATCCTAATTCAGACCCTCCGATTCACACCACCCCGTGATGTTTTTCACACTCCTAGTAGTGAATGTAATGTAACACACACCCATACAATGCGGACCACCCCGTGATGTTTTTCTCACTCCTACGAGTGAATGTAATGTAACACACACCCATACAATGCGCACCACCCCGTGATGTTTTTCTCACTCCTATCAGTGAATGTAATGTAACACACACCCATACAATGCGCACCACCCCGTGATGTTTTTCTCACTCCTACTAGTGAATGTAATGTAACACACACCCATACAATGCGCACCACACCGTGATGTTTTTCTCACTCCTACTAGTGAATGTAATGTAACACACACCCATACAATGCGCACCACCCCGTGATGTTTTTCTGACTCCTACTAGTGAATGTAATGTAACACACACCCATACAATGCGCACCACCGCGTGATGTTTTTCTGACTCCTACTAGTGAATGTAATGTAACACACACCCAAACAATGCGCACCACCCCGTGATGTTTTTCTCACTCCTACTAGTGAACGTAATGTAACACACACCCATACAATGCGCACCACCCCGTGATGTTTTTCTCACTCCTATTAGTGAATGTAATGTAACACACACCCATACAATGCGCACCACCCCGTGATGATTTTCTCACTCCTACTAGTGAATGTAATGTAACACCACCCATACAATGCGCACCACCCCGTGATGTTTTTCTCACTGCTACTAGTGAATCTAATGTAACACACACCCATACAATGCGCACCACCCCGCGATGTTTTTCAGAATCCTATCCTACATTGCCACTGCATGTTCCCTGACCTCCCCATGCTGACCACCCCGCGGGGCTTTTCTCCATCCTATATTGCCACTCACTGCCTTTCCTAATTCAGACCCTCCGATTCACACCACCCCGTGATGTTTTTCTCACTCCTATTCGTGAATGTAATGTAACACACACCCATAAAATGCGCACCACCCCGTGATGTTTTTCTCACTCCTACTAGTGAATGTAATGTAACACACACCCATACAATGCGCACCACCCTGTGATGTTTTTCTCACTCCTACTAGTGAATGTAATGTAACACACACCCATACAATGCGCACCGCCCCGTGATGTTTTTCTCACTCCTACTAGTGAATCTAATGTAACACACACCCATACAATGCGCACCACCCCGTGATGTTTTTCTCACTCCTACTAGTGAATGTAATGTAACACACACCCATACAATGCGCACCACCCCGTGATGTTTTCTCACTCCTATTAGTGAATGTAATGTAAAACACACCTATACAATGCGCACCACCCCGTGATGTTTTTCTCACTCCTACTAGTGAATCTAATGTAACACACACCCATACAATGCGCACCACCCCGCGATGTTTTTCAGAAACCTATCCTACATTGCCACTGCATGTTCCCTGACCTCCCCATGCTGACCACCCCGCGGTGCTTTTCTCCAACCTAAATTGCCACTCACTGCCTATCCTAATTCAGACCCTCCGATTCACACCACCCCGTGATGTTTTTCACACTCCTAGTAGTGAATGTAATGTAACACACACCCATAAAATGCGGACCACCCCGTGATGTTTTTCTCACTCCTACGAGTGAATGTAATGTAACACACACCCATACAATGCGCATCACCCCATGATGTTTTTCTCACTGCTATCAGTGAATGTAATGTAACACACACCCATACAATGCGCACCACCCCGTGATGTTTTTCTCACTCCTACTAGTGAATGTAATGTAACACACACCCATACAATGCGCACCACACCGTGATGTTTTTCTCACTCCTACTAGTGAATGTAATGTAACACACACCCATACAATGCGCACCACACCGTGATGTTTTTCTGACTCCTACTAGTGAATGTAATGTAACACACACCCATACAATGCGCACCACCCCGTGATGTTTTCTCACTCCTATTAGTGAATGTAATGTAACACACACCCATACAATGCGCACCACCCCGTGATGTTTTCTCACTCCTATTAGTGAATGTAATGTAAAACACACCTATACAATGCGCACCACCCCGTGATGTTTTTCTCACTCCTACTAGTGAATCTAATGTAACACACACCCATACAATGCGCACCACCCCGCGATGTTTTTCAGAAACCTATCCTACATTGCCACTGCATGTTCCCTGACCTCCCCATGCTGACCACCCCGCGGGGCTTTTCTCCAACCTAAATTGCCACTCACTGCCTATCCTAATTCAGACCCTCCGATTCACACCACCCCGTGATGTTTTTCACACTCCTAGTAGTGAATGTAATGTAACACACACCCATACAATGCGGACCACCCCGTGATGTTTTTCTCACTCCTACGAGTGAATGTAATGTAACACACACCCATACAATGCGCACCACTCCGTGATGTTTTTCTCACTCCTATCAGTGAATGTAATGTAACACACACCCATACAATGCGCACCACCCCGTGATGTTTTTCTCACTCCTACTAGTGAATGTAATGTAACACACACCCATACAATGCGCACCACACCGTGATGTTTTTCTCACTCCTACTAGTGAATGTAATGTAACACACACCCATACAATGCGCACCACCCCGTGATGTTTTTCTGACTCCTACTAGTGAATGTAATGTAACACACACCCATACAATGCGCACCACCGCGTGATGTTTTTCTGACTCCTACTAGTGAATGTAATGTAACACACACCCATACAATGCGCACCACCCCGTGATGTTTTTCTCACTCCTACTAGTGAACGTAATGTAACACACACCCATACAATGCGCACCACCCCGTGATGTTTTTCTCACTCCTATTAGTGAATGTAATGTAACACACACCCATACAATGCGCACCACCCCGTGATGATTTTCTCACTCCTACTAGTGAATGTAATGTAACACCACCCATACAATGCGCACCACCCCGTGATGTTTTTCTCACTGCTACTAGTGAATCTAATGTAACACACACCCATACAATGCGCACCACCCCGCGATGTTTTTCAGAATCCTATCCTACATTGCCACTGCATGTTCCCTGAGCTCCCCATGCTGACCACCCCGCGGGGCTTTTCTCCATCCTATATTGCCACTCACTGCCTTTCCTAATTCAGACCCTCCGATTCACACCACCCCGTGATGTTTTTCTCACTCCTATTCGTGAATGTAATGTAACACACACCCATAAAATGCGCACCACCCCGTGATGTTTTTCTCACTCCTACTAGTGAATGTAATGTAACACACACCCATACAATGCGCACCACCCTGTGATGTTTTTCTCACTCCTACTAGTGAATGTAATGTAACACACACCCATACAATGCGCACCGCCCCGTGATGTTTTTCTCACTCCTACTAGTGAATCTAATGTAACACACACCCATACAATGCGCACCACCCCGTGATGTTTTTCTCACTCCTACTAGTGAATGTAATGTAACACACACCCATACAATGCGCACCACCCCGTGATGTTTTCTCACTCCTATTAGTGAATGTAATGTAACACACACCCATACAATGCGCACCGCCCCGTGATGTTTTTCTCACTCCTATTCGTGAATGTAATGTAACACACACCCATAAAATGCGCACCACCCCGTGATGTTTTTCTCACTCCTACTAGTGAATGTAATGTAACACACACCCATACAATGCGCACCACCCCGTGATGTTTTTCTCACTCCTACTAGTGAATGTAATGTAACACACTCCCATACAATGCGCACCACCCCGTGATGTTTTTCTCACTCCTACTTGTGAATCTAATGTAACACACACCCATACAATGCGCACCACCCCGCGATGTTTTTCAGAATCCTATCCTACATTGCCACTGCATGTTCCCTGACCTCCCCATGCTGACCACCCCGCGGGGCTTTTCTCCATCCTACATTGCCACTCACTGCCTATCCTAATTCAGACCCTCCGATTCACACCACCCCGTGATGTTTTTCTCACTCCTATTAGTGAATGTAATGTAACACACACCCATACAATGCGCACCACCCCGTGATGTTTTTCTCACTCCTACTAGTGAAAGTAATGTAACACACACCCATACAATGCGCACCACCCCGTGATGTTTTTCTCACTCCTACTAGTGAATGTAATGTAACACACACCCATACAATGCGCACCACCCCGTGATGTTTTTCTCACTCCTACTAGTGAATCTAATGTAACACACACCCATACAATGCGCACCACCCCTTGATGTTTTTCTCACTCCTACTAGTGAATGTAATGTAACACACACCCATACAATGCGCACCACCCCGTGATGTTTTTCTCACTCCTACTAGTGAATCTAATGTAACACACACCCATACAATGCGCACCACCCCGCGATGTTTTTCAGAATCCTATCCTACATTGCCACTGCATGTTCCCTGACCTCCCCATGCTGACCACCCCGCGGGGCTTTTCTCCATCCTATATTGCCACTCACTGCCTTTCCTAATTCAGACCCTCTGATTCACACCACCCCGTGATGTTTTTCTCACTCCTATTCGTGAATGTAATGTAACACACACCCATAAAATGCGCACCACCCCGTGATGTTTTTCTCACTCTTACTAGTGAATGTAATGTAACACACACCCATACAATGCGCACCACCCCGTGATGTTTTTCTCACTCCTACTAGTGAATGTAATGTAAAACACACCCATACAATGCGCACCACCCCGTGATATTTTTCTCACTCCTACTTGTGAATCTAATGTAACACACACCCATACAATGCGCACCATCCCGCGATGTTTTTCAGAATCCTATCCTACATTGCCACTGCATGTTCCCTGACCTCCCCATGCTGACCACCCCGCGGGGCTTTTCTCCATCCTACATTGCCACTCACTGCCTATCCTAATTCAGACCCTCCAATTCACACCACCCCGTGATGATTTTCTCACTCCTATTAGTGAATGTAATGTAACACACACCCATACAATGCGCACCACCCCGTGATGTTTTTCTCACTCCTACTAGTGAATGTAATGTAACACACACCCATACAATGCGCACCACCCCGTGATGTTTTTCTCACTCGTACTATTGAATGTAATGTAACACACACCCATACAATGCGCACCACCCCGTGATGTTTTTCTCACTCCTACTAGTGAATCTAATGTAACACACACCCATACAATGAGCACCACCCCGCGATGTTTTTCAGAATCCTATCCTACATTGCCACTGCATGTTCCCTGACCTCCCCATGCTGACCACCCCGCGGGGCTTTTCTCCATGCTACATTGCCACTCACTGCCATTCCTAATTCAGACCCTCCGATTCACACCACCCCGTGATGTTTTTCTCACTCCTAGTAGTGAATGTAATGTAACACACACCCATACAATGAGTACCACCCCGTGATGTTTTTCTCACTCCTACTAGTGAATGTAATGTAACACCCATACAATGCGCACCACCCCGTGATGTTTTTCTCACTCCTACGAGTGAATGTAATGTAACACACACCCATACAATGCGCACCACCCCGTGATATTTTTCTCAATCCTACGAGTGAATGTAATCTAACACACACCCATAAAATGCGCACCACCCCGTGATGTTTTTCTCACTCCTACTAGTGAATGTAATGTAACACACACCCATACAATGCGCACCACCCTGTGATGTTTTTCTCACTCCTACTAGTGAATCTAATGTAACACACACCCATACAATGCGCACCACTCTGTGATGTTTTTCTCACTCCTACGAGTGAATGTAATGTAACACACACCCATACAATGCGCACCACCCCGTGATGATTTTCTCACTCCTACTAGTGAATGTAATGTAACACACACCCATACAATGCGCACCACCCCGTGATGTTTTTCTCACTCCTACTAGTGAATCTAATGTAACACACACCCATACAATGCGCACCACCGCGTGTTTTTCTCACTCCTACTAGTGAATTTAATGTAACACACACCCATACAATGCGCACCACCCCGTGATGTTTTTCTCACTCATACTAGAGAATGTAATGTAACACACACCCATACAATGCTCACCACCCCGTGATGTTTTTCTCACTCCTAGTAGTGAATGTAATGTAACACACACACATACAATGCGCACCACCCCGTGATGTTTTTCTGACTCCTACTAGTGAATGCAATGTAACACACACCCATACAATGCGCACCACCCCGTGATATTTTTCTCACTCCTATTAGTGAATGTAATGTAACACACACCCATACAATGCGCACCACCCCGTGATGTTTTTCTCACTCCTACTACTGAATCTAATGTAACACACACCCATACAATGCGCACCACCGCGTGATGTTTTTCTCACTCCTACTAGTGAATGCAATGTAACACACACCCGTACAATGCGCACCACCCCGTGATGTTTTTCTCACTCCTACCAGTGAATGTAATGTAACACACACCCATACAATGCGCACCACCCCGTGATGTTTTTCTCACTCCTACTAGTGAATGTAATGTAACACACACCCATACAATGCGCCCCACCCCGTGATGTTTTTCTCACTATTACGAGTGAATGTAATGTAACACACACCCATACAATGCGCACCACCCCGTGATGTTTTTCTCACTCCTACTAGTGAATGTAATGTAACACACACCCATACAATGCGCACCACCCCGTGATGTTTTTCTCACTCCTACTAGTGAATGTAATGTAACACACACCCATACAATGCGCACCACCCCGTGATGTTTTTCTCACTCCTACTAGTGAATCTAATGTAACACACACCCATACAATGCGCACCACCCCGTGATGTTTTTCTCACTCCTATTAGTGAATGTAATGTAACACACACCCATACAATGCGCACCACCCCGTGATGATTTTCTCACTCCTACTAGTGAATGTAATGTAACACACACCCATACAATGCGCACCACCCCGTGATGTTTTTCTCACTCCTACTAGTGAATCTAATGTAACACACACCCATACAATGCGAACCACCCCGCGATGTTTTTCAGAATCCTATCCTACATTGCCACTGCATGTTCCCTGACCTCCCCATGCTGACCACCCCGCGGGGCTTTTCTCCATCCTATATTGCCACTCACTGCCTTTCCTAATTCAGACCCTCCGATTCACACCACCCCGTGATGTTTTTCTCACTCCTATTCGTGAATGTAATGTAACACACACCCATAAAATGCACACCACCCCGTGATGTTTTTCTCACTCCTACTAGTGAATGTAATGTAACACACACCCATACAATGCGCACCACCCCGTGATGTTTTTCTCACTCCTACTAGTGAATGTAATGTAACACACACCCATACAATACGCACCACCCCGTGATGTTTTTCTCACTCCTACTAGTGAATCTAATGTAACACACACCCATACAATGCGCACCACCCCGTGATGTTTTTCTCACTCCTACTAGTGAATGTAATGTAACACACACCCATACAATGCGCACCACCCCGTGATGTTTTCTCACTCCTATTAGTGAATGTAATGTAAAACACACCTATACAATGCGCACCACCCCGTGATGTTTTTCTCACTCCTACTAGTGAATCTAATGTAACACACACCCATACAATGCGCACCACCCCACGACGTTTTTCAGAAACCTATCCTACATTGCCACTGCATGTTCCCTGACCTCCCCATGCTGACCACCCCGCGGTGCTTTTCTCCAACCTAAATTGCCACTCACTGCCTATCCTAATTCAGACCCTCCGATTCACACCACCCCGTGATGTTTTTCACACTCCTAGTAGTGAATGTAATGTAACACACACCCATACAATGCGGACCACCCCGTGATGTTTTTCTCACTCCTACGAGTGAATGTAATGTAACACACACCCATACAATGCGCACCACCCCATGATGTTTTTCTCACTCCTATCAGTGAATGTAATGTAACACACACCCATACAATGCGCACCACCCCGTGATGTTTTTCTCACTCCTACTAGTGAATGTAATGTAACACACACCCATACAATGCGCACCACACCGTGATGTTTTTCTCACTCCTACTAGTGAATGTAATGTAACACACACCCATACAATGCGCACCACACCGTGATGTTTTTCTGACTCCTACTAGTGAATGTAATGTAACACACACCCATACAATGCGCACCACCCCGTGATGTTTTCTCACTCCTATTAGTGAATGTAATGTAACACACACCCATACAATGCGCACCACCCCGTGATGTTTTCTCACTCCTATTAGTGAATGTAATGTAAAACACACCTATACAATGCGCACCACCCCGTGATGTTTTTCTCACTCCTACTAGTGAATCTAATGTAACACACACCCATACAATGCGCACCATGCCGCGATGTTTTTCAGAAACCTATCCTACATTGCCACTGCATGTTCCCTGACCTCCCCATGCTGACCACCCCGCGGTGCTTTTCTCCAACCTAAATTGCCACTCACTGCCTATCCTAATTCAGACCCTCCGATTCACACCACCCCGTGATGTTTTTCACACTCCTAGTAGTGAATGTAATGTAACACACACCCATACAATGCGGACCACCCCGTGATGTTTTTCTCACTCCTACGAGTGAATGTAATGTAACACACACCCATACAATGCGCACCACCCCGTGATGTTTTTCTCACTCCTATCAGTGAATGTAATGTAACACACACCCATACAATGCGCACCACCCCGTGATGTTTTTCTCACTCCTACTAGTGAATGTAATGTAACACACACCCATACAATGCGCACCACACCGTGATGTTTTTCTCACTCCTACTAGTGAATGTAATGTAACACACACCCATACAATGCGCACCACCCCGTGATGTTTTTCTGACTCCTACTAGTGAATGTAATGTAACACACACCCATACAATGCGCACCACCGCGTGATGTTTTTCTGACTCCTACTAGTGAATGTAATGTAACACACACCCATACAATGCGCACCACCCCGTGATGTTTTTCTCACTCCTACTAGTGAACGTAATGTAACACACACCCATACAATGCGCACCACCCCGTGATGTTTTTCTCACTCCTATTAGTGAATGTAATGTAACACACACCCATACAATGCGCACCACCCCGTGATGATTTTCTCACTCCTACTAGTGAATGTAATGTAACACCACCCATACAATGCGCACCACCCCGTGATGTTTTTCTCACTGCTACTAGTGAATCTAATGTAACACACACCCATACAATGCGCACCACCCCGCGATGTTTTTCAGAATCCTATCCTACATTGCCACTGCATGTTCCCTGACCTCCCCATGCTGACCACCCCGCGGGGCTTTTCTCCATCCTATATTGCCACTCACTGCCTTTCCTAATTCAGACCCTCCGATTCACACCACCTCGTGATGTTTTTCTCACTCCTATTCGTGAATGTAATGTAACACACACCCATAAAATGCGCACCACCCCGTGATGTTTTTCTCACTCCTACTAGTGAATGTAATGTAACACACACCCATACAATGCGCACCACCCTGTGATGTTTTTCTCACTCCTACTAGTGAATGTAATGTAACACACACCCATACAATGCGCACCGCCCCGTGATGTTTTTCTCACTCCTACTAGTGAATCTAATGTAACACACACCCATACAATGCGCACCACCCCGTGATGTTTTCTCACTCCTATTAGTGAATGTAATGTAAAACACACCTATACAATGCGCACCACCCCGTGATGTTTTTCTCACTCCTACTAGTGAATCTAATGTAACACACACCCATACAATGCGCACCACCCCGCGATGTTTTTCAGAAACCTATCCTACATTGCCACTGCATGTTCCCTGACCTCCCCATGCTGACCACCCCGCGGTGCTTTTCTCCAACCTAAATTGCCACTCACTGCCTATCCTAATTCAGACCCTCCGATTCACACCACCCCGTGATGTTTTTCACACTCCTAGTAGTGAATGTAATGTAACACACACCCATAAAATGCGGACCACCCCGTGATGTTTTTCTCACTCCTACGAGTGAATGTAATGTAACACACACCCATACAATGCGCACCACCCCATGATGTTTTTCTCACTCCTATCAGTGAATGTAATGTAACACACACCCATACAATGCGCACCACCCCGTGATGTTTTTCTCACTCCTACTAGTGAATGTAATGTAACACACACCCATACAATGCGCACCACACCGTGATGTTTTTCTCACTCCTACTAGTGAATGTAATGTAACACACACCCATACAATGCGCACCACACCGTGATGTTTTTCTGACTCCTACTAGTGAATGTAATGTAACACACACCCATACAATGCGCACCACCCCGTGATGTTTTCTCACTCCTATTAGTGAATGTAATGTAACACACACCCATACAATGCGCACCACCCCGTGATGTTTTCTCACTCCTATTAGTGAATGTAATGTAAAACACACCTATACAATGCGCACCACCCCGTGATGTTTTTCTCACTCCTACTAGTGAATCTAATGTAACACACACCCATACAATGCGCACCACCCCGCGATGTTTTTCAGAAACCTATCCTACATTGCCACTGCATGTTCCCTGACCTCCCCATGCTGACCACCCCGCGGTGCTTTTCTCCAACCTAAATTGCCACTCACTGCCTATCCTAATTCAGACCCTCCGATTCACACCACCCCGTGATGTTTTTCACACTCCTAGTAGTGAATGTAATGTAACACACACCCATACAATGCGGACCACCCCGTGATGTTTTTCTCACTCCTACGAGTGAATGTAATGTAACACACACCCATACAATGCGCACCACTCCGTGATGTTTTTCTCACTCCTATCAGTGAATGTAATGTAACACACACCCATACAATGCGCACCACCCCGTGATGTTTTTCTCACTCCTACTAGTGAATGTAATGTAACACACACCCATACAATGCGCACCACACCGTGATGTTTTTCTCACTCCTACTAGTGAATGTAATGTAACACACACCGATACAATGCGCACCACCCCGTGATGTTTTTCTGACTCCTACTAGTGAATGTAATGTAACACACACCCATACAATGCGCACCACCGCGTGATGTTTTTCTGACTCCTACTAGTGAATGTAATGTAACACACACCCATACAATGCGCACCACCCCGTGATGTTTTTCTCACTCCTACTAGTGAACGTAATGTAACACACACCCATACAATGCGCACCACCCCGTGATGTTTTTCTCACTCCTATTAGTGAATGTAATGTAACACACACCCATACAATGCGCACCACCCCGTGATGATTTTCTCACTCCTACTAGTGAATGTAATGTAACACCACCCATACAATGCGCACCACCCCGTGATGTTTTTCTCACTGCTACTAGTGAATCTAATGTAACACACACCCATACAATGCGCACCACCCCGCGATGTTTTTCAGAATCCTATCCTACATTGCCACTGCATGTTCCCTGACCTCCCCATGCTGACCACCCCGCGGGGCTTTTCTCCATCCTATATTGCCACTCACTGCCTTTCCTAATTCAGACCCTCCGATTCACACCACCCCGTGATGTTTTTCTCACTCCTATTCGTGAATGTAATGTAACACACACCCATAAAATGCGCACCACCCCGTGATGTTTTTCTCACTCCTACTAGTGAATGTAATGTAACACACACCCATACAATGCGCACCACCCTGTGATGTTTTTCTCACTCCTACTAGTGAATGTAATGTAACACACACCCATACAATGCGCACCGCCCCGTGATGTTTTTCTCACTCCTACTAGTGAATCTAATGTAACACACACCCATACAATGCGCACCACCCCGTGATGTTTTTCTCACTCCTACTAGTGAATGTAATGTAACACACACCCATACAATGCGCACCACCCCGTGATGTTTTCTCACTCCTATTAGTGAATGTAATGTAAAACACACCTATACAATGCGCACCACCCCATGATGTTTTTCTCACTCCTACTAGTGAATCTAATGTAACACACACCCATACAATGCGCACCACCCCGCGATGTTTTTCAGAAACCTATCCTACATTGCCACTGCATGTTCCCTGACCTCCCCATGCTGACCACCCCGCGGTGCTTTTCTCCAACCTAAATTGCCACTCACTGCCTATCCTAATTCAGACCCTCCGATTCACACCACCCCGTGATGTTTTTCACACTCCTAGTAGTGAATGTAATGTAACACACACCCATACAATGCGCACCACCCCGTGATATTTTTCTCACTCCTACGAGTGAATGTAATGTAACACACACCCATACAATGCGCACCACCCCGTGATGTTTTTCTCACTCCTACTAGTGAATGTAGTGTAACACACACCCATACAATGCGCACCACCCCGTGATGTTTTTCTCACTCCTACTAGTGAATCTAATGTAACACACACCCATACAATGCGCACCACCCCGCGATGTTTTTCAGAATACTATCCTACATTGCCACTGCATGTTCCCTGACCTCCCCATGCTGACCACCCCGCGGGGCTTTTCTCCATCCTACATTGCCACTCACTGCCTTTCCTAATTCAGACCCTCCGATTCACACCACCCCATGATGTTTTTCTCACTCCTATCAGTGAATGTAATGTAACACACACCCATACAATGCGAACCACCCTGTGATGTTTTTCTCACTCCTAAAAGTGAATGTAATGTAACACACACCCATACAATGCGCACCACACCGTGATGTTTTTCTCACTCCTACTAGTGAATGTAATGTAACACACACCCATACAATGCGCACCACCCCGTGATGTTTTTCTCACTCCTACTAGTGAATGTAATGTAACACACACCCATACAATGCGCACCACCCCGTGATGTTTTTCTCACTCCTACGAGTGAATGTAATGTAACACACATCCATACAATGCCCACCACCCCGTGATGTTTTTCTCACTCCTACTAGTGAATGTAATGTAACACACACCCATACAATGCGCACCACCCCGTGATGTTTTTCTCACTCCTACTAGTGAATGTAATGTAACACACACCCATACAATGCGCACCACCCCGTGATGTTTTTCTCACTCCTACTAGTGAATCTAATGTAACACACACCCATACAATGCGCACCACCCCGTGATGTTTTTCTCACTCCTACTAGTGAATCTAATGTAACACACACCCATACAATGCGCACCACCCCGTGATGTTTTTCTCACTCCTACTAGTGAATCTAATGTAACACACACCCATACAATGTGCACCACCCGTGATGTTTTTCTCACTCCTACTAGTGAATGTAATGTAACACACACACATACAATGCGCACCACCCCGTGATGTTTTTCTCACTCCTACTAGTGAATGTAATGTAACACACACCCATACAATGCGCACAACCCCGTGATATTTTTTTCACTGCTACTAGTGAATGTAATGTAACACACACCCATACAATGCGCACCACCCCGTGATGTTTTTCTCACTCCTATTAGTGAATGTAATGTAACACACACCCATACAATGCGAACCACCCCGTGATGTTTTTCTCACTCCTACTAGTGAATGTAATGTAACACACACCCATACTATGCGCACCACACCGTGATGTTTTTCTCACTCCTACTAGTGAATCTAATGTAACACACACCCATACAATGCGCACCACCCCGTGATGTTTTTCTCACTCCTACTAGTGAATGTAATGTAACACACACCCATACAATGCGCACCACCCCGTGATGTTTTCTCACTCCTATTAGTGAATGTAATGTAAAACACACCCATACAATGCGCACCACCCCGTGATGTTTTTCTCACTCCTACTAGTGAATCTAATGTAACACACACCCATACAATGCGCAATACCCCGCGATGTTTTTCAGAAACCTATCCTACATTGCCACTGCATGTTCCCTGACCTCCCCATGCTGACCACCCGGCGGTGCTTTTCTCCAACCTAAATTGCCACTCACTGCCTATCCTAATTCAGACCCTCCGATTCACACCACCCCGTGATGTTTTTCTCACTCCTAGTAGTGAATGTAATGTAACACACACCCATACAATGCGCACCACCCCGTGATGTTTTTCTCACTCCTACGAGTGAATGTAATGTAACACACACCCATACAATGCGCACCACCCCGTGATATTTTTCTCACTCCTACTAGTGAATGTAATGTAACACACACCCATAAAATGCGCACCACCCCGTGATGTTTTTCTCACTCCTACTAGTGAATCTAATGTAATACACACCCATACAATGCGCACCACCCCGCGATGTTTTTCAGAATCCTATCCTACATTGACACTGCATGTTCCCTGACCTCCCCATGCTGACCACCCCGCGGGGCTTTTCTCCATCCTACATTGCCACTCACTGCCTTTCCTAATTCAGACCCTCCGATTCACACCACCCCATGATGTTTTTCTCACTCCTATTAGTGAATGTAATGTAACACACACCCATACAATGCGCACCACCCCGAGATGTTTTTCTCACTCCTACTAGTGAATGTAATGTAACACACACCCATACAATGCGCACCACCCCGTGATGTTTTTCTCACTCCTACTAGTGAATGTAATGTAACACACACCCATACAATGCGCACCACCCCGTGATGTTTTTCTGACTCCTACTAGTGAATGTAATGTAACACACACCCATACAATGCGCACCACCCCGTGATGTTTTCTCACTCCTATTAGTGAATGTAATGTAAAACACACCCATACAATGCGCACCACCCCGTGATGTTTTTCTCACTCCTACTAGTGAATCTAATGTAACACACACCCATACAATGCGCACCACCCCGTGATGTTTTTCTCACTCCTACTAGTGAATGTAATGTAACACACACCCATACAATGCGCACCACCCCGTGATGTTTTTCTCACTCCTACTAGTGAATGTAATGTAACACACACCCATACAATGCAAACCACCCCGTGATGTTTTTCTCACTCCTACTAGTGAATCTAATGTAACACACACCCATACAATGCGCACCACACCGTGATGTTTTTCTCACTCCTACTAGTGAATCTAATGTAACACACACCCATACAATGCGCACCACCCCGTGATATTTTTCTCACTCCTACGAGTGAATGTAATGTAACACACACCCATACAATGCGCACCACCCCGTGATGTTTTTCTCACTCCTACGAGTGAATGTAATGTAACACACACCCATACAATGCGCACCACCCCGTGATGTTTTTCTCACTCCTAATATTAAATGTAATGTAACACACACCCATACAATGCGCACCACCCCGTGATGTTTTTCTCACTCCTACTAGTGAATGTAATGTAACACACACCCATACAATGCGCACCACCCCGTGATGTTTTTCTCACTCCTACTAGTGAATGTAATATAACAAACACCCATACAATGCGCACCACCCCGTGATGCTTTTCTCACTCCTACTAGTGAATGTAATGTAACACACACCCATACAATGCGCACCACCCCGTGATGTTTTACTCACTCCTACTAGTGAATGTAATGTAACACACACCCATACAATGCGCACCACCCCGCGATGTTTTTCAGAATCCTATCCTACATTGCCACTGCAAGTTCCCTGACCTCCCCATGCTGACCACCCCGCGGGGCTTTTCTCCATCCTACATTGCCACTCACTGCCTTTCCTAATTCAGACCCTCCGATTCACACCACCCCATGATGTTTTTCTCACTCCTATTAGTGAATGTAAAGTAACACACACCCATACAATGCGCACCACCCCGAGATGTTTTTCTCACTCCTACTAGTGAATGTAATGTAACACACACCCATACAATGCGCACCACCCCGTGATGTTTTTCTGACTCCTACTAGTGAATGTAATGTAACACACACCCATACAATGCGCACCACCCCGTGATGTTTTCTCACTCCTATTAGTGAATGTAATGTAAAACACACCCATACAATGCGCACCACCCCGTGATGTTTTTCTGACTCCTACTAGTGAATGTAATGTAACACACACCCATACAATGCGCACCACCCCGTGATGTTTTTCTTACTCCTACTAGTGAATGTAATGTAACACACACCCATACAATGCGCACCACCCCGTGATGTTTTTCTCACTCCTACTAGTGAATGTAATGTAACACACACCCATACAATGCAAACCACCCCGTGATGTTTTTCTCACTCCTACTAGTGAATGTAGTGTAACACACACCCATACAATGCGCACCACCCCGTGATGTTTTTCTCACTCCTACTAGTGAATCTAATGTAACACACACCCATACAATGCGCACCACCCCGCGATGTTTTTCAGAATACTATCCTACATTGCCACTGCATGTTCCCTGACCTCCCCATGCTGACCACCCCGCGGGGCTTTTCTCCATCCTACATTGCCACTCACTGCCTTTCCTAATTCAGACCCTCCGATTCACACCACCCCATGATGTTTTTCTCACTCCTATCAGTGAATGTAATGTAACACACACCCATACAATGCGAACCACCCTGTAATGTTTTTCTCACTCCTACAAGTGAATGTAATGTAACACACACCCATACAATGCGCACCACACCGTGATGTTTTTCTCACTCCTACTAGTGAATGTAATGTAACACACACCCATACAATGCGCACCACCCCGTGATGTTTTTCTCACTCCTACTAGTGAATGTAATGTAACACACACCCATACAATGCGCACCACCCCGTGATGTTTTTCTCACTCCTACGAGTGAATGTAATGTAACACACATCCATACAATGCCCACCACCCCGTGATGTTTTTCTCACTCCTACTAGTGAATGTAATGTAACACACACCCATACAATGCGCACCACCCCGTGATGTTTTTCTCACTCCTACTAGTGAATGTAATGTAACACACACCCATACAATGCGCACCACCCCGTGATGTTTTTCTCACTCCTACTAGTGAATCTAATGTAACACACACCCATACAATGCGCACCACCCCGTGATGTTTTTCTCACTCCTACTAGTGAATCTAATGTAACACACACCCATACAATGCGCACCACCCCGTGATGTTTTTCTCACTCCTACTAGTGAATCTAATGTAACACACACCCATACAATGTGCACCACCCGTGATGTTTTTCTCACTCCTACTAGTGAATGTAATGTAACACACACACATACAATGCGCACCACCCCGTGATGTTTTTCTCACTCCTACTAGTGAATGTAATGTAACACACACCCATACAATGCGCACAACCCCGTGATATTTTTCTCACTGCTACTAGTGAATGTAATGTAACACACACCCATACAATGCGCACCACCCCGTGATGTTTTTCTCACTCCTATTAGTGAATGTAATGTAACACACACCCATACAATGCGAACCACCCCGTGATGTTTTTCTCACTCCTACTAGTGAATGTAATGTAACACACACCCATACAATGCGCACCACACCGTGATGTTTTTCTCACTCCTACTAGTGAATCTAATGTAACACACACCCATACAATGCGCACCACCCCGTGATGTTTTTCTCACTCCTACTAGTGAATGTAATGTAACACACACCCATACAATGCGCACCACCCCGTGATGTTTTCTCACTCCTATTAGTGAATGTAATGTAAAACACACCCATACAATGCGCACCACCCCGTGATGTTTTTCTCACTCCTACTAGTGAATCTAATGTAACACACACCCATACAATGCGCAATACCCCGCGATGTTTTTCAGAAACCTATCCTACATTGCCACTGCATGTTCCCTGACCTCCCCATGCTGACCACGCGGCGGTGCTTTTCTCCAACCTAAATTGCCACTCACTGCCTATCCTAATTCAGACCCTCCGATTCACACCACCCCGTGATGTTTTTCTCACTCCTAGTAGTGAATGTAATGTAACACACACCCATACAATGCGCACCACCCCGTGATGTTTTTCTCACTCCTACGAGTGAATGTAATGTAACACACACCCATACAATGCGCACCACCCCGTGATATTTTTCTCACTCCTACTAGTGAATGTAATGTAACACACACCCATAAAATGCGCACCACCCCGTGATGTTTTTCTCACTCCTACTAGTGAATCTAATGTAATACACACCCATACAATGCGCACCACCCCGCGATGTTTTTCAGAATCCTATCCTACATTGACACTGCATGTTCCCTGACCTCCCCATGCTGACCACCCCGCGGGGCTTTTCTCCATCCTACATTGCCACTCACTGCCTTTCCTAATTCAGACCCTCCGATTCACACCACCCCATGATGTTTTTCTCACTCCTATTAGTGAATGTAATGTAACACACACCCATACAATGCGCACCACCCCGAGATGTTTTTCTCACTCCTACTAGTGAATGTAATGTAACACACACCCATACAATGCGCACCACCCCGTGATGTTTTTCTCACTCCTACTAGTGAATGTAATGTAACACACACCCATACAATGCGCACCACCCCGTGATGTTTTTCTGACTCCTACTAGTGAATGTAATGTAACACACACCCATACAATGCGCACCACCCCGTGATGTTTTCTCACTCCTATTAGTGAATGTAATGTAAAACACACCCATACAATGCGCACCACCCCGTGATGTTTTTCTCACTCCTACTAGTGAATCTAATGTAACACACACCCATACAATGCGCACCACCCCGTGATGTTTTTCTCACTCCTACTAGTGAATGTAATGTAACACACACCCATACAATGCGCACCACCCCGTGATGTTTTTCTCACTCCTACTAGTGAATGTAATGTAACACACACCCATACAATGCAAACCACCCCGTGATGTTTTTCTCACTCCTACTAGTGAATCTAATGTAACACACACCCATACAATGCGCACCACACCGTGATGTTTTTCTCACTCCTACTAGTGAATCTAATGTAACACACACCCATACAATGCGCACCACCCCGTGATATTTTTCTCACTCCTACGAGTGAATGTAATGTAACACACACCCATACAATGCGCACCACCCCGTGATGTTTTTCTCACTCCTACGAGTGAATGTAATGTAACACACACCCATACAATGCGCACCACCCCGTGATGTTTTTCTCACTCCTAATATTAAATGTAATGTAACACACACCCATACAATGCGCACCACCCCGTGATGTTTTTCTCACTCCTACTAGTGAATGTAATGTAACACACACCCATACAATGCGCACCACCCCGTGATGTTTTTCTCACTCCTACTAGTGAATGTAATATAACACACACCCATACAATGCGCACCACCCCGTGATGCTTTTCTCACTCCTACTAGTGAATGTAATGTAACACACACCCATACAATGCGCACCACCCCGTGATGTTTTACTCACTCCTACTAGTGAATGTAATGTAACACACACCCATACAATGCGCACCACCCCGCGATGTTTTTCAGAATCCTATCCTACATTGCCACTGCAAGTTCCCTGACCTCCCCATGCTGACCACCCCGCGGGGCTTTTCTCCATCCTACATTGCCACTCACTGCCTTTCCTAATTCAGACCCTCCGATTCACACCACCCCATGATGTTTTTCTCACTCCTATTAGTGAATGTAATGTAACACACACCCATACAATGCGCACCACCCCGAGATGTTTTTCTCACTCCTACTAGTGAATCTAATGTAACACACACCCATACAATGTGCACCACCCCGTGATATTTTTCTCACTCCTACGAGTGAATGTAATGTAACACACACCCATACAATGCGCACCACCCCGTGATGTTTTTCTCACTCCTACGAGTGAATGTAATGTAACACACACCCATACAATGCGCACCACCCCGTGATGTTTTTCTCACTCCTAATATTAAATGTAATGTAACACACACCCATACAATGCGCACCACCCCGTGATGTTTTTCTCACTCCTACTAGTGAATGTAATGTAACACACACCCATACAATGCGCACCACCCCGTGATGTTTTTCTCACTCCTACTAGTGAATGTAATATAACACACACCCATACAATGCGCACCACCCCGTGATGCTTTTCTCACTCCTACTAGTGAATGTAATGTAACACACACCCATACAATGCGCACCACCCCGTGATGTTTTACTCACTCCTACTAGTGAATGTAATGTAACACACACCCATACAATGCGCACCACCCCGCGATGTTTTTCAGAATCCTATCCTACATTGCCACTGCATGTTCCCTGACCTCCCCATGCTGACCACCCCGCGGGGCTTTTCTCCATCCTACATTGCCACTCACTGCCTTTCCTAATTCAGACCCTCCGATTCACACCACCCCATGATGTTTTTCTCACTCCTATTAGTGAATGTAATGTAACACACACCCATACAATGCGCACAACCCCGAGATGTTTTTCTCACTCCTACTAGTGAATGTAATGTAACACACACCCATACAATGCGCACCACCCCGTGATGTTTTTCTCACTCCTACTAGTGAATGTAATGTAACACACACCCATACAATGCAAACCACCCCGTGATGTTTTTCTCACTCCTACTAGTGAATCTAATGTAACACACACCCATACAATGCGCACCACACCGTGATGTTTTTCTCACTCCTACTAGTGAATCTAATGTAACACACACCCATACAATGCGCACCACCCCGTGATGTTTTTCTCACTCCTACTAGTGAATGTAATGTAACACACACCCATACAATGCAAACCACCCCGTGATGTTTTTCTCACTCCTACTAGTGAATCTAATGTAACACACACCCATACAATGCGCACCGCCCCGTGATGTTTTTCTCACTCCTACTAGTGAATCTAATGTAACACACACCCATACAATGCGCACCACCCCGTGATGTTTTTCTCACTCCTACTAGTGAATGTAATGTAACACACACCCATACAATGCGCACCACCCCGTGATGTTTTCTCACTCCTATTAGTGAATGTAATGTAAAACACACCTATACAATGCGCACCACCCCATGATGTTTTTCTCACTCCTACTAGTGAATCTAATGTAACACACACCCATACAATGCGCACCACCCCGCGATGTTTTTCAGAAACCTATCCTACATTGCCACTGCATGTTCCCTGACCTCCCCATGCTGACCACCCCGCGGTGCTTTTCTCCAACCTAAATTGCCACTCACTGCCTATCCTAATTCAGACCCTCCGATTCACACCACCCCGTGATGTTTTTCACACTCCTAGTAGTGAATGTAATGTAACACACACCCATACAATGCGCACCACCCCGTGATATTTTTCTCACTCCTACGAGTGAATGTAATGTAACACACACCCATACAATGCGCACCACCCCGTGATGTTTTTCTCACTCCTACTAGTGAATGTAGTGTAACACACACCCATACAATGCGCACCACCCCGTGATGTTTTTCTCACTCCTACTAGTGAATCTAATGTAACACACACCCATACAATGCGCACCACCCCGCGATGTTTTGCAGAATACTATCCTACATTGCCACTGCATGTTCCCTGACCTCCCCATGCTGACCACCCCGCGGGGCTTTTCTCCATCCTACATTGCCACTCACTGCCTTTCCTAATTCAGGCCCTCCGATTCACACCACCCCATGATGTTTTTCTCACTCCTATCAGTGAATGTAATGTAACACACACCCATACAATGCGAACCACCCTGTGATGTTTTTCTCACTCCTACAAGTGAATGTAATGTAACACACACCCATACAATGCGCACCACACCGTGATGTTTTTTTCACTCCTACTAGTGAATGTAATGTAACACACACCCATACAATGCGCACCACCCCGTGATGTTTTTCTCACTCCTACTAGTGAATGTAATGTAACACACACCCATACAATGCGCACCACCCCGTGATGTTTTTCTCACTCCTACGAGTGAATGTAATGTAACACACATCCATACAATGCCCACCACCCCGTGATGTTTTTCTCACTCCTACTAGTGAATGTAATGTAACACACACCCATACAATGCGCACCACCCCGTGATGTTTTTCTCACTCCTACTAGTGAATGTAATGTAACACACACCCATACAATGCGCACCACCCCGTGATGTTTTTCTCACTCCTACTAGTGAATCTAATGTAACACACACCCATACAATGCGCACCACCCCGTGATGTTTTTCTCACTCCTACTAGTGAATCTAATGTAACACACACCCATACAATGCGCACCACCCCGTGATGTTTTTCTCACTCCTACTAGTGAATCTAATGTAACACACACCCATACAATGCGCAATACCCCGCGATGTTTTTCAGAAACCTATCCTACATTGCCACTGCATGTTCCCTGACCTCCCCATGCTGACCACGCGGCGGTGCTTTTCTCCAACCTAAATTGCCACTCACTGCCTATCCTAATTCAGACCCTCCGATTCACACCACCCCGTGATGTTTTTCTCACTCCTAGTAGTGAATGTAATGTAACACACACCCATACAATGCGCACCACCCCGTGATGTTTTTCTCACTCCTACGAGTGAATGTAATGTAACACACACCCATACAATGCGCACCACCCCGTGATATTTTTCTCACTCCTACTAGTGAATGTAATGTAACACACACCCATAAAATGCGCACCACCCCGTGATGTTTTTCTCACTCCTACTAGTGAATCTAATGTAATACACACCCATACAATGCGCACCACCCCGCGATGTTTTTCAGAATCCTATCCTACATTGACACTGCATGTTCCCTGACCTCCCCATGCTGACCACCCCGCGGGGCTTTTCTCCATCCTACATTGCCACTCACTGCCTTTCCTAATTCAGACCCTCCGATTCACACCACCCCATGATGTTTTTCTCACTCCTATTAGTGAATGTAATGTAACACACACCCATACAATGCGCACCACCCCGAGATGTTTTTCTCACTCCTACTAGTGAATGTAATGTAACACACACCCATACAATGCGCACCACCCCGTGATGTTTTTCTCACTCCTACTAGTGAATGTAATGTAACACACACCCATACAATGCGCACCACCCCGTGATGTTTTTCTGACTCCTACTAGTGAATGTAATGTAACACACACCCATACAATGCGCACCACCCCGTGATGTTTTCTCACTCCTATTAGTGAATGTAATGTAAAACACACCCATACAATGCGCACCACCCCGTGATGTTTTTCTCACTCCTACTAGTGAATCTAATGTAACACACACCCATACAATGCGCACCACCCCGTGATGTTTTTCTCACTCCTACTAGTGAATGTAATGTAACACACACCCATACAATGCGCACCACCCCGTGATGTTTTTCTCACTCCTACTAGTGAATGTAATGTAACACACACCCATACAATGCAAACCACCCCGTGATGTTTTTCTCACTCCTACTAGTGAATCTAATGTAACACACACCCATACAATGCGCACCACACCGTGATGTTTTTCTCACTCCTACTAGTGAATCTAATGTAACACACACCCATACAATGCGCACCACCCCGTGATATTTTTCTCACTCCTACGAGTGAATGTAATGTAACACACACCCATACAATGCGCACCACCCCGTGATGTTTTTCTCACTCCTACGAGTGAATGTAATGTAACACACACCCATACAATGCGCACCACCCCGTGATGTTTTTCTCACTCCTAATATTAAATGTAATGTAACACACACCCATACAATGCGCACCACCCCGTGATGTTTTTCTCACTCCTACTAGTGAATGTAATGTAACACACACCCATACAATGCGCACCACCCCGTGATGTTTTTCTCACTCCTACTAGTGAATGTAATATAACACACACCCATACAATGCGCACCACCCCGTGATGCTTTTCTCACTCCTACTAGTGAATGTAATGTAACACACACCCATACAATGCGCACCACCCCGTGATGTTTTACTCACTCCTACTAGTGAATGTAATGTAACACACACCCATACAATGCGCACCACCCCGCGATGTTTTTCAGAATCCTATCCTACATTGCCACTGCAAGTTCCCTGACCTCCCCATGCTGACCACCCCGCGGGGCTTTTCTCCATCCTACATTGCCACTCACTGCCTTTCCTAATTCAGACCCTCCGATTCACACCACCCCATGATGTTTTTCTCACTCCTATTAGTGAATGTAATGTAACACACACCCATACAATGCGCACCACCCCGAGATGTTTTTCTCACTCCTACTAGTGAATCTAATGTAACACACACCCATACAATGTGCACCACCCCGTGATATTTTTCTCACTCCTACGAGTGAATGTAATGTAACACACACCCATACAATGCGCACCACCCCGTGATGTTTTTCTCACTCCTACGAGTGAATGTAATGTAACACACACCCATACAATGCGCACCACCCCGTGATGTTTTTCTCACTCCTAATATTAAATGTAATGTAACACACACCCATACAATGCGCACCACCCCGTGATGTTTTTCTCACTCCTACTAGTGAATGTAATGTAACACACACCCATACAATGCGCACCACCCCGTGATGTTTTTCTCACTCCTACTAGTGAATGTAATATAACACACACCCATACAATGCGCACCACCCCGTGATGCTTTTCTCACTCCTACTAGTGAATGTAATGTAACACACACCCATACAATGCGCACCACCCCGTGATGTTTTACTCACTCCTACTAGTGAATGTAATGTAACACACACCCATACAATGCGCACCACCCCGCGATGTTTTTCAGAATCCTATCCTACATTGCCACTGCATGTTCCCTGACCTCCCCATGCTGACCACCCCGCGGGGCTTTTCTCCATCCTACATTGCCACTCACTGCCTTTCCTAATTCAGACCCTCCGATTCACACCACCCCATGATGTTTTTCTCACTCCTATTAGTGAATGTAATGTAACACACACCCATACAATGCGCACAACCCCGAGATGTTTTTCTCACTCCTACTAGTGAATGTAATGTAACACACACCCATACAATGCGCACCACCCCGTGATGTTTTTCTCACTCCTACTAGTGAATGTAATGTAACACACACCCATACAATGCAAACCACCCCGTGATGTTTTTCTCACTCCTACTAGTGAATCTAATGTAACACACACCCATACAATGCGCACCACACCGTGATGTTTTTCTCACTCCTACTAGTGAATCTAATGTAACACACACCCATACAATGCGCACCACCCCGTGATGTTTTTCTCACTCCTACTAGTGAATGTAATGTAACACACACCCATACAATGCAAACCACCCCGTGATGTTTTTCTCACTCCTACTAGTGAATCTAATGTAACACACACCCATACAATGCGCACCGCCCCGTGATGTTTTTCTCACTCCTACTAGTGAATCTAATGTAACACACACCCATACAATGCGCACCACCCCGTGATGTTTTTCTCACTCCTACTAGTGAATGTAATGTAACACACACCCATACAATGCGCACCACCCCGTGATGTTTTCTCACTCCTATTAGTGAATGTAATGTAAAACACACCTATACAATGCGCACCACCCCATGATGTTTTTCTCACTCCTACTAGTGAATCTAATGTAACACACACCCATACAATGCGCACCACCCCGCGATGTTTTTCAGAAACCTATCCTACATTGCCACTGCATGTTCCCTGACCTCCCCATGCTGACCACCCCGCGGTGCTTTTCTCCAACCTAAATTGCCACTCACTGCCTATCCTAATTCAGACCCTCCGATTCACACCACCCCGTGATGTTTTTCACACTCCTAGTAGTGAATGTAATGTAACACACACCCATACAATGCGCACCACCCCGTGATATTTTTCTCACTCCTACGAGTGAATGTAATGTAACACACACCCATACAATGCGCACCACCCCGTGATGTTTTTCTCACTCCTACTAGTGAATGTAGTGTAACACACACCCATACAATGCGCACCACCCCGTGATGTTTTTCTCACTCCTACTAGTGAATCTAATGTAACACACACCCATACAATGCGCACCACCCCGCGATGTTTTGCAGAATACTATCCTACATTGCCACTGCATGTTCCCTGACCTCCCCATGCTGACCACCCCGCGGGGCTTTTCTCCATCCTACATTGCCACTCACTGCCTTTCCTAATTCAGGCCCTCCGATTCACACCACCCCATGATGTTTTTCTCACTCCTATCAGTGAATGTAATGTAACACACACCCATACAATGCGAACCACCCTGTGATGTTTTTCTCACTCCTACAAGTGAATGTAATGTAACACACACCCATACAATGCGCACCACACCGTGATGTTTTTTTCACTCCTACTAGTGAATGTAATGTAACACACACCCATACAATGCGCACCACCCCGTGATGTTTTTCTCACTCCTACTAGTGAATGTAATGTAACACACACCCATACAATGCGCACCACCCCGTGATGTTTTTCTCACTCCTACGAGTGAATGTAATGTAACACACATCCATACAATGCCCACCACCCCGTGATGTTTTTCTCACTCCTACTAGTGAATGTAATGTAACACACACCCATACAATGCGCACCACCCCGTGATGTTTTTCTCACTCCTACTAGTGAATGTAATGTAACACACACCCATACAATGCGCACCACCCCGTGATGTTTTTCTCACTCCTACTAGTGAATCTAATGTAACACACACCCATACAATGCGCACCACCCCGTGATGTTTTTCTCACTCCTACTAGTGAATCTAATGTAACACACACCCATACAATGCGCACCACCCCGTGATGTTTTTCTCACTCCTACTAGTGAATCTAATGTAACACACACCCATACAATGTGCACCACCCGTGATGTTTTTCTCACTCCTACTAGTGAATGTAATGTAACACACACACATACAATGCGCACCACCCCGTGATGTTTTTCTCACTCCTACTAGTGAATGTAATGTAACACACACCCATACAATGCGCACAACCCCGTGATATTTTTCTCACTGCTACTAGTGAATGTAATGTAACACACACCCATACAATGCGCACCACCCCGTGATGTTTTTCTCACTCCTATTATTGAATGTAATGTAACACACACCCATACAATGCGAACCACCCCGTGATGTTTTTCTCACTCCTACTAGTGAATGTAATGTAACACACACCCATACAATGCGCACCACACCGTGATGTTTTTCTCACTCCTACTAGTGAATCTAATGTAACACACACCCATACAATGCGCACCACCCCGTGATGTTTTTCTCACTCCTACTAGTGAATGTAATGTAACACACACCCATACAATGCGCACCACCCCGTGATGTTTTCTCACTCCTATTAGTGAATGTAATGTAAAACACACCCATACAATGCGCACCACCCCGTGATGTTTTTCTCACTCCTACTAGTGAATCTAATGTAACACACACCCATACAATGCGCAATACCCCGCGATGTTTTTCAGAAACCTATCCTACATTGCCACTGCATGTTCCCTGACCTCCCCATGCTGACCACCCGGCGGTGCTTTTCTCCAACCTAAATTGCCACTCACTGCCTATCCTAATTCAGACCCTCCGATTCACACCACCCCGTGATGTTTTTCTCACTCCTAGTAGTGAATGTAATGTAACACACACCCATACAATGCGCACCACCCCGTGATGTTTTTCTCACTCCTACGAGTGAATGTAATGTAACACACACCCATACAATGCGCACCACCCCGTGATATTTTTCTCACTCCTACTAGTGAATGTAATGTAACACACACCCATAAAATGCGCACCACCCCGTGATGTTTTTCTCACTCCTACTAGTGAATCTAATGTAATACACACCCATACAATGCGCACCACCCCGCGATGTTTTTCAGAATCCTATCCTACATTGACACTGCATGTTCCCTGACCTCCCCATGCTGACCACCCCGCGGGGCTTTTCTCCATCCTACATTGCCACTCACTGCATTTCCTAATTCAGACCCTCCGATTCACACCACCCCATGATGTTTTTCTCACTCCTATTAGTGAATGTAATGTAACACACACCCATACAATGCGCACCACCCCGAGATGTTGTTCTCACTCCTACTAGTGAATGTAATGTAACACACACCCATACAATGCGCACCACCCCGTGATGTTTTTCTCACTCCTACTAGTGAATGTAATGTAACACACACCCATACAATGCAAACCACCCCGTGATGTTTTTCTCACTCCTACTAGTGAATCTAATGTAACACACACCCATACAATGCGCACCACACCGTGATGTTTTTCTCACTCCTACTAGTGAATCTAATGTAACACACACCCATACAATGCGCACCACCCCGTGATGTTTTTCTCACTCCTACGAGTGAATGTAATGTAACACACACCCATACAATGCGCACCACCCCGTGATGTTTTTCTCACTCCTACGAGTGAATGTAATGTAACACACACCCATACAATGCGCACCACCCCGTGATGTTTTTCTCACTCCTAATATTGAATGTAATGTAACACACACCCATACAATGCGCACCACCCCGTGATGTTTTTCTCACTCCTACTAGTGAATGTAATGTAACACACACCCATACAATGCGCACCACCCCGTGATGTTTTTCTCACTCCTACTAGTGAATGTAATATAACACACACCCATACAATGCGCACCACCCCGTGATGCTTTTCTCACTCCTACAAGTGAATGTAATGTAACACACACCCATACAATGCGCACCACCCCGTGATGTTTTACTCACTCCTACTGGTGAATGTAATGTAACACACACCCATACCATGCGCACCACCCCGCGATGTTTTTCAGAATCCTATCCTACATTGCCACTGCATGTTCCCTGACCTCCCCATGCTGACCACCCCGCGGGGCTTTTCTCCATCCTACATTGCCACTCACTGCCTTTCCTAATTCAGACCCTCCGATTCACACCACCCCATGATTTTTTTCTCACTCCTATTAGTGAATGTAATGTAACACACACCCATACAATGCGCACCACCCCGTGATGTTTTTCTCACTCCTAATATTGAATGTAATGTAACACACACCCATACAATGCGCACCACCCCGTGATGTTTTTCTCACTCCTACTAGTGAATGTAATGTAACACACACCCATACAATGCGCACCACCCCGTGATGTTTTTCTCACTCCTACTAGTGAATGTAATATAACACACACCCATACAATGCGCACCACCCCGTGATGCTTTTCTCACTCCTACTAGTGAATCTAATGTAACACACACCCATACAATGCGCACCACCCCGTGATGTTTTACTCACTCCTACTAGTGAATGTAATGTAACACACACCCATACAATGCGCACCACCCCGCGATGTTTTTCAGAATCCTATCCTACATTGCCACTGCATGTTCCCTGACCTCCCCATGCTGACCACCCCGCGGGGCTTTTCTCCATCCTACATTGCCACTCACTGCCTTTCCTAATTCAGACCCTCCGATTCACACCACCCCATGATTTTTTTCTCACTCCTATTAGTGAATGTAATGTAACACACACCCATACAATGCGCACCACCCCGTGATGTTTTTCTCACTCCTACTAGTGAATGTAATGTAACACATACCCATACAATGCGCACCACGCCGTGATGTTTTTCTCACTCCTACTAGTGAATGTAATGTAACACACACCCATACAATGCGCACCACCCCGTGATGTTTTTCTCACTGCTCCTAGTGAATGTAATGTAACACACACCCATACAATGCGCACCACCCCGTGATGTTTTTCTCACTCCTATTAGTGAATGTAATGTAACACACACCCATACAATGCGCACCACCCCGTCATGTTTTCTCACTCCTACTAGTGAATGTAATGTAACACACACCCATACAATGCGCACCACCCCGTGATGTTTTTCTCACTCCTACTAGTGAATCCAATGTAACACACACCCATGCAATGCGCACCACCCCGTGATGTTTTTCTCACTCCTACTAGTGAATGTAATGTAACACACACCCATACAATGTGCACCACCCCGTGATGTTTTTCTCACTCCTACTAGTGAATGTAATGTAACACACACCCATACAATACTCACCACCCCGTGATGTTTTTCTCACTCCTAGTAGTGAATGTAATGTAACACACACACATACAATGCGCACCACCCCGTCATGTTTTCTCACTCCTACTAGTGAATGTAATGTAACACACACCCATACAATGCGCACCACCCCGTGATGTTTTTCTCACTCCTACTAGTGAATCCAATGTAACACACACCCATGCAATGCGCACCACCCCGCGATGTTTTTCAGAATCCTATCCTACATTGCCACTGCATGTTCCCTGACCTCCCCATGCTGACCACCCCGCGGGGCTTTTCTCCATCCTACATTGCCACTCACTGCCTTTCCTAATTCAGACCCTCCGATTCACACCACCCCATGATTTTTTTCTCACTCCTATTAGTGAATGTAATGTAACACACACCCATACAATGCGCACCACCCTGTGATGTTTTTCTCACTCCTACTAGTGAATGTAATGTAACACATACCCATACAATGCGCACCACCCCGTGATGTTTTTCTCACTCCTACTAGTGAATGTAATGTAACACACACCCATACAATGCGCACCACGCCGTGATGTTTTTCTCACTGCTCCTAGTGAATGTAATGTAACACACACCCATACAATGCGCACCACCCCGTGATGTTTTTCTCACTCCTATTAGTGAATGTAATGTAACACACACCCATACAATGCGCACCACCCCGTCATGTTTTCTCACTCCTACTAGTGAATGTAATGTAACACACACCCATACAATGGGCACCACCCCGTGATGTTTTTCTCACTCCTACTAGTGAATCTAATGTAACACACACCCATACAATGCACACCACCCCGTGATGTTTTTCTCACTCCTACTAGTGAATGTAATGTAACACACACCCATACAATGCGCACCACCCCGTGATGTTTTTCTCACTCCTACTAGTGAATGTAATGTAACACACACCCATACAATGCGCACCACCCCGTGATGTTTTTCTCACTCCTACTAGTGAATGTAATGTAACACATACCCATACAATGCGCACCACCCCGTGATGTTTTTCTCACTCCTAGTAGTGAATGTAATGTAACACACACCCATACAATGCGCACCACGCCGTGATGTTTTTCTCACTGCTCCTAGTGAATGTAATGTAACACACACCCATACAATGCGCACCACCCCGTGATGTTTTTCTCACTCCTATTAGTGAATGTAATGTAACACACACCCATACAATGCGCACCACCCCGTCATGTTTTCTCACTCCTACTAGTGAATGTAATGTAACACACACCCATACAATGCGCACCACCCCGTGATGTTTTTCTCACTCCTACTAGTGAATCCAATGTAACACACACCCATGCAATGCGCCCCGTGATGTTTTTCTCACTCCTACTAGTGAATGTAATGTAACACACACCCATACAATGCGCACCACCCCGTGATGTTTTTTTCACTCCTATTAGTGAATGTAATGTAAAACACACCCATACAATGCGCACCACCCCGTGATGTTTTTCTCACTCCTACTAGTGAATCTAATGTAACACACACCCATACAATACGCACCACCCCGCGATGTTTTTCAGAAACCTATCCTACATTGCCACTGCATGTTCCCTGACCTCCCCATGCTGACCACCCCGCGGTGCTTTTCTCCATCCTACATTGCCACTCACTGCCTATCCTAATTCAGACCCTCCGATTCACACCAACCCGTGATGTTTTTCTCACTCCTAGTAGTGAATGTAATGTAACACACACCCATACAATGCGCACCACCCCGTGATGTTTTTCTCACTCCTACTAGTGAATCTAATGTAACACACACCCATACAATGCGCACCACCCCGTGATGTTTTTCTCACTCCTACTACTGAATGTAATGTAACACACACCCATACAATGCGCACCACCCCGTGATGTCTTTCTCACTCCTACTAGTGAATGTAATGTAACACACACCCATACAATGGGCACCACCCCGTGATGTTTTTCTCACTCCTACTAGGGAATCTAATGTAACACACACCCATACAATGCACACCACCCCGTGATGTTTTTCTCACTCCTACTAGTGAATGTAATGTAACACACACCCATACAATGCGCACCACCCCGTGATGTTTTTCTCACTCCTACTAGTGAATGTAATGTAACACACACCCATACAATGCGCACCACCCCGTGATGTTTTTCTCACTCCTACTAGTGAATGTAATGTAACACACACCCATACAATGCAAACCACCCCGTGATGTTTTTCTCACTCCTACTAGTGAATCTAATGTAACACACACCCATACAATGCGCACCACACCGTGATGTTTTTCTCACTCCTACTAGTGAATCTAATGTAACACACACCCATACAATGCGCACCACCCCGTGATATTTTTCTCACTCCTACGAGTGAATGTAATGTAACACACACCCATACAATGCGCACCACCCCGTGATGTTTTTCTCACTCCTACTAGTGAATGTAATGTTACACACACCCATACAATGCGCACCACCCCGTGATGTTTTTCTCATTCCTACTAGTGAATGTAATATAACACACACCCATACAATGCGCACCACCCCGTGATGCTTTTCTCACTCCTACTAGTGAATGTAATGTAACACACACCCATACAATGCGCACCACCCCGTGATGTTTTAATCACTCCTACTAGTGAATGTAATGTAACACACACCCATACAATGCGCACCACCCCGCGATGTTTTTCAGAATCCTATCCTACATTGCCAGTGCATGTTCCCTGACCTCCCCATGCTGACCACCCCGCGGGGCTTTTCTCCATCCTACATTGCCACTCACTGCCTTTCCTAATTCAGACCCTCCGATTCACACCACCCCATGATGTTTTTCTCACTCCTATTAGTGAATGTAATGTAACACACACCGATACAATGCGCACCACCCCGAGATGTTTTTCTCACTCCTACTAGTGAATGTAATGTAACACACACCCATACAATGCGCACCACCCCGTGATGTTTTTCTCACTCCTACTAGTGAATGTAATGTAACACACACCCATACAATGCAAACCACCCCGTGATGTTTTTCTCACTCCTACTAGTGAATGTAATGTAACACACACCCATACAATGCGCACCACACCGTGATGTTTTTCTCACTCCTACTAGTGAATCTAATGTAACACACACCCATACAATGCGCACCACCCCGTGATGTTTTTCTCACTCCTACGAGTGAATGTAATGTAACACACACCCATACAATGCGCACCACCCCGTGATGTTTTTCTCACTCCTACGAGTGAATGTAATGTAACACACACCCATACAATGCGCACCACCCCGTGATGTTTTTCTCACTCCTAATATTGAATGTAATGTAACACACACCCATACAATGCGCACCACCCCGTGATGTTTTTCTCACTCCTACTAGTGAATGTAATGTAACACACACCCATACAATGCGCACCACCCCGTGATGTTTTTCTCACTCCTACTAGTGAATGTAATATAACACACACCAATACAATGCGCACCACCCCGTGATGCTTTTCTCACTCCTACTAGTGAATGTAATGTAACACACACCCATACAATGCGCACCACCCCGTGATGTTTTACTCACTCCTACTAGTGAATGTAATGTAACACACACCCATACCATGCGCACCACCCCGCGATGTTTTTCAGAATCCTATCCTACATTGCCACTGCATGTTCCCTGACCTCCCCATGCTGACCACCCCGCGGGGCTTTTCTCCATCCTACATTGCCACTCACTGCCTTTCCTAATTCAGACCCTCCGATTCACACCACCCCATGATTTTTTTCTCACTCCTATTAGTGAATGTAATGTAACACACACCCATACAATGCGCACCACCCCGTGATGTTTTTCTCACTCCTAATATTGAATGTAATGTAACACACACCCATACAATGCGCACCACCCCGTGATGTTTTTCTCACTCCTACTAGTGAATGTAATGTAACACACACCCATACAATGCGCACCACCCCGTGATGTTTTTCTCACTCCTACTAGTGAATGTAAAATAACACACACCCATACAATGCGCACCACCCCGTGATGCTTTTCTCACTCCTACTAGTGAATCTAATGTAACACACACCCATACAATGCGCACCACCCCGTGATGTTTTACTCACTCCTACTAGTGAATGTAATGTAACACACACCCATACAATGCGCACCACCCCGCGATGTTTTTCAGAATCCTATCCTACATTGCCACTGCATGTTCCCTGACCTCCCCATGCTGACCACCCCGCGGGGCTTTTCTCCATCCTACATTGCCACTCACTGCCTTTCCTAATTCAGACCCTCCGATTCACACCACCCCATGATTTTTTTCTCACTCCTATTAGTGAATGTAATGTAACACACACCCATACAATGCGCACCACCCCGTGATGTTTTTCTCACTCCTACTAGTGAATGTAATGTAACACATACCCATACAATGCGCACCACGCCGTGATGTTTTTCTCACTCCTACTAGTGAATGTAATGTAACACACACCCATACAATGCGCACCACCCCGTGATGTTTTTCTCACTGCTCCTAGTGAATGTAATGTAACACACACCCATACAATGCGCACCACCCCGTGATGTTTTTCTCACTCCTATTAGTGAATGTAATGTAACACACACCCATACAATGCGCACCAACCCGTCATGTTTTCTCACTCCTACTAGTGAATGTAATGTAACACACACCCATACAATGCGCACCACCCCGTGATGTTTTTCTCACTCCTACTAGTGAATCCAATGTAACACACACCCATGCAATGCGCACCACCCCGTGATGTTTTTCTCACTCCTACTAGTGAATGTAATGTAACACACACCCATACAATGTGCACCACCCCGTGATGTTTTTCTCACTCCTACTAGTGAATGTAATGTAACACACACCCATACAATACTCACCACCCCGTGATGTTTTTCTCACTCCTAGTAGTGAATGTAATGTAACACACACACATACAATGCGCACCACCCCGTCATGTTTTCTCACTCCTACTAGTGAATGTAATGTAACACACACCCATACAATGCGCACCACCCCGTGATGTTTTTCTCACTCCTACTAGTGAATCCAATGTAACACACACCCATGCAATGCGCACCACCCCGCGATGTTTTTCAGAATCCTATCCTACATTGCCACTGCATGTTCCCTGACCTCCCCATGCTGACCACCCCGCGGGGCTTTTCTCCATCCTACATTGCCACTCACTGCCTTTCCTAATTCAGACCCTCCGATTCACACCACCCCATGATTTTTTTCTCACTCCTATTAGTGAATGTAATGTAACACACACCCATACAATGCGCACCACCCTGTGATGTTTTTCTCACTCCTACTAGTGAATGTAATGTAACACATACCCATACAATGCGCACCACCCCGTGATGTTTTTCTCACTCCTACTAGTGAATGTAATGTAACACACACCCATACAATGCGCACCACGCCGTGATGTTTTTCTCACTGCTCCTAGTGAATGTAATGTAACACACACCCATACAATGCGCACAACCCCGTGATGTTTTTCTCACTCCTATTAGTGAATGTAATGTATCACACACCCATACAATGCGCACCACCCCGTCATGTTTTCTCACTCCTACTAGTGAATGTAATGTAACACACACCCATACAATGCGCACCACCCCGTGATGTTTTTCTCACTCCTACTAGTGAATCCAATGTAACACACACCCATGCAATGCGCACCACCCCGTGATGTTTTTCTCACTCCTACTAGTGAATGTAATGTAACACACACCCATACAATGCGCACCACCCCGTGATGTTTTTTTCACTCCTATTAGTGAATGTAATGTAAAACACACCCATACAATGCGCACCACCCCGTGATGTTTTTCTCACTCCTACTAGTGAATCTAATGTAACACACACCCATACAATACGCACCACCACGCGATGTTTTTCAGAAACCTATCCTACATTTCCACTGCATGTTCCCTGACCTCCCCATGCTGACCACCCCGCGGTGCTTTTCTCCATCCTACATTGCCACTCACTGCCTATCCTAATTCAGACCCTCCGATTCACACCAACCCGTGATGTTTTTCTCACTCCTAGTAGTGAATGTAATGTAACACACACCCATACAATGCGCACCACCCCGTGATGTTTTTCTCACTCCTACTAGTGAATCTAATGTAACACACACCCATACAATGCGCACCACCCCGTGATGTTTTTCTCACTCCTACTACTGAATGTAATGTAACACACACCCATACAATGCGCACCACCCCGTGATGTCTTTCTCACTCCTACTAGTGAATGTAATGTAACACACACCCATACAATGGGCACCACCCCGTGATGTTTTTCTCACTCCTACTAGTGAATCTAATGTAACACACACCCATACAATGCACACCACCCCGTGATGTTTTTCTCACTCCTACTAGTGAATGTAATGTAACACACACCCATACAATGCGCACCACCCCGTGATGTTTTTCTCACTCCTACTAGTGAATGTAATGTAACACATACCCATACAATGCGCACCACGCCGTGATGTTTTTCTCACTCCTACTAGTGAATGTAATGTAACACACACCCATACAATGCGCACCACCCCGTGATGTTTTTCTCACTGCTTCTAGTGAATGTAATGTAACACACACACATACAATGCGCACCACCCCGTGATGTTTTTCTCACTCCTATTAGTGAATGTAATGTAACACACACCCATACAATGCGCACCACCCCGTCATGTTTTCTCACTCCTACTAGTGAATGTAATGTAACACACACCCATACAATGCGCACCACCCCGTGATGTTTTTCTCACTCCTACTAGTGAATCCAATGTAACACACACCCATGCAATGCGCACCACCCCGTGATGTTTTTCTCACTCCTACTAGTGAATGTAATGTAACACACACCCATACAATGTGCACCACCCCGTGATGTTTTTCTCACTCCTACTAGTGAATGTAATGTAACACACACCCATACAATACTCACCACCCCGTGATGTTTTTCTCACTCCTAGTAGTGAATGTAATGTAACACACACACATACAATGCGCACCACCCCGTCATGTTTTCTCACTCCTACTAGTGAATGTAATGTAACACACACCCATACAATGCGCACCACCCCGTGATGTTTTTCTCACTCCTACTAGTGAATCCAATGTAACACACACCCATGCAATGCGCACCACCCCGCGATGTTTTTCAGAATCCTATCCTACATTGCCACTGCATGTTCCCTGACCTCCCCATGCTGACCACCCCGCGGGGCTTTTCTCCATCCTACATTGCCACTCACTGCCTTTCCTAATTCAGACCCTCCGATTCACACCACCCCATGATTTTTTTCTCACTCCTATTAGTGAATGTAATGTAACACACACCCATACAATGCGCACCACCCTGTGATGTTTTTCTCAATCCTACTAGTGAATGTAATGTAACACATACCCATACAATGCGCACCACCCCGTGATGTTTTTCTCACTCCTACTAGTGAATGTAATGTAACACACACCCATACAATGCGCACCACGCCGTGATGTTTTTCTCACTGCTCCTAGTGAATGTAATGTAACACACACCCATACAATGCGCACCACCCCGTGATGTTTTTCTCACTCCTATTAGTGAATGTAATGTAACACACACCCATACAATGCGCACCACCCCGTGATGTTTTTCTCACTCCTACTAGTGAATGTAATGTAACACACACCCATACAATGTGCACCACCCCGTGATGTTTTTCTCACTCCTACTAGTGAATGTAATGTAACACACACCCATACAATACTCACCACCCCGTGATGTTTTTCTCACTCCTAGTAGTGAATGTAATGTAACACACACACATACAATGCGCACCACCCCGTCATGTTTTCTCACTCCTACTAGTGAATGTAATGTAACACACACCCATACAATGCGCACCACCCCGTGATGTTTTTCTCACTCCTACTAGTGAATCCAATGTAACACACACCCATGCAATGCGCACCACCCCGCGATGTTTTTCAGAATCCTATCCTACATTGCCACTGCATGTTCCCTGACCTCCCCATGCTGACCACCCCGCGGGGCTTTTCTCCATCCTACATTGCCACTCACTGCCTTTCCTAATTCAGACCCTCCGATTCACACCACCCCATGATTTTTTTCTCACTCCTATTAGTGAATGTAATGTAACACACACCCATACAATGCGCACCACCCTGTGATGTTTTTCTCACTCCTACTAGTGAATGTAATGTAACACATACCCATACAATGCGCACCACCCCGTGATGTTTTTCTCACTCCTACTAGTGAATGTAATGTAACACACACCCATACAATGCGCACCACGCCGTGATGTTTTTCTCACTGCTCCTAGTGAATGTAATGTAACACACACCCATACAATGCGCACAACCCCGTGATGTTTTTCTCACTCCTATTAGTGAATGTAATGTATCACACACCCATACAATGCGCACCACCCCGTCATGTTTTCTCACTCCTACTAGTGAATGTAATGTAACACACACCCATACAATGCGCACCACCCCGTGATGTTTTTCTCACTCCTACTAGTGAATCCAATGTAACACACACCCATGCAATGCGCACCACCCCGTGATGTTTTTCTCACTCCTACTAGTGAATGTAATGTAACACACACCCATACAATGCGCACCACCCCGTGATGTTTTTTTCACTCCTATTAGTGAATGTAATGTAAAACACACCCATACAATGCGCACCACCCCGTGATGTTTTTCTCACTCCTACTAGTGAATCTAATGTAACACACACCCATACAATACGCACCACCCCGCGATGTTTTTCAGAAACCTATCCTACATTGCCACTGCATGTTCCCAGACCTCCCCATGCTGACCACCCCGCGGTGCTTTTCTCCATCCTACATTGCCACTCACTGCCTATCCTAATTCAGACCCTCCGATTCACACCAACCCGTGATGTTTTTCTCACTCCTAGTAGTGAATGTAATGTAACACACACCCATACAATGCGCACCACCCCGTGATGTTTTTCTCACTCCTACTAGTGAATCTAATGTAACACACACCCATACAATGCGCACCAACCCGTGATGTTTTTCTCACTCCTACTACTGAATGTAATGTAACACACACCCATACAATGCGCACCACCCCGTGATGTCTTTCTCACTCCTACTAGTGAATGTAATGTAACACACACCCATACAATGGGCACCACCCCGTGATGTTTTTCTCACTCCTACTAGTGAATCTAATGTAACACACACCCATACAATGCACACCACCCCGTGATGTTTTTCTCACTCCTACTAGTGAATGTAATGTAACACACACCCATACAATGCGCACCACCCCGTGATGTTTTTCTCACTGCTCCTAGTGAATGTAATGTAACACACACCCATACAATGCGCACCACCCCGTGATGTTTTTCTCACTCCTATTAGTGAATGTAATGTAACACACACCCATACAATGCGCACCACCCCGTCATGTTTTCTCACTCCTACTAGTGAATGTAATGTAACACACACCCATACAATGCGCACCACCCCGTGATGTTTTTCTCACTCCTACTAGTGAATCCAATGTAACACACACCCATGCAATGCGCACCACCCCGTGATGTTTTTCTCACTCCTACTAGTGAATGTAATGTAACACACACCCATACAATGCGCACCACCCCGTGATGTTTTTTTAACTCCTGTTAGTGAATGTAATGTAAAACACACCCATACAATGCGCACCACCCCGTGATGTTTTTCTCACTCCTACTAGTGAATCTAATGTAACACACACCCATACAATACGCACCACCCCGCGATGTTTTTCAGAAACCTATCCTACATTGCCACTGCATGTTCCCTGACCTCCCCATGCTGACCACCCCGCGGTGCTTTTCTCCATCCTACATTGCCACTCACTGCCTATCCTAATTCAGACCCTCCGATTCACACCAACCCGTGATGTTTTTCTCACTCCTAGTAGTGAATGTAATGTAACACACACCCATACAATGCGCACCACCCCGTGATGTTTTTCTCACTCCTACTAGTGAATCTAATGTAACACACACCCATACAATGCGCACCACCCCGTGATGTTTTTCTCACTCCTACTACTGAATGTAATGTAACACACACCCATACAATGCGCACCACCCCGTGATGTCTTTCTCACTCCTACTAGTGAATGTAATGTAACACACACCCATACAATGGGCACCACCCCGTGATGTTTTTCTCACTCCTACTAGTGAATCTAATGTAACACACACCCATACAATGCACACCACCCCGTGATGTTTTTCTCACTCCTACTAGTGAATGTAATGTAACACACACCCATACAATGCGCACCACCCCGTGATGTTTTTCTCACTCCTACTAGTGAATGTAATGTAACACACACCCATACAATGCGTACCACCCCGTGATGTTTTTCTCACTCCTACTAGTGAATCTAATGTAACACACACCCATACAATGCGCACCACCCCGTGATGTTTTTCTCACTCCTACTAGTGAATCTAATGTAACACACACCCATACAATGTGCACCACCCCGTGATTTTTTTCTCACTCCTACTAGTGAATGCAATGTAACACACACCCATACAATGCACACCACCCCGTGATGTTTTTCTCACTCCTACTAGTGAATGTAATGTAACACACACCCATACAATGCGCACCACCCCGTGATGTTTTTCGCACTCCTACGAGTGAATGTAATGTAACACACACCCATACAATGCGCACCACCCCGTGATGTTTTTCTCACTCCTACTAGTGAATGTAATGTAACACACACCCATACAATGCTCACCACCCCGTGATGTTTGTCTCACTCCTACTAGTGATTCTAATGTAACACACACCCATACAATGTGCACCACCCCGCGATGTTTTTTAGAATCTTATCCTACATTGCCACTGCATGTTCCCTGACCTCCTCATGGTGACCACCCCGCGGGACTTTTCTCCATCCTACATTGCCATTCACTGCCTTTCCTAATTCAGACCCTCCGATTCACACCACCCCGTGATGTTTTTCTCACTCCTATTAGTGAATGCAATGTAACACACACACATACAATGCGCACCACCCCGTGATGTTTTTCTCACTCCTACGAGTGAATATAATGTAACACACACCCATACAATGCGCCCCACCCCGTGATGTTTTTCTCACTATTACGAGTGAATGTAATGTAACACACACCCATACAATGCGCACCACCCCGTGATGTTTTTCTCACTCCTACTAGTGAATGTAATGTAACACACACCCATACAATGCGCACCACCCCGTGATGTTTTCTCACTCCTATTAGTGAATGTAATGTAAAACACACCCATACAATGCGCACCACCCCGTGATGTTTTTTTCACTCCTGTTAGTGAATGTAATGTAAAACACACCCATACAATGCGCACCACCCCGTGATGTTTTTCTCACTCCTACTAGTGAATCTAATGTAACACACACCCATACAATACGCACCACCCCGCGATGTTTTTCAGAAACCTATCCTACATTGCCACTGCATGTTCCCTGTCCTCCCCATGCTGACCACACCGCGGTGCTTTTCTCCATCCTACATTGCCACTCACTGCCTATCCTAATTCAGACCCTCCGATTCACACCAACCCGTGATGTTTTTCTCACTCCTAGTAGTGAATGTAATGTAACACACACCCATACAATGCGCACCACCCCGTGATGTTTTTCTCACTCCTACTAGTGAATCTAATGTAACACACACCCATACAATGCGCACCACCCCGTGATGTTTTTCTCACTCCTACTACTGAATGTAATGTAACACACACCCATACAATGCGCACCACCCCGTGATGTCTTTCTCACTCCTACTAGTGAATGTAATGTAACACACACCCATACAATGGGCACCACCCCGTGATGTTTTTCTCACTCCTACTAGTGAATCTAATGTAACACACACCCATACAATGCACACCACCCCGTGATGTTTTTCTCACTCCTACTAGTGAATGTAATGTAACACACACCCATACAATGCGCACCACCCCGTGATGTTTTTCTCACTCCTACTAGTGAATGTAATGTAACACACACCCATACAATGCGCACCACCCCGTGATGTTTTTCTCACTCCTACTAGTGAATGTAATGTAACACATACCCATACAATGCGCACCACCCCGTGATGTTTTTCTCACTCCTACTAGTGAATGTAATGTAACACACACCCATACAATGCGCACCACGCCGTGATGTTTTTCTCACTGCTCCTAGTGAATGTAATGTAACACACACCCATACAATGCGCACCACCCCGTGATGTTTTTCTCACTCCTATTAGTGAATGTAATGTAACACACACCCATACAATGCGCACCACCCCGTCATGTTTTCTCACTCCTACTAGTGAATGTAATGTAACACACACCCATACAATGCGCACCACCCCGTGATGTTTTTCTCACTCCTACTAGTGAATCCAATGTAACACACACCCATGCAATGCGCACCACCCCGTGATGTTTTTCTCACTCCTACTAGTGAATGTAATGTAACACACACCCATACAATGCGCACCACCCCGTAATGTTTTTTTCACTCCTATTAGTGAATGTAATGTAAAACACACCCATACAATGCGCACCACCCCGTGATGTTTTTCTCACTCCTACTAGTGAATCTAATGTAACACACACCCATACAATACGCACCACCCCGCGATGTTTTTCAGAAACCTATCCTACATTGCCACTGCATGTTCCCTGACCTCCCCATGCTGACCACCCCGCGGTGCTTTTCTCCATCCTACATTGCCACTCACTGCCTATCCTAATTCAGACCCTCCGATTCACACCAACCCGTGATGTTTTTCTCACTCCTAGTAGTGAATGTAATGTAACACACACCCATACAATGCGCACCACCCCGTGATGTTTTTCTCACTCCTACTAGTGAATCTAATGTAACACACACCCATACAATGCGCACCACCCCGTGATGTTTTTCTCACTCCTACTACTGAATGTAATGTAACACACACCCATACAATGCGCACCACCCCGTGATGTCTTTCTCACTCCTACTAGTGAATGTAATGTAACACACACCCATACAGTGGGCACCACCCCGTGATGTTTTTCTCACTCCTACTAGTGAATCTAATGTAACACACACCCATACAATGCACACCACCCCGTGATGTTTTTCTCACTCCTACTAGTGAATGTAATGTAACACACACCCATACAATGCGCACCACCCCGTGATGTTTTTCTCACTCCTACTAGTGAATGTAATGTAACACACACCCATACAATGCGTACCACCCCGTGATGTTTTTCTCACTCCTACTAGTGAATCTAATGTAACACACACCCATACAATGCGCACCACCCCGTGATGTTTTTCTCACTCCTACTAGTGAATCTAATGTAACACACACCCATACAATGTGCACCACCCCGTGATGTTTTTCTCACTCCTACTACTGAATGTAATGTAACACACACCCATACAATGCGCACCACCCCGTGATGTCTTTCTCACTCCTACTAGTGAATGTAATGTAACACACACCCATACAGTGGGCACCACCCCGTGATGTTTTTCTCACTCCTACTAGTGAATCTAATGTAACACACACCCATACAATGCACACCACCCCGTGATGTTTTTCTCACTCCTACTAGTGAATGTAATGTAACACACACCCATACAATGCGCACCACCCCGTGATGTTTTTCTCACTCCTACTAGTGAATGTAATGTAACACACACCCATACAATGCGTACCACCCCGTGATGTTTTTCTCACTCCTACTAGTGAATCTAATGTAACACACACCCATACAATGCGCACCACCCCGTGATGTTTTTCTCACTCCTACTAGTGAATCTAATGTAACACACACCCATACAATGTGCACCACCCCGTGATGTTTTTCTCACTCCTACTAGTGAATGCAATGTAACACACACCCATACAATGCGCACCACCCCGTGATGTTTTTCTCACTCCTACTAGTGAATGTAATGTAACACACACCCATACAATGCGCACCACCCCGTGATGTTTTTCGCACTCCTACGAGTGAATGTAATGTAACACACACCCATACAATGCGCACCACCCCGTGATGTTTTTCTCACTCCTACTAGTGAATGTAATGTAACACACACCCATACAATGCTCACCACCCCGTGATGTTTGTCTCACTCCTACTAGTGAATCTAATGTAACACACACCCATACAATGCGCACCACCCCGCGATGTTTTTTAGAATCCTATCCTACATTGCCACTGCATGTTCCCTGACCTCCTCATGGTGACCACCCCGCGGGACTTTTCTCCATCCTACATTGCCATTCACTGCCTTTCCTAATTCAGACCCTCCGATTCACACTACCCCGTGATGTTTTTCTCACTCCTATTAGTGAATGCAATGTAACACACACACATGCAATGCGCACCACCCCGTGATGTTTTTCTCACTCCTACGAGTGAATATAATGTAACACACACCCATACAATGCGCCCCACCCCGTGATGTTTTTCTCACTATTACGAGTGAATGTAATGTAACACACACCCATACAATGCGCACCACCCCGTGATGTTTTTCTCACTCCTACTAGTGAATGTAATGTAACACACACCCATACAATGCGCACCACCCCGTGATGTTTTCTCACTCCTATTAGTGAATGTAATGTAAAACACACCTATACAATGCGCACCACCCCGTGATGTTTTTCTCACTCCTACTAGTGAATCTAATGTAACACACACCCATACAATGCGCACCACCCCGCGATGTTTTTCAGAAACCTATCCTACATTGCCACTGCATGTTCCCTGACCTCCCCATGCTGACCACCCCGCGGTGCTTTTCTCCAATCTAAATTGCCACTCACTGCCTATCCTAATTCAGACCCTCCGATTCACACCACCCCGTGATGTATTTCACACTCCTAGTAGTGAATGTATTGTAACACACACCCATACAATGCGCACCACCCCGTGATGTTTTTCTGACTCCTACGAGTGAATGTAATGTAACACACACCCATACAATGCGCACCACCCGTGATGTTTTTCTCACTCCTACTAGTGAATGTAATGTAACACACACCCATACAATACGCACCACCCCGCGATGTTTTTCAGAAACCTATCCTACATTGGCACTGCATGTTCCCTGACCTCCCCATGCTGACCACCCCGCGGTGCTTTTCTCCATCCTACATTGCCACTCACTGCCTATCCTAATTCAGACCCTCCGATTCACACCAACCCGTGATGTTTTTCTCACTCCTAGTAGTGAATATAATGTAACACACACCCATACAATGCGCACCACCCCGTGATATTTTTCTCACTCCTACTACTGAATGTAATGTAACACACACCCATACAATGCGCACCACCCCGTGATGTCTTTCTCACTCCTACTAGTGAATGTAATGTAACACACACCCATACAATGGGCACCACCCCGTGATGTTTTTCTCACTCCTACTAGTGAATCTAATGTAACACACACCCATACAATGCGCACCACCCCGTGATGTTTTTCTCACTCCTACTAGTGAATGTAATGTAACACACACCCATACAATGCGCACCACCCCGTGATGTTTTTCTCACTCCTACTAGTGAATATAATGTAACACACACCCATACAATGCGTACCACCCCGTGATGTTTTTCTCACTCCTACTAGTGAATCTAATGTAACACACACCCATACAATGCGCACCACCGCGTGATGTTTTTCTCACTCCTACTAGTGAATCTAATGTAACACACACCCATACAATGCGCACCACCCCGTGATGTTTTTCTCACTCCTACCAGTGAATGTAATGTAACACACACCCATACAATGCGCACCACCCCGTGATGTTTTTCTCACTCCTACTAGTGAATGTAATGTAACACACACCCATACAATGTGCACCACCCCGTGATGTTTTTCGCACTCCTACGAGTGAATGTAATGTAACAGACACCCATACAATGCGCACCACCCCGTGATGTTTTTCTCACTCCTACTAGTGAATGTAATGTAACACACACCCATACAATGCGCACCACCCCGTGATGTTTGTCTCACTCCTACTAGTGAATCTAATGTAACACACACCCATACAATGCGCACCACCCCGCGATGTTTTTCAGAATCCTATCCTACATTGCCACTGCATGTTCCCTGACCTCCCCATGGTGACCACCCCGCGGGACTTTTCTCCATCCTACATTGCCACTCACTGCCTTTCCTAATTCAGGCCCTCCGATTCACACCACCCCGTGATGTTTTTCTCACTCCTATTAGTGAATGTAATGTAACACACACACATACAATGCGCACCACCCCGTGATGTTTTTCTCACTCCTACGAGTGAATATAATGTAACACACACCCATACAATGCGCCCCACCCCGTGATGTTTTTCTCACTATTACGAGTGAATGTAATGTAACACACACCCATACAATGCGCACCACCCCGTGATGTTTTTCTCACTCCTACTAGTGAATGTAATGTAACACACACCCATACAATGCGCACCACCCCGTGATGTTTTTTTTACTCCTACTATTGAATGTAATGTAACACACCCCCATACAATGCGCACCACCCCGTGATGTTTTTCTCACTCCTACTAGTGAATCTAATGTAACACACACCCATGCAATGCGCACCACCCCGTGATGTTTTTCTCACTCCTACTAGTGAATGTAATGTAACCCACACCCATACAATGCGCACCACCCCGTGATGTTTTTTTCACTCCTATTAGTGAATGTAATGTAAAACACACCCATACAATGCGCACCACCCCGTGATGTTTTTCTCACTCCTACTAGTGAATCTAATGTAACACACACCCATACAATACGCACCACCCCGCGATGTTTTTCCTAAACCTATCCTACATTGCCACTGCATGTTCCCTGACCTCCCCATGCTGACCACCCCGCGGTGCTTTTCTCCATCCTACAATGCCACTCACTGCCTATCCTAATTCAGACCCTCCGATTCACACCAACCCGTGATGTTTTTCTCACTCCTAGTAGTGAATGTAATGTAACACACACCCATACAATGCGCACCACCCCGTGATGTTTTTCTCACTCCTACTAGTGAATGTAATGTAACACACACCCATACAATGCGCACCACCCCGTGATGTTTTTCTCACTCCTACTACTGAATGTAATGTAACACACACCCATACAATGCGCACCACCCCGTGATGTCTTTCTCACTCCTACTAGTGAATGTAATGTAACACACACCCATACAATGGGCACCACCCCGTGATGTTTTTCTCACTCCTACTAGTGAATCTAATGTAACACACACCCATACAATGCACACCACCCCGTGATGTTTTTCTCACTCCTACTAGTGAATGTAATGTAACACACACCCATACAATGCCCACCACCCCGTGATGTTTTTCTCACTCCTACTAGTGAATGTAATGTAACACACACCCATACAATGCGTACCACCCCGTGATGTTTTTCTCACTCCTACTAGTGAATCTAATGTAACACACACCCATACAATGCGCACCACCCCGTGATGTTTTTCTCACTCCTACTAGTGAATCTAATGTAACACACACCCATACAATGTGCACCACCCCGTGATGTTTTTCTCACTCCTACTAGTGAATGCAATGTAACACACACCCATACAATGCGCACCACCCCGTGATGTTTTTCTCACTCCTACTAGTGAATGTAATGTAACACACACCCATACAATGCGCACCACCCCGTGATGTTTTTCGCACTCCTACGAGTGAATGTATTGTAACACACACCCATACAATGCGCACCACCCCGTGATGTTTTTCTCACTCCTACTAGTGAATGTAATGTAACACACACCCATACAATGCGCACCACCCCGTGATGTTTGTCTCACTCCTACTAGTGAATCTAATGTAACACACACCCATACAATGCGCACCACCCCGCGATGTTTTTCAGAATCCTATCCTACATTGCCACTCCATGTTCCCTGACCTCCTCATGGTGACCACCCCGCGGGACTTTTCTCCATCCTACATTGCCACTCACTGCCTTTCCTAATTCAGACCCTCCGATTCACACCACCCCGTGATGTTTTTCTCACTCCTATTAGTGAATGCAATGTAACACACACACATTCAATGCGCACCACCCCGTGATGTTTTTCTCACTCCTACGAGTGAATATAATGTAACACACACCCATACAATGCGCCCCACCCTGTGACGTTTTTCTCACTATTACGAGTGAATGTAATGTAACACACACCCATACAATGCGCACCACCCCATGATGTTTTTCTCACTCCTACTAGTGAATGTAATGTAACACACACCCATACAATGCGCACCACCCCGTGATGTTTTCTCACTCCTATTAGTGAATGTAATGTAAAACACACCTAAACAATGCGCACCACTCCGTGATGTTTTTCTCACTCCTACTAGTGAATCTAATGTAACACACACCCATACAATGCGCACCACCCCGCGATGTTTTTCAGAAACCTATCCTACATTGCCACTGCATGTTCCCTGACCTCCCCATGCTGACCACCCCGCGGTGCTTTTCTCCAACCTAAATTGCCACTCATTGCCTATCCTAATTCAGACCCTCCGATTCACACCACCCCGTGATGTTTTTCACACTCCTAGTAGTGAATGTATTGTAACACACACCCATACAATGCGCACCACCCCGTGATGTTTTTCTGACTCCTACGAGTGAATGTAATGTAACACACACCCATACAATGCGCACCACCCGTGATGTTTTTCTCACTCCTACTAGTGAATGTAATGTAACACACACCCATACAATGCGCACCACCCCGTGATGTTTTTCTCACTCCTACTAGTGAATCTAATGTAACACACACCCATACAATACGCACCACCCCGCGATGTTTTTCAGAAACCTATCCTACATTGGCACTGCATGTTCCCTGACCTCCCCATGCTGACCACCCCGCGGTGCTTTTCTCCATCCTACATTGCCACTCACTGCCTATCCTAATTCAGACCCTCCGATTCACACCAACCCGTGATGTTTTTCTCACTCCTAGTAGTGAATGTAATGTAACACACACCCATACAATGCGCACCAACCCGTGATGTTTTTCTCACTCCTACTACTGAATGTAATGTAACACACACCCATACAATGCGCACCACCCCGTGATATCTTTCTCACTCCTACTAGTGAATGTAATGTAACACACACCCATACAATGGGCACCACCCCGTGATGTTTTTCTCACTCCTACTAGTGAATCTAATGTAACACACACCCATACAATGCGCACCACCCCGTGATGTTTTTCTCACTCCTACTAGTGAATGTAATGTAACACACACCCATACAATGCGCACCACCCCGTGATGTTTTTCTCACTCCTACTAGTGAATATAATGTAACACACACCCATACAATGCGTACCACCCCGTGATGTTTTTCTCACTCCTACTAGTGAATCTAATGTAACACACACCCATACAATGCGCACCACCGCGTGATGTTTTTCTCACTCCTACTAGTGAATCTAATGTAACACACACCCATACAATGCGCACCACCCCGTGATGTTTTTCTCACTCCTACCAGTGAATGTAATGTAACACACACCCATACAATGCGCACCACCCCGTGATGTTTTTCTCACTCCTAGTAGTGAATGTAATGTAACACACACCCATACAATGCGCACCACCCCGTGATGTTTTTCGCACTCCTACGAGTGAATGTAATGTAACACACACCCATACAATGCGCACCACCCCGTGATGTTTTTCTCACTCCTACTAGTGAATGTAATGTAACACACACCCATACAATGCGCACCACCCCGTGATGTTTGTCTCACTCCTACTAGTGAATCTAATGTAACACACACCCATACAATGCGCACCACCCCGCGATGTTTTTCAGAATCCTATCCTACATTGCCACTGCATGTTCCCTGACCTCCCCATGGTGACCACCCCGCGGGACTTTTCTCCATCCTACATTGCCACTCACTGCCTTTCCTAATTCAGGCCCTCCGATTCACACCACCCCGTGATGTTTTTCTCACTCCTATTAGTGAATGTAATGTAACACACACACATACAATGCGCACCACCCCGTGATGTTTTTCTCACTCCTACGAGTGAATATAATGTAACACACACCCATACAATGCGCCCCACCCCGTGATGTTTTTCTCACTATTACGAGTGAATGTAATGTAACACACACCCATACAATGCGCACCACCCCGTGATGTTTTTCTCACTCCTACTAGTGAATGTAATGTAACACACACCCATACAATGCGCACCACCCCGGGATGTTTTTTTCACTCCTACTAGTGAATGTAATGTAACACACCCCCATACAATGCGCACCACCCCGTGATGTTTTTCTCACTCCTACTAGTGAATCTAATGTAACACACACCCATGCAATGCGCACCACCCCGTGATGTTTTTCTCACTCATACTAGTGAATGTAATGTAACACACACCAATACAATGCGCACCACCCCGTGATGTTTTTTTCACTCCTATTAGTGAATGTAATGTAAAACACACCCATACAATGCGCACCACCCCGTGATGTTTTTCTCACTCCTACTAGTGAATCTAATGTAACACACACCCATACAATACGCACCACCCCGCGATGTTTTTCAGAAACTTATCCTACATTGCCACTGCATGTTCCCTGACCTCCCCATGCTGACCACCCCGCGGTGCTTTTCTCCATCCTACATTGCCACTCACTGCCTATCCTAATTCAGACCCTCCGATTCACACCAACCCGTGATGTTTTTCTCACTCCTAGTAGTGAATGTAATGTAACACACACCCATACAATGCGCACCACCCCGTGATGTTTTTCTCACTCCTACTAGTGAATGTAATGTAACACACACCCATACAATGCGCACCACCCCGTGATGTATTTCTCACTCCTACTACTGAATGTAATGTAACACACACCCATACAATGCGCACCACCCCGTGATGTCTTTCTCACTCCTACTAGTGAATGTAATGTAACACACACCCATACAATGGGCACCACCCCGTGATGTTTTTCTCACTCCTACTAGTGAATCTAATGTAACACACACCCATACAATGCACACCACCCCGTGATGTTTTTCTCACTCCTACTAGTGAATGTAATGTAACACACACCCATACAATGCCCACCACCCCGTGATGTTTTTCTCACTCCTACTAGTGAATGTAATGTAACACACACCCATACAATGCGTACCACCCCGTGATGTTTTTCTCACTCCTACTAGTGAATCTAATGTAACACACACCCATACAATGCGCACCACCCCGTGATGTTTTTCTCACTCCTACTAGTGAATCTAATGTAACACACACCCATACAATGTGCACCACCCCGTGATGTTTTTCTCACTCCTACTAGTGAATGCAATGTAACACACACCCATACAATGCGCACCACCCCGTGATGTTTTTCTCACTCCTACTAGTGAATGTAATGTAACACACACCCATACAATGCGCACCACCCCGTGATGTTTTTCGCACTCCTACGAGTGAATGTATTGTAACACACACCCATACAATGCGCACCACCCCGTGATGTTTTTCTCACTCCTACTAGTGAATGTAATGTAACACACACCCATACAATGCGCACCACCCCGTGATGTTTGTCTCACTCCTACTAGTGAATCTAATGTAACACACACCCATACAATGCGCACCACCCCGCGATGTTTTTCAGAATCCTATCCTACATTGCCACTCCATGTTCCCTGACCTCCTCATGGTGACCACCCCGCGGGACTTTTCTCCATCCTACATTGCCACTCACTGCCTTTCCTAATTCAGACCCTCCGATTCACACCACCCCGTGATGTTTTTCTCACTCCTATTAGTGAATGCAATGTAACACACACACATACAATGCGCACCACCCCGTGATGTTTTTCTCACTCCTACGAGTGAATATAATGTAACACACACCCATACAATGCGCCCCACCCCGTGACGTTTTTCTCACTATTACGAGTGAATGTAATGTAACACACACCCATACAATGCGCACCACCCCGTGATGTTTTTCTCACTCCTACTAGTGAATGTAATGTAACACACACCCATACAATGCGCACCACCCCGTGATGTTTTCTCACTCCTATTAGTGAATGTAATGTAAAACACACCTATACAATGCGCACCACTCCGTGATGTTTTTCTCACTCCTACTAGTGAATCTAATGTAACACACACCCATACAATGCGCACCACCCCGCGATGTTTTTCAGAAACCTATCCTACATTGCCACTGCATGTTCCCTGACCTCCCCATGCTGACCACCCCGCGGTGCTTTTCTCCAACCTAAATTGCCACTCACTGCCTATCCTAATTCAGACCCTCCGATTCACACCACCCCGTGATGTTTTTCACACTCCTAGTAGTGAATGTATTGTAACACACACCCATACAATGCGCACCACCCCGTGATGTTTTTCTGACTCCTACGAGTGAATGTAATGTAACACACACCCATACAATGCGCACCACCCGTGATGTTTTTCTCACTCCTACTAGTGAATGTAATGTAACACACACCCATACAATGCGCACCACCCCGTGATGTTTTTCTCACTCCTACTAGTGAATCTAATGTAACACACACCCATACAATACGCACCACCCCGCGATGTTTTTCAGAAACCTATCCTACATTGGCACTGCATGTTCCCTGACCTCCCCATGCTGACCACCCCGCGGTGCTTTTCTCCATCCTACATTGCCACTCACTGCCTATCCTAATTCAGACCCTCCGATTCACACCAACCCGTGATGTTTTTCTCACTCCTAGTAGTGAATGTAATGTAACACACACCCATACAATGCGCACCAACCCGTGATGTTTTTCTCACTCCTACTACTGAATGTAATGTAACACACACCCATACAATGCGCACCACCCTGTGATATCTTTCTCACTCCTACTAGTGAATGTAATGTAACACACACCCATACAATGGGCACCACCCCGTGATGTTTTTCTCACTCCTACTAGTGAATCTAATGTAACACACACCCATACAATGCGCACCACCCCGTGATGTTTTTCTCACTCCTACTAGTGAATGTAATGTAACACACACCCATACAATGCGCACCACCCCGTGATGTTTTTCTCACTCCTACTAGTGAATATAATGTAACACACACCCATACAATGCGTACCACCCCGTGATGTTTTTCTCACTCCTACTAGTGAATCTAATGTAACACACACCCATACAATGCGCACCACCGCGTGATGTTTTTCTCACTCCTACTAGTGAATCTAATGTAACACACACCCATACAATGCGCACCACCCCGTGATGTTTTTCTCACTCCTACCAGTGAATGTAATGTAACACACACCCATACAATGCGCACCACCCCGTGATGTTTTTCTCACTCCTAGTAGTGAATGTAATGTAACACACACCCATACAATGCGCACCACCCCGTGATGTTTTTCGCACTCCTACGAGTGAATGTAATGTAACACACACCCATACAATGCGCACCACCCCGTGATGTTTTTCTCACTCCTACTAGTGAATGTAATGTAACACACACCCATACAATGCGCACCACCCCGTGATGTTTGTCTCACTCCTACTAGTGAATCTAATGTAACACACACCCATACAATGCGCACCACCCCGCGATGTTTTTCAGAATCCTATCCTACATTGCCACTGCATGTTCCCTGACCTCCCCATGGTGACCACCCCGCGGGACTTTTCTCCATCCTACATTGCCACTCACTGCCTTTCCTAATTCAGGCCCTCCGATTCACACCACCCCGTGATGTTTTTCTCACTCCTATTAGTGAATGTAATGTAACACACACACATACAATGCGCACCACCCCGTGATGTTTTTCTCACTCCTACGAGTGAATATAATGTAACACACACCCATACAATGCGCCCCACCCCGTGATGTTTTTCTCACTATTACGAGTGAATGTAATGTAACACACACCCATACAATGCGCACCACCCCGTGATGTTTTTCTCACTCCTACTAGTGAATGTAATGTAACACACACCCATACAATGCGCACCACCCCGGGATGTTTTTTTCACTCCTACTAGTGAATGTAATGTAACACACCCCCATACAATGCGCACCACCCCGTGATGTTTTTCTCACTCCTACTAGTGAATCTAATGTAACACACACCCATGCAATGCGCACCACCCCGTGATGTTTTTCTCACTCATACTAGTGAATGTAATGTAACACACACCCATACAATGCGCACCACCCCGTGATGTTTTTTTCACTCCTATTAGTGAATGTAATGTAAAACACACCCATACAATGCGCACCACCCCGTGATGTTTTTCTCACTCCTACTAGTGAATCTAATGTAACACATACCCATACAATACGCACCACCCCGCGATGTTTTTCAGAAACCTATCCTACATTGCCACTGCATGTTCCCTGACCTCCCCATGCTGACCACCCCGCGGTGCTTTTCTCCATCCTACATTGCCACTCACTGCCTATCCTAATTCAGACCCTCCGATTCACACCAACCCGTGATGTTTTTCTCACTCCTAGTAGTGAATGTAATGTAACACACACCCATACAATGCGCACCACCCCGTGATGTTTTTCTCACTCCTACTAGTGAATGTAATGTAACACACACCCATACAATGCGCACCACCCCGTGATGTTTTTCTCACTCCTACTAGTGAATGTAATGTAACACACACCCATACAATGCGCACCACCCCGTGATGTCTTTCTCACTCCTACTAGTGAATGTAATGTAACACACACCCATACAATGGGCACCACCCCGTGATGTTTTTCTCACTCCTACTAGTGAATCTAATGTAACACACAACCATACAATGCACACCACCCCGTGATGTTTTTCTCACTCCTACTAGTGAATGTAATGTAACACACACCCATACAATGCGCACCACCCCGTGATGTTTTTCTCACTCCTACTAGTGAATGTAATGTAACACACACCCATACAATGCGTACCACCCCGTGATGTTTATCTCACTCCTACTAGTGAATCTAATGTAACACACACCCATACAATGCGCACCACCCCGTGATGTTTTTCTCACTCCTACTAGTGTATCTAATGTAACACACACCCATACAATGTGCACCACCCCGTGATGTTTTTCTCACTCCTACTAGTGAATGCAACGTAACACACACCCATACAATGCGCACCACCCCGTGATGTTTTTCTCACTCCTACTAGTGAATGTAATGTAACACACACCCATACAATGCGCACCACCCCGTGATGTTTTTCGCACTCCTACGAGTGAATGTATTGTAACACACACCCATACAATGCGCACCACCCTGTGATGTTTTTCTCACTCCTACTAGTGAATGTAATGTAACACACACCCATACAATGCGCACCACCCCGTGATGTTTGTCTCACTCCTACTAGTGAATCTAATGTAACACACACCCATACAATGCGCACCACCCCGCGATGTTTTTCAGAATCCTATCCTACATTGCCACTGCATGTTCCCTGACCTCCTCATGGTGACCACCCCGCGGGACTTTTCTCCATCCTACATTGCCACTCACTGCCTTTCCTAATTCAGACCCTCCGATTCACACCACCCCGTGATGTTTTTCTCACTCCTATTAGTGAATGCAATGTAACACACACACATACAATGCGCACCACCCCGTGATGTTTTTCTCACTCCTACGAGTGAATATAATGTAACACACACCCATACAATGCGCCCCACCCCGTGATGTTTTTCTCACTATTACGAGTGAATGTAATGTAACCCACACCCATACAATGCGCACCACCCCGTGATGTTTTTCTCACTCCTACTAGTGAATGTAATGTAACACACACCCATACAATGGGCACCACCCCGTGATGTTTTTCTCACTCCTACTAGTGAATGTAATGTAACACACACCCATACAATGCGCACCACCCCGTGATGTCTTTCTCACTCCTACTAGTGAATGTAATGTAACACACACCCATACAATGGGCACCACCCCGTGATGTTTTTCTCACTCCTACTAGTGAATCTAATGTAACACACAACCATACAATGCACACCACCCCGTGATGTTTTTCTCACTCCTACTAGTGAATGTAATGTAACACACACCCATACAATGCGCACCACCCCGTGATGTTTTTCTCACTCCTACTAGTGAATGTAATGTAACACACACCCATACAATGCGTACCACCCCGTGATGTTTTTCTCACTCCTACTAGTGAATCTAATGTAACACACACCCATACAATGCGCACCACCCCGTGATGTTTTTCTCACTCCTACTAGTGAATCTAATGTAACACACACCCATACAATGTGCACCACCCCGTGATGTTTTTCTCACTCCTACTAGTGAATGCAACGTAACACACACCCATACAATGCGCACCACCCCGTGATGTTTTTCTCACTCCTACTAGTGAATGTAATGTAACACACACCCATACAATGCGCACCACCCCGTGATGTTTTTCGCACTCCTACGAGTGAATGTATTGTAACACACACCCATACAATGCGCACCACCCTGTGATGTTTTTCTCACTCCTACTAGTGAATGTAATGTAACACACACCCATACAATGCGCACCACCCCGTGATGTTTGTCTCACTCCTACTAGTGAATCTAATGTAACACACACCCATACAATGCGCACCACCCCGCGATGTTTTTCAGAATCCTATCCTACATTGCCACTGCATGTTCCCTGACCTCCTCATGGTGACCACCCCGCGGGACTTTTCTCCATCCTACATTGCCACTCACTGCCTTTCCTAATTCAGACCCTCCGATTCACACCACCCCGTGATGTTTTTCTCACTCCTATTAGTGAATGCAATGTAACACACACACATACAATGCGCACCACCCCGTGATGTTTTTCTCACTCCTACGAGTGAATATAATGTAACACACACCCATACAATGCGCCCCACCCCGTGATGTTTTTCTCACTATTACGAGTGAATGTAATGTAACACACACCCATACAATGCGCACCACCCCGTGATGTTTTTCTCACTCCTACTAGTGAATGTAATGTAACACACACCCATACAATGCGCACCACCCCGTGATGTTTTCTCACTCCTATTAGTGAATGTAATGTAAAACACACCTATACAATGCGCACCACTCCGTGATGTTTTTCTCACTCCTACTAGTGAATCTAATGTAACACACACCCATACAATGCGCACGACTCCGCGATGTTTTTCAGAAACCTATCCTACATTGCCACTGCATGTTCCCTGACCTCCCCATGCTGACCACCCCGCGGTGCTTTTCTCCAACCTAAATTGCCACTCACTGCCTATCCTAATTCAGACCCTCCGATTCACACCACCCCGTGATGTTTTTCACACTCCTAGTAGTGAATGTATTGTAACACACACCCATACAATGCGCACCACCCCGTGATGTTTTTCTGACTCCTACGAGTGAATGTAATGTAACACACACCCATACAATGTGCACCACCCGTGATGTTTTTCTCACTCCTACTAGTGAATGTAATGTAACACACACCCATACAATGCGCACCACCCCGTGATGTTTTTCTCACTCCTACTAGTGAATCTAATGTAACACACACCCATACAATACGCACCACCCCGCGATGTTTTTCAGAAACCTATCCTACATTGGCACTGCATGTTCCCTGACCTCCCCATGCTGACCACCCCACGGTGCTTTTCTCCATCCTACATTGCCACTCACTGCCTATCCTAATTCAGACCCTCCGATTCACACCAACCCGTGATGTTTTTCTCACTCCTAGTAGTGAATGTAATGTAACACACACCCATACAATGCGCACCACCCCGTGATGTTTTTCTCACTCCTAATACTGAATGTAATGTAACACACACCCATACAATGCGCACCACCCCGTGATATCTTTCTCACTCCTACTAGTGAATGTAATGTAACACACACCCATACAATGCGCACCACCCCGTGATGTTTTTCTCACTCCTACTAGTGAATGTAATGTAACACACACCCATACAATGCGCACCACCCCGTGATGTTTTTCTCACTCCTACTAGTGAATATAATGTAACACACACCCATACAATGCGTACCACCCCGTGATGTTTTTCTCACTCCTACTAGTGAATCTAATGTAACACACACCCATACAATGCGCACCACCGCGTGATGTTTTTCTCACTCCTACTAGTGAATCTAATGTAACACACACCCATACAATGCGCACCACCCCGTGATGTTTTTCGCACTCCTACGAGTGAATGTAATGTAACACACACCCATACAATGCGCACCACCCCGTGATGTTTTTCTCACTCCTACTAGTGAATGTAATGTAACACACACCCATACAATGCGCACCACCCCGTGATGTTTGTCTCACTCCTACTAGTGAATCTAATGTAACACACACCCATACAATGCGCACCACCCCGTGATGTTTTTCAGAATCCTATCCTACATTGCCACTGCATGTTCCCTGACCTCCCCATGGTGACCACCCCGTGGGACTTTTCTCCATCCTACATTGCCACTCACTGCCTTTCATAATTCAGGCCCTCCGATTCACACCACCCCGTGATGTTTTTCTCACTCCTATTAGTGAATGTAATGTAACACACACACATACAATGCGCAGCACCCCGTGATGTTTTTCTCACTCCTACGAGTGAATATAATGTAACACACACCCATACAATGCGCCCCACCCCGTGATGTTTTTCTCACTATTACGAGTGAATGTAATGTAACACACACCCATACAATGCGCACCACCCCGTGATGTTTTTCTCACTCCTACTAGTGAATGTAATGTAACACACACCCATACAATGCGCACCACCCCGTGATGTTTTTTTCACTCCTACTAGTGAATGTAATGTAACACACCCCCATACAATGCGCACCACCCCGTGATGTTTTTCTCACTCCTACTAGTGAATCTAATGTAACACACACCCATACAATGCGCACCACCCCGTGATGTTTTTCTCACTCCTACTAGTGAATCTAATATGACACACACCCTTACAATGCGCACCACCCCGCGATGTTTTTCAGAATCCTATCCTACATTGCCACTGCATGTTCCCTGACCTCCCCATGCTGACCACCCCGCGGGGCTTTTCTCCATCCTATATTGCCACTCACTGCCTTTCCTAATTCAGACCCTCCGATTCGCACCACCCCGTGATGTTTTTCTCACTCCTATTTGTGAATGTAATGTAACACACACCCATAAAATGCGCACAACCCCGTGATGTTTTTCTCACTCCTACTAGTGAATGTAATGTAACACACACCCATACAATGCGCACCACCCCGTGATGTTTTTCTCACTCCTACTAGTGAATGTAATGTAACACACACCCATACAATGCGCACCACCCCGTGATGTTTTTCTCACTCCTACTTGTGAATCTAATGTAACACACACCCATACAATGCGCACCACCCCGTGATGTTTTTCTCACTCCTACTAGTGAATGTAATGTAACACACACCCATACAATGCGCACCATCCCGTGATGTTTTCTCACTCCTATTAGTGAATGTAATGTAAAACACACCTATACAATGCGCACCACCCCGTGATGTTTTTCTCACTCCTACTAGTGAATCTAATGTAACACACACCCATACAATGCGCAGCACCCCGCGATGTTTTTCAGAAACCTATCCTATATTGCCTCTGCATGTTCCCTGACCTCCCCATGCTGACCACCCCGCGGTGCTTTTCTCCAACCTAAATTGCCACTCACTGCCTATCCTAATTCAGACCCTCCGATTCACACCACCCCGTGATGTTTTTCACACTCCTAGTAGTGAATGTAATGTAACACACACCCATACAATGTGCACCACCCCGTGATGTTTTTCTGACTCCTACGAGTGAATGTAATGTAACACACACCCATACAATGCGCACCACCCCGAGATGTTTTTCTCACTCCTACTAGTGAATGTAATGTAACACACACCCATACAATGCGCACCACCCCTTGATGTTTTTCTCACTCCTACGAGTGAATGTAATGTAACACACACCCATACAATGCGCACCACACCGTGATATTTTTCTCACTCCTACTAGTGAATGTAATGTAACACACACCCATACAATGCGCACCACCCCGTGATGTTTTTCTCACTCCTACTAGTGAATCTAATGTAACAGACACCCATAAAATGCGCACCACCCCGCGATGTTTTTCAGCATCCTATCCTACATTGCCACTGCATGTTCCCTGACCTCCCCATGCTGACCACCCCGCGGGGCTTTTCTCCATCCTACATTGCCACTCACTGCCTTTCCTAATTCAGACCCTCCGATTCACACCACCCCGTGATGTTTTTCTCACTCCTATTAGTGAATGTAATGTAACACAGACCCATACAATGCGCACCACCCCGAGATGTTTTTCTCACTCCTACTAGTGAATGTAATGTAACACACACCCATACAATGCGCATCACCCCGTGATGTTTTTCTCACTCCTACTAGTGAATGTAATGTAACGCACACCCATACAATGCGCACCACCCCGTGATGTTTTTCTGACTCCTACTAGTGAATGTAATGTAACACACACCCATACAATGCGCACCACCGCGTGATGTTTTTCTGACTCCTACTAGTGAATGTAATGTAACACACACCCATACAATGCGCACCACCCCGTGATGTTTTTCTCACTCCTACTAGTGAATGTAATGTAACACACACCCATACAATGCGCACCACCCCGTGATGTTTTTCTGACTCCTACTAGTGAATGTAATGTAACACACACCCATACAATGCGCACCACCCCGTGATGTTTTTCTCACTCCTACTAGTGAATGTAATGTAACACACACCCATACAATGCAAACCACCCCGTGATGTTTTTCTCACTCCTACTAGTGAATCTAATGTAACACACACCCATACAATGCGCACCACCCCGTGATATTTTTCTCACTCCTACGAGTGAATGTAATGTAACACACACCCATACAATGCGCACCACCCCGTGATGTTTTACTCACTCCTACTAGTGAATGTAATGTAACACACACCCATACAATGCGCACCACCCCGTGATGTTTTTCTCACTCCTACTAGTGAATGTAATATAACACACACCCATACAATGCGCACCACCCCGTGATGTTTTTCTCACTGCTCCTAGTGAATGTAATGTAACACACACCCATACAATGCGCACCACCCCGTGATGTTTTCTCACTCCTACTAGTGAATGTAATGTAACACACACCCATACAATGCGCACCACCCCGTGATGTTTTTCTCACTCCTACTAGTGAATCTAATGTAACACACACCCATGCAATGCGCACCACCCCGTGATGTTTTTCTCACTCCTACTAGTGAATGTAATGTAACACACACCCATACAATGCGCACCACCCCGTGATGTTTTTTTCACTCCTATTAGTGAATGTAATGTAAAACACACCCATACAATGCTCACCACCCCGTGATGTTTTTCTCACTCCTACTAGTGAATCTAATGTAACACACACCCATACAATGCGCACCACCCCGCGATGTTTTTCAGAAACCTATCCTACATTGCCACTGCATGTTCCCTGACGTCCCCATGCTGACCACCCCGCGGTGCTTTTCTCCATCCTACATTGCAACTCACTGCCTATCCTATTTCAGACCCTCCGATTCACACCAACCCGTGATGTTTTTCTCACTCCTAGTAGTGAATGTAATGTAACACACACCCATACAATGCGCACCACCCCGTGATGTTTTTCTCACTCCTACTACTGAATGTAATGTAACACACACCCATACAATGCGCACCACCCCGTGATGTCTTTCTCACTCCTACTAGTGAATGTAATGTAACACACACCCATACAATGGGCACCACCCCGTGATGTTTTTCTCACTCCTACTAGTGAATCTACTGTAACACACACCCATGCAATGCACACCACCCCGTGATGTTTTTCTCACTCCTACTAGTGAATGTAATGTAACACACACCCATACAATGCGCACCACACCGTGATGTTTTTCTCACTCCTACTAGTGAATGTAATGTAACACACACCCATACAATGCGTACCACCCCGTGATGTTTTTCTCACTCCTACTAGTGAATCTAATGTAACACACACCCATACAATGCGCACCACCGCGTGATGTTTTTCTCACTCCTACTAGTGAATCTAATGTAACACACATCCATACAATGCGCACCACCCCGTGATGTTTTTCTCACTCCTACTAGTGAATCTAATGTAACACACATACATACAATGCGCACCACCCCGTGATGTTTTTCTCACTCCTACTAGTGAATGTAATGTAACACACACCCATACAATGCGCACCACCCCGTGATGTTTTTCTCACTCCTACGAGTGAATGTAATGTAACACACACCCATACAATGCGCACCACCCCGTGATGTTTTTCGCACTCCTACGAGTGAATGTAATGTAACACACACCCATACAATGCGCACCACCCCGTGATGTTTTTCTCACTCCTACTAGTGAATGTAATGTAACACAAACCCATACAATGCGCACCACCCCGTGATGTTTGTCTCACTCCTACTAGTGAATCTAATGTAACACACACCCATACAATGCGCACCACCCCGCGATGTTTTTCAGAATCTTATCCTACATTGCCACTGCATGTTCCCTGACCTCCCCATGGTGACCACCCCACGGGACTTTTCTCCATCCTACATTGCCACTCACTGCCTTTCCTAATTCAGACCCTCCGATTCACACCACCCCGTGATGTTTTTCTCACTCCTATTAGTGAATGCAATGTAACACACACACATACAATGCGCACCACCCCGTGATGTTTTTCTCACTCCTACGAGTGAATATAATGTAACACACACCCATACAATGCGCCCCACCCCGTGATGTTTTTCTCACTATTACGAGTGAATGTAATGTAACACACACCCATAAAATGCGCACCACCCCGTGATGTTTTTCTCACTCCTACTAGTGAATGTAATGTAACACACACCCATACAATGCGCACCACCCCTTGATGTTTTTCTCACTCCTACTAGTGAATGTAATGTAACACACACCCATACAATGCGCACCACCCCGTGATGTTTTTCTCACTCCTACTAGTGAATCTAATGTAACACACACCCATACAATGCGCACCACCCCGTGATGTTTTTCTCACTCCTATTAGTGAATGTAATGTAACACACACCCATACAATGCGCACCACTACGTGATGTTTTTCTCACTCCTACTAGTGAATCTAATGTAACACACACCCATACAATGCACACCACCCCGTGATGTTTTTATCACTCCTACTAGTGAATGTAATGTAACACACACCCATACAATGCGCACCACCCCGTGATGTTTTTCTCACTCCTACTAGTGAATCTAATGTAACACACACCCATACAATGCCTACCACCCCGTGATGTTTTTCTCACTCCTACTAGTGAATCTAATGTAACACACACCCATACAATGCGCACCACCGCGTGATGTTTTTCTCACTCCTACTAGTGAATCTAATGTAACACACACCCATACAATGCGCACCACCCCGTGATGTTTTTCTCACTCCTATTCGTGAATGTAATGTAACACACACCCATACAATGCGCACCACCCCGTGATGTTTTTCTCACTCCTACTAGTGAATGTAATGTAACACACACCCATACAATGCGCACCACCCCGTGATGTTTTTCTCACTCCTACTAGTGAATGTAATGTAACACACACCCATACAATGCGCACCACCCCGTGATGTTTTTCTCACTCCTACTAGTGAATCTAATGTAACACACACCCATACAATACGCACCACCCCGCGATGTTTTTCAGAAACCTATCCTACATTGGCATTGCATGTTCCCTGACCTCCCCATGCTGACCACCCCGCGGTGCTTTTCTCCATCCTACATTGCCACTCACTGCCTATCCTAATTCAGACCCTCCGATTCACACCAACCCGTGATGTTTTTCTCACTCCTAGTAGTGAATGTAATGTAACACACACCCATACAATGCGCACCACCCCGTGATGTTTTTCTCACTCCTACTAGTGAATGTAATGTAACACACACCCATACAATGCGCACCACCCCGTGATGTTTTTCTCACTCCTACTACTGAATGTAATGTAACACACACCCATACAATGGGCACCACCCCGTGATGTTTTTCTCACTCCTACTAGTGAATCTAATGTAACACACACCCATACAATGCGCACCACCCCGTGATGTTTTTCTCACTCCTACTAGTGAATGTAATGTAACACACACACATACAATGCGCACCACCCTGTGATGTTTTTCTCACTCCTACGAGTGAATATAATGTAACACACACCCATACAATGCGCCCCACCCCGTGATGTTTTTCTCAGTATTACGAGTGAATGTAATGTAACACACACCCATACAATGCGCACCACTCCGTCATGTTTTCTCACTCCTACTAGTGAATGTAATGTAACACACACCCATACAATGCGCACCACCCCGTGATGTTTTTCTCACTCCTACTAGTGAATCTAATGTGACACACACCCATAAAATGCGCACCACCCTGTGATGTTTTTCTCACTCCTATTAGTGAATGTAATGTAACACACACCCATACAATGCGCACCACCCCGTGATGATTTTCTCACTCCTACTAGTGAATGTAATGTAACACACACCCATACAATGCGCACCACCCCGTGATGTTTTTCTCACTCCTACTAGTGAATCTAATGTAACACACACCCATACAATGCGCACCACCCCGCGATGTTTTTCAGAATCCTATCCTACATTGCCACTGCATGTTCCCTGACCTCCCCATGCTGACCACCCCGCGGGGCTTTTCTCCATCCTATATTGCCACTCACTGCCTTTCCTAATTCAGACCCTCCGATTCACACCACCCCGTGATGTTTTTCTCACTCCTATTCGTGAATGTAATGTAACACACACCCATAAAATGCGCACCACCCCGTGATGTTTTTCTCATTCCTACTAGTGAATGTAATGTAACACACACCCATACAATGCGCACCACCCCGTGATGTTTTTCTCACTCCTACTAGTGAATGTAATGTAACATACACCCATACAATGCGCACCACCCCGTGATGTTTTTCTCACTCCTACTTGTGAATCTAATGTAACACACACCCATACAATGCGCACCACCCCGTGATGTTTTTCTCACTCCTACTAGTGAATGTAATGTAACACACACCCATACAATGCGCACCACCCCGTGATGTTTTCTCACTCCTATTAGTGAATGTAATGTAAAACACACCTATACAATGCGCACCACCCCGTGATGTTTTTCTCACTCCTACTCGTGAATCTAATGTAACACACACCCATACAATGCGCACCACCCCGCGATGTTTTTCAGAAACCTATCCTACATTGCCACTGCATGTTCCCTGACCTCCCCATGCTGACCACCCCGCGGTGCTTTTCTCCAACCTAAATTGCCACTCACTGCCTATCCTAATTCAGACCCTCCGATTCACACCACCCCGTGATGTTTTTCACACTCCTAGTAGTGAATGTAATGTAACACACACCCATACAATGCGCACCACCCCGTGATGTTTTTCTGACTCCTACGAGTGAATGTAATGTAACACACACACATACAATGCGCACCACCCCCCCGTGATGTTTTTCTCACTCCTACTAGTGAATGTAATGTAACACACACCCATACAATGCGCACCACCCCGTGATGTTTTTCTCACTCCTACGAGTGAATGTAATGTAACACACACCCATACAATGCGCACCACCCCGTGATGTTTTTCTCACTCCTACTAGTGAATGTAATGTAACACACACCCATACAATGCGCACCACCCCGTGATGTTTTTCTCACTCCTACTAGTGAATCTAATGTAACACACACCCATACAATGCGCACCACCCCGCGATGTTTTTCAGAATCCTATCCTACATTGCCACTGCATGTTCCCTGACCTCCCCATGCTGACCACCCCGCGGGGCTTTTCTCCACCCTACATTGCCACTCACTGCCTTTCCTAATTCAGACCCTCCGATTCACACCACCCCATGATGTTTTTCTCACTCCTATTAGTGAATGTAATGTAACACAGACCCATACAATGCGCACCACCCCGAGATGTTTTTCTCACTCCTACTAGTCAATGTAATGTAACACACACCCATACAATGCGCATCACCCCGTGATGTTTTTCTCACTCCTACTAGTGAATGTAATGTAACACACACCCATACAATGCGCACCACCCCGTGATGTTTTTCTGACTCCTACTAGTGAACGTAATGTAACACACACCCATACAATGCGCACCACCCCGTGATGTTTTTCTCACTCCTACTAGTGAATGTAATGTAACACACACCCATACAATGCGCACCACCCCGTGATGTTTTTCTCACTCCTACTAGTGAATCTAATGTAACACACACCAATACAATGCGCACCAGCCCGTGATGTTTTTCTCACTCCTACTAGTGAATGTAATGTAACACACACCCATACAATGCGCACCACCCCGTGATGTTTGTCTCACTCCTACTAGTGAATCTAATGTAACACACACCCATACAATGCGCACCACCCCGCGATGTTTTTCAGAATCCTATCCTACATTGCCACTGCATGTTCCCTGACCTCCCCATGGTGACCCCCCCGCGGGACTTTTCTCCATCCTACCTTGCCACTCACTGCCTTTCCTAATTCAGACCCTCCAATTCACACCACCCCGTGATGTTTTTCTCACTCCTATTAGTGAATGTAATGTAACACACACACATACAATGCGCACCACCCCGTGATGTTTTTCTCACTCCTACGAGTGAATATAATGTAACACACACCCATACAATGCGCCCCACCCCGTGATGTTTTTCTCACTATTACGAGTGAATGTAATGTAACACACACCCATACAATGCGCACCACCCCGTGATGTTTTTCTCACTCCTACTAGTGAATGTAATGTAACACACACCCATACAATGCGCACCACCCCGTCTTGTTTTCTCACTCCTACTAGTGAATGTAATGTAACACACACCCATACAATGCGCACCACCCCGTGATGTTTTTCTCACTCCTACTAGTGAATCTAATGTGACACACACCCATAAAATGCGCACCACCCCGTGATGTTTTTCTCACTCCTACTAGTGAATGTAATGTAACACACACCCATACAATGCGCACCACCCCGTGATGATTTTCTCACTCCTACTAGTGAATGTAATGTAACACACACCCATACAATGCGCACCACACCGTGATGTTTTTCTCACTCCTACTAGTGAATCTAATGTAACACACACCCATACAATGCGCACCACCCCGCGATGTTTTTCAGAATCCTATCCTACATTGCCACTGCATGTTCCCTGACCTCCCCATGCTGACCACCCCGCGGGGCTTTTCTCCATCCTACATTGCCACTCACTGCCTTTCCTAAATCAGACCCTCCGATTCACACCACCCCGTGATGTTTTTCTCACTCCTATTCGTGAATGTAATGTAAAACACACCCATAAAATGCGCACCACCCCGTGATGTTTTTCTCATTCCTACTAGTGAATGTAATGTAACACACACCCATACAATGCGCACCACCCCGTGATGTTTTTCTCACTCCTACTAGTGAATGTAATGTAACATACACCCATACAATGCGCACCACCCCGTGATGTTTTTCTCACTCCTACTTGTGAATCTAATGTAACACACACCCATACAATGCGCACCACCCCGTGATGTTTTTCTCACTCCTACTAGTGAATGTAATGTAACACACACCCATACAATGCACACCACCCCGTGATGTTTTCTCACTCCTATTAGTGAATGTAATGTAAAACACACCTATACAATGCGCACCACCCCGTGATGTTTTTCTCACTCCTACTAGTGAATCTAATGTAACACACACCCATACAATGCGCACCACCCCGCGATGTTTTTCAGAAACCTATCCTACATTGCCACTGCATGTTCCCTGACCTCCCCATGCTGACCACCCCGCGGTGCTTTTCTCCAACCTAAATTGCCACTCACTGCCTATCCTAATTCAGACCCTCCGATTCACACCACCCCGTGATGTTTTTCACACTCCTAGTAGTGAATGTAATGTAACACACACCCATACAATGCGCACCACCCCGTGATGTTTTTCTGACTCCTACGAGTGAATGTAATGTAACACACACACATACAATGCGCACCACCCCCCCGTGATGTTTTTCTCACTCCTACTAGTGAATGTAATGTAACACACACCCATACAATGCGCACCACCCCGTGATGTTTTTCTCACTCCTACGAGTGAATGTAATGTAACACACACCCATACAATGCGCACCACCCCGTGATGTTTTTCTCACTCCTACTAGTGAATGTAATGTAACACACACCCATACAATGCGCACCACCCCGTGATGTTTTTCTCACTCCTACTAGTGAATCTAATGTAACACACACCCATACAATGCGCACCACCCCGCGATGTTTTTCAGAATCCTATCCTACATTGCCACTGCATGTTCCCTGACCTCCCCATGCTGACCACCCCGCGGGGCTTTTCTCCACCCTACATTGCCACTCACTGCCTTTCCTAATTCAGACCCTCCGATTCACACCACCCCATGATGTTTTTCTCACTCCTATTAGTGAATGTAATGTAACACAGACCCATACAATGCGCACCACCCCGAGATGTTTTTCTCACTCCTACTAGTGAATGTAATGTAACACACACCCATACAATGCGCATCACCCCGTGATGTTTTTCTCACTCCTACTAGTGAATGTAATGTAACACACACCCATACAATGCGCACCACCCCGTGATGTTTTTCTGACTCCTACTAGTGAACGTAATGTAACACACACCCATACAATGCGCACCACCCCGTGATGTTTTTCTCACTCCTACTAGTGAATGTAATGTAACACACACCCATACAATGCGCACCACCTCGTGATGTTTTTCTCACTCCTACTAGTGAATCTAATGTAACACACACCCATACAATGCGCACCAGCCCGTGATGTTTTTCTCACTCCTACTAGTGAATCTAATGTAACACACACCCATACAATGCGCACCACCCCGTGATATTTTTCTCACTCCTACGAGTGAATGTAATGTAACACACACCCATACAATGCGCACCACCCCGTGATGTTTTACTCACTCCTGCTAGTTAATGTAATGTAACACACACCCATACAATGCAAACCACCCCGTGATGTTTTTCTCACTCCTACTAGAGAATCTAATGTAACACACACCCATACAATGCGCACCACCCCGTGATGTTTTTCTCACTCCTACTAGTGAATCTAATGTAACACACACCCATACAATGTGCACCACCCCGTGATATTTTTCTCACTCCTACGAGTGAATGTAATGTAACACACACCCATACAATGCGCACCACCCCGTGATGTTTTACTCACTCCTGCTAGTTAATGTAATGTAACACACACCCATACAATGCAAACCACCCCGTGATGTTTTTCTCACTGCTACTAGGGAATCTAATGTAACACACACCCATACAATGCACACCACCCCGTGATGTTTTTTTCACTCCTATTAGTGAATGTAATGTAAAACACACCCATACAATGCGCACCACCCCGCGATGTTTTTCAGAAACCTATCCTACATTGCCACTGCATGTTCCCTGACCTCCCCATGCTGACCACCCCGCGGTGCTTTTCTCCATCCTACATTGCCACTCACTGCCTATCCTAATTCAGACCCTCCGATTCACACCAACCCGTGATGTTTTTCTCACTCCTAGTAGTGAATGTAATGTAACACACACCCATACAATGCGCACCACCCCGTGATGTTTTTCTCACTCCTACTACTGAATGTAATGTAACACACACCCATACAATGCGCACCACCCCGTGATGTCTTTCTCACTCCTACTAGTGAATGTAATGTAACACACACCCATACAATGGGCACCACCCCGTGATGTTTTTCTCACTCCTACTAGTGAATCTAATGTAACACACACCCATACAATGCGCACCACCCCGTGATGTTTTTCTCACTCCTACTAGTGAATGTAATGTAACATACACCCATACAATGCGCACCACCCCGTGATGTTTTTCTCACTCCTACTAGTGAATGTAATGTAACACACACCAATACAATGCGCACCACCGCGTGATGTTTTTCTCACTCCTACTAGTGAATCTAATGTAACACACACCCATACAATGCGCACCCCCCCGTGATGTTTTTCTCACTCCTACTAGTGAATGTAATGTAACACACACCCATACAATGCGCACCACCCCGTGATGTTTTTCGCACTCCTGCGAGTGAATGTAATGTAACACACACCCATACAATGCACACCACCCCGTGATGTTTTTCTCACTCCTACTAGTGAATGTAATGTAACACACACCCATACAATGCGCACCACCCCGTGATGTTTGTCTCACTCCTACTAGTGAATCTAATGTAACACACACCCATACAATGCGCACCACCCCGTGATGTTTTCTCACTCCTATTAGTGAATATAATGTAAAACACACCTATACAATGCGCAGCACCCCGTGATGTTTTTCTCACTCCTACTAGTGAATCTAATGTAACACACACCCATACAATGCGCACCACCCCGCGATGTTTTTCAGAAACCTATCCTACATTGCCACTGCATGTTCCCTGACCTCCCCATGCTGACCACCCCGCGGTGCTTTTCTCCAACCTAAATTGCCACTCACTGCCTATCCTAATTCAGGCCCTCCGATTCACACCACCCCGTGATGTTTTTCACACTCCTAGTAGTGAATGTAATGTAACACACACCCATACAATGCGCACCACCCCGTGATGTTTTTCTCACTCCTACGAGTGAATGTAATGTAACACACACCCATACAATGCGCACCACCCCGTGATGTTTTTCTCACTCCTACTAGTGAATGTAATGTAACACACACCCATACAATGCGCACCACCCCGTGATGTTTTTCTCACTCCTACTAGTGAATCTAATGTAACACACACCCATACAATACGCACCACCCCGCGGTGTTTTTCAGAAACCTATCCTACATTGGCACTGCATGTTCCCTGACCTCCCCATGCTGACCACCCCGCGGTGCTTTTCTCCATCCTACATTGCCACTCACTGCCTATCCTAATTCAGACCCTCCGATTCACACCAACCCGTGATGTTTTTCTCACTCCTAGTAGTGAATGTAATGTAACACACACCCATACAATGCGCACCACCCCGTGATGTTTTTCTCACTCCTACTAGTGAATGTAATGTAACACACACCCATACAATGCGCACCACCCCGTGATGTTTTTCTCACTCCTACTACTGAATGTAATGTAACACACACCCATACAATGCGCACCACCCCGTGATGTCTTTCTCACTCCTACTAGTGAATGTAATGTAACACACACCCATACAATGGGCACCACCCCGTGATGTTTTTCTCACTCCTACTAGTGAATCTAATGTAACACACACCCATACAATGCGCACCACCCCGTGATGTTTTTCTCACTCCTACTAGTGAATGTAATGTAACACACACCCATACAATGCGCACCACCCCGTGATGTTTTTTCTCACTCCTACTAGTGAATCTAATGTAACACACACCCATACAATGCGCACCACCGCGTGATGTTTTTCTCACTCCTACTAGTGAATCTAATGTAACACACACCCATACAATGCGCACCACCCCGTGATGTTTTTCTCACTCCGACTAGTGAATGTAATGTAACACACACCCATACAATGCGCACCACACCGTGATGTTTTTCTCACTCCTACTAGTGAATCTAATGTAACACACACCCATACAATGCGCACCACCCCGTGATGTTTTTCTCACTCCTACTAGTGAATGTAATGTAACACACACCCATACAATGCGCACCACCCCGTGATGTTTTTCTCACTCCTACTAGTGAATGTAATGTAACACACACCCATACAATGCGCACCACCCCGTGATGTTTGTCTCACTCCTACTAGTGAATCTAATGTAACACACACCCATACAATGCGCACCACCCCGCGATGTTTTTCAGAATCCTATCCTACATTGCCACTGCATGTTTCCTGACCTCCCCATGGTGACCACCCCGCGGGACTTTTCTCCATCCTACATTGCCACTCACTGCCTTTCCTAATTCAGACCCTCCGATTCACACCACCCCGTGATGTTTTTCTCACTCCTATTAGTGAATGTAATGTAACACACACACATACCATGCGCACCACCCCGTGATGTTTTTCTCACTCCTACGAGTGAATATAATGTAACACACACCCATACAATGCGCCCCACCCCGTGATGTTTTTCTCACTATTACGAGTGAATGTAATGTAACACACACCCATACAATGCGCACCACCCCGTGATGTTTTTCTCACTCCTACTAGTGAATGTAATGTAACACACACCCATACAATGCGCACCACTCCGTCATGTTTTCTCACTCCTACTAGTGAATGTAATGTAACACACACCCATACAATGCGCACCACCCCGTGATGTTTTTCTCACTCCTACTAGTGAATCTAATGTGACACACACCCATAAAATGCGCACCACCCCGTGATGTTTTTCTCACTCCTATTAGTGAATGTAATGTAACACACACCCATACAATGCGCACCACCCCGTGATGATTTTCTCACTCCTACTAGTGAATGTAATGTAACACACACCCATACAATGCGCACCACCCCGTGATGTTTTTCTCACTCCTACTAGTGAATCTAATGTAACACACACCCATACAATGCGCACCACCACGCGATGTTTTTCAGAATCCTATCCTACATTGCCACTGCATGTTCACTGACCTCCCCATGCTGACCACCCCGCGGGGCTTTTCTCCATCCTATATTGCCACTCACTGCCTTTCCTAATTCAGACCATCCGATTCACACCACCCCGTGATGTTTTTCTCACTCCTATTCGTGAATGTAATGTAACACACACCCATAAAATGCGCACCACCCCGTGATGTTTTTCTCATTCCTACTAGTGAATGTAATGTAACACACACCCATACAATGCGCACCACCCCGTGATGTTTTTCTCACTCCTACTAGTGAATGTAATGTAACATACACCCATACAATGCGCACCACCCCGTGATGTTTTTCTCACTCCTACTTGTGAATCTAATGTAACACACACCCATACAATGCGCACCACCCCGTGATGTTTTTCTCACTCCTACTAGTGAATGTAATGTAACACACACCCATACAATGCGCACCACCCCGTGATGTTTTCTCACTCCTATTAGTGAATGTAATGTAAAACACACCTATACAATGCGCACCACCCCGTGATGTTTTTCTCACTCCTACTAGTGAATCTAATGTAACACACACCCATACAATGCGCACCACCCCGCGATGTTTTTCAGAAACCTATCCTACATTGCCACTGCATGTTCCCTGACCTCCCCATGCTGACCACCCCGCGGTGCTTTTCTCCAACCTAAATTGCCACTCACTGCCTATCCTAATTCAGACCCTCCGATTCACACCACCCCGTGATGTTTTTCACACTCCTATTAGTGAATGTAATGTAACACACACCCATACAATGCGCACCACCCCGTGATGTTTTTCTGACTCCTACGAGTGAATGTAATGTAACACACACACATACAATGCGCACCACCCCCCCGTGATGTTTTTCTCACTCCTACTAGTGAATGTAATGTAACACACACCCATACAATGCGCACCACCCCGTGATGTTTTTCTCACTCCTACGAGTGAATGTAATGTAACACACACCCATACAATGCGCACCACCCCGTGAGGTTTTTCTCACTCCTACTAGTGAATGTAATGTAACACACACCCATACAATGCGCACCACCCCGTGATGTTTTTCTCACTCCTACTAGTGAATCTAATGTAACACACACCCATACAATGCGCACCACCCCGCGATGTTTTTCAGAATCCTATCCTACATTGCCACTGCATGTTCCCTGACCTCCCCATGCTGACCACCCCGCAGGGCTTTTCTCCACCCTACATTGCCACTCACTGCCTTTCCTAATTCAGACCCTCCGATTCACACCACCCCATGATGTTTTTCTCACTCCTATTAGTGAATGTAATGTAACACAGACCCATACAATGCGCACCACCCCGAGATGTTTTTCTCACTCCTACTAGTGAATGTAATGTAACACACACCCATACAATGCGCATCACTCCGTGATGTTTTTCTCACTCCTACTAGTGAATGTAATGTAACACACACCCATACAATGCGCACCACCCCGTGATGTTTTTCTGACTCCTACTAGTGAATGTAATGTAACACACACCCATACAATGCGCACCACCCCGTGATGTTTTTCTCACTCCTACTAGTGAATGTAATGTAACACACACCCATACAATGCGCACCACCCCGTGATGTTTTTCTCACTCCTACTAGTGAATCTAATGTAACACACACCCATACAATGCGCACCACCCCGTGATATTTTTCTCACTCCTACGAGTGAATGTAATGTAACACACACCCATACAATGCGCACCACCCCGTGATGTTTTACTCACTCCTGCTAGTTAATGTAATGTAACACACACCCATACAATGCAAACCACCCCGTGATGTTTTTCTCACTCCTACTAGTGAATCTAATGTAACACACACCCATACAATGCGCACCACCCCGTGATGTTTTTCTCACTCCTACTAGTGAATCTAATGTAACACACACCCATACAATGCGCACCACCCCGTGATATTTTTCTCACTCCTACGAGTGAATGTAATGTATCACACACCCATACAATGCGCACCACCCCGTGATGTTTTACTCACTCCTGCTAGTTAATGTAATGTAACACACACCCATACAATGCAAACCACCCCGTGATGTTTTTCTCACTCCTACTAGTGAATCTAATGTAACACACACCCATACAATGCGCACCACCCCGTGATGTTTTTCTCACTCCTACTAGTGAATCTAATGTAACACACACCCATACAATGCGCACCACCCCGTGATATTTTTCTCACTCCTACGAGTGAATGTAATGTAACACACACCCATAAAATGCGCACCACCCCGTGATGTTTTACTCACTCCTACTAGTGAATGTAATGTAACACACACCCATACAATGCGCACCACCCCGTGATGTTTTTCTCACTCCTACTAGTGAATGTAATGTAACACACACCCATACAATGCGCACCACCCCGTGATTTTTTTCTCAGTGCTCCTAGTGAATGTAATGTAACACACACCCATACAATGCGCACCACCCCGTGATGTTTTTCTCACTCCTATTAGTGAATGTAATGTAACACACACCCATACAATGCGCACCACCCCGTCATGTTTTCTCACTCCTACTAGTGAATGTAATGTAACACACACCCATACAATGCGCACCACCCCGTGATGTTTTTCTCACTCCTACTAGTGAATCTAATGTAACACACACCCATGCAATGCGCACCACAACGTGATGTTTTTCAGAATCCTATCCTACATTGCCACTGCATGTTCCCTGACCTCCCCATGGTGACCACCCCGCGGGACTTTTCTCCATCCTACATTGCCACTCACTGCCTTTCCTAATTCAGACCCTCTGATTCACACCACCCCGTGATGTTTTTCTCACTCCTATTAGTGAATGTAATGTAACACACACACATACAATGCGCACCACCCCGTGATGTTTTTCTCATTCCTACGAGTGAATATAATGTAACACACACCCATACAATGCGCACCACCCCGTGATGTTTTTCTCACTATTACGAGTGAATGTAATGTAACACACACCCATACAATGCGCACCACCCCGTGATGTTTTTCTCACTCCTACTAGTGAATGTAATGTAACACACACCCATACAATGCGCACCACCCCGTCATGTTTTCTCACTCCTACTAGTGAATGTAATGTAACACACACCGATACAATGCGCACCACCCCGTGATGTTTTTCTCACTCCTACTAGTGAATCTAATGTGACACACACCCATAAAATGCGCACCACCCCGTGATGTTTTTCTCACTCCTATTAGTGAATGTAATGTAACACACACCCATACAATGCGCACCACCCCGTGATGATTTTCTCCCTCCTACTATTGAATGTAATGTAACACACACCCATACAATGCGCACCACCCCGCGATGTTTTTCAGAATCCTATCCTACATTGCCCCTGCATGTTCCCTGACCTCCCCATGCTGACCACCCCGCGGGGCTTTTCTCCATCCTAAATTGCCACTCACTGCCTTTCCTAATTCAGACCCTCCGATTCACACCACCCCGTGATGTTTTTCTCACTCCTATTTGTGAATGTAATGTAACACACACCCATAAAATGCGCACCACCCCGTGATGTTTTTCTCATTCCTACTAGTGAATGTAATGTAACACACACCCATACAATGCGCACCACCCCGTGATGTTTTTCTCACTCCTACTAGTGAATGTAATGTAACATACACCCATACAATGCGCACCACCCCGTGATGTTTTTCTCACTCCTACTTGTGAATCTAATGTAACACACACCCATACAATGCGCACCACCCCGTGATGTTTTTCTCACTCCTACTAGTGAATGTAATGTAACACACACCCATACAATGCGCACCACCCCGTGATGTTTTCTCACTCCTATTAGTGAATGTAATGTAAAACACACCTATACAATGCGCACCACCCCGTGATGTTTTTCTCACTCCTACTAGTGAATCTAATGTAACACACACCCATACAATGCGCACCACCCCGCGATGTTTTTCAGAAACCTATCCTACATTGCCACTGCATGTTCCCTGACCTCCCCATGGTGACCACCTCGCGGGACTTTTCTCCAACCTAAATTGCCACTCACTGCCTATCCTAATTCAGACCCTCCGATTCACACCACCGCGTGATGTTTTTCACACTCCTATTAGTGAATGTAATGTAACACACACCCATACAATGCGCACCACCCCGTGATGTTTTTCTGACTCCTACGAGTGAATGTAATGTAACACACACACATACAATGCGCACCACCCCCCCGTGATGTTTTTCTCACTCCTACTAGTGAATGTAATGTAACACACACCCATACAATGCGCACCACCCCGTGATGTTTTTCTCACTCCTACGAGTGAATGTAATGTAACACACACCCATACAATGCGCACCACCCCGTGATGTTTTTCTCACTCCTACTAGTGAATGTAATGTAACACACACCCATACAATGCGCACCACCCCGTGATGTTTTTCTCACTCCTACTAGTGAATCTAATGTAACACACACCCATACAATGCGCACCACCCCGCGATGTTTTTCAGAATCCTATCCTACATTGCCACTGCATGTTCCCTGACCTCCCCATGCTGACCACCCCGCGGGGCTTTTCTCCACCCTACATTGCCACTCACTGCCTTTCCTAATTCAGACCCTCCGATTCACACCACCCCATGATGTTTTTCTCACTCCTATTAGTGAATGTAATGTAACACAGACCCATACAATGCGCACCACCCCGAGATGTTTTTCTCACTCCTACTAGTGAATGTAATGTAACACACACCCATACAATGCGCATCACCCCGTGATGTTTTTCTCACTCCTACTAGTGAATGTAATGTAACACACACCGATACAATGCGCACCACCCCGTGATGTTTTTCTCACTCCTACTAGTGAATGTAATGTAACACACACCCATACAATGCGCACCACCCCGTGATGTTTTTCTCACTCCTACTAGTGAATGTAATGTAACACACACCCATACAATGCGCACCACCCCGTGATGTTTTTCTCACTCCTACTAGTGAATCTAATGTAACACACACCCATACAATGCGCACCAGCCCGTGATGTTTTTCTCACTCCTACTAGTGAATCTAATGTAACACACACCCATACAATGCGCACCACCCCGTGATATTTTTCTCACTCCTACGAGTGAATGTAATGTAACACACACCCATACAATGCGCACCACCCCGTGATATTTTACTCACTCCTACTAGTGAATGTAATGTAACACACACCCATACAATGCGCACCACCCCGTGATGTTTTTCTCACTCCTACTAGTGAATGTAATGCAACACACACCCATACATTGAGCACCACCCCGTGATTTTTTTCTCACTGCTCCTAGTGAATGTAATGTAACACACACACATACAATGCGCACCACCCCGTGATGTTTTTCTCACTCCTATTAGTGAATGTAATGTAACACACACCCATACATTGCGCACCACCCCGTCATGTTTTCTCACTCCTACTAGTGAATGTAATGTAACACAAACCCATACAATGCGCACCACCCCGTGATGTTTTTCTCACTCCTACTAGTGAATCTAATGTAACACACACCCATGCAATGCGCACCACCCCGTGATGTTTTTCTCACTCCTACTAGTGAATGTAATGTAACACACACCCATACAATGCGCACCACCCCGTGATTTTTTTCTCACTGCTCCTAGTGAATGTAATGTAACACATACCCATACAATGCACACCACCCCGTGATGTTTTTCTCACTCCTATTAGTGAATGTAATGTAAAACACACCCATACAATGCGCACCACCCCGTGATGTTTTTCTCACTCCTACTAGTGAATCTAATGTAACACACACCCATACAATGCGCACCACCCCGCGATGTTTTTCAGAAACCTATCCTACATTGCCACTGCATGTTCCCTGACCTCCCCATGCTGACCACCCCGCGGTGCTTTTCTCCATCCTACATTGCCACTCACTGCCTATCCTAATTCAGACCCTCCGATTCACACCAACCCGTGATGTTTTTCTCACTCCTAGTAGTGAATGTAATGTAACACACACCCATACAATGCGCACCACCCCGTGATGTTTTTCTCACTCCTACTAGTGAATGTAATGTAACACACACCCATACAATGCGCACCACCCCGTGATGTTTTTCGCACTCCTACGAGTGAATGTAATGTAACACACACCCATACAATGCACACCACCCCGTGATGTTTTTCTCACTCCTACTAGTGAATGTAATGTAACACACACCCATACAATACGCACCACCCCGTGATGTTTGTCTCACTCCTACTAGTGAATCTAATGTAACACACACCCATACAATGCGCACCACCCCGTGATGTTTTCTCACTCCTATTAGTGAATATAATGTAAAACTCACCTATACAATGCGCACCACCCCGTGATGTTTTTCTCACTCCTACTAATGAATCTAATGTAACACACACCCATACAATGCGCACCACCCCGCGATGTTTTTCAGAAACCTATCCTACATTGCCACTGCATGTTCCCTGTCCTCCCCATTCTGACCACCCCGCGGTGCTTTTCTCCAACCTAAATTGCCACTCACTGCCTATCCTAATTCAGGCCCTCCGATTAACACCACCCCGTGATGTTTTTCACACTCCTAGTAGTGAATGTAATGTAACACACACCCATACAATGCGCACCACCCCGTGATGTTTTTCTGACTCCTACGAGTGAATGTAATGTAACACACACCCATACAATGCGCACCACCCCGTGATGTTTTTCTCACTCCTACTAGTGAATGTAATGTAACACACACCCATACAATGCGCACCACCCCGTGATGTTTTTCTCACTCCTACTAGTGAATCTAATGTAACACACACCCATACAATACGCACCACCCCGCGATGTTTTTCAGAAACCTATCCTACATTGGCACTGCATGTTCCCTGACCTCCCCATGCTGACCACCCCGCGGTGCTTTTCTCCATCCTACATTGCCACTCACTGCCTATCCTAATTCAGACTCTCCGATTCACACCAACCCGTGATGTTTTTCTCACTCCTAGTAGTGAATGTAATGTAACACACACCCATACAATGCGCACCACCCCGTGATGTTTTTCTCACTCCTACTAGTGAATGTAATGTAACACACACCCATACAATGCGCACCACCCCGTGATGTTTTTCTCACTCCTACTACTGAATGTAATGTAACACACACCCATACAATGCGCACCACCCCGTGATGTCTTTCCACTCCTACTAGTGAATGTAATGTAACACACACCCATACAATGGGCACCACCCCGTGATGTTTTTCTCACTCCTACTAGTGAATCTAATGTAACACACACCCATACAATGCGCACCACCCCGTGATGTTTTTCTCACTCCTACTAGTGAATGTAATGTAACACACACCCATACAATGCGCACCACCCCGTGATGTTTTTTCTCACTCCTACTACTGAATGTAATGTAACACACACCCATACAATGCGTACCACCCCGTGATGTTTTTCTCACTCCTACTAGTGAATCTAATGTAACACACACCAATACAATGCGCACCACCCCGTGATGTTTTTCTCACTCCTACTAGTGAATGTAATGTAACACACACCCATACAATGCGCACCACCCCGTGATGTTTGTCTCACTCCTACTAGTGAATCTAATGTAACACACACCCATACAATGCGCACCACCCCGCGATGTTTTTCAGAATCCTATCCTACATTGCCACTGCATGTTCCCTGACCTCCCCATGGTGACCACCTCGCGGGACTTTTCTCCATCCTACATTGCCACTCACTGCCTTTCCTAATTCAGACCCTCCGATTCACACCACCCCGTGATGTTTTTCTCACTCCTATTAGTGAATGTAATGTAACACACACACATACAATGCGCACCACCCCGTGATGTTTTTCTCACTCCTACGAGTGAATATAATGTAACACACACCCATACAATGCGCCCCACCCCGTGATGTTTTTCTCACTATTACGAGTGAATGTAATGTAACACACACCCATACATTGCGCACCACCCCGTGATGTTTTTCTCACTCCTACTAGTGAATGTAATGTAACACACACCCATACAATGCGCACCACCCCGTGATATTTTTCTCACTCCTACTAGTGAATGTAATGTAACACACACCCATACAATGCGCACCACCCCGTGATGTTTTTCTCACTCCTACTAGTGAATCTAATGTGACACACACCCATAAAATGCGCACCACCCCGTGATGTTTTTCTCACTCCTATTAGTGAATGTAATGTAACACACACCCATACAATGCGCACCACCCCGTGATGATTTTCTCACTCCTACTAGTGAATGTAATGTAACACACACCCATACAATGCGCACCACCCCGTGATGTTTTTCTCACTCCTACTAGTGAATCTAATGTAACACACACCCATACAATGCGCACCACCCCGCGATGTTTTTCAGAATCCTATCCTACATTGCCACTGCATGTTCCCTGACCTCCCCATGCTGACCACCCCGCAGGGCTTTTCTCCATCCTATATTGCCACTCACTGCGTTTCCTAATTCAGACCCTCCGATTCACACCAACCCGTGATGTTTTTCTCACTCCTATTCGTGAATGTAATGTAACACACACCCATAAAATGCGCACCACCCCGTGATGTTTTTCTCATTCCTACTAGTGAATGTAATGTAACACACACCCATACAATGCGCACCACCCCGTGATGTTTTTCTCACTCCTACTAGTGAATGTACTGTAACATACACCCATACAATGCGCACCACCCCGTGATGTTTTTCTCACTCCTACTTGTGAATCTAATGTAACACACACCCATACAATGCGCACCACCCCGTGATGTTTTTCTCACTCCTACTAGTGAAAGTAATGTAACACACACCCATACAATGCGCACCACCCCGTGATGTTTTCTCACTCCTATTAGTGAATGTAATGTAAAACACACCTATACAATGCGCACCACCCCGTGATGTTTTTCTCACTCCTACTAGTGAATCTAATGTAACACACACCCATACAATGCGCACCACCCCGCGATGTTTTTCAGAAACCTATCCTACATTGCCACTGCATGTTCCCTGACCTCCCCATGCTGACCACCCCGCGGTGCTTTTCTCCAACCAAAATTGCCACTCACTGCCTATCCTAATTCAGAACCTCCGATTCACACCACCCCGTGATGTTTTTCACACTCCTAGTAGTGAATGTAATGTAACACACACCCATACAATGCGCACCACCCCGTGATGTTTTTCTGACCCCTACTAGTGAATCTAATGTAACACACACACATACAATGCGCACCACCCCCCCGTGATGTTTTTCTCACTCCTACTAGTGAATGTAATGTAACACACACCCATACAATGCGCACCACCCCGTGATGTTTTTCTCACTCCTACGAGTGAATGTAATGTAACACACACCCATACAATTCGCACCACCCCGTGATGTTTTTCTCACTCCTACTAGTGAATGTAATGTAACACACACCCATACAATGCGCACCACCCCGTGATGTTTTTCTCACTCCTACTAGTGAATCTAATGTAACACACACCCATACAATGCGCACCACCCCGCGATGTTTTTCAGAATCCTATCCTACATTGCCACTGCATGTTCCCTGACCTCCCCATGCTGACCACCCCGCGGGCCTTTTCTCCACCCTACATTGCCACTCAATGCCTTTCCTAATTCAGACCCTCCGATTCACACCACCCCATGATGTTTTTCTCACTCCTATTAGTGAATGTAATGTAACACAGACCCATACAATGCGCACCACCCCGTGATGTTTTTCTCACTCCTACTAGTGAATGTAATGTAACACATACCCATACAATGCGCACCACCCCGTGATGTTTTTCTCACTCCTACTAGTGAATGTAATGTAACACACACCCATACAATGCGCACCCCCCCGTGATGTTTTTCTCACTCCTACTAGTGAATGTAATGTAACACATACCCATACAATGCGCACCACCCCGTGATGTTTTTCTCACTCCTACTAGTGAATGTAATGTAACACACACCCATACAATGCGCACCACCCCGTGATGTCTTTCTCACTCCTACTAGTGAATGTAATGTAACACACACCCATACAATGCGCACCACCCCGTGATGTTTTTCTCACTCCTAGAAGTGAATGTAATGTAACACACACCCATAAAATGCGCACCACCCCGTGATGTTTTTCTCACTCCTACTAGTGAATGTAATGTAACACACACCCATACAATGCGCACCCCCCGTGATGTTTTTCTCACTCCTACTAGTGAATGTAATGTAACACACACCCATACAATGCGCACCACCCCGTGATGTTTTTCTCACTCCTACTAGTGAATGTAATGTAACACACACCCATACAATGCGCACCACCACGTGATGTTTTTCTCACTCCTACTAGTGAATGTAATGTGACACACACCCATACAATGCGCACCACCCCGTGATGTTTTTCTCACTCCTACTAGTGAATGTAATGTAACACACACCCATACAATGCGCACCACCCCGTGATGTTTTTCTCACTCCTACTAGTGAATGTAATGTAACACACACCCATACAATGCGCACCACCCCCTGATGTTTTTCTCACTCCTACTAGTGAATGTAATGTAACACACACCCATTCAATGCGCACCACCCCGTGATGTTTTTCTCACTCCTACAAGTGAATGTAATGTAACACACACCCATACAATGCGCACAACCCCGTGATGTTTTTCTCACTCCTACTAGTGAATGTAATGTAACACACACCCATACAATGCGCACCACCCCGTGATGATTTTCTCACTGCTACTAGTGAATGTAATGTAACACACACCCATACAATGCGCACCAGCCCGTGATGTTTTTCTCACTCATACTAGTGAATGTAATGTAACACACACCCATACAATGCGCACCAGCCCGTGATGTTTTTCTCACTCCTACTAGTGAATGTAATGTAACAAACACCCATACAATGCGCACCACCCCGTGATGTTTTTCTCACTCCTACTAGTGAATGTAATGTAACACACACCCATACAATGCGCACCACCCCGTGATGTTTTTCTCACTCCTACTAGTGAATGTAATGTAACACACACCCATACAATGCGCACCACCCCGTGATGTTTTTCTCACTCCTACTAGTGAATGTAATGTAACACACACCCATACAATGCGCACCACCCGTGATGTTTTTCTCACTCCTACTAGTGAATGTAATGTAACACACACCCATAAAATGGGCACCACCCCGTGATGTTTTTCTCACTCCTACTAGTGAATGTAATGTAACACACACCCATACAATGCGCACCACCCCGTGATGTTTTTCTCACACCTACTAGTGAATGTAATGTAACACACACCCATACAATGCGCACCACCCCGTGATGTTTTTCTCACTCCTACTAGTGAATGTAATGTAACACACACCCATACAATGCGCACCACCCCGTGATGTTTTTCTCACTCCTACTAGTGAATGTAATGTAACACACACCCATACAATGCGCACCACCCCGTGATGTTTTTCTCACTCCTACTAGTGAATGTAATGTAACACACACCCATACAATGGGCACCCCCCCGTGATGTTTTTCTCACTCCTACTAGTGAATGTAATGTAACACACACACATACAATGCGCACCCCCCCGTGATGTTTTTCTCACTCCTACTAGTGAATGTAATGTAACACACACCCATACAATGCGCACCCCCCGTGATGTTTTTCTCACTCCTACTAGTGAATGTAATGTAACACACACCCATACAATGCGCACCACCCCATGATGTTTTTCTCACTCCTACTAGTGAATGTAATGTAACACACACCCATACATTGCGCACCACCCCATGATGTTTTTCTCACTCCTACTAGTGAATGTAATGTAACACACACCCATACATTGTGCACCACCACGTGATGTCTTTCTCACTCCTACTAGTGAATGTAATGTAACACACACCCATACAATGCGCACCACCCCGTGATGTTTTTCTCACTCCTACTAATGAATGTAATGTAACACACACCCATACATTGTGCACCACCACGTGATGTCTTTCTCACTCCTACTAGTGAATGTAATGTAACACACACCCATACAATGTGCACCACCCCGTGATGTTTTTCTCACTCCTACTAGTGAATGTAATGTAAAACACACCCATACAATGCGCACCACCCCGTGATGTCTTTCTCACTCCTACTAGTGAATGTAATGTAACACACACCCATACAATGCGCACCACCCCGTGATGTCTTTCTCACTCCTACTAGTGAATGTAATGTAACACACACCCATACAATGCGCACCACCCCGTGATGTTTTTCTCACTCCAAGTATTGAATGTAATGTAACACACACCCATACAATGGGCACCACCCCGTGATGTTTTTCTCACTCCTACTAGTGAATCTAATGTAACACACACCCATACAGTGCGCACCCAGCCGTGATGTTTTTCTCACTCCTACTAGTGAATGTAATGTAACACACACCCATACAATGCGCACCACCCGGTGATGTTTTTCTCACTCCTACTAGTGAATGTAATGTAACACACACCCATATATTGCGCACCACCACGTGATGTCTTTCTCACTCCTACTAGTAAATGTAATGTAACACACACCCATACAATGCGCACCACCCCGTGATGTTTTTCTCACTCCTACTAGTGAATGTAATGTAAAACACACCCATACAATGCGCACCTCCCCGTGATGTCTTTCTCACTCCTACTAGTGAATGTAATGTAACACACACCCATACAATGCGCACCACCCCGTGATGTCTTTCTCACTCCTACTAGTGAATGTAATGTAACACACACCCATACAATGCGCACCACACCGTGATGTTTTTCTCACTCCTACTAGTGAATGTAATGTAACACACACCCATACAATGCGCACCACCCCGTGATGTCTTTCTCACTCCTACTAGTGAATGTAATGTAACACACACCCATACAATGCGCACCACCCCGTGATGTTTTTCTCACTCCAAGTAGTGAATGTAATGTAACACACACCCATACAATGGGCACCACCCCGTGATGTTTTTCTCACTCCTACTAGTGAATGTAATGTAACACACACCCATACAATGCGCACCCCCCCGTGATGTTTTTCTCACTCCTACTAGTGAATGTAATGTAACACACACCCATACAATGCGCACCACCCCATGATGTTTTTCTCACTCCTACTAGTGAATGTAATGTAACACACACCCATACATTGCGCACCACCACGTGATGTCTTTCTCACTCCTACTAGTGAATGTAATGTAATACACACCCATACAATGCGCACCACCCCGTGATGTTTTTCTCACTCCTACTAGTGAATGTAATGTAAAACACACCCATACAATGCGCACCACCCCGTGATGTCTTTCTTACTCCTACTAGTGAATGTAATGTAACACACACCCATACAATGCGCACCACCCCGTGATGTTTTTCTCACTCCAAGTCTTGAATGTAATGTAACACACACCCATACAATGGGCACCACCCCGTGATGTTTTTCTCACTCCTACTAGTGAATGTAATGTAACACACACCCATACAATACGCACCCCCCCGTGATGTTTTTCTCACTCCTACTAGTGAATGTAATGTAACACACACCCATACAATGCGCACCACCCCGTGAGGTTTTTCTCACTCCTACTAGTAAATGTAATGTAACACACACCCATACATTGCGCACCACCACGTGATGTCTTTCTCACTCCTACTAGTGAATGTAATGTAACACACACCCATACAATGCGCACCACCCCGTGATGTCTTTCTCACTCCTACTAGTGAATGTAATGTAAAACACACCCATACAATGCGCACCACCCCGTGATGTTTTTCTCACTCCTACTAGTGAATGTAATGTAAAACACACCCATACAATGCGCACCACCCCGTGATGTCTTTCTCACTCCTACTAGTGAATGTAATGTAACACACACCCATACAATGCGCACCACCCCGTGATGTTTTTCTCACTCCTACTAGTGAATGTAACACACACCCATACAATGCGCACCACTCCGTGATGTTTTTCTCACTCCTACTAGTGAATGTAATGTAACACACACCCATACAATGCGCACCACCCCGTGATGTTTTTCTCACACCTACTAGTGAATGTAATGTAACACACACCCATACAATGCGCACCAACCCGTGATGTTTTTCTCACTCCTACTTGTGAATGTAATGTAACACACACCCATACAATGCGCACCACCCCGTGATGTTTTTCTCACTCCTACTAGTGAATGTAATGTAACACACACCCATACAATGCGCACCACCCGTGATGTTTTTCTCACTCCTACTAGTGAATGTAATGTAACACACACCCATAAAATGGGCACCACCCCGTGATGTTTTTCTCACTCCTACTAGTGAATGTAATGTAACACACACCCATACAATGCGCACCACCCCGTGATGTTTTTCTCACACCTACTAGTGAATGTAATGTAACACACACCCATACAATGCGCACCACCCCGTGATGTTTTTCTCACTCCTACTAGTGAATGTAATGTAACACACACCCATACAATGCGCACCACCCCGTGATGTTTTTCTCACTCCTACTAGTGAATGTAATGTAACACACACCCATACAATGCGCACCACCCCGTGATGTTTTTCTCACTCCTACTAGTGAATGTAATGTAACACACACCCATACAATGGGCACCCCCCCATGATGTTTTTCTCACTCCTACTAGTGAATGTAATGTAACACACACCCATACAATGCGCACCCCCCCGTGATGTTTTTCTCACTCCTACTAGTGAATGTAATGTAACACACACCCATACAATGCGCACCCCCCCGTGATGTTTTTCTCACTCCTACTAGTGAATGTAATGTAACACACACCCATACAATGCGCACCACCCCATGACGTTTTTCTCACTCCTACTAGTGAATGTAATGTAACACACACCCATACATTGCGCACCACCACGTGATGTCTTTCTCACTCCTACTAGTGAATGTAATGTAACACACACCCATACAATGCGCACCACCCCGTGATGTCTTTCTCACTCCTACTAGTGAATGTAATGTAACACACACCCATACAATGCGCACCACCCCGTGATGTTTTTCTCACTCCTACTAGTGAATGTAATGTAACACACACCCATACAATGCGCACCACCCCGTGATGTCTTTCTCAATCCTACTAGTGAATGTAATGTAACACACACCCATACAATGCGCACCACCCCTTGATGTTTTTCTCACTCCAAGTAGTGAATGTAATGTAGCACAAACCCATACAATGGGCACCACCCCGTGATGTTTTTCTCACTCCTACAAGTGAATGTAATGTAACAAACACCCATACAATGCGCACCCCCGCGTGATGTTTTTCTCACTCCTACTAGTGAATGTAATGTAACACACACCCATACAATGCGCACCACCCCATGATGTTTTTCTCACTCCTACTAGTGAATGTAATGTAACACACACCCATACATTGTGCACCACCACGTGATGTCTTTCTCACTCCTACTAGTGAATGTAATGTAACACACACCCATACAATGCGCACCACCCCGTGATGTTTTTCTCACTCCTACTAGTGAATGTATTGTAAAACACACCCATACAATGCGCACCACCCCGTGATGTTTTTCTCAATCCTACTAGTGAATGTAATGTAACACACACCCATACAATGCGCACCACCCCGTGATGTCTTTCTCAATCCTACTAGTGAATGTAATGTAACACACACCCATACAATGCGCACCACCCCTTGATGTTTTTCTCACTCCAAGTAGTGAATGTAATGTAGCACAAACCCATACAATGGGCACCACCCCGTGATGTTTTTCTCACTCCTACTAGTGAATGTAATGTAACAAACACCCATACAATGCGCACCCCCCCGTGATGTTTTTCTCACTCCTACTAGTGAATGTAATGTAACACACACCCATACAATGCGCACCACCCCATGATGTTTTTCTCACTCCTACTAGTGAATGTAATGTAACACACACCCATACATTGTGCACCACCCCGTGATGTCTTTCTCACTCCTACTAGTGAATGTAATGTAACACACACCCATACAATGCGCACCACCCCGTGATGTTTTTCTCACTCCAAGTATTGAATGTAATGTAACACACACCCATACAATGGGCACCACCCCGTGATGTTTTTCTCACTCCTACTAGTGAATCTAATGTAACACACACCCATACAGTGCGCACCCAGCCGTGATGTTTTTCTCACTCCTACTAGTGAATGTAATGTAACACACACCCATACAATGCGCACCACCCGGTGATGTTTTTCTCACTCCTACTAGTGAATGTAATGTAACACACACCCATATATTGCGCACCACCACGTGATGTCTTTCTCACTCCTACTAGTAAATGTAATGTAACACACACCCATACAATGCGCACCACCCCGTGATGTCTTTCTCACTCCTACTAGTGAATGTAATGTAAAACACACCCATAAAATGCGCACCACCCCGTGATGTCTTTCTCACTCCTACTAGTGAATGTAATGTAACACACACCCATACAATGCGCACCACCCCGTGATGTCTTTCTCACTCCTACTAGTGAATGTAATGTAACACACACCCATACAATGCGCACCACACCGTGATGTTTTTCTCACTCCTACTAGTGAATGTAATGTAACACACACCCATACAATGCGCACCACCCCGTGATGTCTTTCTCACTCCTACTAGTGAATGTAATGTAACACACACCCATACAATGCGCACCACCCCGTGATGTTTTTCTCACTCCAAGTAGTGAATGTAATGTAACACACACCCATACAATGGGCACCACCCCGTGATGTTTTTCTCACTCCTACTAGTGAATGTAATGTAACACACACCCATACAATGCGCACCCCCCCGTGATGTTTTTCTCACTCCTACTAGTGAATGTAATGTAACACACACCCATACAATGCGCACCACCCCATGATGTTTTTCTCACTCCTACTAGTGAATGTAATGTAACACACACCCATACATTGCGCACCACCACGTGATGTCTTTCTCACTCCTACTAGTGAATGTAATGTAACACACACCCATACAATGCGCACCACCCCGTGATGTTTTTCTCACTCCTAATAGTGAATGTAATGTAACACACACCCATAAAATGCGCACCCCCCGTGATGTTTTTCTCACTCCTACTAGTGAATGTAATGTAACACACACCCATACAATGCGCACCACCCCGTGATGTTTTTCTCACTCCTACTAGTGAATGTAATGTAACACACACCCATACAATGCGCACCACCCCGTGATGGTTTCTTCCCTCCTACTAGTGAATGTAATGTAACACACACCCATACAATGCGCACCCCCCCGTGATGTTTTTCTCACTCCTACTAGTGAATGTAATGTGACACACACCCATACAATGCGCACCACCCCGTGATGTTTTTCTCACTCCTACTTGTGAAAGTAATGTGACACACACCCATACAATGCGAACCACCCCGTGATGTTTTTCTCACTCCTACTAGTGAATGTAATGTAACACACACCCATACAATGCGCACCACCCCGTGATGTTTTTCTCACTCCTACTAGTGAATGTAATGTAAAACACACCCATACAATGCGCACCACCCCGTGATGTCTTTCTCACTCCTACTAGTGAATGTAATGTAACACATACCCATACAATGCGCACCACCCCGTGATGTTTTTCTCACTCCTACTAGTGAATGTAACACACACCCATACAATGCGCACCACTCCGTGATGTTTTTCTCACTCCTACTAGTGAATGTAATGTAACACACACCCATACAATGCGCACCACCCCGTGATGTTTTTCTCACACCTACTAGTGAATGTAATGTAACACACACCCATACAATGCGCACCAACCCGTGATGTTTTTCTCACTCCTACTTGTGAATGTAATGTAACACACACCCATACAATGCGCACCACCCCGTGATGTTTTTCTCACTCCTACTAGTGAATGTAATGTAACACACACCCATACAATGCGCACCACCCCGTGATGTTTTTCTCACTCCTAGTAGTGAATGTAATGTAACACACACCCATACAATGCGCACCACCCCGTGATGTTTTTCTCACTCCTAATAGTGAATGTAATGTAACACACACCCATAAAATGCGCACCCCCCGTGATGTTTTTCTCACTCCTACTAGTGAATGTAATGTAACACACACCCATACAATGCGCACCACCCCGTGATGTTTTTCTCACTCCTACTAGTGAATGTAATGTAACACACACCCATACAATGCGCACCACCCCGTGATGGTTTCTTCCCTCCTACTAGTGAATGTAATGTAACACACACCCATACAATGCGCACCCCCCCGTGATGTTTTTCTCACTCCTACTAGTGAATGTAATGTGACACACACCCATACAATGCGCACCACCCCGTGATGTTTTTCTCACTCCTACTTGTGAAAGTAATGTGACACACACCCATACAATGCGAACCACCCCGTGATGTTTTTCTAACTCCTACTAGTGAATGTAATGTAACACACACCCATACAATGCGCACCACCCCGTGATGTTTTTCTCACTCCTACTAGTGAATGTAATGTAACACACACCCATACAATGCGCACCACCCCGTGATGTTTTTCTCACTCCTACTAGTGAATGTAATGTAACACACACCCATACAATGCGCACCACCCCATGATGTTTTTCTCACTCCTACTAGTGAATGTAATGTAACACACACCCATACAATGCGCACCACCCCGTGATGTTTTTCTCACACCTACTAGTGAATGTAATGTAACACACACCCATAAAATGCGCACCACCCCGTGATGTTTTTCTCACTCTTACTAGTGAATGTAATGTAACACACACCCATACAATGAGCACCACCCCGTGATGTCTTTCTCACTCCTACTAGTGAATGTAATGTAACACACACCCATACAATGCGCACCACCCCGTGATGTTTTTCTCACTCCTACTAGTGAATGTAATGTAACACACACCCATACAATGCGCACCACCCCGTGATGGTTTCTTCACTCCTACTAGTGAATGTAATGTAACACACACCCATACAATGCGCACCCACCCATGATGTTTTTCTCACTCCTACTAGTGAATGTAATGTAACACACACCCATACAATGCGCACCACCCCGTGATGTTTTTCTCACTCCTACTAGTGAATGTAATGTAACACACACCCATACATTGCGCACCACCCCGTGATGTCTTTCTCACTCCTACTAGTGAATGTAATGTAACACACACCCATACAATGCGCACCACCCCGTGATGTTTTTCTCACTCCTACTAGTGAATGTAATGTAAAACACACCCATACAATGCGCACCACCTGGTGATGTCTTTCTCACTCCTACTAATGAATCTAATGTAACACACACCCATGCAATGCGCACCACTCCGTGATGTTTTTCTCACTCCTATTAGTGAATGTAATGTAACACACACCCATTCAATGCGCACCACCCCGTGATGTTTTTCTCACTCCTACTAGTGAATGTAATGTAACACACACCCATAAAATGCGCACCACACCGTGATGTTTTTCTCACTCCTACTAGTGAATGTAATGTAACACACACCCATACAATGCGCACCACCCCGTGATGTTTTTCTCACACCTACTAGTGAATGTAATGTAACACACACCCATACAATGCGCACCACCCCGTGATGTTTTTCTCACTCCTACTAGTGAATGTAATGTAACACACACCCATACAATGCGCACCACCCCATGATATTTTTCTCACTCCAAGTAGTGAATGTAATGTAACACACACCCATACAATTCGCACCACCCCGTAATGTTTTACTCACTCCTACTAGTGAATGTAATGTAACACACATCCATACAATGCGCACCCCCCCGTGATGTTTTTCTCACTCCTACTAGTGAATGTAATGTAACACACACCCATACAATGCGCACCACCCCGTGATGTTTTTCTCACTCCTACTAGTGAATGTAATGTAACACACACCCATACATTGCGCACCACCCCGTGATGTCTTTCTCACTCCTACTAGTGAATGTAATGTAACACACAGCCATACAATGCGCACCACCCCGTGATGTTTTTCTCACTCCTACTAGTGAATGTAATGTAACACACACCCATACAATGCGCACCACCCCGTGATGTTTTTCTCACACCTACTAGTGAATGTAATGTAACACACACCCATAGAATGCGCACCACCCCGTGATGTTTTTCTCACTCCTACTAGTGAATGTAATGTAACACACACCCATACAATGCGCACCACCCCGTGGTGTTTTTCTCACTCCTACTAGTGAATGTAATGTAACACACACCCATACAATGCGCACCACCCCGTGATGTTTTTCTCACTCCTACTAGTGAATGTAATGTAACACACACCCATACAATGCGCACCACCCCGTGATGTTTTTCTCACTCCTACTAGTGAATGTAATGTAACACACACCCATACAATGCGCACCACCCCGTGATGTTTTTCTCACTCCTACTAGTGAATCTAATGTAACAAACACCCATACAATGCGCACCACCCCGTGATGTTTTTCTCATTCCTACTAGTGAATGTAATGTAACACACACCCATACAATGCGCACCACCCCGTGATGTTTTTCTCACTCCTACTAGTGAATGTTATGTAACACACACCCATACAATGCGCACCACCCCGTGATGTTTTTCTCACTCCTACTAATGAATCTAATGTAACACACACCCATACAATGCGCACCACCCCGTGATGTTTTTCTCACTCCTATTAGTGAATGTAATGTAACACACACCCATTCAATGCGCACCACCCCGTGATGTTTTTCTCACTCCTACTAGTGAATGTAATGTAACACACACCCATACAATGCGCACCACCCCGTGATGTTTTTCTCACTCCTACTAGTGAATGTAATGTAACACACACCCATTCAATGCGCACCACCCCGTGATGTTTTTCTCACACCTACTAGTGAATGTAATGTAACACACACCCATACAATGCGCACCACCCCGTGATGTTTTTCTCACTCCTACTAGTGAATGTAATGTAACACACACCCATACAATGCGCACCACCCCGTGATGTTTTTCTCACTCCTACTAATGAATCTAATGTAACACACACCCATACAATGCGCAACACCCCGTGATGTTTTTCTCACTCCTATTAGTGAATGTAATGTAACACACACCCATTCAATGCGCACCACCCCGTGATGTTTTTCTCACTCCTACTAGTGTATGTAATGTAACACACACCCATACAATGCGCACCACCCCGTGATGTTTTTCTCACTCCTACTAGTGAATGTAATGTAACACACACGCATTCAATGCGCACCACCCCGTGATGTTTTTCTCACTCCTACTAGTGAATGTAATGTAACACACACCCATACAGTGCGCACCATCCCGTGATGTTTTTCTCACTCCTACTAGTGAATGTAATGTAACACACACCCATACAATGCGCACCACCCCGTGATGTTTTTCTCACTCCTACTAGTGAATGTAATGTAACACCCACCCATACAATGCGCACCCCCCCGTGATGTTTTTCTCACTCCTACTAGTGAATGTAATGTAACACACACCCATACAATGCGCACCCCCCCGTGATGTCTTTCTCACTCCTACTAGTGAATGTAATGTAACACACACCCATACATTGCGCACCACCCCGTGATGTCTTTCTCACTCCTACTAGTGAATGTAATGTAACACACACCCATACAATGCGCACCACGCCGTGATGTCTTTCTCACTCCTACTAGTGAATGTAATGTAAAACACACCCATACAATGCGCACCACCCCGTGATGTCTTCCTCACTACTACTAGTGAATGTAACGTAACACACACCCATACAATGCGCACCACCCCGTGATGTCTTTCTCACTCCTACTAGTGAAGGTAATGTAACACACACCCATACAATGCGCACCACCACGTGATGTCTTTCTCACTCCTACTAGTGAATGTAATGTAACACACACCCATACAATGCGCAACACCCCGTGATGTTTTTCTCACTCCTACTAGTGAATCTAATGTAACAAACACCCATACAATGCGCACCACCCCGTGATGTTTTTCTCATTCCTACTAGTGAATGTAATGTAACACACACCCATACAATGCGCACCACCCCGTGATGTTTTTCTCACTCCTACTAGTGAATGTTATGTAACACACACCCATACAATGCGCACCACCCCGTGATGTTTTTCTCACTCCTACTAATGAATCTAATGTAACACACACCCATACAATGCGCACCACCCCTTGATGTTTTTCTCACTCCTATTAGTGAATGTAATGTAACACACACCCATTCAATGCGCACCACCCCGTGATGTTTTTCTCACTCCTACTAGTGAATGTAATGTAACACACACCCATACAATGCGCACCACCCCGTGATGTTTTTCTCAGTCCTACTAGTGAATGTAATGTAACACACACCCATTCAATGCGCACCACCCCGTGATGTTTTTCTCACACCTACTAGTGAATGTAATGTAACACACACCCATACAATGCCCACCACCCCGTGATGTTTTTCTCACTCCTACTAGTGAATGTAATGTAACACACACCCATACAATGCGCACCACCCCGTGATGTTTTTCTCACTCCTACTAGTGAATGTAATGTAACACACACCCATACAATGCGCACCACCCCGTTATGTTTTTCTCACTCCTACTAGTGAATGTAATGTAACACACACCCATACAAAGCGCACCACCCCGTGATGTTTTTCTCACTCCTACTAGTGAATGTAATGTAACACACACCCATACAATGCGCACCACCCCGTGATGTTTTTCTCACTCCTACTAGTGAATGTAATGTAACACACACCCATACAATGCGCACCACCCCGTGATGTTTTTCTCACTCCTACTAGTGAATGTAATGTAACACACACCCATACAATGCGCACCACCCCGTGATGTTTTTCTCACTCCTACTAGTGAATGTAATGTAACACACACCCATACAATGCGCACCACCCCGTGATGTTTTTCTCACTCCTACTAGTGAATGTAATGTAACACCCACCCATACAATGCGCACCCCCCGTGATGTTTTTCTCACTCCTACTAGTGAATGTAATGTAACACACACCCATACAATGCGCACCCCCCCGTGATGTCTTTCTCACTCCTACTAGTGAATGTAATGTAACACACACCCATACATTGCGCACCACCCCGTGATGTCTTTCTCACTCCTACTAGTGAATGTAATGTAACACACACCCATACAATGCGCACCACGCCGTGATGTCTTTCTCACTCCTACTAGTGAATGTAATGTAAAACACACCCATACAATGCGCACCACCCCGTGATGTCTTTCTCACTACTACTAGTGAATGTAATGTAACACACACCCATACAATGCGCACCACCCCGTGATGTCTTTCTCACTCCTACTAGTGAATGTAATGTAACACACACCCATAAAATGCGCACCACCCCGTGATGTCTTTCTCACTCCTACTAGTGAATGTAATGTAACACACACCCATACAATGCGCAACACCCCGTGATGTCTTTCTCACTCCTACTAGTGAATGTAATGTAACACACACCCATACAATGCGCAACACCCCGTGATGGTTTTCTCACTCCTACTAGTGAATGTAATGTAACACACACCCATACAATGCGCACCCCCCCGTGATGTTTTTCTCACTCCTACTAGTGAATGTAATGTAACACACACCCATACAATGCGCACCACCCCGTGATGTTTTTCTCACTCCTACTAGTGAATGTAATGTAACACACACCCATACAATGCGCACAACCCCGTGATGTTTTTCTCACTCCTACTAGTGAATGTAATGTAACACACACCCATACAATGCGCACCACCCCGTGATGTTTTCTCACTCCTACTAATGAATGTAATGTAACACACACCCATACAATGCGCACCACCCCGTGATGTTTTTCTCACTCCTACTAGTGAATGTAATGTAACACACACCCATACAATGCGCACCACCCCGTGATGTCTTTCTCACTCCTACTAGTGAATGTAATGTAACACACACCCATACAATGCGCACCACACCGTGATGTTTTTCTCACTCCTACTAGTGAATGTAATGTAACACACACCCATACAATGCGCATCCCCCCGTGATGTTTTTCTCACTCCTACTAGTGAATGTAATGTAACACACACCCATACAATGCGCACCACCCCATGATCTTTTTCTCACTCCCACTAGTGAATGTAATGTAACACACACCCATACATTGCGCACCACCACGTGATGTCTTTCTCACTCCTACTAGTGAATGTAATGTAACACACACCCATACAATGCGCACCACACCGTGATGTTTTTCTCACTCCTACTAGTGAATGTAATGTAAAACAGACCCATACAATGCGCACCACCCCGTGATGTCTTTCTTACTCCTACTAGTGAATGTAATGTAACACACACCCATACAATGCGCACCACCCCGTGATGTTTTTCTCACTCCAAGTATTGAATGTAATGTAACACACACCCATACAATGGGCACCACCCCGTGATGTTTTTCTCACTCCTACTAGTGAATGTAATGTAACACACACCCATACAATGCGCACCCCCCCGTGATGTTTTTCTCACTCCTACTAGTGAATGTAATGTAACACACACCCATACAATGCGCACCACCCCGTGATGTTTTTCTCACTCCTACTAGTGAATGTAATGTAACACACACCCATACATTGCGCACCACCACGTGATGTCTTTCTCACTCCTACTAGTGAATGTAATGTAACACACACCCATACAATGCGCACCACCCCGTGATGTTTTTCTCACTCCTACTAGTGAATGTAATGTAAAACACACCCATACAATGCGCACCACCCCGTGATGTTTTTCTCACTCCTACTAGTGAATGTAATGTAAAACACACCCATACAATGCGCACCACCCCGTGATGTCTTTCTCACTCCTACTAGTGAATGTAATGTAACACACACCCATACAATGCGCACCACCCCGTGATGTTTTTCTCACTCCTACTAGTGAATGTAATGTAACACACACCCATGCAATGCGCACCACCCCGTGATGTTTTTCTCACACCTACTAGTGAATGTAATGTAACACACACCCATACAATGCGCACCAACCCGTGATGTTTTTCTCACTCCTACTTGTGAATGTAATGTAACACACACCCATACAATGCGCACCACCCCGTGATGTTTTTCTCACTCCTACTAGTGAATGTAATGTAACACACACCCATACAATGCGCACCACCCCGTGATGTTTTTCTCACTCCTAGTAGTGAATGTAATGTAACACACACCCATACAATGCGCACCACCCCGTGATGTTTTTCTCACTCCTAATAGTGAATGTAATGTAACACACACCCATAAAATGCGCACCCCCCGTGATGTTTTTCTCACTCCTACTAGTGAATGTAATGTAACACACATCCATACAATGTGCACCACCCCGTGATGTTTTTCTCACTCCTACTAGTAAATGTAATGTAACACACACCCATACAATGCGCACCACCCCGTGATGGTTTCTTCCCTCCTACTAGTGAATGTAATGTAACACACACCCATACAATGCGCACCCCCCCGTGATGTTTTTCTCACTCCTACTAGTGAATGTAATGTGACACACACCCATACAATGCGCACCACCCCGTGATGTTTTTCTCACTCCTACTTGTGAAAGTAATGTGACACACACCCATACAATGCGAACCACCCCGTGATGTTTTTCTCACTCCTACTAGTGAATGTAATGTAACACACACCCATACAATGCGCACCACCCCGTGATGTTTTTCTCACTCCTACTAGTGAATGTAATGTAACACACACCCATACAATGCGCACCACCCCGTGATGTTTTTCTCACTCCTACTAGTGAATGTAATGTAACACACACCCATACAATGCGCACCACCCCGTGATGTTTTTCTCACTCCTACTAGTGAATGTAATGTAACACACACCCATACAATGCGCACCACCCCGTGATGTTTTTCTCACACCTACTAGTGAATGTAATGTAACACACACCCATACAATGCGCACCATCCCGTGATGTTTTTCTCACTCCTACTAGTGAATGTAATGTAACACACACCCATACAATGCGCACCACCCCGTGATGTTTTTCTCACTCCTACTAGTGAATGTAATGTAACACACACCCATACAATGCGCACCACCCCGTGATGTTTTTCTCACTCCTAGTAGTGAATGTAATGTAACACACACCCATAAAATGCGCACCACCCCGTGATGTTTTTCTCACTCCTACTAGTGAATGTAATGTAACACACACCCATACAATTCGCACCCCCCGTGATGTTTTTCTCACTCCTACTAGTGAATGTAATGTAACACACACCCATACAATGCGCACCACCCCGTGATGTTTTTCTCACTCCTACTAGTGAATGTAATGTAACACACACCCATACAATGCGCACCACCCCATGATGTTTTTCTCACTCCTACTAATGAATCTAATGTAACACACACCCATACAATGCGCACCACCCCGTGATGTTTTTCTCACTCCTATTAGTGAATGTAATGTAACACACACCCATTCAATGCGCACCACCCCTTGATGTTTTTCTCACTCCTACTAGTGAATGTAATGTAACACACACCCATAAAATGCGCACCACACCGTGATGTTTTTCTCACTCCTACTAGTGAATGTAATGTAACACACACCCATACAATGCGCACCACCCCGTGATGTTTTTCTCACTCCTACTAGTGAATGTAATGTAACACACACTCATACAATGCGCACCACCCCGTGATGTTTTTCTCACTCCTTCTAGTGAATGTAATGTAACACACACCCATACAATGCGCACCACCCCATGATATTTTTCTCACTCCAAGTAGTGAATGTAATGTAACACACACCCATACAATTCGCACCACCCCGTAATGTTTTACTCCTACTAGTGAATGTAATGTAACACACATCCATACAATGCGCACCCCCCCGTGATGTTTTTCTCACTCCTACTAGTGAATGTAATGTAACACACACCCATACAATGCGCACCACCCCGTGATGTTTTTCTCACTCCTACTAGTGAATGTAATGTAACACACACCCATACAATGCGCACCACCCCGTGATGGTTTTCTCACTCCTACTAGTGAATGTAATGTAACACACACCCATACAAAGCGCACCACCCCGTGATGTTTTTCTCACTCCTACTAGTGAATGTAATGTAACACACACCCATACAATGCGCACCACCCCGTGATGTTTTTCTCACTCCTACTAGTGAATGTAATGTAACACACACCCATACAATGCGCACCACCCCGTGATGTTTTTCTCACTCCTACTAGTGAATGTAATGTAACACACACCCATACAATGCGCACCACCCCGTGATGTTTTTCTCACTCCTACTAGTGAATGTAATGTAACACACACCCATACAATGCGCACCACCACGTGATGTTTTTCTCACTCCTACTAGTGAATGTAATGTAACACCCACCCATACAATGCGCACCCCCCCGTGATGTTTTTCTCACTCCTACTAGTGAATGTAATGTAACACACACCCATACAATGCGCACCCCCCCGTGATGTCTTTCTCACTCCTACTAGTGAATGTAATGTAACACACACCCATACATTGCGCACCACCCCGTGATGTCTTTCTCACTCCTACTAGTGAATGTAATGTAACACACACCCATACAATGCGCACCACGCCGTGATGTCTTTCTCACTCCTACTAGTGAATGTAATGTAAAACACACCCATACAATGCGCACCACCCCGTGATGTCTTTCTCACTACTACTAGTGAATGTAATGTAACACACACCCATACAATGCGCACCACCCCGTGATGTCTTTCTCACTCCTACTAGTGAATGTAATGTAACACACACCCATACAATGCGCACCACCCCGTGATGTCTTTCTCACTCCTACTAGTGAATGTAATGTAACACACACCCATACAATGCGCAACACCCCGTGATGTCTTTCTCACTCCTACTAGTGAATGTAATGTAACACACACCCATACAATGCGCAACACCCCGTGATGGTTTTCTCACTCCTACTAGTGAATGTAATGTAACACACACCCATACAATGCGCACCCCCCCGTGATGTTTTTCTCACTCCTACTAGTGAATGTAATGTAACACACACCCATACAATGCGCACCACGCCGTGATGTTTTTCTCACTCCTAGTAGTGAATGTAATGTAACACACACCCATACAATGCGCACCACCCTGTGATGTTTTTCTCACTCCTACTAGTGAATGTAATGTAACACACACCCATAAAATGCACACCACCCCATGATGTTTTTCTCACTCCCACTAGTGAATGTAATGTAACACACACCCATACATTGCGCACCACCACGTGATGTCTTTCTCACTCCTACTAGTGAATGTAATGTAACACACACCCATACAATGCGCACCACACCGTGATGTTTTTCTCACTCCTACTAGTGAATGTAATGTAAAACACACCCATACAATGCGCACCACCCCGTGATGTCTTTCTTACTCCTACTAGTGAATGTAATGTAACACACACCCATACAATGCGCACCACCCCGTGATGTTTTTCTCACTCCAAGTATTGAATGTAATGTAACACACACCCATACAATGGGCACCACCCCGTGATGTTTTTCTCACTCCTACTAGTGAATGTAATGTAACACACACCCATACAAGCGCACCCCCCTTGATGTTTTTCTCACTCCTACTAGTGAATGTAATGTAACACACACCCATACAATGCGCACCACCCCGTGATGTTTTTCTCACTCCTACTAGTGAATGTAATGTAACACACACCCATACATTGCGCACCAACACGTGATGTCTTTCTCACTCCTACTAGTGAATGTAATGTAACACACACCCATACAATGCGCACCACCCCGGGATGTTTTTCTCACTCCTACTAGTGAATGTAATGTAAAACACACCCATACAATGCGCACCACACCGTGATGTTTTTCTCACTCCTACTAGTGAATGTAATGTAAAACACACCCATACAATGCGCACCACCCCGTGATGTCTTTCTCACTCCTACTAGTGAATGTAATGTAACACACACCCATACAATGCGCACCACCCCGTGATGTTTTTCTCACTCCTACTAGTGAATGTAATGTAACACACACCCATACAATGCGCACCACCCCGTGATGTTTTTCTCACACCTACTAGTGAATGTAATGTAACACACACCCATACAATGCGCACCAACCCGTGATGTTTTTCTCACTCCTACTTGTGAATGTAATGTAACACACACCCATACAATGCGCACCACCCCGTGATGTTTTTCTCACACCTACTAGTGAATGTAATGTAACACACACCCATACAATGCGCACCAACCCGTGATGTTTTTCTCACTCCTACTTGTGAATGTAATGTAACACACACCCATACAATGCGCACCACCCCGTGATGTTTTTCTCACTCCTACTAGTGAATGTAATGTAACACACACCCATACAATGCGCACCACCCCGTGATGTTTTTCTCACTCCTACTAGTGAATGTAATGTAACACACACCCATACATTGCGCACCACCACGTGATGTCTTTCTCACTCCTACTAGTGAATGTAATGTAACACACACCCATACAATGCGCACCACCCCGGGATGTTTTTCTCACTCCTACTAGTGAATGTAATGTAAAACACACCCATACAATGCGCACCACCCCGTGATGTTTTTCTCACTCCTACTAGTGAATGTAATGTAAAACACACCCATACAATGCGCACCACCCCGTGATGTCTTTCTCACTCCTACTAGTGAATGTAATGTAACACACACCCATACAATGCGCACCACCCCGTGATGTTTTTCTCACTCCTACTAGTGAATGTAATGTAACACACACCCATACAATGCGCACCACCCCGTGATGTTTTTCTCACTCCTACTAGTGAATGTAATGTAACACACACCCATACAATGCGCACCAACCCGTGATGTTTTTCTCACTCCTACTTGTGAATGTAATGTAACACACACCCATACAATGCGCACCACCCCGTGATGTTTTTCTCACACCTACTAGTGAATGTAATGTAACACACACCCATACAATGCGCACCAACCCGTGATGTTTTTCTCACTCCTACTTGTGAATGTAATGTAACACACACCCATACAATGCGCACCACCCCGTGATGTTTTTCTCACTCCTACTAGTGAATGTAATGTAACACACACCCATACAATGCGCACCACCCCGTGATGTTTTTCTCACTCCTACTAGTGAATGTAATGTAACACACACCCATACAATGCGCACCACCCCGTGATGTTTTTCTCACTCCTAATAGTGAATGTAATGTAACACACACCCATAAAATGCGCACCCCCCGTGATGTTTTTCTCACTCCTACTAGTGAATGTAATGTAACACACACCCATACAATGCACACCACCCCGTGATGTTTTTCTCACTCCTACTAGTGAATGTAATGTAACACACACCCATACAATGCGCACCACCCCGTGATGGTTTCTTCCCTCCTACTAGTGAATGTAATGTAACACACACCCATACAATGCGCACCCCCCCGTGATGTTTTTCTCACCCCTACTAGTGAATGTAATGTGACACACACCCATAAAATGCGCACCACCCCGTGATGTTTTTCTCACTCCTACTTGTGAAAGTAATGTGACACACACCCATACAATGCGAACCACCCCGTGATGTTTTTCTCACTCCTACTAGTGAATGTAATGTAACACACACCCATACAATGCGCACCACCCCGTGATGTTTTTCTCACTCCTACTAGTGAATGTAATGTAACACACACCCATACAATGCGCACCACCCCGTGATGTTTTTCTCACTCCTAATAGTGAATGTAATGTAACACACACCCATACAATGCGCACCACCCCGTGATGTTTTTCTCACTCCTACTAGTGAATGTAATGTAACACACACCCATACAATGCGCACCACCCCGTGATGTTTTTCTCACACCTACTAGTGAATGTAATGTAACACACACCCATACAATGCGCACCACCCCGTGATGTTTTTCTCACTCCTACTAGTGAATGTAATGTAACACACACCCATACAATGCGCACCACCCCGTGATGTTTTTCTCACTCCTACTAGTGAATGTAATGTAACACACACCCATACAATGCGCACCACCCCGTGATGTTTTTCTCACTCCTAGTAGTGAATGTAATGTAACACACACCCATAAAATGCGCACCACCCCGTGATGTTTTTCTCACTCCTACTAGTGAATGTAATGTAACACACACCCATACAATGCGCACCCCCCGTGGTGTTTTTCTCACTCCTACTAGTGAATGTAATGTAACACACACCCATACAATGCGCACCACCCCGTGATGTTTTTCTCACTCCTACTAGTGAATGTAATGTAACACACACCCATACAATGCGCACCACCCCGTGATGGTTTCTTCACTTCTACTAGTGAATGTAATGTAACACACACCCATACAATGCGCACCCACCCGTGATGTTTTTCTCACTCCTACTAGTGAATGTAATGTAACACACACCCATACAATGCGCACCACCCCGTGATGTTTTTCTCACTCCTACTAGTGAATGTAATGTAACACACACCCATACATTGCGCACCACCCCGTGATGTCTTTCTCACTCCTACTAGTGAATGTAATGTAACACACACCCATACAATGCGCACCACCCCGTGATGTTTTTTTCACTCCTACTAGTGAATGTAATGTAAAACACACCCATACAATGCGCACCACCCCGTGATGTCTTTCTCACTCCTACTAGTGAATGTAATGTAACACACACCCATACAATGCGCACCACCCCGTGATGTTTTTCTCACTCCTACTAGTGAATCTAATGTAACACACACCCATACAATGCGCACCCACCCGTGATGTTTTTCTCACTCCTACTAGTGAATGTAATGTAACACACACCCATACAATGCGCACCACCCCGTGATGTTTTTCTCACTCCTACTAGTGAATCTAATGTAACACACACCCATACATTGCGCACCACCCCGTGATGTCTTTCTCACTCCTACTAGTGAATGTAATGTAACACACACCCATACAATGCGCACCACCCCGTGATGTTTTTTTCACTCCTACTGGTGAATGTAATGTAAAACACACCCATACAATGCGCACCACCCCGTGATGTCTTTCTCACTCCTACTAGTGAATGTAATGTAACACACACCCATACAATGCGCACCACCCCGTGATGTTTTTCTCACTCCTACTAGTGAATCTAATGTAACACACACCCATACAATGCGCACCACCCCGTGATGTTTTTCTCATTCCTACTAGTGAATGTAATGTAACACACACCCATACAATGCGCACCACCCCGTGATGTTTTTCTCACTCCTACTAGTGAATGTAATGTAACACACACCCATACAATGCGCACCACCCCATGATGTTTTTCTCACTCCTACTAATGAATCTAATGTAACACACACCCATACAATGCGCACCACCCCGTGATGTTTTTCTCACTCCTATTAGTGAATGTAATGTAACACACACCCATTCAATGCGCACCACCCCGTGATGTTTTTCTCACTCCTACTAGTGAATGTAATGTAACACACACCCATAAAATGCGCACCACACCGTGATGTTTTTCTCACTCCTACTAGTGAATGTAATGTAACACACACCCATTCAATGCGCACCACCCCGTGATGTTTTTCTCACACCTACTAGTGAATGTAATGTAACACACACCCATACAATGCGCACCACCCCGTGATGTTTTTCTCACTCATTCTAGTGAATGTAATGTAACACACACCCATACAATGCGCACCACCCCATGATATTTTTCTCACTCCAAGTAGTGAATGTAATGTAACACACACCCATACAATTCGCACCACCCCGTAATGTTTTACTCACTCCTACTAGTGAATGTAATGTAACACACATCCATACAATGCGCACCCCCCCGTGATGTTTTTCTCACTCCTACTAGTGAATGTAATGTAACACACACCCATACAATGCGCACCACCCCGTGATGTTTTTCTCACTCCTACTAGTGAATGTAATGTAACACACACCCATACATTGCGCACCACCCCGTGATGTCTTTCTCACTCCTACTAGTGAATGTAATGTAACACACACCCATACAATGCGCACCACCCCGTGATGTTTTTCTCACACCTACTAGTGAATGTAATGTAACACACACCCATAGAATGCGCACCACCCCGTGATGTTTTTCTCACTCCTACTAGTGAATGTAATGTAACACACACCCATACAATGCGCACCACCCCGTGGTGTTTTTCTCACTCCTACTAGTGAATGTAATGTAACACACACCCATACAATGCGCACCACCCCGTGATGATTTTCTCACTCCTACTAGTGAATGTAATGTAACACACATCCATACAATGCGCACCACCCCGTGATGTTTTTCTCACTCCTACTAGTGAATGTAATGTAACACACACCCATACAATGCGCACCCCCCGTGATGTTTTTCTCACTCCTACTAGTGAATGTAATGTAACACACACCCATACAATGCTCACCACCCCGTGATGTTTTTCTCACTCCTACTAGTGAATGTAATGTAACACACACCCATACAATGCGCACCACCCCGTGATGGTTTCTTCACTCCTACTAGTGAATGTAATGTAACACACACCCATACAATGCGCACCCACCCGTGATGTTTTTCTCACTCCTACTAGTGAATGTAATGTAACACACACCCATACAATGCGCACCACCCCGTGATGTTTTTCTCACTCCTACTATTGAATGTAATGTAACACACACCCATACATTGCGCACCACCCCGTGATGTCTTTCTCACTCCTACTAGTGAATGTAATGTAACACACACCCATACAATGCGCACCACCCCGTGATGTTTTTCTCACTCCTACTAGTGAATGTAATGTAAAACACACCCATACAATGCGCACCACCCCGTGATGTCTTTCTCACTCCTACTAGTGAATGTAATGTAACACACACCCATACAATGCGCACCACCCCGTGATGTCTTTCTCACTCCTACTAGTGAATGTAATGTAACACACACCCATACAATGCGCACCACCCCGTGATGTTTTTCTCACTCCTACTAGTGAATCTAATGTAACAAACACCCATACAATGCGCACCACCCCGTGATGTTTTTCTCATTCCTACTAGTGAATGTAATGTAACACACACCCATACAATGCGCAACACCCCGTGATGTTTTTCTCACTCCTACTAGTGAATGTTATGTAACACACACCCATACAATGCGCAGCACCCCGTGATGTTTTTCTCACTCCTACTAATGAATCTAATGTAACACACACCCATACAATGCGCACCACCCCGTGATGTTTTTCTCACTCCTATTAGTGAATGTAATGTAACACACACCCATTCAATGCGCACCACCCCGTGATGCTTTTCTCACTTCTACTAGTGAATGTAATGTAACACACACCCATACAATGCGCACCACCCCGTGATGTTTTTCTCACTCCTACTAGTGAATGTAATGTAACACACACCCATTCAATGCGCACCACCCCGTGATGTTTTTCTCACACCTACTAGTGAATGTAATGTAACACACACCCATACAATGCGCACCACCCCGTGATGTTTTTCTCACTCCTACTAGTGAATGTAATGTAACACACACCCATACAATGCGCACCACCCCGTGATGTTTTTCTCACTCCTACTAATGAATCTAATGTAACACACACCCATACAATGCGCACCACCCCGTGATGTTTTTCTCACTCCTATTAGTGAATGTAATGTAACACACACCCATTCAATGCGCACCACCCCGTGATGTTTTTCTCACTCCTACTAGTGAATGTAATGTAACACACACCCATACAATGCGCACCACCCCGTGATGTTTTTCTCACTCCTACTAGTGAATGAAATGTAACACAGACCCATACAATGCGCACCACCCCGTGATGTTTTTCTCACTCCTACTAGTGAATGTAATGTAACACACACCCATACAATGCGCACCACCACGTGATGCTTTTCTCACTCCTACTAGTGAATGTAATGTAACACACACCCATACAATGCGCACCACCCCGTGATGTTTTTCTCACTCCTACTAGTGAAGGTAATGTAACACCCACCCATACAATGCGCACCCCCCCGTGATGTTTTTCTCACTCCTACTAGTGAATGTAATGTAACACACACCCATACAATGCGCACCCCCCCGTGATGTCTTTCTCACTCCTACTAGTGAATGTAATGTAACACACACCCATACATTGCGCACCACCCCGTGATGTCTTTCTCACTCCTACTAGTGAATGTAATGTAACACACACCCATACAATGCGCACCACGCCGTGATGTCTTTCTCACTCCTACTAGTGAATGTAATGTAAAACACACCCATACAATGCGCACCACCCCGTGATGTCTTTCTCACTACTACTAGTGAATGTAATGTAACACACACCCATACAATGCGCACCACCCCGTGAAGTCTTTCTCACTCCTACTAGTGAATGTAATGTAACACACACCCATACAATGCGCACCACCCCGTGATGTCTTTCTCACTCCTACTAGTGAATGTAATGTAACACACACCCATACAATGCGCAACACCCCGTGATGTTTTTCTCACTCCTACTAGTGAATCTAATGTAACAAACACCCATACAATGCGCACCACCCCGTGATGTTTTTCTCATTCCTACTAGTGAATGTAATGTAACACACACCCATACAATGCGCACCACCCCGTGATGTTTTTCTCACTCCTACTAGTGAATGTTATGTAACACACACCCATACAATGCGCACCACCCCGTGATGTTTTTCTCACTCCTACTAATGAATCTAATGTAACACACACCCATACAATGCGCACCACCCCGTGATGTTTTTCTCACTCCTATTAGTGAATGTAATGTAACACACACCCATTCAATGCGCACCACCCCGTGATGTTTTTCTCACTCCTACTAGTGAATGTAATGTAACACACACCCATACAATGCGCACCACCCCGTGATGTTTTTCTCACTCCTACTAGTGAATGTAATGTAACACACACCCATTCAATGCGCACCACCCCGTGATGTTTTTCTCACACCTACTAGTGAATGTAATGTAACACAACCCATACAATGCGCACCACCCCGTGATGTTTTTCTCACTCCTACTAGTGAATGTAATGTAACACACACCCATACAATGCGCACCACCCCGTGATGCTTTTCTCCCTCCTACTAGTGAATGTAATGTAACACACACCCATACAATGCGCACCACCCCGTGATGTTTTTCTCACTCCTACTAGTGAATGTAATGTAACACACACCCATACAAAGCGCACCACCCCGTGATGTTTTTCTCACTCCTACTAGTGAATGTAATGTAACACACACCCATACAATGCGCACCACCCCGTGATGTTTTTCTCACTCCTACTAGTGAATGTAATGTAACACACACCCATACAATGTGCACCACCCCGTGATGTTTTTCTCACTCCTACTAGTGAATGTCATGTAACACACACCCATACAATGCGCACCACCCCGTGATGTTTTTCTCACTCCTTCTAGTGAATGTAATGTAACACACACCCATACAATGCGCACCACCCCGTGATGTTTTTCTCACTCCTACTAGTGAATGTAATGTAACACCCACCCATACAATGCGCACCCCCCCGTGATGTTTTTCTCACTCCTACTAGTGAATATAATGTAACACACACCCATACAATGCGCACCCCCCCGTGATGTCTTTCTCACTCCTACTAGTGAATGTAATGTAACACACACCCATACATTGCGCACCACCCCGTGATGTCTTTCTCACTCCTACTAGTGAATGTAATGTAACACACACCCATACAATGCGCACCACGCCGTGATGTCTTTCTCACTCCTACTAGTGAATGTAATGTAAAACACACCCATACAATGCGCACCACCCCGTGATATCTTTCTCACTACTACTAGTGAATGTAATGTAACACACACCCATACAATGCGCACCACCCCGTGATGTCTTTCTCACTCCTACTAGTGAATGTAATGTAACACACACCCATACAATGCGCACCACCCCGTGATGTCTTTCTCACTCCTACTAGTGAATGTAATGTAACACACACCCATACAATGCGCAACACCCCGTGATGTCTTTCTCACTCCTACTAGTGAATGTAATGTAACACACACCCATACAATGCGCAACACCCCGTGATGGTTTTCTCACTCCTACTAGTGAAAGTAATGTAACACACACCCATACAATGCGCACCCCCCCGTGATGTTTTTCTCCCTCCTACTAGTGAATGTAATGTAACACACACCCATACAATGCGCAGCACCCCGTGATGTTTTTCTCACTCCTACTAGTGAATGTAATGTAACACACACCCATACAATGCGCACAACCCCGTGATGTTTTTCTCACTCCTACTAGTGAATGTAATGTAACACACACCCATACAATGCGCACCACCCCGTGATGTTTTTCTCACTCCTACTAATAAATGTAATGTAACACACACCCATACAATGCGCACCACCCCGTGATGTTTTTCTCACTCCTACTAGTGAATGTAATGTAACACACACCCATAAAATGCGCACCACCCCGTGATGTTTTTCTCACTCCTACTAGTGAATGTAATGTAACACACACCCATACAATGCGCACCACCCCGTGATGTTTTTCTCACTCCTACTAGTGAATCTAATGTAACACACACCCATACAATGCGCACCACCCGGTGATGTTTTTCTCACTCCTACTAGTGAATGTAATGTAACACACACCCATTCAATGCGCACCACCCCGTGATATTTTTCTCACTCCTACAAGTGAATGTAATGTAACACACACCCATATAATGCGCACCACCCCGTGATGTTTTTCTCACTCCTACTAGTGAATGTAATGTAACACACACCCATACAATGCTCACCACCCCGTGATGTTTTTCTCACTCCTACTTGTGAATCTAATGTAACACACACCCATAAAATGCGCACCACCCCGTGATGTTTTTCTCACTCCTACTAGTGAATGTAATGTAACACACACCCATTCAATGCGCACCACCCCGTGATGTTTTTCTCACACCTACTAGTGAATGTAATGTAACACACACCCATACAATGCGCACCACCCCGTGATGTTTTTCTCACTCCTACTAGTGAATGTAATGTAACACACACCCATACAATGCGCACCACCCCGTGATGTTTTTCTCACTCCTCTAATGAATGTAATGTAACACACACCCATACAATGCGCACCACCCCGTGATGTTTTTCTCACTCCTACTAGTGAATGTAATGTAACACACACCCATACAATGCGCACCACCCCGTGATGTTTTTCTCACTCCTACTAGTGAATGTAATGTAACACACAACCATTCAATGTGCACCACCCCGTGATGTTTTTCTCACTCCTACAAGTGAATGTAATGTAACACACACCCATACAATGAGCACCTCCCCGTGATGTTTTTCTCACTCCTACTAGTGAATGTAATGTAACACACACCCATTCAATGTGCACCACCCCGTGATGTTTTTCTCACACCTACTAGTGAATGTAATGTAACACACACCCATACAATGCGCACCACCCCGTGATGTTTTTCTCACTCCTACTAGTGAATGTAATGTAACACACACCCATACAATGCGCACCACCCCGTCATGTTTTTCTCACTCCTACTAGTGAATGTAATGTAACACACACCCATACAATGCGCACCACCCCGTGATGTTTTTCTCACTCCTACTAGTGAATGTAATGTAACACACACCCATACAATGCGCACCACCCCGTGATGTTTTTCTCACTCCTACTAGTGAATGTAATGTAAAACCCACCCATACAATGCGCACCCCGCCGTGATGTTTTTCTCACTCCTACTAGTGAATGTAATGTAACACACACCCATACAATGCGCACCCCCCCGTGATGTCTTTCTCACTCCTACTAGTGAATGTAATGTAACACACACCCATACATTGCGCACCACCCCGTGATGTCTTTCTCACTCCTACTAGTGAATGTAATGTAACACACACCCATACAATGCGCACCACGCCGTGATGTCTTTCTCACTCCTACTAGTGAATGTAATGTAAAACACACCCATACAATGCGCACCACCCCGTGATGTCTTTCTCACTACTACAAGTGAATGTAATGTAACACACACCCATACAATGCGCACCACCCCGTGATGCCTTTCTCACTCGTACTAGTGAATGTAATGTAACACACACCCATACAATGCGCACCACCCTGTGATGTCTTTCTCACTCCTACTAGTGAATGTAATGTAACACACACCCATACAATGCGCAACACCCCGTGATGTTTTTCTCACTCCTACTAGTGAATGTAATGTAACACACACCCATACAATGCGCAACACCCCGTGATGGTTTTCTCACTCCTACTAGTGAACGTAATGTAACACACACCCATACAATGCGCACCCCCCCGTGATGTTTTTCTCACTCCTACTAGTGAATGTAATGTAACACACACCCATACAATGCGCACAACCCCGTGATGTTTTTCTCACTCCTACTAGTGAATGTAATGTAACACACACCCATACAATGCGCACCACCCCGTGATGTTTTTCTCACTCCTACTAATGAATGTAATGTAACACACACCCATACAATGCGCACCACCCCGTGATGTTTTTCTCACTCCTACTAGTGAATGTAATGTAACACACACCCATACAATGCGCACCACCCCGTGATGTTTTTCTCACTCCTACTAGTGAATGTAATGTAACACACACCCATACAATGCGCACCACCCCGTGATGTTTTTCTCACTCCTACTAGTGAATCTAATGTAACACACACCCATACAATGCGCACCACCAGGTGATGTTTTTCTCACTCCTACTTGTGAATCTAATGTAACACACACCCATAAAATGCGCACCACCCCGTGATGTTTTTCTCACTCCTACTAGTGAATGTAATGTAACACACACCCATTCAATGCGCACCACCCCGTGATGTTTTTCTCACTCCTACTAGTGAATGTAATGTAACACACACCCATACAATGCGCACCACCCTGTGATGTTTTTCTCACTCCTACTAGTGAATGTAATGTAACACACACCCATACAATGCGCACCACCCGGTGATGTTTTTCTCACTCCTACTAGTGAATCTAATGTAACACACACCCATACAATGCGCACCACCCGGTGATGTTTTTCTCACTCCTACTAGTGAATGTAATGTAACACACAACCATTCAATGCGCACCACTCCGTGATGTTTTTCTCACTCCTACAAGTGAATGTAATGTAACACACACCCATACAATGCGCACCACCCCGTGATGTTTTTCTCACTCCTACTAGTGAATCTAATGTAACACACACCCATACAATGCTCACCACCCCGTGATGTTTTTCTCACTCCTACTTGTGAATCTAATGTAACACACACCCATAAAATGCGCACCTCCCCGTGATGTTTTTCTCACTCCTACTAGTGAATGTAATGTAACACACACCCATTCAATGCGCACCACCCCGTGATGTTTTTCTCACACCTACTAGTGAATGTAATGTAACACACACCCATACAATGCGCACCACCCCGTGATGTTTTTCTCACTCCTACTAGTGAATGTAATGTAACACACACCCATACAATGCGCACCACCCCGTGATGTTTTTCTCACTCCTACTAGTGAATGTAATGTAACACACACCCATACAATGCGCACCACCCCGTGATGTTTTTCTCACTCCTACTAGTGAATGTAATGTAACACACACCCATACAATGCGCACCACCCCGTGATGTTTTTCTCACTCCTACTAGTGAATGTAATGTAACACACACGCATAAAATGCGCACCACCCCGTGATGGTTTTCTCACTCCTACTAGTGAATGTAATGTAACACACACCCATACAATGCGCACCCCCCCGTGATGTTTTTCTCACTCCTACTAGTGAATGTAATGTAACACACACCCATATATTGCGCACGACCACGTGAGTCTTTCTCACTCCTACTAGTGAATGTAATGTAACACAAACCCATAAAATGCGCACCACCCCGTGATGTTTTTCTCACTCCTACTAGTGAATGTAATGTAACACGCACCCATACAATGCGCACCAACCCGTGATGTTTTTCTCACTCCTACTAGTGAATGTAATGTAACACACACCCATACAATGCGCACAACCCGGTGATGTTTTTCTCACTCATACTAGTGAATGTAATGTAACACACACCCATACAATGCGCACCACCCCGTGATGTTTTTCTCACTCCTACTAGTGAATGTAATGTAACACACACCCATACGATGTGCACCACCCCGTGATGATTTCTCACTCCTACTAGTGAATGTAATGTAACACACACCCATACGTTTCGCACTACCCCGTGATGTTTTTCTCACTCCTACTAGTGAATGTAATGTAACACACACCCATACAATGCGCACCACCCCGTGGTGTTTTTCTCACTCCTACTAGTGAATGTTTTGTAACACACACCCATACAATGCGCACCACCCCGTGATGTTTTTCACACTCCTACTAGTGAATGTAATGTAACACACACCCATACAATGCGCACCACCCCGTGATGTTTTTCTCACTCCTACTAGTGAATGTAATGTAACACACACCCATACAATGCGCACCACCCCGTGATGTTTTTCTCACTCCTACTAGTGAATGTAATGTAACACACACCCATACAATGCGCACCACACCGTGATGTTTTTCTCACTCCTACTAGTGAATGTAATGTAACACACACCCATACAATGCGCAGCCCCCCCGTGATGTTTTTCTCACTCCTACTAGTGAATGTAATGTAACACACACCCATACAATGCGCACCACCCCGTGATGGTTTTCTCACTCCTACTAGTGAATGTAATGTAACACACACCCATACAATGCGCACCCCCCCGTGATGTTTTTCTCACTCTGACTAGTGAATGTAATGTAACACACACCCATACAATGCGCACCACCCCGTGATGTTTTTCTCACTCCTACTAGTGAATGTAATGTAACACACACCCATACAATGCGCACAACCCCGTGATGTTTTTCTCACTCCTACTAGTGAATGTAATGTAACACACACCCATACAATGCGCACCACCCCGTGATGTTTTTCTCACTCCTACTAATGAATGTAATGTAACACACACCCATACAATGCGCACCACCCCGTGATGTTTTTCTCACTCCTACTAGTGAATGTAATGTATCACACACCCATACAATGCGCACCACCCCGTGATGTTTTTCTTACTCCTACTAGTGAATGTAATGTAACACACACCCATAAAATGCGCACCACCCCGTGATGTTTTTCTCACTCCTACTAGTGAATCTAATGTAACACACACCCATACAATGCGCACCACCCCGTGATGTTTTTCTCACTCCTACTAGTGAATGTAATGTAACACACACCCATTCAATGCGCACCACCCCGTGATGTTTTTCTCACTCCTACAAGTGAATGTAATGTAACACACACCCATACAATGCGCACCACCCCGTGATGTTTTTCTCACTCCTACTAGTGAATGTAATGTAACACACACCCATACAATGCTCACCACCCCATGATGTTTTTCTCACTCCTACTTGTGAATCTAATGTAACACACACCCATAAAATGCGCACCACCCCGTGATGTTTTTCTCACTCCTACTAGTGAATGTAATGTAACACACACCCATTCAATGCGCACCACGCCGTGATGTTTTTCTCACACCTACTAGTGAATGTAATGTAACACACACCCATACAATGCGCACCACCCCGTGATGTTTTTCTCACTCCTACTAGTGAATGTAATGTAACACACACCCATACAATGCGCACCACCCCGTGATGTTTTTCTCACTCCTACTAATGAATGTAATGTAACACACACCCATACAATGCGCACCACCCCGTGATGTTTTTCTCACTCCTACTAGTGAATGTAATGTAACACACACCCATACAATGCGCACCACCCCGTGATGTTTTTCTCACTCCTACTAGTGAATGTAATGTAACACACACCCATTCAATGCGCACCACCCCGTGATGTTTTTCTCACTCCTACAAGTGAATGTAATGTAACACACACCCATACAATGCGCACCACCCCGTGATGTTTTTCTCACTCCTACTAGTGAATGTAATGTAACACACACCCATACAATGCTCACCACCCCGTGATGTTTTTCTCACTCCTACTTGTGAATCTAATGTAACACACACCCATAAAATGCGCACCTCCCCGTGATGTTTTTCTCACTCCTACTAGTGAATGTAATGTAACACACACCCATTCAATGCGCACCACCCCGTGATGTTTTTCTCACACCTACTAGTGAATGTAATGTAACACACACCCATACAATGCGCACCACCCCGTGATGTTTTTCTCACTCCTACTAGTGAATGTAATGTAACACACACCCATACAATGCGCACAACCTCGTGATGTTTTTCTCACTCCTACTAGTGAATGTAATGTAACACACACCCATACAATGCGCACCACCCCGTGATGTTTTTCTCACTCCTACTAGTGAATGTAATGTAACACACACCCATAAAATGCGCACCACCCCGTGATGGTTTTCTCACTCCTACTAGTGAATGTAATGTAACACACACCCATACAATGCGCAGCCCCCCCGTGATGTTTTTCTCACTCCTACTAGTGAATGTATTGTAACACACACCCATACATTGCGCACCACCACGTGAGTCTTTCTCACTCCTCCTAGTGAATGTAATGTAACACAAACCCATAAAATGCGCACCACCCCGTGATGTTTTTCTCACTCCTACTAGTGAATGTAATGTAACACACACCCATATAATGCGCACCAACCCGTGATGTTTTTCTCACTCCTACAAGTGAATGTAATGTAACACACACCCATACAATGCGCACCACCCCGTGATGTTTTTCTCACTCATACTAGTGAATGTAATGTAATACACACCCATACAATGCATACCACCCCGCGATGTTTTTCAGAAACCTATTCTACATTGCCACTGCATGTTCCCTGACTTCCACATGCTGATCACCCCGCGGTGCTGTTCTCCATCCTACATTGCCACTCACTGCCTATCCTAATTCAGACCCTCCGATTCACACCACCCCGTGATGTTTTTCTCACTCCTACTAGTGAATGTAATGTAACACACACCCATACATTGCGCACCACCCCGTGATGTTTTTCTCACTCCTACTAGTGAATGTAATGTAACACACACCCATACAATGCGCACCACCCCGTGATGTTTTTCTCACTCCTACTAGTGAATGTAATGTAACACACACCCATACAATGCGCACCACCCCGTGATGTTTTTCTCACTCTTCTAGTGAATGTAATGTAACACACACCCATACAATGCGCACCACCCCGTGATGTTTTTCTCACTCCTACTAGTGAATGTAATGTAACACACACCCATACAATGCGCACCACCCCGTGATGTTTTTCTCACTCCTACTAGTGAATGTAATGTAACACACACCCATACAATGCGCACCAACCCGTGATGTTTTTCTCACTCCTACTAGTGAATGTAATGTAACACACACCCATACAATGCGCAACACCCCATGATGTTTTTCTCACTCCTACTAGTGAATGTAACGTAACACACACCCATACAATGCGCACCACCCCGTGATGTTTTTCTCACTCCTACTAGTGAATGTAATGTAACACACACCCATACAATGCGCACCACCCCGTGATGTTTTTCTCACTCCTACTAGTGAATGTAATGTAACACACACCCATACAATGCGCACCACCCCGTGATGTTTTTCTCACTCCGACTAGTGAATGTAATGTAACACACACCCATACAATGCGCACCAACCCGTGATGTTTTTCTCACTCCTACTAGTGAATGTAATGTAACACACACCCATACAATGCGCACCACCCCGTGTTGTTTTTCTCACTCCTACTAGTGAATGTAATGTAACACACACCCATACAATGCGCACCACCCCGTGATGTTTTTCTCACTCCTATTAGTGAATGTAATGTAACACACACCCATACAATGCGCACCACTCCGTGATGTTTTTCTCACTCCTACTAGTGAATCTAATGTAACACACACCCATACAATGCGCACCACCCCGCGATGTTTTTCAGTAACCTATCCTACATTGCCACTGCATGTTCCTTGACCTCCACATGCTGACCACCGCGCGGTGCTTTTCTCCATCCTACATTTCCAATCACTGCCTATCCTAATTCAGACCCTGCGATTCACACCACCCCGTGATGCTTTTCTCACTCCTAGTAGTGAATGTATTGTAACACACACCCATACAATGCGCACCACCCCGTGATGTTTTTCTCACTCTTACTAGTTAATGTAATGTAACACACACCCATACAATGCGCACCACCCCGTGATGTTTTTCTCACTCCTACTAGTGAAGGTAATGTAACATACACCCATACAATGCGCACCACCCCGTGATGTTTTTCTCACTCCTACTAGTGAATGTAATGTAACAAACACCCATAAAATGCGCACCACACCGTGATGTTTTTCTCACTCCTACTAGTGAATGTAATGTAACACACACCCATACAATGCGCACCAACCCGTGATGTTTTTCTCACTCCTACTAGTGAAAGTAATGTAACACACACCCATACAATGCGCACCACCCCGTGATGTTTTTCTCACTCATACTAGTGAATGTAATGTAACACACACCCATACAATGCGCACCACCCCGTGATGTTTTTCTCACTACTACTAGTGAATGTAATGTAACACACACCCATATGATGCGCACCACCCCGTGATGATTTCTCACTCCTACTAGTGAATGTAATGTAACACACACCCATACGTTTCGCACTACCCCGTGATGTTTTTCTCACTCCTACTAGTGAATGTAATGTAACACACACCCATACAATGCGCACCACCCCGTGATGTTTTTCTCACTCCTACTAATGAATGTAATGTAACACACACCCATACAATGCGCACCACCCCGTGATGTTTTTCTCACTCCTACTAGTGAATGTAATGTAACACACACCCATACAAGGCACACCACCCCGTGATGTTTTTCTCACTCCTATTAGTGAATGTAATGTAACACACACCCATACAATGCGCACCACCCCGTGATGTTTTTCTCACTCCTACTAGTTAATCTAATGTAACACACACCCATACAATGCGCACCACCCCGCGATGTTTTTCAGTAACCTATCCTACATTGCCACTGCATGTTCCTTGACCTCCACATGCTGACCACCGCGCGGTGCTTTTCTCCATCCTACATTTCCAATCACTGCCTATCCTAATTCAGACCCTGCGATTCACACCACCCCGTGATGCTTTTCTCACTCCTAGTAGTGAATGTATTGTAACACACACCCATACAATGCGCACCACCCCGTGATGTTTTTCTCACTCTTACTAGTGAATGTAATGTAACACACACCCATACAATGCGCACCACCCCTTGATGTTTTTCTCACTCCTACTAATGAAGGTAATGTAACATACACCCATACAATGCGCACCACCCCGTGATGTTTTTCTCACTCCTACTAGTGAATGTAATGTAACAAACACCCATAAAATTCGCACCACACCGTGATGTTTTTCTCACTCCTACTAGTGAATGTAATGTAACACACACCCATACAATGCGCACCAACCCGTGATGTTTTTCTCACTCCTACTAGTGAATGTAATGTAACACACACCCATACAATGCGCACCACCCCGTGATGTTTTTCTCACTCATACTAGTGAATGTAATGTAACACACACCCATACAATGCGCACCACCCCGTGATGTTTTTCTCACTCCTACTAGTGAATGTAATGTAACACACACCCATATGATGCGCACCACCCCGTGATGATTTCTCACTCCTACTAGTGAATGTAATGTAACACACACCCATACGTTTCGCACTACCCCGTGATGTTTTTCTCACTCCTACTAGTGAATGTAATGTAACACACACCCATACAATGCGCACCACCCCGTGATGTTTTTCTCACTCCTACTAGTGAATCTAATGTAACACACACCCATACAATGCGCACCACCCCCGATGTTTTCCAGAAACCTATCCTACATTGCCACTGCATGTTCCCTGACCTCCCCATGCTGACCACCACGCAGGGCTTTTCTCCATCCTACATTGCCACTCACTGCCTATCCTAATTTAGACCCTCCGATTCACACCACCCCGTGATGTTTTTCTCACTCCTAATAGTGAATGTAATGTAACACACACCCATACAATGCGCACCACCCCGTGATGTTTTTCTCACTCCTAGTAGTGAATGTATTGTAACACACACCCATACAATGCGCACCACCCCGTGATGTTTTTCTCACTCCTACTAGTGAATGTAATGTAACACACACCCATAAAATGCGCACCACCCCGTGATGTTTTTCTCACTCCTACTAGTGAATCTAATGTAACACACACCCATACAATGCGCACCACCCCGCGATGTTTTTCAGAAACCTATCCTACATTGCCACTGCATGTTCCCTGACCTCCACATGCTGACCACCCCGCGGTGCGTTTCTCCATCCTACATTGCCAATCACTGCCTATCCTAATTCAGACTCTGCGATTCACACCACCCCGTGATGCTTTCCTCACTCCTAGTAGTGAATATATTGTAACACACACCCATACAATGCGCACCACCCCGTGATGTTCTTCTCACTCCTACTAGTGAATGTAATGTAACACACACCCATACAATGCGCACCACCCCGTGATGTTTTTCTCACTCCTACTAGTGAATGTAATGTAACACACACCCATACAATGCGCACCACCCCGTGATGTTTTTCTCACTCCTATTAGTGAATGTAATGTAACACACACCCATACAATGCGCACCAACCCGTGATGTTTTTCTCACTCCTACTAGTGAATCTAATGTAACACACACTCATACAATGCGCATCACCCCGCGATGTTTTTCAGAAACCTATCCTACATTGCCACTGCATGTTCCATGACCTCCCCATGCTGACCACCCCGCGGTGCTTTTCTCCATCCTACATTGCCACTCACTGCCTATCCTAATTCAGAGCCTCCGATTCACACCACCCCGTGATGTTTTTCTCACTCCTACTAGTGAATGTAATGTAACACACACCCATACAATGCGCACCACCCCGTGATGTTTTTCTCACTCCTATTAGTGAATGTAATGTAACATACACCCATACAATGCACACCGCCCCGTGATGTTTTTATCTCTCCTACTAGTGAATGTAATGTAACACACACCCATACAATGCGCACCACCCCTTGATGTTTTTCTCACTCCTACTAGTGAATGTAATGTAACACACACCCATACAATGCGCACCAACCCGTGATGTTTTTCTCATTCCTACTAGAGAATGTAACGTAACACACACCCAAACAATGCGCACCACCCCGTGATGTTTTTCTCACTCCTACTAGTGAATCTAATGTAACACACACCCATACAATGCGCACCACCCCGCGATGTTTTTCAGTAACCTATCCTACATTGCCACTGCATGTTCCCTGACCTCCACATGCTGACCACCCCGTGGTGCTTTTCTCCATCCTACATTGCCAATCACTGCCTATCCTAATTCAGACCCTGCGATTCACACCACCCCGTGATGCTTTTCTCACTCCTAGTAGTGAATGTATTGTAACACACACCCATACAATGCGCACCACCCCGTGATATTTTTCTCACTCTTACTAGTGAATGTAATGTAACACACACCCATACAAGGCGCACCACCCCGTGATGTTTTTCTCACTCCTACTAGTGAATGTAATATAACACAAACCCATAAAATGCGCACCACACCGTGATGTTTTTCTCACTCCTACTAGTGAATGTAACACAAACCCATACAATGCGCACCAACCCGTGATGTTTTTCTCACTCCTAAAAGTGAATGTAATGTAACACACACCCATACAATGCGCACCACCCCGTGATGTTTTTCTCACTCATACTAGTGAATGTAATGTAACACACACCCATACAATGCGCACCACCCCGTGATGTTTTTCTCACTCCTACTAGTGAATGTAATGTAACACACACCCATACGATGCGCACCACCCCGTGATGATTTCTCACTCCTACTAGTGAATGTAATGTAACACACACCCATACGTTTCGCTCTACCCCGTGATGTTTTTCTCACTACTACTAGTGAATGTAATGTAACACACACCCATACAATGCGCACCACCCCGTGGTGTTTTTCTCACTCCTACTAGTGAATGTTATGTAACACACACCCATACAATGCGCACCACCCCGTGATGTTTTTCTCACTCCTACTAGTGAATGTAACGTAACACAAACCCATACAATACGCACCACCCCGTGGTGTTTTTCTCACTCCTACTAGTGAATGTAATGTAACACACACCCATACAATGTGCACCACCCCGTGATGTTTTTCTCACTCCTACTAGTGAATTTAATGTAACACACACCCATAAAAGGCGCACCACCCCGTGATGTTTTTCTCACTCCTACTAGTGAATGTAATGTAACACACACCCATAAAATGCGCACCACCCCGTGATGTTTTTCTCACTCCTACTAGTGAATGTAATGTAACACACACCCATACAATGAGCACCACCCCGTGATGTTTTTCTCACTCCTACTAGTGAATGTAATGTAACACACACCCATACAATGCGCACCACACCGTGATGTTTTTCTCACTCCTACTAGTGAACGTAATGTAACACACACCCATACAATGTGCACCACCCCGTGATGTTTTTCTCACTCCTACTAGTGAATGTTATGTAACACACACCCATACAATGCATACCACCCCGCGATGTTTTTCAGAAACCTATTCTACATTGCCACTGCATGTTCCCTGACCTCCACATGCTGATCACCCCGCAGTGCTGTTCTCAATCCTACATTGCCACTCACTGCCTATCCTAATTCAGACCCTCCGATTCACACCACCCCGTGATGTTTTTCTCACTCCTACTAGTGAATGTAATGTAACACACACCCATACATTGCGCACCACCCCGTGATGTTTTTCTCACTCCTACTAGTGAATGTAATGTAACACACACCCATACAATGCGCACCACCCCGTGATGTTTTTCTCACTCTTCTAGTGAATGTAATGTAACACACACCCTTACAATGCGCACCACCCCGTGATGTTTTTCTCACTCCTACTAGTGAATGTAATGTAACACACACCCATACAATGCGCACCACCCCGTGATGTTTTTCTCACTCCTACTAGTGAATGTAATGTAACACACACCCATACAATGCGCACCAACCCGTGATGTTTTTCTCACTCCTACTAGTGAATGTAATGTAACACACACCCATACAATGCGCACCACCCGGTGATGTTTTTCTCACTCCTACTAGTGAATGTAATGTAACACACACCCATACAATGCGCACCACCCCGTGATGTTTTTCTCACTCCTACTAGTGAATGTAATGTAACAAACACCCATACAATGCGCACCACCCCGTGATGTTTTTCTCACTCCTACTAGTGAATGTAATGTAACACACACCCATACAATGCGCACCATCCCGTGATGTATTTCTCACTCCTACTAGTGAATGTAATGTAACACACACCCATACAATGCGCACCCACCCGTGATGTTTTTCTCACTCCTACTAGTGAATGTAATGTAACACACACCCATAAAATGCGCACCACCCCGTGATGTTTTTCTCACTCCTACTAGTGAATGTAATGTAACACACACCCATACAATGCGCACCACCCCGCGATGTTTTTCAGTAACGTATCCTACATTGCCACTGCATGTTCCTTGACCTCCACATGCTGACCACCCCGCTGTGCTTTTCTCCATCCTACATTGCCAATCACTGCCTATCCTAATTCAGACCCTGCGATTCACACCACCCCGTGATGCTTTTCTCACTCCTAGTAGTGAATGTATTGTAACACACACCCATACAATGCGCACCAACCCGTGATGTTTTTCTCACTCTTACTAGTGAATGTAATGTAACACACACCCATACAATGCGCACCACCCCGTGATGTTTTTCTCACTCCTACTAGTGAATGTCATGTAACACACACCCATACAATGCGCACCACCCCGTGATGTTTTTCTCACTCCTACTAGTGAATGTAATGTAACACACACCCATACAATGCGCACCACACCGTGATGTTTTTCTCACTCCTACTAGTGAATGTAATGTAACACACACCCATACAATGCGCACCACACCGTGATGTTTTTCTCACTCCTACTAGTGAATGTAATGTAACACACACCCATACAATGCGCACCACCCCGTGATGTTTTTCTCACTCATACTAGTGAATGTAATGTAACACACACCCATACAATGCGCACCACCCCGTGATGTTTTTCTCACTCCTACTAGTGAATGTAATGTAACACACACCCATACGATGCGCACCACCCCGTGATGATTTCTCACTCCTACTAGTGAATGTAATGTAACACACACCCATACGTTTCGCCCTACCCCGTGATGTTTTTCTCACTCCTACTAGTGAATGTAATGTAACACACACCCATACAATGCGCACCACCCCGTGATGTTTTTCTCACTCCTACTAGTGAATGTAATGTAACACACACCCATACAATTAGCACCACCCCCGATGTTTTCCAGAAACCTATCCTACATTGCCACTGCATGTTCCCTGACCTCCCCATGCTGACCACCACGCGGTGCTTTTCTCCATCCTACATTGCCACTCACTGTCTATCCTAATTTAGACCCTCCGATTCACACCACCCCGTGATGTTTTTCTCACTCCTAATAGTGAATGTAATGTAACACACACCCATACAATGCGCACCACCCCGTGATGTTTTTCTCACTCCTAGTAGTGAATGTATTGTAACACACACCCTTACAATGCGCACCAACCCGTGATGTTTTTCTCACTCCTACTAGTGAATGTAATGTAACACACACCCATAAAATGCGCACCACCCCGTGAAGTTTTTCTCACTCCTACTAGTGAATCTAATGTAACACACACCCATACAATGCGCACCACCCCGCGATGTTTTTCAGAAAACTATCCTACATTGCCACTGCATGTTCCCTGACCTACACATGCTGACCACCCCGCGGTGCTTTTCTCCATCCTACATTGCCAATCACTGCCTATCCTAATTCAGACACTTCGATTCACACCACCCCATGATGCTTTTCTCACTCCTAGTAGTGAATGTATTGTAACACACACCCATACAATGCGCACCACCCCGTGATGTTTTTCTCACTCTTACTAGTGAATGTAATATAACACACACCCATACAATGCGCACCACCCCGTGATGTTTTTCTCACTCCTACTAGTGAATGTAATGTAACACACACCCATACAATGCGCACCACCCCGTGATGTTTTTCTCACTCCTACTAGTGAATGTAATGTAACACACACCCATACAATGCGCACCACCCCGTGATGTTTTTCTCACTCCTACTAGTGAATGTAATGTAACACACACCCATACAATGCGCACCACCCCGAGATGTTTTTCAGAAACCTATCCTACATTGCCACTGCATGTTCCCTGACCTCCCCATGCTGACCAGCCCGCGGTGCTTTTCTCCATCCTACAGTGCCACTCACGGCCTATCCTAATTCAGACCCTCCAATTCACACCACCCCGTGAGGTTTTTCTCACTCCTACTAATGAATGTAATGTAACACACACCCATAGAATGCGCAGCACCCCGTGATGTTTTTCTCACCCCTACTAGTGAATGTAATGTAACACACACCCATACAATGCGCACCACCCCGTGATGTTTTTCTCACTCCTACTAGTGAATGTAATGTAACACACACCCATACAATGCGCACCACCCCGTGATGTTTTTCTCACTCCTATTAGTGAATGTAATGTAACACACACCCATACAATGCGCACCACCCCGTGATGTTTTTCTCACTCCTACTAGTGAATCTAATGTAACACACACCCATACAATGCGCACCACACCGCAATGTTTTTCAGAAACCTATCCTACATTGCCACTGCATGTTCCATGACCTCCCCATGCTGACCACCCCGCGGTGCTTTTCTCCATCCTACATTGCCACTCACTGCCTATCCTAATTCAGAGCCTCCGATTCACACCACCCCGTGATGTTTTTCTCACTCCTCGTAGTGAATGTAATGTAACACACACCCATACAATGCGCACCACCCCGTGATGTTTTTCTCACTCCTACTAGTGAATGTAATGTAACACACACCCATACAATGTGCACCACCCCGTGATGTTTTTCTCACTCCTACTAGTGAATGTAATGTAACACACACCCATACAATGCACACCACCCCGTGATGTTTTTCTCACTCCTACTAGTGAATGTAATGTAACACACACCCATACAATGCGCACCACCCCTTGATGTTTTTCTCACTCCTACTAGTGAATGTAATGTAACTCACACCCATACAATGCGCACCACCCCGTGATGTTTTTCTCACTCCTACTAGTGAATGAAATGTAACACACACCCATACAATGCGCACCAGCCCGTGATGTTTTTCTCACTCCTACTTGTCAATCTAATGTAACACACACCCATACAATGCGCACCACCCCGCGATGTTTTTCAGTAACCTATCCTACATTGCCACTGCATGTTCCCTGACCTCCACATGCTGACCACCCCGCGGTGCTTTTCTCCATCCTACATTGCCAATCACTGCCTATCCTAATTCAGACCCTGCGATTCACACCACCCCGTGATGCTTTTCTCACTCCTAGTAGTGAATGCATTGTAACACACACCCATACAATGCGCACCACCCCGTGATGTTTTTCTCACTCTTACTAGTGAATGTAATGTAACACACACACATACAAGGCGCACCACCCCGTGATGTTTTTCTCAGTCCTACTAGTGAATGTAATGTAACACACACCCATACAATGCGCACCACCCCGTGATGTTTTTCTCACTCCTACTAGTGAATGTAATGTAACACAAACCCATAAAATGCGCACCACCCCGTGATGTTTTTCTCACTCCTACTAGTGAATGTAAGGTAACACACACCCATACAATGCGCACCAACCCGTGATGTTTTTCTCACTCCTACTAGTGAATGTAATGTAACACACACCCATACAATGCGCACCACCCCGTGATGTTTTTCTCACTCATACTAGTGAATGTAATGAAACACACACCCATACAATGCGCACCACCCGGTGATGTTTTTCTCACTCCTACTAGTGAATGTAATGTAACACACACCCATATGATGCGCACCACCCCGTGATGATTTCTCACTCCTAATATTGAGTGTAATGTAACACACACCCATTCGTTTCGCACTACCCCGTGATGTTTTTCTCACTCCTACTAGTGAATGTAATGTAACACACACCCATACAATGCGCACCACCCCGTGGTGTTTTTCTCACTCCTACTAGTGAATGTTATGTAACACACACCCATACAATGCGCACCACCCCGTGATGTTTTTCTCACTCCTACTAGTGAATGTAATGTAAGACACACCCATACAATACGCACCACCCCGTGGTGTTTTTCTCACTCCTACTAGTGAATGTAATGTAACACACACCCATACAATGCGCACCACCCCGTGATGTTTTTCTCACTCCTACTAGTGAATGTAATGTAACACACACCCATACAATGCGCACCACCCCTAGATGTTTTTCAGAAACCTATCCTACATTGCCACTGCATGTTCCCTGACCTCCCCATGCTGACCAGTCCGCGGTGCTTTTCTCCATCCTACATTGCCACTCACGGCCTATCCTAATTCAGACCCTCCGATTCACACCACCCCGTGAGGTTTTTCTCACTCCTACTAATGAATGTAATGTAACACACACCCATACAATGCGCACCACCCCGTGATGTTTTTCTCACCCCTACTAGTGAATGTAATGTAACACACACCCATACAATGCGCACCACCCCGTGATGTTTTTCTCACTCCTACTAGTGAATGTAATGTAACACACACCCAATAATGCGCACCACCCCGTGATGTTTTTCTCACTCCTATTAGTGAATGTAATGTAAAACACACCCATACAATGCGCACCACCCCGTGATGTTTTTCAGAAACCTATCCTACATTGCCACTGCATGTTCCATGACCTCCCCATGCTGACCACCCCGAGGTGCTTTTCTCCATCCTACATTGCCACTCACTGCCTATCCTAATTCAGAGCCTCCGATTCACACCACCCTGTGATGTTTTTCTCACTCCTAGTAGTGAATGTAATGTAACACACACCCATACAATGCGCACCACCCCGTGATGTTTTTCTCACTCCTACTAGTGAATGTAATGTAACACACACCCATACAATGTGCACCACCCCGTGATGTTTTTCTCACTCCTACTAGTGAATGTAATGTAACACACACCCATACAATGCACACCACCCCGTGATGTTTTTCTCACTCCTACTAGTGAATGTAATGTAACACACACCCATACAATGCGCACCACCCCTTGATGTTTTTCTCACTCCTACTAGTGTATGTAATGTAACACACACCCATACAATGCGCACCACCCCGTGATGTTTTTCTCACTCATACTAGTGAATGAAATGTAACACACACCCATACAATGCACACCACCCCGTGATGTTTTTCTCACTCCTACTTGTCAATCTAATGTAACACACACCCATACAATGCGCACCACCCCGCGATGTTTTTCAGTAACCTATCCTACATTGCCACTGCATGTTCCCTGACCTCCACATGCTGACCACCCGCGGTGCTTTTCTCCATCCTACATTGCCAATCACTGCCTATCCTAATTCAGACCCTGCGATTCACACCACCCCGTGATGCTTTTCTCACTCCTAGTAGTGAATGTATTGTAACACACACCCATACAATGCGCACCACCCCGTGATGTTTTTCTCACTCTTACTAGTGAATGTAATTTAACACACACACATACAAGGCGCACCACCCCGTGATGTTTTTCTCAGTCCTACTAGTGAATGTAATGTAACACACACCCATACAATGCGCACCACCCCGTGATGTTTTTCTCACTCCTACTAGTGAATGTAATGTAACACAAACCCATAGAATGCGCACCACCCCGTGATGTTTTTCTCACTCCTACTAGTGAATGTAATGTAACACACACCCATACAATGCGCAGCACCCCGTGATGTTTTTCTCACCCCTACTAGTGAATGTAATGTAACACACACCCATACAATGCGCACCACCCCGTGATGTTTTTCTCACTCCTACTAGTGAATGTAATGTAACACACACCCATACAATGCGCACCAACCCGTGATGTTTTTCTCACTCCTATTAGTGAATGTAATGTAACACACACCCATACAATGCGCACCACACCGCGATGTTTTTCAGAAACCTATCCTACATTGCCACTGCATGTTCCATGACCTCCCCATGCTGACCACCCCGCGGTGCTTTTCTCCATCCTACATTGCCACTCACTGCCTATCCTAATTCAGAGCCTCCGATTCACACCACCCCGTGATGTTTTTCTCACTCCTAGTAGTGAATGTAATGTAACACACACCCATACAATGCGCACCACCCGTGATGTTTTTCTCACTCCTACTAGTGAATGTAATGTAACACACACCCATACAATGTGCACCACCCCGTGATGTTTTTCTCACTCCTACTAGTGAATGTAATGTAACACACACCCATACAATGCGCACCACCCCGTGATGTTTTTCTCACTCCTACTAGTGAATGAAATGTAACACACACCCATACAATGCGCACCACCCCGTGATGTTTTTCTCACTCCTACTTGTCAATCTAATGTAACACACACCCATACAATGCGCACCACCCCGCGATGTTTGTCAGTAACCTATCCTACATTGCCACTGCATGTTCCCTGACCTCCACATGCTGACTACCCCGCGGTGCTTTTCTCCATCCTACATTGCCAATCACTGCCTATCCTAATTCAGTCCCTGCGATTCACACCACCCCGTAATGCTTTTCTCACTCCTAGTAGTGAATGTATTGTAACACAAACCCATACAATGCGCACCACCCCGTGATGTTTTTCTCACTCTTACTAGTGAATGTAATGTAACACACACACATACAAGGCGCACCACCCCGTGATGTTTTTCTCAGTCCTACTAGTGAATGTAATGTAACACACACCCATACAATGCGCACCACCCCGTGATGTTTTCTCACTCCTACTAGTGAATGTAATGTAACACAAACCCATAAAATGCGCACCACCCCGTGATGTTTTTCTCACTCCTACTAGTGAATGTAATGTAACACACACCCATACAATGCGCACCAAACCGTGATGTTTTTCTCACTCCTACTAGTGAATGTAATGTAACACACACCCATACAATGCTCACCACCCCGTGATGTTTTTCTCACTCATACTAGTGAATGTAATGAAACACACACCCATACAATGCGCACCACCCCGTGATGTTTTTCTCACTCCTACTAGTGAATGTAATGTAACACACACCCATACAATGCGCACCACCCCGTGATGTTTTTCTCACTCATACTAGTGAATGTAATGAAACACACACCCATACAATGCGCACCACCCCGTGATGTTTTTCTCACTCCTACTAGTGAATGTAATGTAACACACACCCATATGATGCGCACCACCCCGTGATGATTTCTCACTCCTAATAGTGAGTGTAATGTAACACACACCCATACGTTTCGCACTACCCCGTGATGTTTTTCTCACTCCTACTAGTGAATGTAATGTAACACACACCCATACAATGCGCACCACCCCGTGGTGTTTTTCTCACTCCTACTAGTGAATGTTATGTAACACACACCCATACAATGCGCACCACCCCGTGATGTTTTTCTCACTCCTACTAGTGAATGTAATGTAAGACACACCCATACAATACGCACCACCCCGTGGTGTTTTTCTCATTCCTACTAGTGAATGTAATGTAACACACACCCATACAATGCGCACCACCCCGTGATGTTTTTCTCACTCCTACTAGTGAATGTAATGTAACACACACCCATACAATGCGCACCACCCCGAGATGTTTTTCAGAAACCTATCCTACATTGCCACTGCATGTTCCCTGACCTCCCCATGCTGACCAGCCCGCGGTGCTTTTCTCCATCCTACATTGCCACTCACGGCCTATCCTAATTCAGACCCTCCGATTCACAGCACCCCGTGAGGTTTTTCTCACTCCTACTAATGAATGTAATGTAACACACACCCATACAATGCGCACCACCCCGTGATGTTTTTCTCACCCCTACTAGTGAATGTAATGTAACACACACCCATACAATGCGCACCACCCCGTGATGTTTTTCTCACTCCTACTAGTGAATGTAATGTAACACACACCCTATAATGCTCACCACCCCGTGATGTTTTTCTCACTCATACTAGTGAATGTAATGAAACACACACCCATGCAATGCGCACCACCCCGTGATGTTTTTCTCACTCCTACTAGTGAATGTAATGTAACACACACCCATACAATGCGCACCACCCCGTGATGTTTTTCTCACTCATACTAGTGAATGTAATGAAACACACACCCATACAATGCGCACCACCCCGTGATGTTTTTCTCACTCCTACTAGTGAATGTAATGTAACACACACCCATATGATGCGCACCACCCCGTGATGATTTCTCACTCCTAATAGTGAGTGTAATGTAACACACACCCATACGTTTCGCACTACCCCGTGATGTTTTTCTCACTCCTACTAGTGAATGTAATGTAACACACACCCATACAATGCGCACCACCCCGTGGTGTTTTTCTCACTCCTACTAGTGAATGTTATGTAACACACACCCATACAATGCGCACCACCCCGTGATGTTTTTCTCACTCCTACTAGTGAATGTAATGTAAGACACACCCATACAATACGCACCACCCCGTGGTGTTTTTCTCACTCCTACTAGTGAATGTAATGTAACACACACCCATACAATGCGCACCACCCCGTGATGTTTTTCTCACTCCTACTAGTGAATGTAATGTAACACACACCCATACAATGCGCACCACCCCGAGATGTTTTTCAGAAACCTATCCTACATTGCCACTGCATGTTCCCTGACCTCCCCATGCTGACCAGCCCGCGGTGCTTTTCTCCATCCTACATTGCCACTCACGGCCTATCCTAATTCAGACCCTCCGATTCACAGCACCCCGTGAGGTTTTTCTCACTCCTACTAATGAATGTAATGTAACACACACCCATACAATGCGCACCACCCCGTGATGTTTTTCTCACCCCTACTAGTGAATGTAATGTAACACACACCCATACAATGCGCACCACCCCGTGATGTTTTTCTCACTCCTACTAGTGAATGTAATGTAACACACACCCTATAATGCGCACCACCCCGTGATGTTTTTCTCACTCCTATTAGTGAATGTAATGTAACACACACCCATACAATGCGCACCACCCTGTGATGTTTTTCAGAAACCTATCCTACATTGCCACTGCATGTTCCATGACCTCCCCATGCTGACCACCCCGCGGTGCTTTTCTCCATCCTACATTGCCACTCACTGCCTATCCTAATTCAGAGCCTCCGATTCACACCACCCCGTGATGTTTTTCTCACTCCTAGTAGTGAATGTAATGTAACACACACCCATACAATGCGCACCACCCCGTGATGTTTTTCTCACTCCTACTAGTGAATGTAATGTAACACACACCCATACAATGCACACCACCCCGTGATGTTTTTCTCACTCCTACTAGTGAATGTAATGTAACACACACCCATACAATGCGCACCACCCCTTGATGTTTTTCTCACTCCTACTAGTGTATGTAATGTAACACACACCCATACAATGCGCACCACCCCGTGATGTTTTTCTCACTCCTACTAGTGAATGAAATGTAACACACACCCATACAATGCGCACCACCCCGTGATGTTTTTCTCACTCCTACTTGTCAATCTAATGTAACACACACCCATACAATGCGCACCACCCCGCGATGTTTTTCAGTAACCTATCCTACATTGCCACTGCATGTTCCCTGACCTCCACATGCTGACCACCCCGCGGTGCTTTTCTCCATCCTACATTGCCAATCACTGCCTATCCTAATTCAGTCCCTGCGATTCACACCACCCCGTGATGCTTTTCTCACTCCTAGTAGTGAATGTATTGTAACACACACCCATACAATGCGCACCACCCCGTGATGTTTTTCTCACTCTTACTAGTGAATGTAATGTAACACACACACATACAAGGCGCACCACCCCGTGATGTTTTTCTCAGTCCTACTAGTGAATGTAATGTAACACACACCCATACAATGTGCACCACCCCGTGATGTTTTTCTCACTCCTACTAGTGAATGTAATGTAACACAAACCCATAAAATGTGCACCACCCCGTGATGTTTTTCTCACTCCTACTAGTGAATGTAATGTAACACACACCCATACAATGCGCACGAACCCGTGATGTTTTTCTCACTCCTACTAGTGAATGTAATGTAACACACACCCATACAATGCGCACCACCCCGTGATGTTTTTCTCACTCATACTAGTGAATGTAATGAAACACACACCCATACAATGCGCACCACCCCGTGATGTTTGTCTCACTCCTACTAGTGAATGTAATGTAACACACACCCATATGATGCGCACCACCCCGTGATGATTTCTCACTCCTAATAGTGAATGTAAGGTAACACACACCCATACGTTTGGCACTACCCCGTGATGTTTTTCTCACTCCTACTAGTGAATGTAATGTAACACACACCCATACAATGCGCACCACCCCGTGGTGTTTTTCTCACTCCTACTAGTGAATGTTATGTAACACACACCCATACAATGCGCACCACCCCGTGATGTTTTTCTCACTCCTACTAGTGAATGTAATGTAAGACACAACCATACAATACGCACCACCCCGTGGTGTTTTTCTCACTCCTACTAGTGAATGTTATGTAACACACACCCATACAATGCGCACCACCCCGTGATGTTTTTCTCACTCCTACTAGTGAATTTAATGTAACACACACCCATACAATGCGCACCACCCCATGATGTTTTTCTCACTCCTACTAGTGAATGTAATGTAACACACACCCATACAATGCGCACCACCCCGTGATGTTTTTCTCACTCCTACTAGTGAATGTAATGTAACACACACCCATACAATGAGCACCACCCCGTGATGTCTTTCTCACTCCTACTAGTGAATGTAATGTAACACACACCCATACAATGCGCACCACCCCGTGATGTTTTTCTCACTCCTACTAGTGAACGTAATGTAACACACACCCATACAATGTGCACCACCCCGTGATGTTTTTCTCACTCCTACTAGTGAATGTTATGTAACACACACCCATATAATGCGCACCACTCCGTGATGTTTTTCAGAAACCTATCCTACATTGCCACTGCATGTTCCCTGACCTCCCCATGCTGACCACCCCGCGGTGCTTTTCTCCATCCTACATTGCCACTCACTGCCTATCCTAATTCAGACCCTCCGATTCACACCACCCCGTGATGTTTTTCTCACTCCTACTAGTGAATGTAATGTAACACACACCAATACAATGCGCACCACCCCGTGATGTTTTTGTCACTACTACTAGTGAATGTAATGTAACACACACCCATACAATGAGCACCACCCCGTGATGTTTTTCTCACTCCTAATAGTGAATGTAATGTAACACACACACATACAATGCACACCACTCCGTGATGTTTTTCTCACTCCTACTAGTGAATGTAATGTAATACACACCCATACAATGCATACCACCCCGCGATGTTTTTCAGAAACCTATTCTACATTGCCACTGCATGTTCCCTGACCTCCACATGCTGATCACCCCGCGGTGCTTTTCTCCATCCTACATTGCCAATCACTGCCTATCCTAATTCAGACCCTCCGATTCACAGCACCCTGTGATGCTTTTCTCACTCCTACTAGTGAATGTAATGTAACACAAACCCATACAATGCGCACCCCCCCTTGATGTTTTTCTCACTCCGACTAGTGAATGTAATGTAACACACACCCATACAATGCGCACCACCCCGTGATGTTTTTCTCACTCCTACTAGTGAATGTAATGTAACACAAACCCATACAATGCGCACCCCCACTTGATGTTTTTCTCACTCCTACTAGTGAATGTAATGTAACACACACCCATACAATGCGCACCACCCCTTGATGTTTTTCTCACTCCGACTAGTGAATGTAATGTAACACACACCCATACAATGCACACCACCCCGTGATGTTTTTCTCACTCCTACTAGTGAATGTAATGTAACACAAACCCATACAATGCGCACCCCCCCTTGATGTTTTTCTCACTCCTACTAGTGAATGTAATGTAACACACACCCATACAATGCGCACCACCCCGTGATGTTTTTCTCACTCCTACTAGTGAATGTAATGTAACACACACCCATACAATGCGCACCACCCCTCTATGTTTTTAAGAAACCTATCCTACATTGCCACTGCATGTTCCCTGACCTCCCCATGCTGACCACCGCGCGGAACTTTTCTCCATCCTACATTGCCACACACTGCCTATCCTAATTCAGACCCTCCGATTCACACCACCCCGTGATGTTTTTCTCACTCCTACTAGTGAATGTAATGTAACTCACACCCATACAATGCGCAGCACCCCGTGATGTTTTTCTCACTCCTAGTAGTGAATGTATTGTAACACACACCCATACAATGCGCACCAACCCGTGATGTTTTTCTCACTCCTACTAGTGAATGTCATGTAACACACACCCATACAATGCGCACCAACCCGTGATGTTTTTCTCACTCTTACTAGTGAATGTAATGTAACACACACCCATACAATGCGCACCACCCCGTGATGTTTTTCTCACTCCTACTAGTGAATGTCATGTAACACACACCCATACAATGCGCACCACCCCGTGATGTTTTTCTCACTCTTCTAGTGAATGTAATGTAACACACACCCTTACAATGCGCACCACCCCGTGATGTTTTTCTCACTCCTACTAGTGAATGTAATGTAACACACACCCATACAATGCGCACCACCCCGTGATGTTTTTCTCACTCCTACTAGTGAATGTAATGTAACACACACCCATACAATGCGCACCAACCCGTGATGTTTTTCTCACTCCTACTAGTGAATGTAATGTAACACACACCCATACAATGCGCACCACCCGGTGATGTTTTTCTCACTCCTACTAGTGAATGTAATGTAACACACACCCATACAATGCGCACCACCCCGTGATGTTTTTCTCACTCCTACTAGTGAATGTAATGTAACAAACACCCATACAATGCGCACCACCCCGTGATGTTTTTCTCACTCCTACTAGTGAATGTAATGTAACACACACCCATACAATGCGCACCATCCCGTGATGTATTTCTCACTCCTACTAGTGAATGTAATGTAACACACACCCATACAATGCGCACCCACCCGTGATGTTTTTCTCACTCCTACTAGTGAATGTAATGTAACACACACCCATAAAATGCGCACCACCCCGTGATGTTTTTCTCACTCCTACTAGTGAATGTAATGTAACACACACCCATACAATGCGCACCACCCCGCGATGTTTTTCAGTAACGTATCCTACATTGCCACTGCATGTTCCTTGACCTCCACATGCTGACCACCCCGCTGTGCTTTTCTCCATCCTACATTGCCAATCACTGCCTATCCTAATTCAGACCCTGCGATTCACACCACCCCGTGATGCTTTTCTCACTCCTAGTAGTGAATGTATTGTAACACACACCCATACAATGCGCACCAACCCGTGATGTTTTTCTCACTCTTACTAGTGAATGTAATGTAACACACACCCATACAATGCGCACCACCCCGTGATGTTTTTCTCACTCCTACTAGTGAATGTCATGTAACACACACCCATACAATGCGCACCACCCCGTGATGTTTTTCTCACTCCTACTAGTGAATGTAATGTAACACACACCCATACAATGCGCACCACACCGTGATGTTTTTCTCACTCCTACTAGTGAATGTAATGTAACACACACCCATACAATGCGCACCACACCGTGATGTTTTTCTCACTCCTACTAGTGAATGTAATGTAACACACACCCATACAATGCGCACCACCCCGTGATGTTTTTCTCACTCATACTAGTGAATGTAATGTAACACACACCCATACAATGCGCACCACCCCGTGATGTTTTTCTCACTCCTACTAGTGAATGTAATGTAACACACACCCATACGATGCGCACCACCCCGTGATGATTTCTCACTCCTACTAGTGAATGTAATGTAACACACACCCATACGTTTCGCCCTACCCCGTGATGTTTTTCTCACTCCTACTAGTGAATGTAATGTAACACACACCCATACAATGCGCACCACCCCGTGATGTTTTTCTCACTCCTACTAGTGAATGTAATGTAACACACACCCATACAATTAGCACCACCCCCGATGTTTTCCAGAAACCTATCCTACATTGCCACTGCATGTTCCCTGACCTCCCCATGCTGACCACCACGCGGTGCTTTTCTCCATCCTACATTGCCACTCACTGTCTATCCTAATTTAGACCCTCCGATTCACACCACCCCGTGATGTTTTTCTCACTCCTAGTAGTGAATGTATTGTAACACACACCCATACAATGCGCACCACCCCGTGATGTTTTTCTCACTCTTACTAGTGAATGTAATATAACACACACCCATACAATGCGCACCACCCCGTGATGTTTTTCTCACTCCTACTAGTGAATGTAATGTAACACACACCCATACAATGCGCACCACCCCGTGATGTTTTTCTCACTCCTACTAGTGAATGTAATGTAACACACACCCATACAATGCGCACCACCCCGTGATGTTTTTCTCACTCCTACTAGTGAATGTAATGTAACACACACCCATACAATGCGCACCACCCCGAGATGTTTTTCAGAAACCTATCCTACATTGCCACTGCATGTTCCCTGACCTCCCCATGCTGACCAGCCCGCGGTGCTTTTCTCCATCCTACAGTGCCACTCACGGCCTATCCTAATTCAGACCCTCCAATTCACACCACCCCGTGAGGTTTTTCTCACTCCTACTAATGAATGTAATGTAACACACACCCATAGAATGCGCAGCACCCCGTGATGTTTTTCTCACCCCTACTAGTGAATGTAATGTAACACACACCCATACAATGCGCACCACCCCGTGATGTTTTTCTCACTCCTACTAGTGAATGTAATGTAACACACACCCATACAATGCGCACCACCCCGTGATGTTTTTCTCACTCCTATTAGTGAATGTAATGTAACACACACCCATACAATGCGCACCACCCCGTGATGTTTTTCTCACTCCTATTAGTGAATCTAATGTAACACACACCCATACAATGCGCACCACACCGCAATGTTTTTCAGAAACCTATCCTACATTGCCACTGCATGTTCCATGACCTCCCCATGCTGACCACCCCGCGGTGCTTTTCTCCATCCTACATTGCCACTCACTGCCTATCCTAATTCAGAGCCTCCGATTCACACCACCCCGTGATGTTTTTCTCACTCCTCGTAGTGAATGTAATGTAACACACACCCATACAATGCGCACCACCCCGTGATGTTTTTCTCACTCCTACTAGTGAATGTAATGTAACACACACCCATACAATGTGCACCACCCCGTGATGTTTTTCTCACTCCTACTAGTGAATGTAATGTAACACACACCCATACAATGCACACCACCCCGTGATGTTTTTCTCACTCCTACTAGTGAATGTAATGTAACACACACCCATACAATGCGCACCACCCCTTGATGTTTTTCTCACTCCTACTAGTGAATGTAATGTAACTCACACCCATACAATGCGCACCACCCCGTGATGTTTTTCTCACTCCTACTAGTGAATGAAATGTAACACACACCCATACAATGCGCACCAGCCCGTGATGTTTTTCTCACTCCTACTTGTCAATCTAATGTAACACACACCCATACAATGCGCACCACCCCGCGATGTTTTTCAGTAACCTATCCTACATTGCCACTGCATGTTCCCTGACCTCCACATGCTGACCACCCCGCGGTGCTTTTCTCCATCCTACATTGCCAATCACTGCCTATCCTAATTCAGACCCTGCGATTCACACCACCCCGTGATGCTTTTCTCACTCCTAGTAGTGAATGCATTGTAACACACACCCATACAATGCGCACCACCCCGTGATGTTTTTCTCACTCTTACTAGTGAATGTAATGTAACACACACACATACAAGGCGCACCACCCCGTGATGTTTTTCTCAGTCCTACTAGTGAATGTAATGTAACACACACCCATACAATGCGCACCACCCCGTGATGTTTTTCTCACTCCTACTAGTGAATGTAATGTAACACAAACCCATAAAATGCGCACCACCCCGTGATGTTTTTCTCACTCCTACTAGTGAATGTAATGTAACACACACCCATACAATGCGCACCAACCCGTGATGTTTTTCTCACTCCTACTAGTGAATGTAATGTAACACACACCCATACAATGCGCACCACCCCGTGATGTTTTTCTCACTCATACTAGTGAATGTAATGAAACACACACCCATACAATGCGCACCACCCGGTGATGTTTTTCTCACTCCTACTAGTGAATGTAATGTAACACACACCCATATGATGCGCACCACCCCGTGATGATTTCTCACTCCTAATATTGAGTGTAATGTAACACACACCCATTCGTTTCGCACTACCCCGTGATGTTTTTCTCACTCCTACTAGTGAATGTAATGTAACACACACCCATACAATGCGCACCACCCCGTGATGTTTTTCTCACTCCTACTAGTGAATGTAATGTAACACACACCCATACAATGCGCACCACCCCGCGATGTTTTTCAGTAACGTATCCTACATTGCCACTGCATGTTCCTTGACCTCCACATGCTGACCACCCCGCTGTGCTTTTCTCCATCCTACATTGCCAATCACTGCCTATCCTAATTCAGACCCTGCGATTCACACCACCCCGTGATGCTTTTCTCACTCCTAGTAGTGAATGTATTGTAACACACACCCATACAATGCGCACCAACCCGTGATGTTTTTCTCACTCTTACTAGTGAATGTAATGTAACACACACCCATACAATGCGCACCACCCCGTGATGTTTTTCTCACTCCTACTAGTGAATGTCATGTAACACACACCCATACAATGCGCACCACCCCGTGATGTTTTTCTCACTCCTACTAGTGAATGTAATGTAACACACACCCATACAATGCGCACCACACCGTGATGTTTTTCTCACTCCTACTAGTGAATGTAATGTAACACACACCCATACAATGCGCACCACACCGTGATGTTTTTCTCACTCCTACTAGTGAATGTAATGTAACACACACCCATACAATGCGCACCACCCCGTGATGTTTTTCTCACTCATACTAGTGAATGTAATGTAACACACACCCATACAATGCGCACCACCCCGTGATGTTTTTCTCACTCCTACTAGTGAATGTAATGTAACACACACCCATACGATGCGCACCACCCCGTGATGATTTCTCACTCCTACTAGTGAATGTAATGTAACACACACCCATACGTTTCGCCCTACCCCGTGATGTTTTTCTCACTCCTACTAGTGAATGTAATGTAACACACACCCATACAATGCGCACCACCCCGTGATGTTTTTCTCACTCCTACTAGTGAATGTAATGTAACACACACCCATACAATTAGCACCACCCCCAATGTTTTCCAGAAACCTATCCTACATTGCCACTGCATGTTCCCTGACCTCCCCATGCTGACCACCACGCGGTGCTTTTCTCCATCCTACATTGCCACTCACTGTCTATCCTAATTTAGACCCTCCGATTCACACCACCCCGTGATGTTTTTCTCACTCCTAATAGTGAATGTAATGTAACACACACCCATACAATGCGCACCACCCCGTGATGTTTTTCTCACTCCTAGTAGTGAATGTATTGTAACACACACCCTTACAATGCGCACCAACCCGTGATGTTTTTCTCACTCCTACTAGTGAATGTAATGTAACACACACCCATAAAATGCGCACCACCCCGTGAAGTTTTTCTCACTCCTACTAGTGAATCTAATGTAACACACACCCATACAATGCGCACCACCCCGCGATGTTTTTCAGAAAACTATCCTACATTGCCACTGCATGTTCCCTGACCTACACATGCTGACCACCCCGCGGTGCTTTTCTCCATCCTACATTGCCAATCACTGCCTATCCTAATTCAGACACTGCGATTCACACCACCCCGTGATGCTTTTCTCACTCCTAGTAGTGAATGTATTGTAACACACACCCATACAATGCGCACCACCCCGTGATGTTTTTCTCACTCTTACTAGTGAATGTAATATAACACACACCCATACAATGCGCACCACCCCGTGATGTTTTTCTCACTCCTACTAGTGAATGTAATGTAACACACACCCATACAATGCGCACCACCCCGTGATGTTTTTCTCACTCCTACTAGTGAATGTAATGTAACACACACCCATACAATGCGCACCACCCCGTGATGTTTTTCTCACTCCTACTAGTGAATGTAATGTAACACACACCCATACAATGCGCACCACCCCGAGATGTTTTTCAGAAACCTATCCTACATTGCCACTGCATGTTCCCTGACCTCCCCATGCTGACCAGCCCGCGGTGCTTTTCTCCATCCTACAGTGCCACTCACGGCCTATCCTAATTCAGACCCTCCAATTCACACCACCCCGTGAGGTTTTTCTCACTCCTACTAATGAATGTAATGTAACACACACCCATAGAATGCGCAGCACCCCGTGATGTTTTTCTCACCCCTACTAGTGAATGTAATGTAACACACACCCATACAATGCGCACCACCCCGTGATGTTTTTCTCACTCCTACTAGTGAATGTAATGTAACACACACCCATACAATGCGCACCACCCCGTGATGTTTTTCTCACTCCTATTAGTGAATGTAATGTAACACACACCCATACAATGCGCACCACCCCGTGATGTTTTTCTCACTCCTACTAGTGAATCTAATGTAACACACACCCATACAATGCGCACCACACCGCAATGTTTTTCAGAAACCTATCCTACATTGCCACTGCATGTTCCATGACCTCCCCATGCTGACCACCCCGCGGTGCTTTTCTCCATCCTACATTGCCACTCACTGCCTATCCTAATTCAGAGCCTCCGATTCACACCACCCCGTGATGTTTTTCTCACTCCTCGTAGTGAATGTAATGTAACACACACCCATACAATGCGCACCACCCCGTGATGTTTTTCTCACTCCTACTAGTGAATGTAATGTAACACACACCCATACAATGTGCACCACCCCGTGATGTTTTTCTCACTCCTACTAGTGAATGTAATGTAACACACACCCATACAATGCACACCACCCCGTGATGTTTTTCTCACTCCTACTAGTGAATGTAATGTAACACACACCCATACAATGCGCACCACCCCTTGATGTTTTTCTCACTCCTACTAGTGAATGTAATGTAACTCACACCCATACAATGCGCACCACCCCGTGATGTTTTTCTCACTCCTACTAGTGAATGAAATGTAACACACACCCATACAATGCGCACCAGCCCGTGATGTTTTTCTCACTCCTACTTGTCAATCTAATGTAACACACACCCATACAATGCGCACCACCCCGCGATGTTTTTCAGTAACCTATCCTACATTGCCACTGCATGTTCCCTGACCTCCACATGCTGACCACCCCGCGGTGCTTTTCTCCATCCTACATTGCCAATCACTGCCTATCCTAATTCAGACCCTGCGATTCACACCACCCCGTGATGCTTTTCTCACTCCTAGTAGTGAATGCATTGTAACACACACCCATACAATGCGCACCACCCTGTGATGTTTTTCTCACTCTTACTAGTGAATGTAATGTAACACACACACATACAAGGCGCACCACCCCGTGATGTTTTTCTCAGTCCTACTAGTGAATGTAATGTAACACACACCCATACAATGCGCACCACCCCGTGATGTTTTTCTCACTCCTACTAGTGAATGTAATGTAACACAAACCCATAAAATGCGCACCACCCCGTGATGTTTTTCTCACTCCTACTAGTGAATGTAATGTAACACACACCCATACAATGCGCACCAACCCGTGATGTTTTTCTCACTCCTACTAGTGAATGTAATGTAACACACACCCATACAATGCGCACCACCCCGTGATGTTTTTCTCACTCATACTAGTGAATGTAATGAAACACACACCCATACAATGCGCACCACCCGGTGATGTTTTTCTCACTCCTACTAGTGAATGTAATGTAACACACACCCATATGATGCGCACCACCCCGTGATGATTTCTCACTCCTAATATTGAGTGTAATGTAACACACAGCCATTCGTTTCGCACTACCCCGTGATGTTTTTCTCACTCCTACTAGTGAATGTAATGTAACACACACCCATACAATGCGCACCACCCCGTGGTGTTTTTCTCACTCCTACTAGTGAATGTTATGTAACACACACCCATACAATGCGCACCACCCCGTGATGTTTTTCTCACTCCTACTAGTGAATGTAATGTAAGACACACCCATACAATACGCACCACCCCGTGGTGTTTTTCTCACTCCTACTAGTGAATGTAATGTAACACACACCCATACAATGCGCACCACCCCGTGATGTTTTTCTCACTCCTACTAGTGAATGTAATGTAACACACACCCATACAATGCGCACCACCCCTAGATGTTTTTCAGAAACCTATCCTACATTGCCACTGCATGTTCCCTGACCTCCCCATGCTGACCAGTCCGCGGTGCTTTTCTCCATCCTACATTGCCACTCACGGCCTATCCTAATTCAGACCCTCCGATTCACACCACCCCGTGAGGTTTTTCTCACTCCTACTAATGAATGTAATGTAACACACACCCATACAATGCGCACCACCCCGTGATGTTTTTCTCACCCCTACTAGTGAATGTAATGTAACACACACCCATACAATGCGCACCACCCCGTGATGTTTTTCTCACTCCTACTAGTGAATGTAATGTAACACACACCCAATAATGCGCACCACCCCGTGATGTTTTTCTCACTCCTATTAGTGAATGTAATGTAAAACACACCCATACAATGCGCACCACCCCGTGATGTTTTTCAGAAACCTATCCTACATTGCCACTGCATGTTCCATGACCTCCCCATGCTGACCACCCCGAGGTGCTTTTCTCCATCCTACATTGCCACTCACTGCCTATCCTAATTCAGAGCCTCCGATTCACACCACCCTGTGATGTTTTTCTCACTCCTAGTAGTGAATGTAATGTAACACACACCCATACAATGCGCACCACCCCGTGATGTTTTTCTCACTCCTACTAGTGAATGTAATGTAACACACACCCATACAATGTGCACCACCCCGTGATGTTTTTCTCACTCCTACTAGTGAATGTAATGTAACACACACCCATACAATGCACACCACCCCGTGATGTTTTTCTCACTCCTACTAGTGAATGTAATGTAACACACACCCATACAATGCGCACCACCCCTTGATGTTTTTCTCACTCCTACTAGTGTATGTAATGTAACACACACCCATACAATGCGCACCACCCCGTGATGTTTTTCTCACTCATACTAGTGAATGAAATGTAACACACACCCATACAATGCACACCACCCCGTGATGTTTTTCTCACTCCTACTTGTCAATCTAATGTAACACACACCCATACAATGCGCACCACCCCGCGATGTTTTTCAGTAACCTATCCTACATTGCCACTGCATGTTCCCTGACCTCCACATGCTGACCACCCGCGGTGCTTTTCTCCATCCTACATTGCCAATCACTGCCTATCCTAATTCAGACCCTGCGATTCACACCACCCCGTGATGCTTTTCTCACTCCTAGTAGTGAATGTATTGTAACACACACCCATACAATGCGCACCACCCCGTGATGTTTTTCTCACTCTTACTAGTGAATGTAATTTAACACACACACATACAAGGCGCACCACCCCGTGATGTTTTTCTCAGTCCTACTAGTGAATGTAATGTAACACACACCCATACAATGCGCACCACCCCGTGATGTTTTTCTCACTCCTACTAGTGAATGTAATGTAACACAAACCCATAGAATGCGCACCACCCCGTGATGTTTTTCTCACTCCTACTAGTGAATGTAATGTAACACACACCCATACAATGCGCAGCACCCCGTGATGTTTTTCTCACCCCTACTAGTGAATGTAATGTAACACACACCCATACAATGCGCACCACCCCGTGATGTTTTTCTCACTCCTACTAGTGAATGTAATGTAACACACACCCATACAATGCGCACCAACCCGTGATGTTTTTCTCACTCCTATTAGTGAATGTAATGTAACACACACCCATACAATGCGCACCACACCGCGATGTTTTTCAGAAACCTATCCTACATTGCCACTGCATGTTCCATGACCTCCCCATGCTGACCACCCCGCGGTGCTTTTCTCCATCCTACATTGCCACTCACTGCCTATCCTAATTCAGAGCCTCCGATTCACACCACCCCGTGATGTTTTTCTCACTCCTAGTAGTGAATGTAATGTAACACACACCCATACAATGCGCACCACCCGTGATGTTTTTCTCACTCCTACTAGTGAATGTAATGTAACACACACCCATACAATGTGCACCACCCCGTGATGTTTTTCTCACTCCTACTAGTGAATGTAATGTAACACACACCCATACAATGCGCACCACCCCGTGATGTTTTTCTCACTCCTACTAGTGAATGAAATGTAACACACACCCATACAATGCGCACCACCCCGTGATGTTTTTCTCACTCCTACTTGTCAATCTAATGTAACACACACCCATACAATGCGCACCACCCCGCGATGTTTGTCAGTAACCTATCCTACATTGCCACTGCATGTTCCCTGACCTCCACATGCTGACTACCCCGCGGTGCTTTTCTCCATCCTACATTGCCAATCACTGCCTATCCTAATTCAGTCCCTGCGATTCACACCACCCCGTAATGCTTTTCTCACTCCTAGTAGTGAATGTATTGTAACACAAACCCATACAATGCGCACCACCCCGTGATGTTTTTCTCACTCTTACTAGTGAATGTAATGTAACACACACACATACAAGGCGCACCACCCCGTGATGTTTTTCTCAGTCCTACTAGTGAATGTAATGTAACACACACCCATACAATGCGCACCACCCCGTGATGTTTTCTCACTCCTACTAGTGAATGTAATGTAACACAAACCCATAAAATGCGCACCACCCCGTGATGTTTTTCTCACTCCTACTAGTGAATGTAATGTAACACACACCCATACAATGCGCACCAAACCGTGATGTTTTTCTCACTCCTACTAGTGAATGTAATGTAACACACACCCATACAATGCTCACCACCCCGTGATGTTTTTCTCACTCATACTAGTGAATGTAATGAAACACACACCCATACAATGCGCACCACCCCGTGATGTTTTTCTCACTCCTACTAGTGAATGTAATGTAACACACACCCATACAATGCGCACCACCCCGTGATGTTTTTCTCACTCATACTAGTGAATGTAATGAAACACACACCCATACAATGCGCACCACCCCGTGATGTTTTTCTCACTCCTACTAGTGAATGTAATGTAACACACACCCATATGATGCGCACCACCCCGTGATGATTTCTCACTCCTAATAGTGAGTGTAATGTAACACACACCCATACGTTTCGCACTACCCCGTGATGTTTTTCTCACTCCTACTAGTGAATGTAATGTAACACACACCCATACAATGCGCACCACCCCGTGGTGTTTTTCTCACTCCTACTAGTGAATGTTATGTAACACACACCCATACAATGCGCACCACCCCGTGATGTTTTTCTCACTCCTACTAGTGAATGTAATGTAAGACACACCCATACAATACGCACCACCCCGTGGTGTTTTTCTCATTCCTACTAGTGAATGTAATGTAACACACACCCATACAATGCGCACCACCCCGTGATGTTTTTCTCACTCCTACTAGTGAATGTAATGTAACACACACCCATACAATGCGCACCACCCCGAGATGTTTTTCAGAAACCTATCCTACATTGCCACTGCATGTTCCCTGACCTCCCCATGCTGACCAGCCCGCGGTGCTTTTCTCCATCCTACATTGCCACTCACGGCCTATCCTAATTCAGACCCTCCGATTCACAGCACCCCGTGAGGTTTTTCTCACTCCTACTAATGAATGTAATGTAACACACACCCATACAATGCGCACCACCCCGTGATGTTTTTCTCACCCCTACTAGTGAATGTAATGTAACACACACCCATACAATGCGCACCACCCCGTGATGTTTTTCTCACTCCTACTAGTGAATGTAATGTAACACACACCCTATAATGCGCACCACCCCGTGATGTTTTTCTCACTCCTATTAGTGAATGTAATGTAACACACACCCATACAATGCGCACCACCCCGTGATCTTTTTCAGAAACCTATCCTACATTGCCACTGCATGTTCCATGACCTCCCCATGCTGACCACCCCGCGGTGCTTTTCTCCATCCTACATTGCCACTCACTGCCTATCCTAATTCAGAGCCTCCGATTCACACCACCCCGTGATGTTTTTCTCACTCCTAGTAGTGAATGTAATGTAACACACACCCATACAATGCGCACCACCCCGTGATGTTTTTCTCACTCCTACTAGTGAATGTAATGTAACACACACCCATACAATGCACACCACCCCGTGATGTTTTTCTCACTCCTACTAGTGAATGTAATGTAACACACACCCATACAATGCGCACCACCCCTTGATGTTTTTCTCACTCCTACTAGTGTATGTAATGTAACACACACCCATACAATGCGCACCACCCCGTGATGTTTTTCTCACTCCTACTAGTGAATGAAATGTAACACACACCCATACAATGCGCACCACCCTGTGATGTTTTTCTCACTCCTACTTGTCAATCTAATGTAACACACACCCATACAATGCGCACCACCCCGCGATGTTTTTCAGTAACCTATCCTACATTGCCACTGCATGTTCCCTGACCTCCACATGCTGACCACCCCGCGGTGCTTTTCTCCATCCTACATTGCCAATCACTGCCTATCCTAATTCAGTCCCTGCGATTCACACCACCCCGTGATGCTTTTCTCACTCCTAGTAGTGAATGTATTGTAACACACACCCATACAATGCGCACCACCCCGTGATGTTTTTCTCACTCATACTAGTGAATGAAATGTAACACACACCCATACAATGCACACCACCCCGTGATGTTTTTCTCACTCCTACTTGTCAATCTAATGTAACACACACCCATACAATGCGCACCACCCCGCGATGTTTTTCAGTAACCTATCCTACATTGCCACTGCATGTTCCCTGACCTCCACATGCTGACCACCCCGCGGTGCTTTTCTCCATCCTACATTGCCAATCACTGCCTATCCTAATTCAGACCCTGCGATTCACACCACCCCGTGATGCTTTTCTCACTCCTAGTAGTGAATGTATTGTAACACACACCCATACAATGCGCACCACCCCGTGATGTTTTTCTCACTCTTACTAGTGAATGTAATTTAACACACACACATACAAGGCGCACCACCCCGTGATGTTTTTCTCAGTCCTACTAGTGAATGTAATGTAACACACACCCATACAATGCGCACCACCCCGTGATGTTTTTCTCACTCCTACTAGTGAATGTAATGTAACAGAAACCCATAAAATGCGCACCACCCCGTGATGTTTTTCTCACTCCTACTAGTGAATGTAATGTAACACACACCCATACAATGCGCAGCACCCCGTGATGTTTTTCTCACCCCTACTAGTGAATGTAATGTAACACACACCCATACAATGCGCACCACCCCGTGATGTTTTTCTCACTCCTACTAGTGAATGTAATGTAACACACACCCATACAATGCGCACCAACCCGTGATGTTTTTCTCACTCCTATTAGTGAATGTAATGTAACACACACCCATACAATGCGCACCACACCGCGATGTTTTTCAGAAACCTATCCTACATTGCCACTGCATGTTCCATGACCTCCCCATGCTGACCACCCCGCGGTGCTTTTCTCCATCCTACATTGCCACTCACTGCCTATCCTAATTCAGAGCCTCCGATTCACACCACCCCGTGATGTTTTTCTCACTCCTAGTAGTGAATGTAATGTAACACACACCCATACAATGCGCACCACCCGTGATGTTTTTCTCACTCCTACTAGTGAATGTAATGTAACACACACCCATACAATGTGCACCACCCCGTGATGTTTTTCTCACTCCTACTAGTGAATGTAATGTAACACACACCCATACAATGCGCACCACCCCGTGATGTTTTTCTCACTCCTACTAGTGAATGAAATGTAACACACACCCATACAATGCGCACCACCCCGTGATGTTTTTCTCACTCCTACTTGTCAATCTAATGTAACACACACCCATACAATGCGCACCACCCCGCGATGTTTGTCAGTAACCTATCCTACATTGCCACTGCATGTTCCCTGACCTCCACATGCTGACTACCCCGCGGTGCTTTTCTCCATCCTACATTGCCAATCACTGCCTATCCTAATTCAGTCCCTGCGATTCACACCACCCCGTGATGCTTTTCTCACTCCTAGTAGTGAATGTATTGTAACACAAACCCATACAATGCGCACCACCCCGTGATGTTTTTCTCACTCTTACTAGTGAATGTAATGTAACACACACACATACAAGGCGCACCACCCCGTGATGTTTTTCTCAGTCCTACTAGTGAATGTAATGTAACACACACCCATACAATGCGCACCACCCCGTGATGTTTTCTCACTCCTACTAGTGAATGTAATGTAACACAAACCCATAAAATGCGCACCACCCCGTGATGTTTTTCTCACTCCTACTAGTGAATGTAATGTAACACACACCCATACAATGCGCACCAAACCGTGATGTTTTTCTCACTCCTACTAGTGAATGTAATGTAACACACACCCATACAATGCTCACCACCCCGTGATGTTTTTCTCACTCATACTAGTGAATGTAATGAAACACACACCCATGCAATGCGCACCACCCCGTGATGTTTTTCTCACTCCTACTAGTGAATGTAATGTAACACACACCCATACAATGCGCACCACCCCGTGATGTTTTTCTCACTCATACTAGTGAATGTAATGAAACACACACCCATACAATGCGCACCACCCCGTGATGTTTTTCTCACTCCTACTAGTGAATGTAATGTAACACACACCCATATGATGCGCACCACCCCGTGATGATTTCTCACTCCTAATAGTGAGTGTAATGTAACACACACCCATACGTTTCGCACTACCCCGTGATGTTTTTCTCACTCCTACTAGTGAATGTAATGTAACACACACCCATACAATGCGCACCACCCCGTGGTGTTTTTCTCACTCCTACTAGTGAATGTTATGTAACACACACCCATACAATGCGCACCACCCCGTGATGTTTTTCTCACTCCTACTAGTGAATGTAATGTAAGACACACCCATACAATACGCACCACCCCGTGGTGTTTTTCTCACTCCTACTAGTGAATGTAATGTAACACACACCCATACAATGCGCACCACCCCGTGATGTTTTTCTCACTCCTACTAGTGAATGTAATGTAACACACACCCATACAATGCGCACCACCCCGAGATGTTTTTCAGAAACCTATCCTACATTGCCACTGCATGTTCCCTGACCTCCCCATGCTGACCAGCCCGCGGTGCTTTTCTCCATCCTACATTGCCACTCACGGCCTATCCTAATTCAGACCCTCCGATTCACAGCACCCCGTGAGGTTTTTCTCACTCCTACTAATGAATGTAATGTAACACACACCCATACAATGCGCACCACCCCGTGATGTTTTTCTCACCCCTACTAGTGAATGTAATGTAACACACACCCATACAATGCGCACCACCCCGTGATGTTTTTCTCACTCCTACTAGTGAATGTAATGTAACACACACCCTATAATGCGCACCACCCCGTGATGTTTTTCTCACTCCTATTAGTGAATGTAATGTAACACACACCCATACAATGCGCACCACCCTGTGATGTTTTTCAGAAACCTATCCTACATTGCCACTGCATGTTCCATGACCTCCCCATGCTGACCACCCCGCGGTGCTTTTCTCCATCCTACATTGCCACTCACTGCCTATCCTAATTCAGAGCCTCCGATTCACACCACCCCGTGATGTTTTTCTCACTCCTAGTAGTGAATGTAATGTAACACACACCCATACAATGCGCACCACCCCGTGATGTTTTTCTCACTCCTACTAGTGAATGTAATGTAACACACACCCATACAATGCACACCACCCCGTGATGTTTTTCTCACTCCTACTAGTGAATGTAATGTAACACACACCCATACAATGCGCACCACCCCTTGATGTTTTTCTCACTCCTACTAGTGTATGTAATGTAACACACACCCATACAATGCGCACCACCCCGTGATGTTTTTCTCACTCCTACTAGTGAATGAAATGTAACACACACCCATACAATGCGCACCACCCCGTGATGTTTTTCTCACTCCTACTTGTCAATCTAATGTAACACACACCCATACAATGCGCACCACCCCGCGATGTTTTTCAGTAACCTATCCTACATTGCCACTGCATGTTCCCTGACCTCCACATGCTGACCACCCCGCGGTGCTTTTCTCCATCCTACATTGCCAATCACTGCCTATCCTAATTCAGTCCCTGCGATTCACACCACCCCGTGATGCTTTTCTCACTCCTAGTAGTGAATGTATTGTAACACACACCCATACAATGCGCACCACCCCGTGATGTTTTTCTCACTCTTACTAGTGAATGTAATGTAACACACACACATACAAGGCGCACCACCCCGTGATGTTTTTCTCAGTCCTACTAGTGAATGTAATGTAACACACACCCATACAATGTGCACCACCCCGTGATGTTTTTCTCACTCCTACTAGTGAATGTAATGTAACACAAACCCATAAAATGTGCACCACCCCGTGATGTTTTTCTCACTCCTACTAGTGAATGTAATGTAACACACACCCATACAATGCGCACGAACCCGTGATGTTTTTCTCACTCCTACTAGTGAATGTAATGTAACACACACCCATACAATGCGCACCACCCCGTGATGTTTTTCTCACTCATACTAGTGAATGTAATGAAACACACACCCATACAATGCGCACCACCCCGTGATGTTTGTCTCACTCCTACTAGTGAATGTAATGTAACACACACCCATATGATGCGCACCACCCCGTGATGATTTCTCACTCCTAATAGTGAATGTAAGGTAACACACACCCATACGTTTCGCACTACCCCGTGATGTTTTTCTCACTCCTACTAGTGAATGTAATGTAACACACACCCATACAATGCGCACCACCCCGTGGTGTTTTTCTCACTCCTACTAGTGAATGTTATGTAACACACACCCATACAATGCGCACCACCCCGTGATGTTTTTCTCACTCCTACTAGTGAATGTAATGTAAGACACAACCATACAATACGCACCACCCCGTGGTGTTTTTCTCACTCCTACTAGTGAATGTTATGTAACACACACCCATACAATGCGCACCACCCCGTGATGTTTTTCTCACTCCTACTAGTGAATTTAATGTAACACACACCCATACAATGCGCACCACCCCATGATGTTTTTCTCACTCCTACTAGTGAATGTAATGTAACACACACCCATACAATGCGCACCACCCCGTGATGTTTTTCTCACTCCTACTAGTGAATGTAATGTAACACACACCCATACAATGAGCACCACCCCGTGATGTCTTTCTCACTCCTACTAGTGAATGTAATGTAACACACACCCATACAATGCGCACCACCCCGTGATGTTTTTCTCACTCCTACTAGTGAACGTAATGTAACACACACCCATACAATGTGCACCACCCCGTGATGTTTTTCTCACTCCTACTAGTGAATGTTATGTAACACACACCCATATAATGCGCACCACTCCGTGATGTTTTTCAGAAACCTATCCTACATTGCCACTGCATGTTCCCTGACCTCCCCATGCTGACCACCCCGCGGTGCTTTTCTCCATCCTACATTGCCACTCACTGCCTATCCTAATTCAGACCCTCCGATTCACACCACCCCGTGATGTTTTTCTCACTCCTACTAGTGAATGTAATGTAACACACACCAATACAATGCGCACCACCCCGTGATGTTTTTGTCACTCCTACTAGTGAATGTAATGTAACACACACCCATACAATGAGCACCACCCCGTGATGTTTTTCTCACTCCTAATAGTGAATGTAATGTAACACACACACATACAATGCACACCACTCCGTGATGTTTTTCTCACTCCTACTAGTGAATGTAATGTAATACACACCCATACAATGCATACCACCCCGCGATGTTTTTCAGAAACCTATTCTACATTGCCACTGCATGTTCCCTGACCTCCACATGCTGATCACCCCGCGGTGCTTTTCTCCATCCTACATTGCCAATCACTGCCTATCCTAATTCAGACCCTCCGATTCACAGCACCCTGTGATGCTTTTCTCACTCCTACTAGTGAATGTAATGTAACACAAACCCATACAATGCGCACCCCCCCTTGATGTTTTTCTCACTCCGACTAGTGAATGTAATGTAACACACACCCATACAATGCGCACCACCCCGTGATGTTTTTCTCACTCCTACTAGTGAATGTAATGTAACACAAACCCATACAATGCGCACCCCCACTTGATGTTTTTCTCACTCCTACTAGTGAATGTAATGTAACACACACCCATACAATGCGCACCACCCCTTGATGTTTTTCTCACTCCGACTAGTGAATGTAATGTAACACACACCCATACAATGCACACCACCCCGTGATGTTTTTCTCACTCCTACTAGTGAATGTAATGTAACACAAACCCATACAATGCGCACCCCCCCTTGATGTTTTTCTCACTCCTACTAGTGAACGTAATGTAACACACACCCATACAATGCGCACCACCCCGTGATGTTTTTCTCACTCCTACTAGTGAATGTAATGTAACACACACCCATACAATGCGCACCACCCCTCTATGTTTTTAAGAAACCTATCCTACATTGCCACTGCATGTTCCCTGACCTCCCCATGCTGACCACCGCGCGGAACTTTTCTCCATCCTACATTGCCACACACTGCCTATCCTAATTCAGACCCTCCGATTCACACCACCCCGTGATGTTTTTCTCACTCCTACTAGTGAATGTAATGTAACTCACACCCATACAATGCGCAGCACCCCGTGATGTTTTTCTCACTCCTACTAGTGAATGTAATGTAACACACACCCATACAATGCGCACCACCCCGTGATGTTTTTCTCACTCCTACTAGTGAATGTAATGTAACACACACCCATACAATGCGCACCACCCCCGATGTTTTTCAGAAAACTAACCTACATTTCCACTGCATGTTCCCTGACCTCCCCATGCTGACCACCCCGCGGTGCTTTTCTCCATCTTACATTGCCACTCACTGCCTATCCTAATTCAGACACTCAGACTCACACCACCCCGTGATGTTTTTCTCACTCCTACTGGTGAATGTAATGTAACACACACCCATACAATGCACACCACCCCGCGATGTTTTTCAGAAACCTATCCTACATTGCCACTGCATGTCCCTGACCTCCCTATGCTGACTACCCCGTGGTGCTTTTCTCCACCCTACATTGCCACTCACTACTTATCCTAATTCAGACCCTCCGATTCACACCACCCCGTGATGATTTTCTCACTCCTACTAGTGAATATATTGTAACACACACCCATACATTGCGCACCACCCCGTGATGTTTTTGTCACTCCTAATAGTGAATGTAATGTAACACACACCCATACAATGCGCACCACCCCGTGATGTTTTTCTCACTCCTACTAGTGAATGTAATGTAACACACACCCATACATTGCGCACCACCACGTGATGTTTTTCTCACTCCTACTAGTGAATGTAATGTAACACACACCCATACAATGCGCACCACCCCGTGATGTTTTTCTCACTCCTACTAGTGAATGTAATGTAACACACAACCATACAATGCGCACCACCCCGCGATGTTTTTCAGAAACCTATCCTACATTGCCACTGCATGTTCCCTGACCTCCCCACGCTGACCACCCCGTGGTGCTTTTCTCCATCCTACCTTGCCACTCACTGCCTATCCTAATTCAGAACCTCCGATTCACACCACCCCGTGATGTTTTTCTCACTCCTCCTGGTGAATGTAATGTAACACACACCCATACAATGCACACCACCCGCGATGTTTTTCAGAAACCTATCCTACACTGCCACTGCATGTTCCCTGACCTCCCCATGCTGACCACCCCGCGGTGCTTTTCTCCATCCTACATTGCCACTCACTGCCTATCCTAATTCAGACCCTCAGACTCACACCACCCCGTGATGTTTTTCTCACTCCTACTGGTGAATGTAATGTAACACACACCCATAAAATGCGCACAACCCACCCCGTGATGTTTTTCTCACTCCTACTAGTGAATGTAATGTAACACACACCCATACAATGCGCACCACCCCGTGATGTTTTTGTCACTCCTACTAGTGAATGTCATGTAACACACACCCATACAATGCGCACCACCCGCGATGTTTTTCTCACTCCTACTAGTGAATGTAATGTATCACACACCCATACAATGCGCACCACCCCGTCATGTTTTTCTCACTCCTACTAGTGAATGTAATGTAACACACACCCATACAATGCACACCACTCCGTGATGTTTTTCTCACTCCTACTAGTGAATGTAATGTAATACACACCCATACAATGCATACCACCCCGCGATGTTTTTCAGAAACCTATTCTACATTGCCACTGCATGTTCCCTGACCTCCCCATGCTGACCACCGCGCGGAGCTTTTCTCCATCCTACATTGCCACTCACTGCCTATCCTAATTCAGACCCTCCGATTCACTCCAGCCCGTGATGTTTTTCTCACTCCTACTAGTGAATGTAATGTAACTCACACCCATACAATGCGCACCACCCCGTGATGTTTTTCTCACTCCTACTAGTGAATGTAATGTAACACACACCCATACAATGCGCACCACCCCGTGATGTTTTTCTCACTCCTACTAGTGAATCTAATGTAACACACACCCATACAATGCGCACCACCCCGTGATGTTTTTCTCACTCCTACTAGTGAATGTAATGTAACACACACCCATACAATGCGCACCACCCCGTGATGTTTTTCTCACTCCTACTAGTGAATCTAATGTAACACACACCCATACAATGCGCACCACCCCGTGATGTTTTTCTCACTCCTACTTGTGAATCTAATGTAACACACACCCATACAATGCGCACCACCCCGCGATGTTTTTCAGAATCCTATCCTACATTGCCACTGCATGTTCCCTGACCTCCCCATGCTGACCACCACGCGGGGCTTTTCTCCATCCTACATTGCCACTCACTGCCTATCCTAATTCAGACCCTCCGATTCACACCACCCCGTGATGTTTTTCTCACTCCTATTAGTGAATGTAATGTAACACACACCCATACAATGCGCACCACCCCGTGATGTTTTTCTCACTCCTACTAGTGAATGTAATGTAACACACACCCATACAATGCGCACCACCCCGTGATGTTTTTCTCACTCCTACTAGTGAATGTAATGTAACACACACCCATACAATGCGCACCACCCCGTGATGTTTTTCTCACTCCTACTAGTGAATCTAATGTAACAAACACCCATACAATGAGCACCACCCCGCGATGTTTTTCAGAAGCCTATCCTACATTGCCACTGCATGTTCCCTGACCTCCCCATGCTGACCACCCCGCGGGGCTTTTCTCCATGCTACATTGCCACTCACTGCCTTTCCTAATTCAGACCCTCCGATTCACACCACCCCGTGATGTTTTTCTCACTCCTAGTAGTGAATGTAATGTAACACACACCCATACAATGCGTACCACCCCGTGATGTTTTTCTCACTCCTACTAGTGAATGTAATGTAACACCCATACAATGCGCACCACCCCGTGATGTTTTTCTCACTCCTACGAGTGAATGTAATGTAACACACACCCATACAATGCGCACCACCCCGTGATGTTTTTCTCACTCCTACTAGTGAATGTAATGTAACACACACCCATACAATGCGCACCACCGAGTGATGCTTTTCTCACTCCTACTAGTGAATCTAATGTAACACACACCCATACAATGCGCACCACCCCGTGATGTTTTTCTCACTCCTACTAGTGAATGTAATGTAACACACACCCATACAATGCGCACCACCCCGTGATGTTTTTCTCACTCCTAGTAGTGAATGTAATGTAACACACACCCATACAATGCGCACCACCACGTGATGTTTTTCTCACTCCTACTAGTGAATGTAATGTAACACACACCCATACAATGCGCACCACCCCGTGATGTTTTTCTCACTCCTACGAGTGAATATAATGTAACACACACCCATACAATGCACACCACCCCGTGATGTTTTTCTCACTCCTACGAGTGAATGTAATGTAACACACACACATACAATGCGCACCACCCCGTGATGTTTTTCTCACTCCTACTAGTGAATGTAATGTAACACACACCCATACAATGCGCACCACCCCGTGATGTTTTTCTCACTCCTACTAGTGAATCTAATGTAACACACACCCATACAATGCGCACCACCCCGTGATGTTTTTCTCACTCCTACTAGTGAATCTAATGTAACACACACCCATACAATGCGCACCACACCGCCATGTTTTTCAGAAACCTATCCTACATTGCCACTGCATGTTCCCTGACCTCCCCATGCTGACCACCCCGCGGGGCTTTTCTCCATCCTACATTGCCACTCACTGCGTTTCCTAATTCAGACCCTCCGATTCACACCACCCCGTGATGTTTTTCTCACTCCTATTAGTGAATGTAATGTAACACACACCCATACAATGCGCACCACCCCGTGATGTTTTTCTCACTCCTACTAGTGAATGTAATGTAACACACACCCATACAATGCGCACCACCCCGTGATGTTTTTCTCACTCCTACTAGTGAATGTAATGTAACACACACCCATACAATGCGCACCACCCCGTGATGTTTTTCTCACTCCTACTAGTGAATGTAATGTAACACACACCCATACAATGCGCACCACCCCGTGATATTTTTCTCACTCCTACTAGTGAATGTAATGTAACACACACCCATACAATGCGCACCACCGCGTGATGTTTTTCTCACTCCTACTAGTGAATCTAATGTAACACACACCCATACAATGCGCACCACCCCGTGATGTTTTTCTCACTCCTACTAGTGAATGTAATGTAACACACACCCATACAATGCGCACCACCCCGTGACGTTTTTCTCACTCCTACTAGTGAATGTAATGTAACACACACCCATACAATGCACACAACCCCGTGATGTTTTTCTCACTCCTACGAGTGAATGTAATGTAACACACACCCATACAATGCGCACCACCCCGGGATGATTTTCTCACTCCTACTAGTGAATGTAATGTAACACACACCCATACAATGCGCACCACCCCGTGATGTTTTTCTCACTCCTACTAGTGAATGTAATGTAACACACACCCATACAATGCGCACCACCCCGTGATGTTTTTCTCACTCCTACTAGTGAATCTAATGTAACACACACCCATATAATGCGCACCACCCCGTGATGTTTTTCGCACTCCTACGAGTGAATGTAATGTAACACACACCCATACAATGCGCACCACCCCGTGATGTTTTTCTCACTCCTACGAGTGAATGTAATGTAACACACACCCATACAATGCGCACCACCCCGTGATGTTTGTCTCACTCCTACTAGTGAATCTAATGTAACACACACCCATACAATGCGCACCACCACGCGATGTTTTTCAGAATCCTATCCTACATTGCCACTGCATGTTCCCTGACCTCCCCATGGTGACCACCCCGCGGGGCTTTTCTCCATCCTACATTGCCACTCACTGCCTTTTCTAATTCAGACCCTCCGATTCACACCACCCCGTGATGTTTTTCTCACTCCTATTAGTGAATGTAATGTAACACACACACATACAATGCGCACCACCCCGTGATGTTTTTCTCACTCCTACGAGTGAATATAATGTAACACACACCCATACAATGCGCACCAACCCGTGATGTTTTTCTCACTCTTACGAGTGAATGTAATGTAACACACACCCATACAATGCGCACCACCCCGTGATGTTTTTCTCACTCCTACTAGTGAATGTAATGTAACACACACCCATACAATGTGCACCACCCCGTGATGTTTTTCTCACTCCTACTAGTGAATGTAATGTAACACACACCCATACAATGCGCACCACTCCGTGATGTTTTTCTCACTCCTACTAGTGAATGTAATGTAACACACACCCATACAATGCGCACCACCCCGCGATGTTTTTCAGAATCCTATCCTACATTGCCACTGCATGTTCCCTGACCTCCCCATGCTGACCACCCCGCGGGGCTTTTCTCCATCCTATATTGCCACTCACTGCCTTTCCTAATTCAGACCCTCTGATTCACACCACCCCGTGATGTTTTTCTCACTCCTATTCGTGAATGTAATGTAACACACACCCATAAAATGCGCACCACCCCGTGATGTTTTTCTCACTCCTACTAGTGAATGTAATGTAACACACACCCATACAATGCGCACCACCCCGTGATGTTTTTCTCACTCCTACTAGTGAATGTAATGTAACACACACCCATACAATGCGCACCACCCCGTGATGTTTTTCTCACTCCTACTTGTGAATCTAATGTAACACACACCCATACAATGCGCACCACCCCGCGATGTTTTTCAGAATCCTATCCTACATTGCCACTGCATGTTCCCTGACCTCCCCATGCTGACCACCCCGCGGGGCTTTTCTCCATCCTACATTGCCACTCACTGCCTATCCTAATTCAGACCCTCCGATTCACACCACCCCGTGATGTTTTTCTCACTCCTATTAGTGAATGTAATGTAACACACACCCATACAATGCGCACCACCCCGTGATGTTTTTCTCACTCCTACTAGTGAATGTAATGTAAGACACACCCATACAATACGCACCACCCCGTGGTGTTTTTCTCACTCCTACTAGTGAATGTAATGTAACACACACCCATACAATGCGCACCACCCCGTGATGTTTTTCTCACTCCTACTAGTGAATGTAATGTAACACACACCCATACAATGCGCACCACCCCTAGATGTTTTTCAGAAACCTATCCTACATTGCCACTGCATGTTCCCTGACCTCCCCATGCTGACCAGTCCGCGGTGCTTTTCTCCATCCTAGATTGCCACTCACGGCCTATCCTAATTCAGACCCTCCGATTCACACCACCCTGTGAGGTTTTTCTCACTCCTACTAATGAATGTAATGTAACACACACCCATACAATGCGCACCACCCCGTGATGTTTTTCTCACCCCTACTAGTGAATGTAATGTAACACACACCCATACAATGCGCACCACCCCGTGATGTTTTTCTCACTCCTACTAGTGAATGTAATGTAACACACACCCAATAATGCGCACCACCCCGTGATGTTTTTCTCACTCCTATTAGTGAATGTAATGTAACACACACCCATACAATGCGCACCACCCCGTGATGTTTTTCAGAAACCTATCCTACATTGCCACTGCATGTTCCATGACCTCCCCATGCTGACCACCCCGCGGTGCTTTTCTCCATCCTACATTGCCACTCACTGCCTATCCTAATTCAGAGCCTCCGATTCACACCACCCTGTGATGTTTTTCTCACTCCTAGTAGTGAATGTAATGTAACACACACCCATACAATGCGCACCACCCCGTGATGTTTTTCTCACTCCTACTAGTGAATGTAATGTAACACACACCCATACAATGTGCACCACCCCATGATGTTTTTCTCACTCCTACTAGTGAATGTAATGTAACACACACCCATACAATGCACACCAACCCGTGATGTTTTTCTCACTCCTACTAGTGAATGTAATGTAACACACACCCATACAATGCGCACCACCCCTTGATGTTTTTCTCACTCCTACTAGTGTATGTAATGTAACACACACCCATACAATGCGCACCACCCCGTGATGTTTTTCTCACTCATACTAGTGAATGAAATGTAACACACACCCATACAATGCACACCACCCCGTGATGTTTTTCTCACTCCTACTTGTCAATCTAATGTAACACACACCCATACAATGCGCACCACCCCGCGATGTTTTTCAGTAACCTATCCTACATTGCCACTGCATGTTCCCTGACCTCCACATGCTGACCACCCCGCGGTGCTTTTCTCCATCCTACATTGCCACTCACTGCCTATCCTAATTCAGACCCTGCGATTCACACCACCCCGTGATGCTTTTCTCACTCCTAGTAGTGAATGTATTGTAACACACACCCATACAATGCGCACCACCCGTGATGTTTTTCTCACTCCTACTAGTGAATGTAATGTAACACACACCCATACAATGTGCACCACCCCGTGATGTTTTTCTCACTCCTACTAGTGAATGTAATGTAACACACACCCATACAATGCACACCACCCCGTGATGTTTTTCTCACTCCTACTAGTGAATGTAATGTAACACACACCCATACAATGTGCACCACCCCGTGATGTTTTTCTCACTCCTACTAGTGAATGTAATGTAACACACACCCATACAATGCACACCACCCCGTGATGTTTTTCTCACTCCTACTAGTGAATGTAATGTAACACACACCCATACAATGCGCACCACCCCGCGATGTTTTTCAGTAACCTATCCTACATTGCCACTGCATGTTCCCTGACCTCCACATGCTGACCACCCCGCGGTGGTTTTCTCCATCCTACATTGCCAATCACTGCCTATCCTAATTCAGACCCTGCGATTCACACCACCCCGTGATGCTTTTCTCACTCCTAGTAGTGAATGTATTGTAACACACACCCATACAATGCGCACCACCCCGTGATGTTTTTCTCACTCTTACTAGTGAATGTAATGTAACACACACACATACAAGGCGCACCACCCCGTGATGTTTTTCTCAGTCCTACTAGTGAATGTAATGTAACACACACCAATACAATGCGCACCACCCCGTGATGTTTTTCTCACTCCTACTAGTGAATGTAATGTAACACAAACCCATAAAATGCGCACCACCCCGTGATGTTTTTCTCACTCCTACTAGTGAATGTAATGTAACACACACCCATACAATGCGCACCAACCCGTGATGTTTTTCTCACTCCTACTAGTGAATGTAATGTAACACACACCCATACAATGCGCACCACCCCGTGATGTTTTTCTCACTCATACTAGTGAATGTAATGAAACACACACCCATACAATGCGCACCACCCCGTGATGTTTTTCTCACTCCTACTAGTGAATGTAATGTAACACACACCCATACAATGCGCACCACCCCGTGATGTTTTTCTCACTCATACTAGTGAATGTAATGAAACACACACCCATACAATGCGCACCACCCCGTGATGTTTTTCTCACTCCTACTAGTGAATGTAATGTAACACACACCCATATGATGCGCACCACCCCGTGATGATTTCTCACTCCTAATAGTGAGTGTAATGTAACACACACCCATACGTTTCGCACTACCCCGTGATGTTTTTCTCACTCCTACTAGTGAATGTAATGTAACACACACCCATACAATGCGCACCACCCCGTGGTGTTTTTCTCACTCCTACTAGTGAATGTTATGTAACACACACCCATACAATGCGCACCACCCCGTGATGTTTTTCTCACTCCTACTAGTGAATGTAATGTAAGACACACCCATACAATACGCACCACCCCGTGGTGTTTTTCTCACTCCTACTAGTGAATGTAATGTAACACACACCCATACAATGCGCACCACCCCGTGATGTTTTTCTCACTCCTACTAGTGAATGTAATGTAACACACACCCATACAATGCGCACCACCCCGAGATGTTTTTCAGAAACCTATCCTACATTGCCACTGCATGTTGCCTGACCTCCCCATGCTGACCAGCCCGCGGTGCTTTTCTCCATCCTACATTGCCACTCACGGCCTATCCTAATTCAGACCCTCCGATTCACACCACCCCGTGATGTTTTTCTCACTCCTACTAATGAATGTAATGTAACACACACCCATACAATGCGCACCACCCCGTGATGTTTTTCTCACCCCTACTAGTGAATGTAATGTAACACACACCCATACAATGCGCACCACCCCGTGATGTTTTTCTCACTCCTACTAGTGAATGTAATGTAACACACACCCTATAATGTGCACCACCCCGTTATGTTTTTCTCACTCCTATTAGTGAATGTAATGTAACACACACCCACACAATGCGCACCATCCCGTGATGTTTTTCAGAAACCTATCCTACATTGCCACTGCATGTTCCATGACCTCCCCATGCTGACCAACCCGCGGTGCTTTTCTCCATCCTACATTGCCACTCACTGCCTATCCTAATTCAGAGCCTCCGATTCACACCACCCCGTGATGTTTTTCTCACTCCTACTAGTGAATGTAATGTAACACACACCCATACAATGCGCACCACCCCGTGATGCTTGTCTCACTCCTACTAGTGAATGTAATGTAACACACACCCATATGATGCGCACCACCCCGTGATAATTTCTCACTCCTAATAGTGAATGTAATGTAACACACACCCATACGTTTCGCACTACCCCGTGATGTTTTTCTCACTCCTACTAGTGAATGTAATGTAACACACACCCATACAATGCGCACCACCCCGTGGTGTTTTTCTCACTCCTACTAGTGAATGTTATGTAACACACACCCATACAATGCGCACCACCCCGTGATGTTTTTCTCACTCCTACTAGTGAATGTAATGTAAGACACAACCATACAATACGCACCACCCCGTGGTGTTTTTCTCACTCCTACTAGTGAATGTTATGTAACACACACCCATACAATGCGCACCACCCCGTGATGTTTTTCTCACTCCTACTAGTGAATTTAATGTAACACACAACCATACAATGCGCACCACCCCATGATGTTTTTCTCACTCCTACTAGTGAATGTAACGTAACACACACCCATACAATGCGCACCACCCCGTGATGTTTTTCTCACTCCTACTAGTGAATGTAATGTAACACACACCCATACAATGAGCACCACCCCGTGATGTCTTTCTCACTCCTACTAGTGAATGTAATGTAACACACACCCATACAATGTGCACCACCCCGTGATGTTTTTCTCACTCCTACTAGTGAATGTTATGTAACACACACCCATACAATGCGCACCACTCCGTGATGTTTTTCAGAAACCTATCCTACATTGCCACTGCATGTTCCCTGACCTCCCCATGCTGACCACCCTGCGGTGCTTTTCTCCATCCTACATTGCCACTCACTGCCTATCCTAATTCAGACCCTCCGGTTCACACCACCCCGTGATGTTTTTCTCACTCCTACTAGTGAATGTAATGTAACACACACCAATACAATGCGCACCACCCCGTGATGTTTTTGTCACTCCTACTAGTGAATGTAATGTAACACACACCCATACAATGAGCACCACCCCGTGATGTTTTTCTCACTCCTAATAGTGAATGTAATGTAACACACACACATACAATGCACACCACTCCGTGATGTTTTTCTCACTCCTACTAGTGAATGTAATGTAATACACACCCATACAATGCATACCACCCCGCGATGTTTTTCAGAAACCTATTCTACATTGCCACTGCATGTTCCCTGACCTCCACATGCTGATCACCCCGCGGTGCTTTTCTCCATCCTACATTGCCAATCACTGCCTATCCTAATTCAGACCCTCCGATTCACAGCACCCTGTGATGCTTTTCTCACTCCTACTAGTGAATGTAATGTAACACAAACCCATACAATGCGCACCCCCCCTTGATGTTTTTCTCACTCCGACTAGTGAATGTAATGTAACACACACCCATACAATGCGCACCACCCCGTGATGTTTTTCTCACTCCTACTAGTGAATGTAATGTAACACACACCCATACAATGCGCACCACCCCTTGATGTTTTTCTCACTCCGACTAGTGAATGTAATATAACACACACCCATACAATGCACACCACCCCGTGATGTTTTTCTCACTCCTACTAGTGAATGTAATGTAACACAAACCCATACAATGCGCACCCCCCCTTGATGTTTTTCTCACTCCTACTAGTGAATGTAATGTAACACACACCCATACAATGCGCACCACCCCGTGATGTTTTTCTCACTCCTACTAGTGAATGTAATGTAACACACACCCATACAATGCGCACCACCCCTCTATGTTTTTAAGAAACCTATCCTACATTGCCACTGCATGTTCCCTGACCTCCCCATGCTGACCACCGCGCGGAACTTTTCTCCATCCTACATTGCCACACACTGCCTATCCTAATTCAGACCCTCCGATTCACACCACCCCGTGATGTTTTTCTCACTCCTACTAGTGAATGTAATGTAACTCACACCCATACAATGCGCAGCACCCCGTGATGTTTTTCTCACTCCTACTAGTGAATGTAATGTAACACACACCCAATAATGCGCACCACCCCGTGATGTTTTTCTCACTCCTATTAGTGAATGTAATGTAACACACACCCATACAATGCGCACCACCCCCGATGTTTTTCAGAAACCTAACCTACATTTCCACTGCATGTTCCCTGACCTCCCCATGCTGACCACCCCGCGGTGCTTTTCTCCATCCTACATTGCCACTCACTGCCTATCCTAATTCAGACCCTCAGACTCACACCACCCCGTGATGTTTTTCTCACTCCTACTGGTGAATGTAATGTAACACACACCCATACAATGCGCACCACCCACGCCGTGATGTTTTTCTCTCTCCTACTAGTGAATGTAATGTTACACACACCCATACAATGCACACCACCCCGCGATGTTTTTCAGAAACCTATCCTACATTGCCACTGCATGTCCCTGACCTCCCTATGCTGACTACCCCGTGGTGCTTTTCTCCACCCTACATTGCCACTCACTACTTATCCTAATTCAGACCCTCCGATTCACACCACCCCGTGATGATTTTCTCACTCCTACTAGTGAATATATTGTAACACACACCCATACATTGCGCACCACCCCGTGATGTTTTTGTCACTCCTAATAGTGAATGTAATGTAACACACACCCATACAATGCGCACCACCCCGTGATGTTTTTCTCACTCCTACTAGTGAATGTAATGTAACACACACCCATACATTGCGCACCACCACGTGATGTTTTTCTCACTCCTACTAGTGAATGTAATGTAACACACACCCATACAATGCGCACCACCCCGTGATGTTTTTCTCACTCCTACTAGTGAATGTAATGTAACACACAACCATACAATGCGCACCACCCCGCGATGTTTTTCAGAAACCTATCCTACATTGCCACTGCATGTTCCCTGAACTCCCCACGCTGACCACCCCGTGGTGCTTTTCTCCATCCTACCTTGCCACTCACTGCCTATCCTAATTCAGAACCTCCGATTCACACCACCCCGTGATGTTTTTCTCACTCCTCCTGGTGAATGTAATGTAACACACACCCATACAATGCACACCACCCGCGATGTTTTTCAGAAACCTATCCTACACTGCCACTGCATGTTCCCTGACCTCCCCATGCTGACCACCCCGCGGTGCTTTTCTCCATCCTACATTGCCACTCACTGCCTATCCTAATTCAGACCCTCAGACTCACACCACCCCGTGATGTTTTTCTCACTCCTACTGGTGAATGTAATGTAACACACACCCATAAAATGCGCACAACCCACCCCGTGATGTTTTTCTCACTCCTACTAGTGAATGTAATGTAACACACACCCATACAATGCGCACCACCCCGTGATGTTTTTGTCACTCCTACTAGTGAATGTAATGTAACACACACCCATACAATGCGCACCACCCGCGATGTTTTTCTCACTCCTACTAGTGAATGTAATGTATCACACACCCATACAATGCGCACCACCCCGTCATGTTTTTCTCACTCCTACTAGTGAATGTAATGTAACACACACCCATACAATGCACACCACTCCGTGATGTTTTTCTCACTCCTACTAGTGAATATAATGTAATACACACCCATACAATGCATACCACCCCGCGATGTTTTTCAGAAACCTATTCTACATTGCCACTGCATGTTCCCTGACCTCCACATGCTGATCACCCCGCGGTGCTTTTCTCCATCCTACATTGCCAATCACTGCCTATCCTAATTCAGACCCTCCGATTCACTGCACCCTGTGATGCTTTTCTCACTCCTACTAGTGAATGTAATGTAACACAAACCCATACAATGCGCACCCCCCCTTGATGTTTTTCTCACTCCGACTAGTGAATGTAATGTAACACACACCCATACAATGCGCACCACCCCGTGATGTTTTTCTCACTCCTACTAGTGAATGTAATGTAACACAAACCCATACAATGCGCACCCCCCCTTGATGTTTTTCTCACTCCTACTAGTGAATGTAATGTAACACACACCCATACAATGCGCACCACCCCTTGATGTTTTTCTGACTCCGACTAGTGAATGTAATGTAACACACACCCATACAATGCACACCACCCCGTGATGTTTTTCTCACTCCTACTGGTGAATGTAATGTAACACAAACCCATACAATGCGCACCCCCCTTGATGTTTTTCTCACTCCTACTAGTGAATGTAATGTAACACACACCCATACAATGCGCACCACCCCGTGATGTTTTTCTCACTCCTACTAGTGAATGTAATGTAACACACACCCATACAATGCGCACCACCCCTCTATGTTTTTAAGAAACCTATCCTACATTGCCACTGCATGTTCCCTGACCTCCCCATGCTGACAACCGCGCGGAGCTTTTCTCCATCCTACATTGCCACTCACTGCCTATCCTAATTCAGACCCTCCGATTCACACCACCCCATGATGTTTTTCTCACTCCTACTAGTGAATGTAATGTAACTCACACCCATACAATGCGCACCACCCCGTGATGTTTTTCTCACTCCTACTAGTGAATGTAATGTAACACACACCCATACAATGCGCACCACCCCGTGATGTTTTTCTCACTCCTACTAGTGCATGTAATGTAACACACACCCATACAATGCGCACCACCCCGTGATGTTTTTCTCACTCCTACTAGTGAATGTAATGTAACACACACCCATACAATGCGCACCACCCCGTGATGTTTTTCTCACTCCTACTAGTGAATGTAATGTATCACACACCCATACAATGCGCACCACCCCGTCATGTTTTTCTCACTCCTACTAGTGAATGTAATGTAACACACACCCATACAATGCACACCACTCCGTGATGTTTTTCTCACTCCTACTAGTGAATGTAATGTAATACACACCCATACAATGCATACCACCCCGCGATGTTTTTCAGAAACCTATTCTACATTGCCACTGCATGTTCCCTGACCTCCACATGCTGATCACCCCGCGGTGCTTTTCTCCATCCTACATTGCCAATCACTGCCTATCCTAATTCAGACCCTCCGATTCACTGCACCCTGTGATGCTTTTCTCACTCCTACTAGTGAATGTAATGTAACACAAATCCATACAATGCGCACCCCCCCTTGATGTTTTTCTCACTCCGACTAGTGAATGTAATGTAACACACACCCATACAATGCGCACCACCCCGTGATGTTTTTCTCACTCCTACTAGTGAATGTAATGTAACACAAACCCATACAATGCGCACCCCCCCTTGATGTTTTTCTCACTCCTACTAGTGAATGTAATGTAACACACACCCATACAATGCGCACCACCCCTTGATGTTTTTCTCACTCCGACTAGTGAATGTAATGTAACACACACCCATACAATGCACACCACCCCGTGATGTTTTTCTCACTCCTACTAGTGAATGTAATGTAACACAAACCCATACAATGCGCACCCCCCCTTGATGTTTTTCTCACTCCTACTAGTGACTGTAATGTAACACACACCCATACAATGCGCACCACCCCGTGATGTTTTTCTCACTCCTACTAGTGAATGTAATGTAACACACACCCATACAATGCGCACCACCCCTCTATGTTTTTAAGAAACCTATCCTACATTGCCACTGCATGTTCCCTGACCTCCCCATGCTGACCACCGCGCGGAGCTTTTCTCCATCCTACATTGCCACTCACTGCCTATCCTAATTCAGACCCTCCGATTCACACCACCCCGTGATGTTTTTCTCACTCCTACTAGTGAATGTAATGTAACTCACACCCATACAATGCGCACCACCCCGTGATGTTTTTCTCACTCCTACTAGTGAATGTAATGTAACACACACCCATACAATGCGCACCACCCCGTGATGTTTTTCTCACTCCTACTAGTGAATGTAATGTAACACACACCCATACAATGCGCACCACCCCGTGATGTTTTTCTCACTCCTACTAGTGAGTGTAATGTAACACACACCCATACAATGCGCACCACCCCGTGATGTTTTTCTCACTCCTACTAGTGAATCTAATGTAACTCACACCCATACAATGCGCACCACCCCGCGATGTTTTTCAGAAACCTATCCTACATTGCCACTGCATGTTCCCTGACCTCCCCATGCTGACAACCCCGCGGGGCTTTTCTCCATCCTACATTGCCACTCACTGCGTTTCCTAATTCAGACCCTCCGATTCACACCACCCCGTGATGTTTTTCTCACTCCTATTAGTGAATGTAATGTAACACACACCCATACAATGCGCACCACCCCGTGATGTTTTTCTCACTCCTACTAGTGAATGTAATGTAACACACACACATACAATGCGCACCACCCCGTGATGTTTTTCTCACTCCTACTAGTGAATGTAATGTAACACACACCCATACAATGCGCACCACCCCGTGATGTTTTTCTCACTCCTACTAGTGAATGTAATGTAACACACACCCATACAATGCGCACCACCCCGTGATGTTTTTCTCACTCCTACTAGTGAATGTAATGTAACACACACCCATACAATGCGCACCACCGCGTGATGTTTTTCTCACTCCTACTAGTGAATCTAAGGTAACACACACCCATACAATGCGCACCACCCCGTGATGTTTTTCTCACTCCTACTAGTGAATGTAATGTAACACACACCCATACAATGCGCACCACCCCGTGACGTTTTTCTCACTCCTACTAGTGAATGTAATGTAACACACACCCATACAATGCACACAACCCCGTGATGTTTTTCTCACTCCTACGAGTGAATGTAATGTAACACACACCCATACAATGCGCACCACCCCGGGATGATTTTCTCACTCCTACTAGTGAATGTAATGTAACACACACCCATACAATGCGCACCTCCCCGTGATGTTTTTCTCACTCCTACTAGTGAATGTAATGTAACACACACCCATACAATGCGCACCACCCCGTGATGTTTTTCTCACTCCTACTAGTGAATCTAATGTAACACACACCCATATAATGCGCACCACCCCGTGATGTTTTTCGCACTCCTACGAGTGAATGTAATGTAACACACACCCATACAATGCGCACCACCCCGTGATATTTTTCTCACTCCTACTAGTGAATGTAATGTAACACACACCCATACAATGCGCACCACCCCGTGATGTTTGTCTCACTCCTACTAGTGAATCTAATGTAACACACACCCATACAATGCGCACCACCCCGCGATGTTTTTCAGCATCCTATCCTACATTGCCACTGCATGTTCCCTGACCTCCCCATGGTGACCACCCCCGGGGCTTTTCTCCATCCTACATTGCCACTCACTGCCTTTTCTAATTCAGACCCTCCGATTCACACCACCCCGTGATGTTTTTCTCACTCCTATTAGTGAATGTAATGTAACACACACACATACAATGCGCACCACCCCGTGATGTTTTTCTCACTCCTACGAGTGAATATAATGTAACACACACCCATACAATGCGCACCACCCCGTGATGTTTTTCTCACTCTTACGAGTGAATGTAATGTAACACACACCCATACAATGCGCACCACCCCGTGATGTTTTTCTCACTCCTACTAGTGAATGTAATGTAACACACACCCATACAATGCGCACCACCCCGTGATGTTTTTCTCACTCCTACTAGTGAATGTAATGTAACACACACCCATACAATGCGCACCACTCCGTGATGTTTTTCTCACTCCTACTAGTGAATGTAATGTAACACACACCCATACAATGCGCAACACCCCGTGATGTTTTTCTCACTCCTACTAGTGAATCTAATGTAACACACACCCATACAATGCGCACCACCCCGCGATGTTTTTCAGAATCCTATCCTACATTGCCACTGCATGTTCCCTGACCTCCCCATGCTGACCACCCCGCGGGGCTTTTCTCCATCCTATATTGCCACTCACTGCCTTTCCTAATTCAGACCCTCTGATTCACACCACCCCGTGATGTTTTTCTCACTCCTATTCGTGAATGTAATGTAACACACACCCATAAAATGCGCACCACCCCGTGATGTTTTTCTCACTCCTACTAGTGAATGTAATGTAACACACACCCATACAATGCGCACCACCCCGTGATGTTTTTCTCACTCCTACTAGTGAATGTAATGTAACACACACCCATACAATGCGCACCACCCCGTGATGTTTTTCTCACTCCTACTTGTAAATCTAATGTAACACACACCCATACAATGCGCACCACCCCGCGATGTTTTTCAGAATCCTATCCTACATTGCCACTGCATGTTCCCTGACCTCCCCATGCTGACCACCCCGCGGGGCTTTTCTCCATCCTACATTGCCACTCACTGCCTATCCTAATTCAGACCCTCCGATTCACACCACCCCGTGATGTTTTTCTCACTCCTATTAGTGAATGTAATGTAACACACACCCATACAATGCGCACCACCCCGTGATGTTTTTTTCACTCCTACTAGTGAATGTAATGTAAGACACACCCATACAATACGCACCACCCCTTGGTGTTTTTCTCACTCCTACTAGTGAATGTAATGTAACACACACCCATACAATGCGCACCACCCCGTGATGTTTTTCTCACTCCTACTAGTGAATGTAATGTAACACACACCCATACAATGCGCACCACCCCTAGATGTTTTTCAGAAACCTATCCTACATTGCCACTGCATGTTCCCTGACCTCCCCATGCTGACCAGTCCGCGGTGCTTTTCTCCATCCTACATTGCCACTCACGGCCTATCCTAATTCAGAGCCTCCGATTCACACCACCCCGTGAGGTTTTTCTCACTCCTACTAATGAATGTAATGTAACACACACCCATACAATGCGCACCACCCCGTGATGTTTTTCTCACCCCTACTAGTGAATGTAATGTAACACACACCCATACAATGCGCACCACCCCGTGATGTTTTTCTCACTCCTACTAGTGAATGTAATGTAACACACACCCAATAATGCGCACCACCCCGTGATGTTTTTCTCACTCCTATTAGTGAATGTAATGTAACACACACCCATACAATGCGCACCACCCCGTGATGTTTTTCAGAAACCTATCCTACATTGCCACTGCATGTTCCATGACCTCCCCATGCTGACCACCCCGCGGTGCTTTTCTCCATCCTACATTGCCACTCACTGCCTATCCTAATTCAGAGCCTCCGATTCACACCACCCTGTGATGTTTTTCTCACTCCTAGTAGTGAATGTAATGTAACACACACCCATACAATGCGCACCACCCCGTGATGTTTTTCTCACTCCTACTAGTGAATGTAATGTAACACACACCCATACAATGTGCACCACCCCATGATGTTTTTCTCACTCCTACTAGTGAATGTAATGTAACACACACCCATACAATGCACACATACCCGTGATGTTTTTCTCACTCCTACTAGTGAATGTAATGTAACACACACCCATACAATGCGCACCACCCCTTGATGTTTTTCTCACTCCTACTAGTGTATGTAATGTAACACACACCCATACAATGCGCACCACCCCGTGATGTTTTTCTCACTCATACTAGTGAATGAAATGTAACACACACCCATACAATGCACACCACCCCGTGATGTTTTTCTCACTCCTACTTGTCAATCTAATGTAACACACACCCATACAATGCGCACCACCCCGCGATGTTTTTCAGTAACCTATCCTACATTGCCACTGCATGTTCCCTGACCTCCACATGCTGACCACCCCGCGGTGCTTTTCTCCATCCTACATTGCCAATCACTGCCTATCCTAATTCAGACCCTGCGATTCACACCACCCCGTGATGCTTTTCTCACTCCTAGTAGTGAATGTATTGTAACACACACCCATACAATGCGCACCACCCCGTGATGTTTTTCTCACTCTTACTAGTGAATGTAATGTAACACACACACATACAAGGCGCACCACCCCGTGATGTTTTTCTCAGTCCTACTAGTGAATGTAATGTAACACACACCCATACAATGCGCACCACCCCGTGATGTTTTTCTCACTCCTACTAGTGAATGTAATGTAACACAAACCCATAAAATGCGCACCACCCCGTGATGTTTTTCTCACTCCTACTAGTGAATGTAATGTAACACACACCGATACAATGCGCAGCACCCCGTGATGTTTTTCTCACCCCTACTAGTGAATGTAATGTAACACACCCCCATACAATGCGCACCACCCCGTGATGTTTTTCTCACTCCTACTAGTGAATGTAATGTAACACACACCCATACAATGCGCACCACACCGCGATGTTTTTCAGAAACCTATCCTACATTGCCACTGCATGTTCCATGACCTCCCCATGCTGACCACCCCGCGGTGCTTTTCTCCATCCTACATTGCCACTCACTGCCTATCCTAATTCAGAGCCTCCGATTCACACCACCCCGTGATGTTTTTCTCACTCCTAGTAGTGAATGTAATGTAACACACACCCATACAATGCGCACCACCCGTGATGTTTTTCTCACTCCTACTAGTGAATGTAATGTAACACACACCCATACAATGTGCACCACCCCGTGATGTTTTTCTCACTCCTACTAGTGAATGTAATGTAACACACACCCATACAATGCACACCACCCCGTGATGTTTTTCTCACTCCTACTAGTGAATGTAATGTAACACACACCCATACAATGTGCACCACCCCGTGATGTTTTTCTCACTCCTACTAGTGAATGTAATGTAACACACACCCATACAATGCACACCACCCCGTGATGTTTTTCTCACTCCTACTAGTGAATGTAATGTAACACACACCCATACAATGCGCACCACCCCGCGATGTTTTTCAGTAACCTATCCTACATTGCCACTGCATGTTCCCTGACCTCCACATGCTGACCACCCCGCGGTGCTTTTCTCCATCCTACATTGCCAATCACTGCCTATCCTAATTCAGACCCTGCGATTCACACCACCCCGTGATGCTTTTCTCACTCCTAGTAGTGAATGTATTGTAACACACACCCATACAATGCGCACCACCCCGTGATGTTTTTCTCACTCTTACTAGTGAATGTAATGTAACACACACACATACAAGGCGCACCACCCCGTGATGTTTTTCTCAGTCCTACTAGTGAATGTAATGTAACACACACCAATACAATGCGCACCACCCCGTGATGTTTTTCTCACTCCTACTAGTGAATGTAATGTAACACAAACCCATAAAATGCGCACCACCCCGTGATGTTTTTCTCACTCCTACTAGTGAATGTAATGTAACACACACCCATACAATGCGCACCAACCCGTGATGTTTTTCTCACTCATACTAGTGAATGTAATGAAACACACACCCATACAATGCGCACCACCCCGTGATGTTTTTCTCACTCCTACTAGTGAATGTAATGTAACACACACCCATACAATGCGCACCACCCCGTGATGTTTTTCTCACTCATACTAGTGAATGTAATGAAACACACACCCATACAATGCGCACCACCCCGTGATGTTTTTCTCACTCCTACTAGTGAATGTAATGTAACACACACCCATATGATGCGCACCACCCCGTGATGATTTCTCACTCCTAATAGTGAGTGTAATGTAACACACACCCATACGTTTCGCACTACCCCGTGATGTTTTTCTCACTCCTACTAGTGAATGTAATGTAACACACACCCATACAATGCGCACCACCCCGTGGTGTTTTTCTCACTCCTACTAGTGAATGTTATGTAACACACACCCATACAATGCGCACCACCCCGTGATGTTTTTCTCACTCCTACTAGTGAATGTAATGTAAGACACACCCATACAATACGCACCACCCCGTGGTGTTTTTCTCACTCCTACTAGTGAATGTAATGTAACACACACCCATACAATGCGCACCACCCCGTGATGTTTTTCTCACTCCTACTAGTGAATGTAATGTAACACACACCCATACAATGCGCACCACCCCGAGATGTTTTTCAGAAACCTATCCTACATTGCCACTGCATGTTCCCTGACCTCCCCATGCTGACCAGCCCGCGGTGCTTTTCTCCATCCTACATTGCCACTCACGGCCTATCCTAATTCAGACCCTCCGATTCACACCACCCCGTGAGGTTTTTCTCACTCCTACTAATGAATGTAATGTAACACACACCCATACAATGCGCACCACCCCGTGATGTTTTTCTCACCCCTACTAGTGAATGTAATGTAACACACACCCATACAATGCGCACCACCCCGTGATGTTTTTCTCACTCCTACTAGTGAATGTAATGTAACACACACCCTATAATGCGCACCACTCCGTGATGTTTTTCTCACTCCTATTAGTGAATGTAATGTAACACACACCCATACAATGCGCACCATCCCGTGATGTTTTTCAGAAACCTATCCTACATTGCCACTGCATGTTCCATGACCTCCCCATGCTGACCACCCCGCGGTGCTTTTCTCCATCCTACATTGCCACTCACTGCCTATCCTAATTCAGAGCCTCCGATTCACACCACCCCGTGATGTTTTTCTCACTCCTAGTAGTGAATGTAATGTAACACACACCCATACAATGCGCACCACCCCGTGATGTTTTTCTCACTCCTACTAGTGAATGTAATGTAACACACACCCATACAATGCACACCACCCCGTGATGTTTTTCTCACTCCTACTAGTGAATGTAATGTAACACACACCCATACAATGCGCACCACCCCTTGATGGTTTTCTCACTCCTACTAGTGTATGTAATGTAACACACACCCATACAATGCGCACCACCCCGTGATGTTTTTCTCACTCCTACTAGTGAATGAAATGTAACACACACCCATACAATGCGCACCACCCCGTGATGTTTTTCTCACTCCTACTTGTCAATCTAATGTAACACACACCCATACAATGCGCACCACCCCGCGATGTTTTTCAGTAACCTATCCTACATTGCCACTGCATGTTCCCTGACATCCACATGCTGACCACCCCGCGGTGCTTTTCTCCATCCTACATTGCCAATCACTGCCTATCCTAATTCAGACCCTGCGATTCACACCACCCCGTGATGCTTTTCTCACTCCTAGTAGTGAATGTATTGTAACACACACCCATACAATGCGCATCACCCCGTGATGTTTTTCTCACTCTTACTAGTGAATGTAATGTAACACACACACATACAAGGCGCACCACCCCGTGATGTTTTTCTCAGTCCTACTAGTGAATGTATGTAACACACACCCATACAATGCGCACCACCCCGTGATGTTTTTCTCACTCCTACTAGTGAATGTAACGTAACACAAACCCATAAAATGCGCACCACCCCGTGATGTTTTTCTCACTCCTACTAGTGAATGTAATGTAACACACACCCATACAATGCGCACGAACCCGTGATGTTTTTCTCACTCCTACTAGTGAATGTAATGTAACACACACCCATACAATGCGCACCACCCCGTGATGTTTTTCTCACTCATACTAGTGAATGTAATGAAACACACACCCATACAATGCGCACCACCCCGTGATGTTTGTCTCACTCCTACTAGTGAATGTAATGTAACACACACCCATATGATGCGCACCACCCCGTGATGATTTCTCACTCCTAATAGTGAATGTAATGTAACACACACCCATACGTTTCGCACTACCCCGTGATGTTTTTCTCACTCCTACTAGTGAATGTAATGTAACACACACCCATACAATGCGCACCACCCCGTGGTGTTTTTCTCACTCCTACTAGTGAATGTAATGTAACACACACCCATACAATGCGCACCACCCCGTGATGTTTTTCTCACTCCTAGTAGTGAATGTAATGTAACACACACCCATAAAATGCGCACCACCCCGTGATGTTTTTCTCACTCCTACTAGTGAATGTAATGTAACACACACCCATACAATGCGCACCCCCCGTGATGTTTTTCTTACTCCTACTAGTGAATGTAATGTAACACACACCCATACAATGCACACCATCCCGCGATGTTTTTCAGAAACCTATTCTACATTGCCACTGCATGTTCCCTGACCTCCACATGCTGATCACCCCGCGGTGCTGTTCTCCATCCTACTTTGCCACTCACTGCCTATCCTAATTCAGACCCTCAGACTCACACCACCCCGTGATGTTTTTCTCACTAATACAGGTGAATGTAATGTAACACACACCCATAAAATGCGCACAACCCACCCCGTGATGTTTTTCTCACTCCTACTAGTGAATGTAATGTAACACACACCCATACAATGCGCACGACCCCGTGATGTTTTTGTCACTCCTACTAGTGAATGTAATGTAACACACACCCATACAATGCGCACCACCCCGTGATGTTTTTCTCACTCCTACTAGTGCATGTAATGTAACACACACCCATACAATGCGAACCACCCCGTGATGTTTTTCTCACTCCTACTAGTGAATGTAATGTAACACACACCCATACAATGCGCACCACCCCGTGATGTTTTTCTCACTCCTACTAGTGAATGTAATGTAACACACACCCATACAATGCGCACCACCCCATCATGTTTTTCTCACTCCTACTAGTGAATGTAATGTAACACACACCCATACAATGCGCACCACCCCGCGATGTTTTTCAGAAACCTATCCTACATTGCCATTGCATGTTCCCTGACCTCCCCATGCTGACCACCCCGCGGTGCTTTTCTCCATCCTACCTTGCCACTCACTGCCTATCCTAATTCAGACCCTCCGATTCACACCACCCCGTGATGTTTTTCTCACTCCTACTAGTGAATGTAATGTAACACACAACCATAAAATGCGCACCACCCCGTGATGTTTTTCTCACTCCTACTAGTGAATGTAATGTAACACACACCCATACAATGCGCACCACCCCGCGATGTTTTTCAGTAACCTATCCTACATTGCCACTGCATGTTCCCTGACCTCCACATGCTGACCACCCCGCGGTGCTTTTCTCCATCCTACATTGCCAATCACTGCCTATCCTAATTCAGACCCTGCGATTCACACCACCCCGTGATGCTTTTCTCACTCCTAGTAGTGAATGTATTGTAACACACACCCATACAATGCGCACCACCCCGTGATGTTTTTCTCACTCTTACTAGTGAATGTAATGTAACACACACACATACAAGGCGCACCACCCCGTGATGTTTTTCTCAGTCCTACTAGTGAATGTAATGTAACACACACCAATACAATGCGCACCACCCCGTGATGTTTTTCTCACTCCTACTAGTGAATGTAATGTAACACAAACCCATAAAATGCGCACCACCCCGTGATGTTTTTCTCACTCCTACTAGTGAATGTAATGTAACACACACCCATACAATGCGCACCAACCCGTGATGTTTTTCTCACTCATACTAGTGAATGTAATGAAACACACACCCATACAATGCGCACCACCCCGTGATGTTTTTCTCACTCCTACTAGTGAATGTAATGTAACACACACCCATACAATGCGCACCACCCCGTGATGTTTTTCTCACTCATACTAGTGAATGTAATGAAACACACACCCATACAATGCGCACCACCCCGTGATGTTTTTCTCACTCCTACTAGTGAATGTAATGTAACACACACCCATATGATGCGCACCACCCCGTGATGATTTCTCACTCCTAATAGTGAGTGTAATGTAACACACACCCATACGTTTCGCACTACCCCGTGATGTTTTTCTCACTCCTACTAGTGAATGTAATGTAACACACACCCATACAATGCGCACCACCCCGTGGTGTTTTTCTCACTCCTACTAGTGAATGTTATGTAACACACACCCATACAATGCGCACCACCCCGTGATGTTTTTCTCACTCCTACTAGTGAATGTAATGTAAGACACACCCATACAATACGCACCACCCCGTGGTGTTTTTCTCACTCCTACTAGTGAATGTAATGTAACACACACCCATACAATGCGCACCACCCCGTGATGTTTTTCTCACTCCTACTAGTGAATGTAATGTAACACACACCCATACAATGCGCACCACCCCGAGATGTTTTTCAGAAACCTATCCTACATTGCCACTGCATGTTCCCTGACCTCCCCATGCTGACCAGCCCGCGGTGCTTTTCTCCATCCTACATTGCCACTCACGGCCTATCCTAATTCAGACCCTCCGATTCACACCACCCCGTGAGGTTTTTCTCACTCCTACTAATGAATGTAATGTAACACACACCCATACAATGCGCACCACCCCGTGATGTTTTTCTCACCCCTACTAGTGAATGTAATGTAACACACACCCATACAATGCGCACCACCCCGTGATGTTTTTCTCACTCCTACTAGTGAATGTAATGTAACACACACCCTATAATGCGCACCACCCCGTGATGTTTTTCTCACTCCTATTAGTGAATGTAATGTAACACACACCCATACAATGCGCACCATCCCGTGATGTTTTTCAGAAACCTATCCTACATTGCCACTGCATGTTCCATGACCTCCCCATGCTGACCACCCCGCGGTGCTTTTCTCCATCCTACATTGCCACTCACTGCCTATCCTAATTCAGAGCCTCCGATTCACACCACCCCGTGATGTTTTTCTCACTCCTAGTAGTGAATGTAATGTAACACACACCCATACAATGCGCACCACCCCGTGATGTTTTTCTCACTCCTACTAGTGAATGTAATGTAACACACACCCATACAATGCACACCACCCCGTGATGTTTTTCTCACTCCTACTAGTGAATGTAATGTAACACACACCCATACAATGCGCACCACCCCTTGATGGTTTTCTCACTCCTACTAGTGTATGTAATGTAACACACACCCATACAATGCGCACCACCCCGTGATGTTTTTCTCACTCCTACTAGTGAATGAAATGTAACACACACCCATACAATGCGCACCACCCCGTGATGTTTTTCTCACTCCTACTTGTCAATCTAATGTAACACACACCCATACAATGCGCACCACCCCGCGATGTTTTTCAGTAACCTATCCTACATTGCCACTGCATGTTCCCTGACATCCACATGCTGACCACCCCGCGGTGATTTTCTCCATCCTACATTGCCAATCACTGCCTATCCTAATTCAGACCCTGCGATTCACACCACCCCGTGATGCTTTTCTCACTCCTAGTAGTGAATGTATTGTAACACACACCCATACAATGCGCACCACCCCGTGATGTTTTTCTCACTCTTACTAGTGAATGTAATGTAACACACACACATACAAGGCGCACCACCCCGTGATGTTTTTCTCAGTCCTACTAGTGAATGTATGTAACACACACCCATACAATGCGCACCACCCCGTGATGTTTTTCTCACTCCTACTAGTGAATGTAACGTAACACAAACCCATAAAATGCGCACCACCCCGTGATGTTTTTCTCACTCCTACTAGTGAATGTAATGTAACACACACCCATACAATGCGCACGAACCCGTGATGTTTTTCTCACTCCTACTAGTGAATGTAATGTAACACACACCCATACAATGCGCACCACCCCGTGATGTTTTTCTCACTCATACTAGTGAATGTAATGAAACACACACCCATACAATGCGCACCACCCCGTGATGTTTGTCTCACTCCTACTAGTGAATGTAATGTAACACACACCCATATGATGCGCACCACCCCGTGATGATTTCTCACTCCTAATAGTGAATGTAATGTAACACACACCCATACGTTTCGCACTACCCCGTGATGTTTTTCTCACTCCTACTAGTGAATGTAATGTAACACACACCCATACAATGCGCACCACCCCGTGGTGTTTTTCTCACTCCTACTAGTGAATGTAATGTAACACACACCCATACAATGCGCACCACCCCGTGATGTTTTTCTCACTCCTAGTAGTGAATGTAATGTAACACACACCCATAAAATGCGCACCACCCCGTGATGTTTTTCTCACTCCTACTAGTGAATGTAATGTAACACACACCCATACAATGCGCACCCCCCGTGATGTTTTTCTTACTCCTACTAGTGAATGTAATGTAACACACACCCATACAATGCACACCATCCCGCGATGTTTTTCAGAAACCTATTCTACATTGCCACTGCATGTTCCCTGACCTCCACATGCTGATCACCCCGCGGTGCTGTTCTCCATCCTACATTGCCACTCACTGCCTATCCTAATTCAGACCCTCAGACTCACACCACCCCGTGATGTTTTTCTCACTAATACAGGTGAATGTAATGTAACACACACCCATAAAATGCGCACAACCCACCCCGTGATGTTTTTCTCACTCCTACTAGTGAATGTAATGTAACACACACCCATACAATGCGCACGACCCCGTGATGTTTTTGTCACTCCTACTAGTGAATGTAATGTAACACACACCCATACAATGCGCACCACCCCGTGATGTTTTTCTCACTCCTACTAGTGCATGTAATGTAACACACACCCATACAATGCGAACCACCCCGTGATGTTTTTCTCACTCCTACTAGTGAATGTAATGTAACACACACCCATACAATGCGCACCACCCCGTGATGTTTTTCTCACTCCTACTAGTGAATGTAATGTAACACACACCCATACAATGCGCACCACCCCATCATGTTTTTCTCACTCCTACTAGTGAATGTAATGTAACACACACCCATACAATGCGCACCACCCCGCGATGTTTTTCAGAAACCTATCCTTCTTTGCCATTGCATGTTCCCTGACCTCCCCATGCTGACCACCCCGCGGTGCTTTTCTCCATCCTACCTTGCCACTCACTGCCTATCCTAATTCAGACCCTCCGATTCACACCACCCCGTGATGTTTTTCTCACTCCTACTAGTGAATGTAATGTAACACACAACCATAAAATGCGCACCACCGCGTGATGTTTTTCTCGCTCCTACTAGTGAATGTAATGTAACACACACCCATACAATGCGCACCACCCCGTGATGTTTTTCTCACTCCTACTAGTGAATGTAATGTAACACACACCCATACAATGCGCACCACCCTGTGATGTTTTTCTCACTCCTACTAGTGAATGTTATGTAACACACACCCATACAATGCGCACCACACCGCGATGTTTTTCAGAAACCTATCCTACATTGCCACTGCATGTTCCCTGACCTCCCCATGCTGACCACCCCGCGGTGCTTTTCTCCATCCTATATTGCCACTCACTGCCTATCCTAATTCAGACCCTCCGATTCACACCACACCGTGATGTTTTTCTCACTCCTACTAGTGAATGTAATGTAACACACACCAATACAATGCGCACCACCCCGTGATGTTTTTCTCACTCCTACTAATGAATGTAATGTAACACACACCCATACAATGAGCACCACCCCGTGATGTTTTTCTCACTCCTAATAGTGAATGTAATGTAACACACACCAATACAATGCGCACCACCCCGTGATGTTCTTGTCACTCCTACTAGTGAATGTAATGTAACACACACCCATACAATGAGCACCACCCCGTGATGTTTTTCTCACTCCTAATAGTGAATGTAATGTAACACACACACATACAATGCACACCACTCCGTGATGTTTTTCTCACTTCTACTAGTGAATGTAATGTAATACACACCCATACAATGCATACCACCCCGCGATGTTTTTCAGAAACCTATTCTACATTGCCACTGCATGTTCCCTGACCTCCACATGCTGATCACCCCGCGGTGCTTTTCTCCATCCTACATTGCCAATCACTGCCTATCCTAATTCAGACCCTCCGATTCACAGCACCCTGTGATGCTTTTCTCACTCCTACTAGTGAATGTAATGTAACACAAACCCATACAATGCGCACCCCCCCTTGATGTTTTTCTCACTCCGACTAGTGAATGTAATGTAACACACACCCATACAATGCGCACCACCCCGTGATGTTTTTCTCACTCCTACTAGTGAATGTAATGTAACACACACCCATACAATGCGCACCACCCCTCTATGTTTTTAAGAAACCTATCCTACATTGCCACTGCATGTTCCCTGACCTCCCCATGCTGACCACCGCGCGGAACTTTTCTCCATCCTACATTGCCACACACTGCCTATCCTAATTCAGACCCTCCGATTCACACCACCCCGTGATGTTTTTCTCACTCCTACTAGTGAATGTAATGTAACTCACACCCATACAATGCGCAGCACCCCGTGATGTTTTTCTCACTCCTACTAGTGAATGTAATGTAACACACACCCATACAATGCGCACCACCCCGTGATGTTTTTCTCACTCCTACTGGTGAATGTAATGTAACACACACCCATACAATGCGCACCACCCACCCCGTGATGTTTTTCTCACTCCTACTAGTGAATGTAATGTTACACACACCCATACAATGCACACCACCCCGCGATGTTTTTCAGAAACCTATCCTACATTGCCACTGCATGTCCCTGACCTCCCTATGCTGACCACCCCGTGGTGCTTTTCTCCAACCTACATTGCCACTCACTACTTATCCTAATTCAGACCCTCCGATTCACACCACCCGTGATGATTTTCTCACTCCTACTAGTGAATATATTGTAACACACACCCATACATTGCGCACCACCCCGTGATGTTTTTGTCACACCTAATAGTGAATGTAATGTAACACACACCCATACAATGCGCACCACCCCGTGATGTTTTTCTCACTCCTACTAGTGAATGTAATGTAACACACACCCATACATTGCGCACCACCACGTGATGTTTTTCTCACTCCTACTAGTGAATGTAATGTAACACACACCCATACAATGCGCACCACCCCGTGATGTTTTTCTCACTCCTACTAGTGAATGTAATGTAACACACAACCATACAATGCGCACCACCCCGCGATGTTTTTCAGAAACCTATCCTACATTGCCACTGCATGTTCCCTGACCTCCCCATGCTGACCACCCCGTGGTGCTTTTCTCCATCCTACCTTGCCACTCACTGCCTATCCTAATTCAGAACCTCCGATTCACACCACCCCGTGATGTTTTTCTCACTCGTACTAGTGAATGTAATGTAACACACACCCATACAATGCGCACCACCGGAGTGATGTTTTTCTCGCTCCTACTAGTGAATGTAATGTAACACACACCCATACAATGCACACGACCCGCGATGTTTTTCAGAAACCTATTCTACATTGCCACTGCATGTTCCCTGACCTCCCCATGCTGATCACCCCGCGGTGCTTTTCTCCATCCTACATTGCCACTCACTGCCTATCCTAATTCAGCCACTCCAATTCACACCACCCTGTGATGTTTTTCTCACTCCTACTAGTGAATGTAATGTAACACACACCCATACAATGCGCACCACCCCGTGATGTTTTTCTCACTCCTACTAGTGAATGTAATGTAACACACACCCATACAATGCACACGACCCGCGATGTTTTTCAGAAACCTATCCTACACTGCCACTGCATGTTCCCTGACCTCCCCATGCTGACCAACCCGCGGTGCTTTTCTCCATCCTACATTGCCACTCACTGCCTATCCTAATTCAGACCCTCAGACTCACACCACCCCGTGATGTTTTTCTCACTCCTACTGGTGAATGTAATGTAACACACACCCATAAAATGCGCACAACCCACCCCGTGATGTTTTTCTCACTCCTACTAGTGAATGTAATGTAACACACACCCATACAATGCGCACGACCCCGTGATGTTTTTGTCACTCCTACTAGTGAATGTAATGTAACACACACCCATACAATGCGCACCACCCCGTGATGTTTTTCTCACTCCTACTAGTGAATGTAATGTAACACACACCCATACAATGCGCACAACCCCGTGATGTTTTTCTCACTCCTACTAGTGAATGTAATGTAACACACACCCATACAATGCGCACCACCCCGTGATGTTTTTCTCACTCCTACTAGTGAATGTAATGTAACACACAACCATACAATGCGCACCACCCCGCGATGTTTTTCAGAAACCTATCCTACATTGCCACTGCATGTTCCCTGACCTCCCCATGCTGACCACCCCGTGGTGCTTTTCTCCATCCTACCTTGCCACTCACTGCCTATCCTAATTCAGAACCTCCGATTCACACCACCCCGTGATGTTTTTCTCACTCGTACTAGTGAATGTAATGTAACACACACCCATACAATGCGCACCACCGGAGTGATGTTTTTCTCGCTCCTACTAGTGAATGTAATGTAACACACACCCATACAATGCGCACCACCCCGTGATGTTTTTCTCACTCCTACTAGTGAATGTAATGTAACACACACCCATACAATGAGCACCACCCCCGATGTTTTTCAGAAACCTAACCTACATTTCCACTGCATGTTCCCTGACCTCCCCATGCTGACCACCCCGCGGTGCTTTTCGCCATCCTACATTGCCACTCACTGCCTATCCTAATTCAGACCCTCAGACTCACACCACCCCGTGATGTTTTTCTCACTCCTACTGGTGAATGTAATGTAACACACACCCATACAATGCGCACCACCCACCCCGTGATGTTTTTCTCACTCCTACTAGTGAATGTAATGTTACACACACCCATACAATGCACACCACCCCGCGATGTTTTTCAGAAACCTATCCTACATTGCCACTGCATGTCCCTGACCTCCCTATGCTGACCACCCCGTGGTGCTTTTCTCCATCCTACATTGCCACTCACTACTTATCCTAATTCAGACCCTCCGATTCACACCACCCGTGATGATTTTCTCACTCCTACTAGTGAATATATTGTAACACACACCCATACATTGCGCACCACCCCGTGATGTTTTTGTCACACCTAATAGTGAATGTAATGTAACACACACCCATACAATGCGCACCACCCCGTGATGTTTTTCTCACTCCTACTAGTGAATGTAATGTAACACACACCTATACGATGCGCACCACCCCGTGATGATTTCTCACTCCTAATAGTGAATGTAATGTAACACACACCCATACGTTTCGCACAACCCCGTGATGTTTTTCTCACTCCTACTAGTGAATGTAATGTAACACACACCCATACATTGCGCACCACCACGTGATGTTTTTCTCACTCCTACTAGTGAATGTAATGTAACACACACCCATACAATGCACACCACCCCGTGATGTTTTTCTCACTCCTACTAGTGAATGTAATGTAACACACAACCATACAATGCGCACCACCCCGCGATGTTTTCAGAAACCTATCCTACATTGCCACTGCATGTTCCCTGACCTCCCCATGCTGACCACCCCGTGGTGCTTTTCTCCATCCTACCTTGCCACTCACTGCCTATCCTAATTCAGAACCTCCGATTCACACCACCCCGTGATGTTTTTCTCACTCGTACTAGTGAATGTAATGTAACACACACCCATACAATGCGCACCACCGGAGTGATGTTTTTCTCGCTCCTACTAGTGAATGTAATGTAACACACACCCATACAATGCACACGACCCGCTATGTTTTTCAGAAACCTATTCTACATTGCCACTGCATGTTCCCTGACCTCCCCATGCTGATCACCCCGCGGTGCTTTTCTCCATCCTACATTGCCACTCACTGCCTATCCTAATTCAGCCCCTCCAATTCACACCACCCTGTGATGTTTTTCTCACTCCTACTAGTGAATGTAATGTAACACACACCCATACAATGCGCACCACCCCGTGATGTTTTTCTCAGTCCTACTAGTGAATATAATGTAACACACACCCATACAATGCACACGACCCGCGATGTTTTTCAGAAACCTATCCTACACTGCCACTGCATGTTCCCTGACCTCCCCATGCTGACCACCCCGCGGTGCTTTTCTCCATCCTACATTGACACTCACTGCCTATCCTAATTCAGACCCTCAGACTCACACCACCCCGTGATGTTTTTCTCACTCCTACTGGTGAATGTAATGTAACACACACCCATAAAATGCGCACAACCCACCCCGTGATGTTTTTCTCACTCCTACTAGTGAATGTAATGTAACACACACCCATACAATGCGCACGACCCCGTGATGTTTTTGTCACTCCTACTAGTGAATGTAATGTAACACACACCCATACAATGCGCACCACCCCGTGATGTTTTTCTCACTCCTACTAGTGCATGTAATGTAACACACACCCATACAATGCGCACAACCCCGTGATGTTTTTCTCACTCCTACTAGTGAATGTAATGTAACACACACCCATACAATGCGCACCACCCCGTGATGTTTTTCTCACTCCTACTAGTGAATGTAATGTAACACACAACCATACAATGCGCACCACCCCGCGATGTTTTTCAGAAACCTATCCTACATTGCCACTGCATGTTCCCTGACCTCCCCATGCTGACCACCCCGTGGTGCTTTTCTCCATCCTACCTTGCCACTCACTGCCTATCCTAATTCAGAACCTCCGATTCACACCACCCCGTGATGTTTTTCTCACTCGTACTAGTGAATGTAATGTAACACACACCCATACAATGCGCACCACCGGAGTGATGTTTTTCTCGCTCCTACTAGTGAATGTAATGTAACACACACCCATACAATGCGCACCACCCCGTGATGTTTTTCTCACTCCTACTAGTGAATGTAATGTAACACACACCCATACAATGCACACCACCCCGCGATGTTTTTCAGAAACCTATTCTACATTGCCACTGCATGTTCCCTGACCTCCCCATGCTGATCACCCCGCGGTGCTTTTCTCCATCCTACATTGCCACTCACTGCCTATCCTAATTCAGACCCTCCGATTCACACCACCCTGTGATGTTTTTCTCACTCCTACTAGTGAATGTAATGTAACACACACCCATACAATGCGCACCACCCCGTGATGTTTTTCTCACTCCTACTAGTGAATGAAATGTAACACACACCCATACAATGCACACCACCCGCGATGTTTTTCAGAAACCTATCCTACACTGCCACTGCATGTTCCCTGACCTCCCCATGCGGACCACCCCGCGGTGCTTTTCTCCATCCTACATTGCCACTCACTGCCTATCCTAATTCAGACCCTCAGACTCACACCACCCCGTGATGTTTTTCTCACTCCTACTAGTGAATGTAATGTAACACACACCCATAAAATGCGCACAACCCACCCCGTGATGTTTTTCTCACTCCTACTAGTGAATGTAATGTAACACACACCCATACAATGCGCACGACCCCGTGATGTTTTTGTCACTCCTACTAGTGAATGTAATGTTACACACACCCATACAATGCACACCACCCCGTGATGTTTTTCAGAAACCTATCCTACATTGCCACTGCATGTCCCTGACCTCCCTATGCTGACCACCCCGTGGTGCTTTTCTCCATCCTACATTGCCACTCACTACTTATCCTAATTCAGACCCTCCGATTCACACCACCCGTGATGATTTTCTCACTCCTACTAGTGAATATATTGTAACACACACCCATACATTGCGCACCACCCCGTGATGTTTTTGTCACACCTAATAGTGAATGTAATGTAACACACACCCATACAATGCGCACCACCCCGTGATGTTTTTCTCACTCCTACTAGTGAATGTAATGTAACACACACCCATACATTGCGCACCACCACGTGATGTTTTTCTCACTCCTACTAGTGAATGTAATGTAACACACACCCATACAATGCGCACCACCCCGTGATGTTTTTCTCACTCCTACTAGTGAATGTAATGTAACACACAACCATACAATGCGCACCACCCCGCGATGTTTTTCAGAAACCTATCCTACATTGCCACTGCATGTTCCCTGACCTCCCCATGCTGACCACCCCGTGGTGCTTTTCTCCATCCTACCTTGCCACTCACTGCCTATCCTAATTCAGAACCTCCGATTCACACCACCCCGTGATGTTTTTCTCACTCGTACTAGTGAATGTAATGTAACACACACCCATACAATGCGCACCACTGGAGTGATGTTTTTCTCGCTCCTACTAGTGAATGTAATGTAACACACACCCATACAATGCACACGACCGGCGATGTTTTTCAGAAACCTATTCTACATTGCCACTGCATGTTCCCTGACCTCCCCATGCTGATCACCCCGCGGTGCTTTTCTCCATCCTACATTGCCACTCACTGCCTATCCTAATTCAGCCCCTCCAATTCACACCACCCTGTGATGTTTTTCTCACTCCTACTAGTGAATGTAATGTAACACACACCCATACAATGCACACGACCCGCGATGTTTTTCAGAAACCTATCCTACACTGCCACTGCATGTTCCCTGACCTCCCCATTCTGACCACCCCGCGGTGCTTTTCTCCATCCTACATTGCCACTCACTGCCTATCCTAATTCAGACCCTCAGACTCACACCACCCCGTGATGTTTTTCTCTCTCCTACTGGTGAATGTAATGTAACACACACCCATAAAATGCGCACAACCCACCCCGTGATGTTTTTCTCACTCCTACTAGTGAATGTAATGTAACACACACCCATACAATGCGCACGACCCCGTGATGTTTTTGTCACTCCTACTAGTGAATGTAATGTAACACACACCCATACAATGCGCACCACCCCGTGATGTTTTTCTCACTCCTACTAGTGCATGTAATGTAACACACACCCATACAATGCGCACAACCCCGTGATGTTTTTCTCACTCCTACTAGTGAATGTAATGTAACACACACCCATACAATGCGCACCACCCCGTGATGTTTTTCTCACTCCTACTAGTGAATGTAATGTAACACACAACCATACAATGCGCACCACCCCGCGATGTTTTTCAGAAACCTATCCTACATTGCCACTGCATGTTCCCTGACCTCCCCATGCTGACCACCCCGTGGTGCTTTTCTCCATCCTACCTTGCCACTCACTGCCTATCCTAATTCAGAACCTCCGATTCACACCACCCCGTGATGTTTTTCTCACTCGTACTAGTGAATGTAATGTAACACACACCCATACAATGCGCACCACCGGAGTGATGTTTTTCTCGCTCCTACTAGTGAATGTAATGTAACACACACCCATACAATGCGCACCACCCCGTGATGTTTTTCTCACTCCTACTAGTGAATGTAATGTAACACACACCCATACAATGCACACCACCCCGCGATGTTTTTCAGAAACCTATTCTACATTGCCACTGCATGTTCCCTGACCTCCCCATGCTGATCACCCCGCGGTGCTTTTCTCCATCCTACATTGCCACTCACTGCCTATCCTAATTCAGACCCTCCGATTCACACCACCCTGTGATGTTTTTCTCACTCCTACTAGTGAATGTAATGTAACACACACCCATACAATGCGCACCACCCCGTGATGTTTTTCTCACTCCTACTAGTGAATGAAATGTAACACACACCCATACAATGGACACCACCCGCGATGTTTTTCAGAAACCTATCCTACACTGCCACTGCATGTTCCCTGACCTCCCCATGCTGACCACCCCGCGGTGCTTTTCTCCATCCTACATTGCCACTCACTGCCTATCCTAATTCAGACCCTCAGACTCACACCACCCCGTGATGTTTTTCTCACTCCTATTAGTGAATGTAATGTAACACACACCCATACAATGCGCACAACCCCGTGATGTTTTTCTCACTCCTACTAGTGAATGTAATGTAACACACACCCATACAATGCACACCACTCCGTGATGTTTTTCTCACTCCTACTAGTGAATGTAATGTAATACACACCCATACAATGCATACCACCCCGCGATGTTTTTCAGAAACCTATTCTACATTGCCACTGCATGTTCCCTGACCTCCACATGCTGATCACCCCGCGTTGCTTTTCTCCATCCTACATTGCCAATCACTGCCTATCCTAATTCAGACCCTCCGATTCACTGCACCCTGTGATGCTTTTCTCACTCCTACTAGTGAATGTAATGTAACACAAACCCATACAATGCGCACCCCCCCTTGATGTTTTTCTCACTCCGACTAGTGAATGTAATGTAACACACACCCATAAAATGCGCACCACCCCGTGATGTTTTTCTCACTCCTACTGGTGAATGTAATGTAACACACACCTATAAAATGCGCACAACCCACCCCGTGATGTTTTTCTCACTCCTACTAGTGAATGTAATGTAACACACACCCATACAATGCGCACCACCCCTTGATGTTTTTCTCACTCCGACTAGTGAATGTAATGTAACACACACCCATACAATGCACACCACCCCGTGATGTTTTTCTCACTCCTACTAGTGAATGTAATGTAACCCAAACCCATACAATGCGCACCCCCCCTTGATGTTTTTCTCACTCCTACTAGTGAATGTAATGTAACACACACCCATACAATGCGCACCACCCCGTGATGTTTTTCTCACTCCTACTAGTGAATGTAATGTAACACACACCCATGCAATGCGCACCACCCCTCTATGTTTTTAAGAAACCTATCCTACATTGCCACTGCATGTTCCCTGACCTCCCCATGCTGACCACCGCGTGGAGCTTTTCTCCATCCTACATTGCCACTCACTGCCTATCCTAATTCAGACCCTCCGATTCACACCACCCCGTGATGTTTTTCTCACTCCTACTAGTGAATGTAATGTAACTCACACCCATACAATGCGCACCACCCCGTGATGTTTTTCTCACTCCTACTAGTGAATGTAATGTAACACACACCCATACAATGCGCACCACCCCGTGATGTTTTTCTCACTCCTACTAGTGAATGTAATGTAACACACACCCATACAATGCACACCACCCCCGATGTTTTTCAGAAACCTAACCTACATTTCCACTGCATGTTCCCTGACCTCCCCATGCTGACCACCCCGCGGTGCTTTTCTCCATCCTACATTGCCACTCACTGCCTATCCTAATTCAGACCCTCAGACTCACACCACCCCGTGATGTTTTTCTCACTCCTACTGGTGAATGTAATGTAACACACACCCATACAATGCGCACCACCCACCCCGTGATGTTTTTCTCACTCCTACTAGTGAATGTAATGTAACACACACCCATACAATGCACACCACCCGTGATATTTTTCAGAAACCTATCCTACACTGCCACTGCATGTTCCCTGACCTCCCCATGCTGACCACCCCGCGGTGCTTTTCTCCATCCTACATTGCCACTCACTGCCTATCCTAATTCAGACCCTCAGACTCACACCACCCCGTGATGTTTTTCTCACTCCTACTGGTGAATGTAATGTAACACACACCCATAAAATGCGCACAACCCACCCCGTGATGTTTTTCTCACTAGTACTAGTAAATGTAATGTAACACACACCCATACAATGCGCACGACCCCGTGATGTTTTTGTCACTCCTACTAGTGAATGTAATGTAACACACACCCATACAATGCGCACCACCCCGTGATGTTTTTCTCACTCCTACTAGTGCATGCAATGTAACACACACCCATACAATGCGCACAACCCCGTGATGTTTTTCTCACTCCTACTAGTGAATGTAATGTAACACACACCCATACAATGCGCACCACCCCGTGATGTTTTTCTCACTCCTACTAGTGAATGTAATGTATCACACACCCATACAATGCGCACCACCCCGTCATGTTTTTCTCACTCCTACTAGTGAATGTAATGTAACACACACCCATACAATGCACACCACTCCGTGATGTTTTTCTCACTCCTACTAGTGAATGTAATGTAATACACACCCATACAATGCATACCACCCCGCGATGTTTTTCAGAAACCTATTCTACATTGCCACTGCATGTTCCCTGACCTCCACATGCTGATCACCCCGCGGTGCTTTTCTCCATCCTACATTGCCAATCACTGCCTATCCTAATTCAGACCCTCCGATTCACTGCACCCTGTGATGCTTTTCTCACTCCTACTAGTGAATGTAATGTAACACAAACCCATACAATGCGCACCCCCCCTTGATGTTTTTCTCACTCCGACTAGTGAATGTAATGTAACACACACCCATAAAATGCGCACCACCCCGTGATGTTTTTCTCACTCCTACTAGTGAATGTAATGTAACACAAACCCATACAATGCGCACCCCCCCTTGATGTTTTTCTCACTCCTACTAGTGAATGTAATGTAACACACACCCATACAATGCGCACCACCCCTTGATGTTTTTCTCACTCCGACTAGTGAATGTAATGTAACACACACCCATACAATGCACACCACCCCGTGATGTTTTTCTCACTCCTACTAGTGAATGTATGGAACACAAACCCATACAATGCGCACCCCCCCTTGATGTTTTTCTCACTCCTACTAGTGAATGTAATGTAACACACACCCATACAATGCGCACCACCCCGTGATGTTTTTCTCACTCCTACTAGTGAATGTAATGTAACACACACCCATGCAATGCGCACCACCCCTCTATGTTTTTAAGAAACCTATCCTACATTGCCACTGCATGTTCCCTGACCTCCCCATGCTGACCACCGCGCGGAGCTTTTCTCCATCCTACATTGCCACTCACTGCCTATCCTAATTCAGACCCTCCGATTCACACCACCCCGTGATGTTTTTCTCACTCCTACTAGTGAATGTAATGTAACTCACACCCATACAATGCGCACCACCCCGTGATGTTTTTCTCACTCCTACTAGTGAATGTAATGTAACACACACCCATACAATGCGCACCACCCCGTGATGTTTTTCTCACTCCTACTAGTGAATGTAATGTAACACACACCCATACAATGCGCACCACCCCCGATGTTTTTCAGAAACCTAACCTACAGTTCCACTGCATGTTCCCTGACCTCCCCATGCTGACCACCCCGCGGTGCTTTTCTCCATCCTACATTGCCACTCACTGCCTATCCTAATTCAGACCCTCAGACTCACACCACCCCGTGATGTTTTTCTCACTCCTACTGGTGAATGTAATGTAACACACACCCATACAATGCGCACAACCCACCCCGTGATGTTTTTCTCACTCCTACTAGTGAATGTAATGTTACACACACCCATACAATGCACACCACCCCGCGATGTTTTTCAGAAACCTATCCTACATTGCCACTGCATGTCCCTGACCTCCCTATGCTGACCACCCCGTGGTGCTTTTCTCCATCCTACATTGCCACTCACTACTTATCCTAATTCAGACCCTCCGATTCACACCACCCCGTGATGATTTTCTCACTCCTACTAGTGAATATATTGTAACACACACCCATACATTGCGCACCACCCCGTGATGTTTTTGTTACTCCTAATAGTGAATGTAATGTAACCCACACCCATAAAATGCGCACCACCCCGTGATGTTTTTCTCACTCCTACTAGTGAATGTAATGTAACACACACCCATACATTGCGCACCACCACGTGATGTTTTTCTCACTCCTACTAGTGAATGTAATGTAACACACACCCATACAATGCGCACCACCCCGTGATGTTTTTCTCACTCCTACTAGTGAATGTAATGTAACACACACCCATACAATGCGCACCACCCCGCGATGTTTTTCAGAAACCTATCCTACATTGCCACTGCATATTCCCTGACCTTCACATGCTGAGCACCGCGCGGTGCTTTTCTCCATCCTACATTGCCACTCAAGGCCTATCCTAATTCAGACCCTCCGATTCACACCACCCCGTGATGTTTTTCTCACTCCTACTAGTGAATGTAATGTAACACACACCCTTACAATGCGCACCACCGCGTGATGTTTTTCTCGCTCCTACTAGTGAATGTAATGTAACACACACCCATACAATGCGCACCACCCCGTGATGTTTTTCTCACTCCTACTAGTGAATGTAATGTAACACACACCCATACAATGCGCACCACCCGCGATGTTTTTCAGAAACCTATCCTACATTGCCACTGCATGTTCCCTGACCTCCCCATGCTGACCAACCCGCGGTGCTTTTCTCCATCCTACATTGCCACTCACTGCCTATCCTAATTCAGACCCTCAGATTCACACCACCCCGTGATATTTTTCTCACTAATACAGGTGAATGTAATGTAACACACACCCATAAAATGCGCACAACCCACCCCGTGATGTTTTTCTCACTCCTACTAGTGAATGTAATGTAACACACACCCATACAATGCGCACGACCCCGTGATGTTTTTGTCACTCCTACTAGTGAATGTAATGTAACACACACCCATACAATGCGCACCACCCCGTGATGTTTTTCTCACTCCTACTACTGCATGTAATGTAACACACAACCATACAATGCGCACCACCCCGTGATGTTTTTCTCACTCCTACTAGTTAATGTAATGTAACACACACCCATACAATGCGCACCACCCCGTGATGTTTTTCTCACTCCTACTAGTGAATGTAATGTAACACACACCCATACAATGCGCACCACCCGTCATGTTTTTCTCACTCCTACTAGTGAATGTAATGTAACACACACCCATACAATGCGCACCACCCCGCGATGTTTTTCAGAAACCTATCCTACATTGCCATTGCATGTTCCCTGACCTCCCCATGCTGACCACCCCGCGGTGCTTTTCTCCATCCTACCTTGCCACTCACTGCTTATCCTAATTCAGACCCTCCGATTCACACCACCCCGTGATGTTTTTCTCACTCCTACTAGTGAATGTAATGTAACACACAACCATAAAATGCGCACCACCGCGTGATGTTTTTCTCGCTCCTACTAGTGAATGTAATGTAACACACATCCATACAATGCGAACCACCCCGTGATGTTTTTCTCACTCCTACTAGTGAATGTAATGTAACACACACCCATACAATGCGCACCACCCCGTGATGTTTTTCTCACTCCTACTAGTGAATGTAATGTAACACACACCCATACAATGTGCACCACTCCGTGATATTTTTCTCACTCCTACTAGTGAACGTAATGTAACACACACCCATACAATGTGCACTACCCCGTGATGTTTTTCTCACTCCTACTAGTGAATGTTATGTAACACACACACATACAATGCGCACCACCCCGCGATGTTTTTCAGAAACCTATCCTACATTGCCACTGCATGTTCCCTGACCTCCCCATGCTGACCACCCCGCGGTGCTTTTCTCCATCCTATATTGCCACTCACTGCCTATCCTAATTCAGACCCTCCGATTCACACCACACCGTGATGCTTTTCTCACTCCGACTAGTGAATGTAATGTAACACACACCAATAAAATGCGCACCACCCCGTGATGTTTTTCTCACTCCTACTAATGAATGTAATGTAACACACACCCATACAATGAGCACCACCCCGTGATGTTTTTCTCACTCCTAATAGTGAATGTAATGTAACACACACCAATACAATGCACACCACCCCGTGATGTTTTTGTCACTCCTACTAGTGAATGTAATGTAACACACACCCATACAATGAGCACCACCCCGTGATGTTTTTCTCACTCCTAATAGTGAATGTAATGTAACACACACACATACAATGCACACCACTCCGTGATGTTTTTCTCACTCCTACTAGTGAATGTAATGTAATACACACCCATACAATGCATACCACCCCGCGATGTTTTTCAGAAACCTATTCTACATTGCCACTGCATGTTCCCTGACCTCCACATGCTGATCACCCCGCGGTGCTTTTCTCCATCCTACATTGCCAATCACTGCCTATCCTAATTCAGACCCTCCGATTCACAGCACCCTGTGATGCTTTTCTCACTTCTACTAGTGAATGTAATGTAACACAAACCCATACAATGCGCACCCCCCCTTGATGTTTTTCTCACTCCGACTAGTGAATGTAATGTAACACACACCCATACAATGCGCACCACCCCGTGATGTTTTTCTCACTCCTACTAGTGAATGTAATGTAACACAACCCATACATTGCGCACCCCCAGTTGATGTTTTTCTCACTCCTACTAGTGAATGTAATGTAACACACACCCATACAATGCGCACCACCCCTTGATGTTTTTGTCACTCCGACTAGTGAATGTAATGTAACACACACCCATACAATGCACACCACCCCGTGATGTTTTTCTCACTCCTACTAGTGAATGTAATGTAACACAAACCCATAAAATGCGCACCCCCCCTTGATGTTTTTCTCACTCCTACTAGTGAATGTAATGTAACACACACCCATACAATGCGCACCACCCCGTGATGTTTTTCTCACTCCTACTAGTGAATGTAATGTAACACACACCCATACAATGCGCACCACCCCTCTATGTTTTTAAGAAACCTATCCTACATTGCCACTGCATGTTCCCTGACCTCCCCATGCTGACCACCGCGCGGAACTTTTCTCCATCCTACATTGCCACACACTGCCTATCATAATTCAGACCCTCCGATTCACACCACCCCGTGATGTTTTTCTCACTCCTAATAGTGAATGTAATGTAACTCACACCCATACAATGCGCAGCACCCCGTGATGTTTTTCTCACTCCTACTAGTGAATGTAATGTAACACACACCCATACAATGCGCACCACCCCGTGATGTTTTTCTCACTCCTACTAGTGAATGTAATGTAACACACACCCATACAATGCGCACCACCCCCGATGTTTTTCAGAAACCTAATCTACATTGCCACTGCATGTTCCCTGACCTCCCCATGGTGACAACCCCGCGGTGCTTTTCTCCATCCTACATTGCCACTCACTGCCTATCCTAATTCAGAGCCTCCGATTCACACCACCCCGTGATGTTTTTCTCACTCCTAGTAGTGAATGTAATGTAACACACACCCATACAATGCGCACCACCCCGTGATGTTTTTCCCACTCCTACTAGTGAATGTAATGTAACACAAACCCATACAATGCGCACCACCCCGTGATGTTTTTCTCACTCCTACTAGTGAATGTAATGTAACACACACCCATACAATGCGCACCAACCCGTGATGTTTTTCTCACTCCTACTAGTGAATGTAATGTAACACACACCCATACAATGCGCACCACCCCGTGATGTTTTTCTCACTCATACTAGTGAATGTAATGAAACACACACCCATACAATGCGCACCACCCCGTGATGTTTTTCTCACTCCTACTAGTGAATGTAATGTAACACACACCCATACGATGCGCACCACCCCGTGATGATTTCTCACTCCTAATAGTGAATGTAATGTAACACACACCCATACGTTTCGCACTACCCCGTGATGTTTTTCTCACTCCTACTAGTGAATGTAATGTAACACACACCCATACAATGCGCACCACCCCGTGGTGTTTTTCTCACTCCTACTAGTGAATGTTATGTAACACACACCCATACAATGCGCACCACCCCGTGATGTTTTTCTCACTCCTACTAGTGAATGTAATGTAACACACACCCATACAATACGCACCACCCCATGGTGTTTTTCTCACTCCTACTAGTGAATGTAATGTAACACACACCCATACAATGCGCACCACCCCGTGATGTTTTTCTCACTCCTACTAGTGAATTTAATGTAACACACACCCATACAATGCGCACCACCCCGTGATGTTTTTCTCACTCCTACTAGTGAATGTAATGTAACAAACACCCATACAATGCGCACCACCCCGTGATGTTTTTCTCACTCCTACTAGTGAATGTAATGTAACACACACCCATACAATGAGCACCACCCCGTGATGTTTTTCTCACTCCTACTAGTGAATGTAATGTAACACACACCCATACAATGCGCACCACCCCGTGATGTTTTTCTCACTCCTACTAGTGAACGTAATGTAACACACACCCATACAATGTGCACCACCCGGTGATGTTTTTCTCACTCCTACTAGTGAATGTGATGTAACACACACCCATACAATGAGCACCACCCCGTGATGTTTTTCTCACTCCTACTAGTGAATCTAATGTAACACACACCCATACAATGCGCACCACCCCGCGATGTTTTTCAGTAACCTATGCTACATTGCCACTGCATGTTCCCTGACCTCCACATGCTGACCACCCCGCGGTGCTTTTCTCCATCCTACATTGCCAATCACTGCCTATCCTACTTCAGACCCTGCGATTCACACCACCCCGTGATGCTTTTCTCACTCCTAGTAGTGAATGTATTGTAACACACACCCATACAATGCGCACCACCCCGTGATGTTTTTCTCACTCTTACTAGTGAATGTAATGTAACACACACCCATACAATGCGCACCACCCCGTGATGTTTTTCTCACTCCTACTAGTGAATGTAATGTAACACACACCCATACAATGCGCACCACCCCGTGATGTTTTTCTCACTCCTACTAGTGAATGTAATGTAACACACACCCATACAATGCGCACCACCCCGTGATGTTTTTCTCACTCCTACTAGTGAATGTAATGTAACACACACCCATAAAATGCGCACCAACCCGTGATGTTTTTCTCACTCCTACTAGTGAATGTAATGTAACACACACCCATACAATGCGCACCACCCCGTGATGTTTTTCTCACTCATACTAGTGAATGTAATGTAACACACACCCATACAATGCGCACCACCCCGTGATGTTTTTCTCACTCCTACTAGTGAATGTAATGTAACACACACCCATACAATGCGCACAACCCCGTGATGTTTTTCTCACTCCTACTAGTGAATCTAATGTAACACACACCCATACAATGCGCACCACGCCGCGATGTTTTTCAGTAACCTATGCTACATTGCCACTGCATGTTCCCTGACCTCCACATGCTGACCACCCCGCGGTGCTTTTCTCCATCCTACATTGCCAATCACTGCCTATCCTACTTCAGACCCTGCGATTCACACCACCCCGTGATGCTTTTCTCACTCCTAGTAGTGAATGTATTGTAACACACACCCATACAATGCGCACCACCCCGTGATGTTTTTCTCACTCTTACTAGTGAATGTAATGTAACACACACCCATACAATGCGCACCACCCCGTGATGTTTTTCTCACTCCTACTAGTGAATGTAATGTAACACACACCCATACAATGCGCACCACCCCGTGATGTTTTTCTCACTCCTACTAGTGAATTTAATGTAACACACACCCATACAATGCGCACCACCCCGTGATGTTTTTCTCACTCCTACTAGTGAATGTAATGTAACAAACACCCATACAATGCGCACCACCCCGTGATGTTTTTCTCACTCCTACTAGTGAATGTAATGTAACACACACCCATACAATGAGCACCACCCCGTGATGTTTTTCTCACTCCTACTAGTGAATGTAATGTAACACACACCCATACAATGCGCACCACCCCGTGATGTTTTTCTCACTCCTACTAGTGAACGTAATGTAACACACACCCATACAATGTGCACCACCCGGTGATGTTTTTCTCACTCCTACTAGTGAATGTGATGTAACACACACCCATACAATGAGCACCACCCCGTGATGTTTTTCTCACTCCTACTAGTGAATCTAATGTAACACACACCCATACAATGCGCACCACCCCGCGATGTTTTTCAGTAACCTATGCTACATTGCCACTGCATGTTCCCTGACCTCCACATGCTGACCACCCCGCGGTGCTTTTCTCCATCCTACATTGCCAATCACTGCCTATCCTACTTCAGACCCTGCGATTCACACCACCCCGTGATGCTTTTCTCACTCCTAGTAGTGAATGTATTGTAACACACACCCATACAATGCGCACCACCCCGTGATGTTTTTCTCACTCTTACTAGTGAATGTAATGTAACACACACCCATACAATGCGCACCACCCCGTGATGTTTTTCTCACTCCTACTAGTGAATGTAATGTAACACACACCCATACAATGCGCACCACCCCGTGATGTTTTTCTCACTCCTACTAGTGAATGTAATGTAACACACACCCATACAATGCGCACCACCCCGTGATGTTTTTCTCACTCCTACTAGTGAATGTAATGTAACACACACCCATAAAATGCGCACCAACCCGTGATGTTTTTCTCACTCCTACTAGTGAATGTAATGTAACACACACCCATACAATGCGCACCACCCCGTGATGTTTTTCTCACTCATACTAGTGAATGTAATGTAACACACACCCATACAATGCGCACCACCCCGTGATGTTTTTCTCACTCCTACTAGTGAATGTAATGTAACACACACCCATACAATGCGCACAACCCCGTGATGTTTTTCTCACTCCTACTAGTGAATCTAATGTAACACACACCCATACAATGCGCACCACGCCGCGATGTTTTTCAGTAACCTATGCTACATTGCCACTGCATGTTCCCTGACCTCCACATGCTGACCACCCCGCGGTGCTTTTCTCCATCCTACATTGCCAATCACTGCCTATCCTACTTCAGACCCTGCGATTCACACCACCCCGTGATGCTTTTCTCACTCCTAGTAGTGAATGTATTGTAACACACACCCATACAATGCGCACCACCCCGTGATGTTTTTCTCACTCTTACTAGTGAATGTAATGTAACACACACCCATACAATGCGCACCACCCCGTGATGTTTTTCTCACTCCTACTAGTGAATGTAATGTAACACACACCCATACAATGCGCACCACCCCGTGATGTTTTTCTCACTCCTACTAGTGAATGTAATGTAACACACACCCATACAATGCGCACCACCCCGTGATGTTTTTCTCACTCCTACTAGTGAATGTAATGTAACACACACCCATACAATGCGCAACAACCCGTGATGTTTTTCTCACTCCTACTAGTGAATGTAATGTAACACACACCCATACAATGCGCACCACCCCGTGATGTTTTTCTCACTCATACTAGTGAATGTAATGTAACACACACCCATACAATGCGCACCACCCCGTGATGTTTTTCTCACTCCTACTAGTGAATGTAATGTAACACACACCCATACGATGCGCACCACCCCGTGATGTTTTTCTCACTCCTATTAGTGAATGTAATGTAACACACACCCATACAATGCGCACCACCCCGTGATGTTTTTCTCACTCCTACTAGTGAATGTAATGTAACACACACCCATACAATGTGCACCACCCCGTGATGTTTTTCTCACTCCTATTAGTGAAAGTAATGTAACACACACCCATACAATGCGCACCACCTCGTGATGTTTTTCTCACTCCTACTAGTGAATCTAATGTAACACACACCCATACAATGCGCACCACCCCGCGATGTTTTTCAGAAACCTATCCTACATTGCCACTGCATGTTCCCTGACCTCCCCATGGTGACCACCCCGCGGTGCTTTTCTCCATCCTACATTGCCACTCACTGCCTATCCTAATTCAGAGCCTCCGATTCACACCACCCCGTGATGTTTTTCTCACTCCTAGTAGTGAATGTAATGTAACACACACCCATACAATGCGCACCACCCCGTGATGTTTTTCCCACTCCTACTAGTGAATGTAATGTAACACAAACCCATACAATGCGCACCACCCCGTGATGTTTTTCTCACTCCTACTAGTGAATGTAATGTAACACACACCCATACAATGCGCACCAACCCGTGATGTTTTTCTCACTCCTACTAGTGAATGTAATGTAACACACACCCATACAATGCGCACCACCCCGTGATGTTTTTCTCACTCATACTAGTGAATGTAATGAAACACACACCCATACAATGCGCACCACCCCGTGCTGTTTTTCTCACTCCTACTAGTGAATGTAATGTAACACACACCCATACGATGCGCACCACCCCGTGATGATTTCTCACTCCTAATAGAGAATGTAATGTAACACACACCCATACGTTTCGCACTACCCCGTGATGTTTTTCTCACTCCTACTAGTGAATGTTATGTAACACACACCCATACAATGCGCACCACCCCGTGATGTTTTTCTCACTCCTACTAGTGAATGTAATGTAACACACACCCATACAATACGCACCACCCCATGGTGTTTTTCTCACTCCTACTAGTGAATGTAATGTAACACACACCCATACAATGCGCACCACCCCGTGATGTTTTTCTCACTCCTACTAGTGAATTTAATGTAACACACACCCATACAATGCGCACCACCCCGTGATGTTTTTCTCACTCCTACTAGTGAATGTAATGTAACAAACACCCATACAATGCGCACCACCCCGTGATGTTTTTCTCACTTCTACTAGTGAATGTAATGTAACACACACCCATACAATGAGCACCACCCCGTGATGTTTTTCTCACTCCTACTAGTGTATGTAATGTAACACACACCCATACAATGCGCACCACCCCGTGATGTTTTTCTCACTCCTACTAGTGAACGTAATGTAACACACACCCATACAATGTGCACCACCCGGTGATGTTTTTCTCACTCCTACTAGTGAATGTAATGTAACACACACCCATACAATGAGCACCACCCCGTGATGTTTTTCTCACTCCTACTAGTGAATCTAATGTAACACACACCCATACAATGCGCACCACCCCGCGATGTTTTTCAGTAACCTATGCTACATTGCCACTGCATGCTCCCTGACCTCCACATGCTGACCACCCCGCGGTGCTTTTCTCCATCCTACATTGCCAATCACTGCCTATCCTACTTCAGACCCTGCGATTCACACCACCCCGTGATGCTTTTCTCACTCCTAGTAGTGAATGTATTGTAACACACACCCATACAATGCACACCACCCCGTGATGTTTTTCTCACTCTTACTAGTGAATGTAATGTAACACACACCCATACAATGCGCACCACCCCGTGATGTTTTTCTCACTCCTACTAGTGAATGTAATGTAACACACACCCATATAATGCGCACCACCCCGTGATGTTTTTCTCACTCCTACTAGTGAATGTAATGTAACACACACCCATACAATGCGCACCACCCCGTGATGTTTTTCTCACTCCTACTAGTGAATGTAATGTAACACACACCCATACAATGCGCACCAACCCGTGATGTTTTTCTCACTCCTACTAGTGAATGTAATGTAACACACACCCATACGTTTCGCACTACCCCGTGATGTTTTTCTCACTCCTACTAGTCAATGTAATGTAACACAAACCCATACAATGCGCACCACCCCGTGATGTTTTTCGCACTCCTACTAGTGAATGTAATGTAACACACACCCATACAATGGGCACCACCCCCGATGTTTTCCAGAAACCTATCCTACATTGCCACTGCATGTTCGCTGACCTCCCCATGCTGACCACCACGCGGTGCTTTTCTCCATCCTACATTGCCACTCACTGCCAATCCTAATTTAGACCCTCCGATTCACACCACCCCGTGATGTTTTTCTCACTCCTACTAGTGAATGTAATGTAACACACACCCATACAATGCGCACCAACCCGTGATGTTTTTCTCACTCCTACTAGTGAATGTAATGTAACACACACCCATACAATGCGCACCACCCCGTGATGTTTTTCTCACTCATACTAGTGAATGTAATGAAACACACACCCATACAATGCGCACCACCCCGTGATGTTTTTCTCACTCCTACTAGTGAATGTAATGTAACACACACCCATACGATGCGCACCACCCCGTGATGATTTCTCACTCCTAATAGTGAATGTAATGTAACACACACCCATACGTTTCGCACTACCCCGTGATGTTTTTCTCACTCCTACTAGTGAATGTTATGTAACACACACCCATACAATGCGCACCACCCCGTGATGTTTTTCTCACTCCTACTAGTGAATGTAATGTAACACACACCCATACAATACGCACCACCCCATGGTGTTTTTCTCACTCCTACTAGTGAATGTAATGTAACACACACCCATACAATGCGCACCACCCCGTGATGTTTTTCTCACTCCTACTAGTGAATTTAATGTAACACACACCCATACAATGCGCACCACCCCGTGATGTTTTTCTCACTCCTACTAGTGAATGTAATGTAACAAACACCCATACAATGCGCACCACCCCGTGATGTTTTTCTCACTCCTACTAGTGAATGTAATGTAACACACACCCATACAATGAGCACCACCCCGTGATGTTTTTCTCACTCCTACTAGTGTATGTAATGTAACACACACCCATACAATGCGCACCACCCCGTGATGTTTTTCTCACTCCTACTAGTGAACGTAATGTAACACACACCCATACAATGTGCACCACCCGGTGATGTTTTTCTCTCTCCTACTAGTGAATGTAATGTAACACACACCCATACAATGAGCACCACCCCGTGATGTTTTTCTCACTCCTACTAGTGAATCTAATGTAACACACACCCATACAATGCGCACCAACCCGCGATGTTTTTCAGTAACCTATGCTACATTGCCACTGCATGCTCCCTGACCTCCACATGCTGACCACCCCGCGGTGCTTTTCTCCATCCTACATTGCCAATCACTGCCTATCCTACTTCAGACCCTGCGATTCACACCACCCCGTGATGCTTTTCTCACTCCTAGTATTGAATGTATTGTAACACACACCCATACAATGCGCACCACCCCATGATGTTTTTCTCACTCTTACTAGTGAATGTAATGTAACACACACCCATACAATGCGCACCACCCCGTGATGTTTTTCTCACTCCTACTAGTGAATGTAATGTAACACACACCCATACAATGCGCACCACCCCGTGATGTTTTTCTCACTCCTACTAGTGAATGTAATGTAACACACACCCATACAATGCGCACCACCCCGTGATGTTTTTCTCACTCCCACTAGTGAATGTAATGTAACACACACCCATACAATGCGCACCAACCCGTGATGTTTTTCTCACTCCTACTAGTGAATGTAATGTAACACACACCCATACGTTTCGCACTACCCCGTGATGTTTTTCTCACTCCTACTAGTGAATGTAATGTAACACACACCCATACAATGCGCACCACCCCGTGATGTTTTTCGCACTCCTACTAGTGAATGTAATGTAACACACACCCATACAATGGGCACCACCCCCGATGTTTTCCAGAAACCTATCCTACATTGCCACTGCATGTTCGCTGACCTCCCCATGCTGACCACCACGCGGTGCTTTTCTCCATCCTACATTGCCACTCACTGCCAATCCTAATTTAGACCCTCCGATTCACACCACCCCGTGATGTTTTTCTCACTCCTAATACTGAATGTAATGTAACACACACCCATACAATGCGCACCATCCCGTGATGTTTTTCTCACTACAAATAGTGAATGTATTGTAACACACACCCATACAATGCGCACCACCCCGTGATGTTTTTGTCACTCCTACTAGTGAATGTAATGTAACACACACCCATACAATGCGCACCACCCCGTGATGTTTTTCTCACTCCTACTAGTGAATCTAATGTAACACCCACCCATACAATGCGCACCACCCTGCGATGTTTTTCAGAAACCTATCCTACATTGCCACTGCATGTTCCCTGACCTCCACATGCTGACCACCCCGCGGTGCTTTTCTCCATCCTACATTGCCAATCACTGCCTATCCTAATTCAGACCCTGCGATTCACACCACCCCGTGATGCTTTTCTCACTCCTAGTAGTGAATGTATTGTAACACACACCCATACAATGCGCACCACCCCGTGATGTTTTTCTCACTCTTACTAGTGAATGTAATGTAACACACACCCATACAATGCGCACCACCCCGTGATGTTTTTCTCACTCCTACTAGTGAATGTAATGTAACACACACCCATACAATACGCACCACCCCATGGTGTTTTTCTCACTCCTACTAGTGAATGTAATGTAACACACACCCATACAATGCGCACCACCCCGTCATGTTTTTCTCACTCCTACTAGTGAATTTAATGTAACACACACCCATACAATGCGCACCACCCCGTGATGTTTTTCTCACTCCTACTAGTGAATGTAATGTAACAAACACCCATACAATGCGCACCACCCCGTGATGTTTTTCTCACTCCTACTAGTGAATGTAATGTAACACACACCCATACAATGAGCACCACCCCGTGATGTTTTTCTCACTCCTACTAGTGTATGTAATGTAACACACACCCATACAATGCGCACCACCCCGTGATGTTTTTCTCACTCCTACTATTGAACGTAATGTAACACACACCCATACAATGTGCACCACCCGGTGATGTTTTTCTCACTCCTACTAGTGAATGTAATGTAACACACACCCATACAATGAGCACCACCCCGTGATGTTTTTCTCACTCCTACTAGTGAATCTAATGTAACACACACCCATACAATGCGCACCACCCCGCGATGTTTTTCAGTAACCTATGCTACATTGCCACTGCATGCTCCCTGACCTCCACATGCTGACCACCCCGCGGTGCTTTTCTCCATCCTACATTGCCAATCACTGCCTATCCTACTTCAGACCCTGCGATTCACACCACCCCGTGATGCTTTTCTCACTCCTAGTAGTGAATGTATTGTAACACACACCCATACAATGCGCACCACCCCGTGATGTTTTTCTCACTCTTACTAGTGAATGTAATGTAACACACACCCATACAATGCGCACCACCCCGTGATGTTTTTCTCACTCCTACTAGTGAATGTAATGTAACACACACCCATATAATGCGCACCACCCCGTGATGTTTTTCTCACTCCTACTAGTGAATGTAATGTAACACACACCCATACAATGCGCACCACCCCGTGATGTTTTTCTCACTCCTACTAGTGAATGTAATGTAACACACACCCATACAATGCGCACCAACCCGTGATGTTTTTCTCACTCCTACTAGTGAATGTAATGTAACACACACCCATACGTTTCGCACTACCCCGTGATGTTTTTCTCACTCCTACTAGTGAATGTAATGTAACACACACCCATACAATGCGCACCACCCCGTGATGTTTTTCGCACTCCTACTAGTGAATGTTATGTAACACACACCCATACAATGCGCACCACCCCGTGATGTTTTTCTCACTCCTACTAGTGAATGTAATGTAACACACACCCATACAATACGCACCACCCCGTGGTGTTTTTCTCACTCCTACTAGTGAATGTAATGTAACACACACCTATACAATGCGCACCACCCCGTGATGTTTTTCTCACTCCTACTAGTGAATTTAATGTAACACACACCCATACAATGCGCACCACCCCGTGATGTTTTTCTCACTCCTACTAGTGAATGTAATGTAACAAACACCCATACAATGCGCACCACCCCGTGATGTTTTTCTCACTCCTACTAGTGAATGTAATGTAACACACACCCATACAATGAGCACCACCCCGTGATGTTTTTCTCACTCCTACTAGTGTATGTAATGTAACACACACCCATACAATGCGCACCACCCCGTGATGTTTTTCTCACTCCTACTAGTGAACGTAATATAACACACACCCATACAATGTGCACCACCCGGTGATGTTTTTCTCACTCCTACTAGTGAATGTAATGTAACACACACCCATACAATGAGCACCACCCCGTGATGTTTTTCTCACTCCTACTAGTGAATCTAATGTAACACACACCCATACAATGCGCACCAACCCGCGATGTTTTTCAGTAACCTATGCTACATTGCCACTGCATGCTCCCTGACCTCCACATGCTGACCACCCCGCGGTGCTTTTCTCCATCCTACATTGCCAATCACTGCCTATCCTACTTCAGACCCTGCGATTCACACCACCCCGTGATGCTTTTCTCACTCCTAGTAGTGAATGTATTGTAACACACACCCATACAATGCGCACCACACCATGATGTTTTTCTCACTCTTACTAGTGAATGTAATGTAACACACACCCATACAATGCGCACCACCCCGTGATGTTTTTCTCACTCCTACTAGTGAATGTAATGTAACACACACCCATACAATGCGCACCACCCCGTGATGTTTTTCTCACTCCTACTAGTGAATGTAATGTAACACACACCCATACAATGCGCACCACCCCGTGATGTTTTTCTCACTCCTACTTGTGAATGTAATGTAACACACACCCATACAATGCGCACCAACACGTGATGTTTTTCTCACTCCTACTAGTGAATGTAATGTAACACACACCCATACGTTTCGCACTACCCCGTGATGTTTTTCTCACTCCTACTAGTGAATGTAATGTAACACACACCCATACAATGCGCACCACCCCGTGATGTTTTTCGCACTCCTACTAGTGAATGTAATGTAACACACACCCATACAATGGGCACCACCCCCGATGTTTTCCAGAAACCTATCCTACATTGCCACTGCATGTTCGCTGACCTCCCCATGCTGACCACCACGCGGTGCTTTTCTCCATCCTACATTGCCACTCACTGCCAATCCTAATTTAGACCCTCCGATTCACACCACCCCGTGATGTTTTTCTCACTCCTAATACTGAATGTAATGTAACACACACCCATACAATGCGCACCACCCCGTGATGTTTTTCTCACTACTAGTAGTGAATGTATTGTAACACACAACCATACAATGCGCACCACCCCGTGATGTTTTTCTCACTCCTACTAGTGAATGTAATGTAACACACACCCATACAATGCGCACCACCCCGTGATGTTTTTCTCACTCCTACTAGTGAATCTAATGTAACACCCACCCATACAATGCGCACCACCCTGCGATGCTTTTCAGAAACCTATCCTACATTGCCACTGCATGTTCCCTGACCTCCACATGCTGACCACCCCGCGGTGCTTTTCTCCATCCTACATTGCCAATCACTGCCTATCCTAATTCAGACCCTGCGATTCACACCACCCCGTGATGCTTTTCTCACTCCTAGTAGTGAATGTATTGTAACACACACCCATACAATGCGCACCACCCCGTGATGTTTTTCTCACTCTTACTAGTGAATGTAATGTAACACACACCCATACAATGCGCACCACCCCGTGATGTTTTTCTCACTCCTACTAGTGAATGTAATGTAACACACACCCATACAATGCGCACCACCCCGTGATGTTTTTCTCACTCCTACTAGTGAATGTAATGTAAAACACACCCATACAATGCGCACCACCCCGTGATGTTTTTCTCACTCCTACTAGTGAATGTAATGTAACACACACCCATACAATGCGCACCACCCCGTGATGTTTTTCTCACTCCTACTAGTGAATGTAATGTAACACACACCCATACAATGCGCACCACCCCGCGATGTTTTTCAGAAACCTATCCTACATTGCCACTGCATGTTCCCTGACCTCCCCATGCTGACCACCCCGCGGTGCTTTTCTGCATCCTACATTGCCACTCACGGCCTATCCTAATTCAGACCCTGCGATTCACACCACCACGTGAGGTTTTTCTCACTCCTCCTAATGAATGTAATGTAACACACACCCATACAATGCGCACCACCCCGTGATGTTTTTCTCACTCCTACTAGTGAATGTAATGTAACACACACCCATACAATGCGCACCACCCCGTGATGTTTTTCTCACTCCTACTAGTGAATGTAACGTAACACACACCCATACAATGCGCACCACCCCGTGATGTTTTTCTCACTCCTATTAGTGAATGTAATGTAACACACACCCATACAATGCGCACCACCTCGTGATGTTTTTCTCACTCCTACTAGTGAATCTAATGTAACACACACCCATACAATGCGCACCACCCCGCGATGTTTTTCAGAAACCTATCCTACATTGCCACTGCATGTTCCCTGACCTCCCCATGGTGACCACCCCGCGGTGCTTTTCTCCATCCTACATTGCCACTCACTGCCTATCCTAATTCAGAGCCTCCGATTCACACCACCCTGTGATGTTTTTCTCACTCCTAGTAGTGAATGTAATGTAACACACACCCATACAATGCGCACCACCCCGTGATGTTTTTCTCACTCCTACTAGTGAATGTAATGTAACACAAACCCATACAATGCGCACCACCCCGTGATGTTTTTCTCACTCCTACTAGTGAATGTAATGTAACACACACCCATACAATGCGCACCAACCCGTGATGTTTTTCTCACTCCTACTAGTGAATGTAATGTAACACACACCCATACAATGCGCACCACCCCGTGATGTTTTTCTCACTCATACTAGTGAATGTAATGAAACACACACCCATACAATGCGCACCACCCCGTGATGTTTTTCTCACTCCTACTAGTGAATGTAATGTAACACACACCCATACGATGCGCACCACCCCGTGATGATTTCTCACTCCCAATAGTGAATGTAATGTAACACACACCCATACGTTTCGCACTACCCCGTGATGTTTTTCTCACTCCTACTAGTGAATGTAATGTAACACACACCCATACAATGCGCACCACCCCGTGGTGTTTTTCTCACTCCTACTAGTGAATGTTATGTAACACACACCCATACAATGCGCACCACCCCGTGATGTTTTTCTCACTCCTACTAGTGAATGTAATGTAACCCCCCCCCTTACAATACGCACCACCCCATGGTGTTTTTCTCACTCCTACTAGTGAATGTAATGTAACACACACCCATACAATGCGCACCACCCCGTGATGTTTTTCTCACTCCTACTAGTGAATGTAATGTAACACACACCCATACAATGCGCACCACCCCGTGATGTTTTTCTCACTCCTACTAGTGAATGTAATGTAACACACACCCATACAATGCGCACCACCCCGTGATGTTTTTCTCACTCCTACTAGTGAATGTAATGTAACACACACCCATACAATGCGCACCACCCCGTGATGTTTTTCTCACTCCGACTAGTGAATGTAATGTAACACACACCCATACAATGCGCACCACCCCGCGATGTTTTTCAGAAACCTATCCTACATTGCCACTGCATGTTCCCTGACCTCCCCATGCTGACCACCCCGTGGTGCTTTTCTGCATCCTACATTGCCACTCACGGCCTATCCTAATTCAGACCCTCCGATTCACACCACCACGTGAGGTTTTTCTCACTCCTCCTAATGAATGTAATGTAACACACACCCATACAATGCGCACCACCCCGTGATGTTTTTCTCACTCCTACTAGTGAATGTAATGTAACACACACCCATACAATGCGCACCACCCCGTGATGTTTTTCTCACTCCTACTAGTGAATGTAACGTAACACACACCCATACAATGCGCACCACCCCGTGATGTTTTTCTCACTCCTATTAGTGAATGTAATGTAACACACACCCATACAATGCGCACCACCTCGTGATGTTTTTCTCACTCCTACTAGTGAATCTAATGTAACACACACCCATACAATGCGCACCACCCCGCGATGTTTTTCAGAAACCTATCCTACATTGCCACTGCATGTTCCCTGACCTCCCCATGGTGACCACCCCGCGGTGCTTTTCTCCATCCTACATTGCCACTCACTGCCTATCCTAATTCAGAGCCTCCGATTCACACCACCCTGTGATGTTTTTCTCACTCCTAGTAGTGAATGTAATGTAACACACACCCATACAATGCGCACCACCCCGTGATGTTTTTCTCACTCCTACTAGTGAATGTAATGTAACACAAACCCATACAATGCGCACCACCCCGTGATGTTTTTCTCACTCCTACTAGTGAATGTAATGTAACACACACCCATACAATGCGCACCAACCCGTGATGTTTTTCTCACTCCTACTAGTGAATGTAATGTAACACACACCCATACAATGCGCACCACCCCGTGATGTTTTTCTCACTCATACTAGTGAATGTAATGAAACACACACCCATACAATGCGCACCACCCCGTGATGTTTTTCTCACTCCTACTAGTGAATGTAATGTAACACACACCCATACGATGCGCACCACCCCGTGATGATTTCTCACTCCCAATAATGAATGTAATGTAACACACACCCATACGTTTCGCACTACCCCGTGATGTTTTTCTCACTCCTACTAGTGAATGTAATGTAACACACACCCATACAATGCGCACCACCCCGTGGTGTTTTTCTCACTCCTACTAGTGAATGTTATGTAACACACACCCATACAATGCGCACCACCCCGTGATGTTTTTCTCACTCCTACTAGTGAATGTAATGTAACCCCCCCCCTTACAATACGCACCACCCCATGGTGTTTTTCTCACTCCTACTAGTGAATGTAATGTAACACACACCCATACAATGCGCACCACCCCGTGATGTTTTTCTCACTCCTACTAGTGAATTTAATGTAACACACACCCATACAATGCGCACCACCCCGTGATGTTTTTCTCACTCCTACTAGTGAATGTAATGTAACACACACCCATACAATGCGCACCACCCCGTGATGTTTTTCTCACTCCTACTAGTGAATGTAATGTAACACACACCCATACAATGAGCACCACCCCGTGATGTTTTTCTCACTCCTACTAGTGAATGTAATGTAACACACACCCATACAATGCGCACCACCCCGTGATGTTTTTCTCACTCCTACTAGTGAACGTAATGTAACACACACCCATACAATGTGCACCACCCGGTGATGTTTTTCCAACTCCTACTAGTGAATGTAATGTAACACACACCCATACAATGAGCACCACCCCGTGATGTTTTCTCACTCCTACTAGTGAATCTAATGTAACACACACCCATACAATGGGCACCACCACCGATGTTTTCCAGAAACCTATCCTACATTGCCACTGCATGTTCGCTGACCTCCCCATGCTGACCACCACGCGGTGCTTTTCTCCATCCTACATTGCCACTCACTGCCAATCCTAATTTAGACCCTCCGATTCACACCACCCCGTGATGTTTTTCTCACTCCTAATAGTGAATGTAATGTAACACACACCCATACAATGCGCACCACCCCGTGATGTTTTTCTCACTCCTAGTAGTGAATGTATTGTAACACACACCCATACAATGCGCACCACCCCGTGATGTTTTTCTCACTCCTACTAGTGAATGTAATGTAACACACACCCATACAATGCGCACCACCCCGTGATGTTTTTCTCACTCCTACTAGTGAATCTAATGTAACACACACCCATACAATGAGCACCACCCTGCGATGTTTTTCAGAAACCTATCCTACATTGCCACTGCATGTTCCCTGACCTCCACATGCTGACCATCCCGCGGTGCTTTTCTCCATCCTACATTGCCAATCACTGCCTATCCTAATTCAGACCCTGCGATTCACACCACCCCGTGATGCTTTTCTCACTCCTAGTAGTGAATGTATTGTAACACACACCCATACAATGCGCACCACCCCGTGATGTTTTTCTCACTCTTACTAGTGAATGTAATGTAACACACACCCATACAATGCGCACCACCCCGTGATGTTTTTCTCACTCCTACTAGTGAATGTAATGTAACACACACCCATACAATGCGCACCACCCCGTGATGTTTTTCTCACTCCTACTAGCGAATGTAATGTAACACACACCCATACAATGCGCACCACCCCGTGATGTTTTTCTCACTCGTACTAGTGAATGTAATGTAACACACACCCATACAATGCGCACCACCCCGTGATGTTTTTCTCACTCCTACTAGTGAATGTAATGTAACACACACCCATACAATGCGCACCACCCCGCGATGTTTTTCAGAAACCTATCCTACATTGCCACTGCATGTTCCCTGACCTCCCCATGCTGACCACCCCGCGGTGCTTTTCTCCATCCTACATTGCCACTCACGGCCTATCCTAATTCAGACCCTCCCATTCACACCACCCCGTGAGGTTTTTCTCACTCCTCCTAATGAATGTAATGTAACACACACCCATACAATGCGCACCACCCCGTGATGTTTTTCTCACTCCTACTAGTGAATGTAATGTAACACACACCCATACAATGCGCACCACCCCGTGATGTTTTTCTCACTCCTACTAGTGAATGTAATGTAACACACACCCATACAATGCGCACCACCCCGTGATGTTTTTCTCACTCCTATTAGTGAATGTAATGTAACACACACCCATACAATGCGCACCACCTCGTGATGTTTTTCTCACTCCTACTAGTGAATCTAATGTAACACACACCCATACAATGCGCACCACCCCGCGATGTTTTTCAGAAACCTATCCTACATTGCCACTGCATGTTCCCTGACCTCCCCATGGTGACCACCCCGCGGTGCTTTTCTCCATCCTACATTGCCACTCACTGCCTATCCTAATTCAGAGCCTCCGATTCACACCACCCTGTGATGTTTTTCTCACTCCTAGTAGTGAATGTAATGTAACACACACCCATACAATGCGCACCACCCCGTGATGTTTTTCTCACTCCTACTAGTGAATGTAATGTAACACAAACCCATACAATGCGCACCACCCCGTGATGTTTTTCTCACTCCTACTAGTGAATGTAATGTAACACACACCCATACAATGCGCACCACCCCGTGATGTTTTTCTCACTCCTACTAGTGAATGTAATGTAACACACACCCATACAATGCGCACCACCCCGTGATGTTTTTCTCACTCGTACTAGTGAATGTAATGTAACACACACCCATACAATGCGCACCACCCCGTGATGTTTTTCTCACTCCTACTAGTGAATGTAATGTAACACACACCCATACAATGCGCACCACCCCGCGATGTTTTTCAGAAACCTATCCTACATTGCCACTGCATGTTCCCTGACCTCCCCATGCTGACCACCCCGCGGTGCTTTTCTCCATCCTACATTGCCACTCACGGCCTATCCTAATTCAGACCCTCCGATTCACACCACCCCGTGAGGTTTTTCTCACTCCTCCTAATGAATGTAATGTAACACACACCCATACAATGCGCACCACCCCGTGATGTTTTTCTCACTCCTACTAGTGAATGTAATGTAACACACACCCATACAATGCGCACCACCCCGTGATGTTTTTCTCACTCCTACTAGTGAATGTAATGTAACACACACCCATACAATGCGCACCACCCCGTGATGTTTTTCTCACTCCTATTAGTGAATGTAATGTAACACACACCCATACAATGCGCACCACCTCGTGATGTTTTTCTCACTCCTACTAGTGAATCTAATGTAACACACACCCATACAATGCGCACCACCCCGCGATGTTTTTCAGAAACCTATCCTACATTGCCACTGCATGTTCCCTGACCTCCCCATGGTGACCACCCCGCGGTGCTTTTCTCCATCCTACATTGCCACTCACTGCCTATCCTAATTCAGAGCCTCCGATTCACACCACCCTGTGATGTTTTTCTCACTCCTAGTAGTGAATGTAATGTAACACACACCCATACAATGCGCACCACCCCGTGATGTTTTTCTCACTCCTACTAGTGAATGTAATGTAACACAAACCCATACAATGCGCACCACCCCGTGATGTTTTTCTCACTCCTACTAGTGAATGTAATGTAACACACACCCATACAATGCGCACCAACCCGTGATGTTTTTCTCACTCCTACTAGTGAATGTAATGTAACACACACCCATACAATGCGCACCACCCCATGATGTTTTTCTCACTCATACTAGTGAATGTAATGAAACACACACCCATACAATGCGCACCACCCCGTGATGTTTTTCTCACTCCTACTAGTGAATGTAATGTAACACACACCCATACGATGCGCACCACCCCGTGATGATTTCTCACTCCTAATAGTGAATGTAATGTAACACACACCCATACGTTTCGCACTACCCCGTGATGTTTTTCTCACTCCTACTAGTGAATGAAATGTAACACACACCCATACAATGCGCACCACCCCGTGGTGTTTTTCTCACTCCTACTAGTGAATGTTATGTAACACACACCCATACAATGCGCACCACCCCGTGATGTTTTTCTCACTCCTACTAGTGAATGTAATGTAACACACACCCATACAATACGCACCACCCCATGGTGTTTTTCTCACTCCTACTAGTGAATGTAATGTAACACACACCCATACAATGCGCACCACCCCGTGATGTTTTTCTCACTCCTACTAGTGAATTTAATGTAACACACACCCATACAATGCGCACCACCCCGTGATGTTTTTCTCACTCCTACTAGTGAATGTAATGTAACACACACCCATACAATGCGCACCACCCCGTGATGTTTTTCTCACTCCTACTAGTGAATTTAATGTAACACACACCCATACAATGCGCACCACCCCGTGATGTTTTTCTCACTCCTACTAGTGAATGTAATGTAACACACACCCATACAATGCGCACCACCCCGTGATGTTTTTCTCACTCCTACTAGTGAATGTAATGTAACACACACCCATACAATGCGCACCACCCCGTGATGTTTTTCTCACTCCTACTAGTGAATGTAATGTAACACACACCCATACAATGAGCACCACCCCGTGATGTTTTTCTCACTCCTAATAGTGAATGTAATGTAACACACACCCATACGTTTCGCACTACCCCGTGATGTTTTTCTCACTCCTACTAGTGAATGAAATGTAACACACACCCATACAATGCGCACCACCCCGTGGTGTTTTTCTCACTCCTACTAGTGAATGTTATGTAACACACACCCATACAATGCGCACCACCCCGTGATGTTTTTCTCACTCCTACTAGTGAATGTAATGTAACACACACCCATACAATACGCACCACCCCATGGTGTTTTTCTCACTCCTACTAGTGAATGTAATGTAACACACACCCATACAATGCGCACCACCCCGTGATGTTTTTCTCACTCCTACTAGTGAATGTAATGTAACACACACCCATACAATGCGCACCACCCCGTGATGTTTTTCTCACTCCTACTAGTGAATGTAATGTAACACACACCCATACAATGAGCACCACCCCGTGATGTTTTTCTCACTCCTACTAGTGAATGTAATGTAACACACACCCATACAATGCGCACCACCCAGTGATGTTTTTCTCACTCCTACTAGTGAACGTAATGTAACACACACCCATACAATGTGCACCACCCGTTGATGTTTTTCTCACTCCTACTAGTGAATGTAATGTAACACACACCCATACAATGAGCACCACCCCGTGATGTTTTTCTCACTCCTACTAGTGAATCTAATGTAACACACACCCATACAATGCGCACCACCCCGCGATGTTTTTCAGTAACCTATGCTACATTGCCACTGCATGTTCCCTGACCTCCACATGCTGACCACCCCGCGGTGCTTTTCTAAATCCTACATTGCCAATCACTGCCTATCCTACTTCAGACCCTGCGATTCACACCACCCCGTGATGCTTTTCTCACTCCTAGTAGTGAATGTATTGTAACACACACCCATACAATGCGCACCACCCCGTGATGTTTTTCTCACTCTTACTAGTGAATGTAATGTAACACACACCCATACAATGCGCACCACCCCGTGATGTTTTTCTCACTCCTACTAGTGAATGTAATGTAACACACACCCATACAATGCGCACCACCCCGTGATGTTTTTCTCACTCCTACTAGTGAATGTAATGTAACACACACCCATACAATGCGCACCACCCCGTGATGTTTTTCTCACTCCTACTAGTGAATGTAATGTAACACACACCCATACGATGCGCACCACCCCGTGATGATTTCTCACTCCTACTAGTGAATGTAATGTAACACACACCCATACGTTTCGCACTACCCCGTGATGTTTTTCTCACTCCTACTAGTGAATGTAATGTAACACACACCCATACAATGCGCACCACCCCGTGATGTTTTTCTCACTCCTACTAGTGAATGTAATGTAACACACACCCATACAATGGGCACCACCCCCGATGTTTTCCAGAAACCTATCCTACATTGCCACTGCATGTTCGCTGACCTCCCCATGCTGACCACCACGCGGTGCTTTTCTCCATCCTACATTGCCACTCACTGCCAATCCTAATTTAGACCCTCCGATTCACACCACCCCGTGATGTTTTTCTCACTCCTAATAGTGAATGTAATGTAACACACACCCATACAATGCGCACCACCCCGTGATGTTTTTCTCACTCCTAGTAGTGAATGTATTGTAACACACACCCATACAATGCGCACCACCCCGTGATGTTTTTCTCACTCCTACTAGTGAATCTAATGTAACACACACCCATACAATGCGCACCACCCCGTGATGTTTTTCTCACTCCTACTAGTGAATCTAATGTAACACACACCCATACAATGCGCACCACCCTGCGATGTTTTTCAGAAACCTATCCTACATTGCCACTGCATGTTCCCTGACCTCCACATGCTGACCATCCCGCGGTGCTTTTCTCCATCCTACATTGCCAATCACTGCCTATCCTAATTCAGACCCTGCGATTCACACCACCCCGTGATGCTTTTCTCACTCCTAGTAGTGAATGTATTGTAACACACACCCATACAATGCGCACCACCCCGTGATGTTTTTCTCACTCTTACTAGTGAATGTAATGTAACACACACCCATACAATGCGCACCACCCCGTGATGTTTTTCTCACTCCTACTAGTGAATGTAATGTAACACACACCCATACAATGCACACCACCCCGTGATGTTTTTCTCACTCCTACTAGTGAATGTAATGTAACACACACCCATACAATGCGCACCACCCCGTGATGTTTTTCTCACTCGTACTAGTGAATGTAATGTAACACACACCCATACAATGCGCACCACCCCGTGATGTTTTTCTCACTCCTACTAGTGAATGTAATGTAACACACACCCATACAATGCGCACCACCCCGCGATGTTTTTCAGAAACCTATCCTACATTGCCACTGCATGTTCCCTGACCTCCCCATGCTGACCACCCCGCGGTGCTTTTCTCCATCCTACATTGCCACTCACGGCCTATCCTAATTCAGACCCTCCGATTCACACCACCCCGTGAGGTTTTTCTCACTCCTCCTAATGAATGTAATGTAACACACACCCATACAATGCGCACCACCCCGTGATGTTTTTCTCACTCCTACTAGTGAATGTAATGTAACACACACCCATACAATGCGCACCACCCCGTGATGTTTTTCTCACTCCTACTAGTGGATGTAATGTAACACACACCCATACAATGCGCACCACCCCGTGATGTTTTTCTCACTCCTATTAGTGAATGTAATGTAACACACACCCATACAATGCGCACCACCTCGTGATGTTTTTCTCACTCCTACTAGTGAATCTAATGTAACACACACCCATACAATGCGCACCACCCCGCGATGTTTTTCAGAAACCTATCCTACATTGCCACTGCATGTTCCCTGACCTCCCCATGGTGACCACCCCGCGGTGCTTTTCTCCATCCTACATTGCCACTCACTGCCTATCCTAATTCAGAGCCTCCGATTCACACCACCCTGTGATGTTTTTCTCACTCCTAGTAGTGAATGTAATGTAACACACACCCATACAATGCGCACCACCCCGTGATGTTTTTCTCACTCCTACTAGTGAATGTAATGTAACACAAACCCATACAATGCGCACCACCCCGTGATGTTTTTCTCACTCCTACTAGTGAATGTAATGTAACACACACCCATACAATGCGCACCAACCCGTGATGTTTTTCTCACTCCTACTAGTGAATGTAATGTAACACACACCCATACAATGCGCACCACCCCATGATGTTTTTCTCACTCATACTAGTGAATGTAATGAAACACACACCCATACAATGCGCACCACCCCGTGATGTTTTTCTCACTCCTACTAGTGAATGTAATGTAACACACACCCATACGATGCGCACCACCCCGTGATGATTTCTCACTCCTAATAGTGAATGTAATGTAACACACACCCATACGTTTCGCACTACCCCGTGATGTTTTTCTCACTCCTACTAGTGAATGAAATGTAACACACACCCATACAATGCGCACCACCCCGTGGTGTTTTTCTCACTCCTACTAGTGAATGTTATGTAACACACACCCATACAATGCGCACCACCCCGTGATGTTTTTCTCACTCCTACTAGTGAATGTAATGTAACACACACCCATACAATACGCACCACCCCATGGTGTTTTTCTCACTCCTACTAGTGAATGTAATGTAACACACACCCATACAATGCGCACCACCCCGTGATGTTTTTCTCACTCCTACTAGTGAATTTAATGTAACACACACCCATACAATGCGCACCACCCCGTGATGTTTTTCTCACTCCTACTAGTGAATGTAATGTAACACACACCCATACAATGCGCACCACCCCGTGATGTTTTTCTCACTCCTACTAGTGAATGTAATGTAACACACACCCATACAATGAGCACCACCCCGTGATGTTTTTCTCACTCCTACTAGTGAATGTAATGTAACACACACCCATACAATGCGCACCACCCCGTGATGTTTTTCTCACTCCTACTAGTGAACGTAATGTAACACACACCCATACAATGTGCACCACCCGGTGATGTTTTTCTCACTCCTACTAGTGAATGTAATGTAACACACACGCATACAATGAGCACCACCCCGTGATGTTTTTCTCACTCCTACTAGTGAATCTAATGTAACACACACCCATACAATGCGCACCACCCCGCGATGTTTTTCAGTAACCTATGCTACATTGCCACTGCATGTTCCCTGACCTCCACATGCTGACCACCCCGCGGTGCTTTTCTCCATCCTACATTGCCAATCACTGCCTATCCTACTTCAGACCCTGCGATTCACACCACCCCGTGATGCTTTTCTCACTCCTAGTAGTGAATGTATTGTAACACACACCCATACAATGCGCACCACCCCGTGATGTTTTTCTCACTCTTACTAGTGAATGTAATGTAACACACACCCATACAATGCGCACCACCCCGTGATGTTTTTCTCACTCCTACTAGTGAATGTAATGTAACACACACCCATACAATGCGCACCACCCCGTGATGTTTTTCTCACTCCTACTAGTGAATGTAATGTAACACACACCCATACAATGCGCACCACCCCGTGATGTTTTTCTCACTCCTACTAGTGAATGTATTGTAACACACACCCATACAATGCGCAACAACCCGTGATGTTTTTCTCACTCCTACTAGTGAATGTAATGTAACACACACCCATACAATACGCACCACCCCATGGTGTTTTTCTCACTCCTACTAGTGAATGTAATGTAACACACACCCATACAATGCGCACCACCCCGTGATGTTTTTCTCACTCCTACTAGTGAATTTAATGTAACACACACCCATACAATGCGCACCACCCCGCGATGTTTTTCAGTAACCTATGCTACATTGCCACTGCATGTTCCCTGACCTCCACATGCTGACCACCCCGCGGTGCTTTTCTAAATCCTACATTGCCAATCACTGCCTATCCTACTTTAGACCCTGCGATTCACACCACCCCGTGATGCTTTTCTCACTCCTAGTAGTGAATGTATTGTAACACACACCCATACAATGCGCACCACCCCGTGATGTTTTTCTCACTCTTACTAGTGAATGTAATGTAACACACACCCATACAATGCGCACCACCCCGTGATGTTTTTCTCACTCCTACTAGTGAATGTAATGTAACACACACCCATACAATGCGCACCACCCCGTGATGTTTTTCTCACTCCTACTAGTGAATGTAATGTAACACACACCCATACAATGCGCACCACCCCGTGATGTTTTTCTCACTCCTACTAGTGAATGTAATGTAACACACACCCATACGATGCGCACCACCCCGTGATGATTTCTCACTCCTACTAGTGAATGTAATGTAACACACACCCATACGTTTCGCACTACCCCGTGATGTTTTTCTCACTCCTACTAGTGAATGTAATGTAACACACACCCATACAATGCGCACCACCCCGTGATGTTTTTCTTACTCCTACTAGTGAATGTAATGTAACACACACCCATACAATGGGCACCACCCCCGATGTTTTCCAGAAACCTATCCTACATTGCCACTGCATGTTCGCTGACCTCCCCATGCTGACCACCACGCGGTGCTTTTCTCCATCCTACATTGCCACTCACTGCCAATCCTAATTTAGACCCTCCGATTCACACCACCCCGTGATGTTTTTCTCACTCCTAATAGTGAATGTAATGTAACACACACCCATACAATGCGCACCACCCCGTGATGTTTTTCTCACTCCTAGTAGTGAATGTATTGTAACACACACCCATACAATGCGCACCACCCCGTGATGTTTTTCTCACTCCTACTAGTGAATCTAATGTAACACACACCCATACAATGCGCACCACCCTGCGATGTTTTTCAGAAACCTATCCTACATTGCCACTGCATGTTCCCTGACCTCCACATGCTGACCATCCCGCGGTGCTTTTCTCCATCCTACATTGCCAATCACTGCCTATCCTAATTCAGACCCTGCGATTCACACCACCCCGTGATGCTTTTCTCACTCCTAGTAGTGAATGTATTGTAACACACACCCATACAATGCGCACCACCCCGTGATGTTTTTCTCACTCTTACTAGTGAATGTAATGTAACACACACCCATACAATGCGCACCACCCCGTGATGTTTTTCTCACTCCTACTAGTGAATGTAATGTAACACACACCCATACAATGCACACCACCCCGTGATGTTTTTCTCACTCCTACTAGTGATTGTAATGTAACACACACCCATACAATGCGCACCACCCCGTGATGTTTTTCTCACTCGTACTAGTGAATGTAATGTAACACACACCCATACAATGCGCACCACCCCGTGATGTTTTTCTCACTCCTACTAGTGAATGTAATGTAACACACACCCATACAATGCGCACCACCCCGCGATGTTTTTCAGAAACCTATCCTACATTGCCACTGCATGTTCCCTGACCTCCCCATGCTGACCACCCCGCGGTGCTTTTCTCCATCCTACATTGCCACTCACGGCCTATCCTAATTCAGACCCTCCGATTCACACCACCCCGTGAGGTTTTTCTCACTCCTCCTAATGAATGTAATGTAACACACACCCATACAATGCGCACCACCCCGTGATGTTTTTCTCACTCCTACTAGTGAATGTAATGTAACACACACCCATACAATGCGCACCACCCCGTGATGTTTTTCTCACTCCTACTAGTGAATGTAATGTAACACACACCCATACAATGCGCACCACCCCGTGATGTTTTTCTCACTCCTATTAGTGAATGTAATGTAACACACACCCATACAATGCGCACCACCTCGTGATGTTTTTCTCACTCCTACTAGTGAATCTAATGTAACACACACCCATACAATGCGCACCACCCCGCGATGTTTTTCAGAAACCTATCCTACATTGCCACTGCATGTTCCCTGACCTCCCCATGGTGACCACCCCGCGGTGCTTTTCTCCATCCTACATTGCCACTCACTGCCTATCCTAATTCAGAGCCTCCGATTCACACCACCCTGTGATGTTTTTCTCACTCCTAGTAGTGAATGTAATGTAACACACACCCATACAATGCGCACCACCCCGTGATGTTTTTCTCACTCCTACTAGTGAATGTAATGTAACACAATCCCATACAATGCGCACCACCCCGTGATGTTTTTCTCACTCCTACTAGTGAATGTAATGTAACACACACCCATACAATGCGCACCAACCCGTGATGTTTTTCTCACTCCTACTAGTGAATGTAATGTAACACACACCCATACAATGCGCACCACCCCATGATGTTTTTCTCACTCATACTAGTGAATGTAATGAAACACACACCCATACAATGCGCACCACCCCGTGATGTTTTTCTCACTCCTACTAGTGAATGTAATGTAACACACACCCATACGATGCGCACCACCCCGTGATGATTTCTCACTCCTAATAGTGAAGGTAATGTAACACACACCCATACGTTTCGCACTACCCCGTGATGTTTTTCTCACTCCTACTAGTGAATGAAATGTAACACACACCCATACAATGCGCACCACCCCGTGGTGTTTTTCTCACTCCTACTAGTGAATGTTATGTAACACACACCCATACAATGCGCACCACCCCGTGATGTTTTTCTCACTCCTACTAGTGAATGTAATGTAACACACACCCATACAATACGCACCACCCCATGGTGTTTTTCTCACTCCTACTAGTGAATGTAATGTAACACACACCCATACAATGCGCACCACCCCGTGATGTTTTTCTCACTCCTACTAGTGAATTTAATGTAACACACACCCATACAATGCGCACCACCCCGTGATGTTTTTCTCACTCCTACTAGTGAATGTAATGTAACACACACCCATACAATGCGCACCACCCCGTGATGTTTTTCTCACTCCTACTAGTGAATGTAATGTAACACACACCCATACAATGAGCACCACCCCGTGATGTTTTTCTCACTCCTACTAGTGAATGTAATGTAACACACACCCATACAATGCGCACCACCCCGTGATGTTTTTCTCACTCCTACTAGTGAACGTA